>NC_071339.1:21227500-21827500 GCF_027744825.2 Synchiropus splendidus | reverse complement strand
GCCATAACCCTACCCCCAGCCTTTCCCCCTAAACCTAACCATTTAAAACACATGGCTAAACCTCACCTTTACTTTTTACCCAACTAAAACCCAATTATAACAACCCAGCTATATATTGTGGTTTTAACCCTGACATAGTGAGGACCGGCCAAAATGTCGTCATTTTGCAAAAATGTCCTCACTCTGTTGATTAAAAACTCACACAGGTTCTTACAAAGATATAAGTACACACACATACACACACTGGCACATGGACAATGAAAATCATTAGGTCTCTACATTCCAATTTCTTTATAATTTTATGCAATAATTTACAAAAATATTTAGCAACATGGGGCTATCAGGGCTGCTATGAAGGAGTCAAACTCAATCTGGCAGGAGTCAGACCGTATCAAATATCATGTAAATCTTTAACTGGTACAAATACGGTGCCCCCCAGATGACATTTAGTGGGGACAAAACAACACGTAGCCACCAGAGAATTTATCGTCAGTCGCAGGATCCGACGTCTTCACAGTGACACACACTGTTGAGTGTTGTTATGGACAAGTTTCGACTAGTTTCATTTCATGTTAATGTTGAGAGTAATTATAATGACATTCTTCAGTCACTAGCCGTTTGCCTTCCGTGATGTTTAAAAATGTATTTATAAACGTAAATGCCACTGTCCTCCAATCACGCCCCAGATCCCAATGCATGGAGAAACTCTTAAGAAAGAGAACCGTGGTCAAGTTTGTTCCACCAGTGGCGCTGTCGTCCTCCACACCGTCCCAGAGTATAGCTAACTGATCATGGTCTGACTCTCTAGCTGGAGACCATCAACAAATTCTCACTCCATCAAAGTCCTTGTGAAATGGTCAATAATGTCAGTCATTGACCATTTAAGACGATGAAATCGTTGAGTTCTTCGAATACTACAAATGTAAGTCATGGTAATTATTTTATGACTAAAATAAGAATGAGGACTTATATAGTCAAATCTTTTCTTTTTTCAATAGTATCCAGGAAAGTCAAAGTTATTGCAAAAAGTGAGGGGACATGAGACCCATTCTAATGGAGAAAAATATATTGTTGATAATAAATCCATAATAATGTCACAAAAGTGTCTGCAGGCTTTTAGCTGAGATTTTGAAACAGGGCGTCCATATTTCCACAAAAATTGCAGTTAATAGTCTTTTTCTTTCAAACATTTCTTGTGTACTTCTATCATTTACGAAAGTATTCCACAGATATACTGCATAAAACAAAAATACATTGTGCATCGTCCAATAATCAGAGGGTTGGCAGTTCATATCTGGCTCCATCGCAGGTTCTGTCGTGGTGTCCTTGGGCAAGACCCCTGACCCACCTGGCCTCATGTGAATGTAATGGTTGGATCAGCCGTTGATCCTGTACATTACATACAGGCGTGTACATATTGTAAATATCCATCGTTGCATGCTCTTCTTAATGTGTGATACTTTACTGTGATTGCAGAGAGTCACCGACAGCCGGTAAAGAATTCCTGTATATCACTCGTTGTTATACTTGCCATTAAAGCTGTTTCTGATTCGGATTCAGGGCACGTTGGCAGCTACACTTCCATCAGCCTGCCACAGGGAAGCTGCGGCTCCAAACATGGGGGACCTTCATTTGGCTGATCCACAGTGTAAGAAAAGTGTAATTACATGAGGTGTCAGAGTGAGTGTGAGACGATGCTTTATGAGTCATAAAAGCGATTACAAGCTGGGTGACATTTGAGAAGTCATTTGGAAAAGTTAGTGTCACTCAGCAGAGGAAATTACTTGTCTATTTTTGTGAAGGTGTGTGAGGAGTAGATTTATTTTAGATGGTGGCGTTATATTAATTCAACGTGGATAGAAGATTGAACTACAGCCGCTGGTAGTGGGTGACGCTTAGAAAGCTGCATTTCCTTGGGAGACATGTGAATGATGCAGTTAAACACAATAATGATCAAATAATATTTATTGACGTTTTATCATGTTCCAACTGCTGCCAAGTCCACAGCTTGATGGATTTCAGCAGTGATCATCCAAAATGAAAAGCCTTTGTATCATGCTTTGTTTTGGCACTGATAACCAGTCTGGACGAGAGAAGGTTCACTGTCGGCCAAATGTTTTCCTCGCTGTGGAGTTTCTGTCCAAAGTTCCCTATCTGATCTGGCCACTTCTTCTTCACTCAACTGCTCAGCACGAGAAACACCTTCGGTATAATTGACTCTAACTTGACAGAGCTGAAGAGGGGATGTGGGTGGATGGATGTTTTATTTGAATGAGGTTTACTTGGAGCTTGCGAGAGAATATTGCTGACTCACAAAGAGTAATGTGTTTAATATGGTGATACAAAAAAAAGTAAATCAATTGTTATTAAATGTTCACAGTAGAAATGTAATATGTGTTGTATAATTCACAGTATGAAAGACAACAACAGCTGTATGAAAACAGCTGGAAGTGTGTGTTCTTCAAGTTATCAAGTCTCTCACTCGGACACCTGAACCGCTGATTTGGTGGGAAAGTGTCACCACCTGGAGACTGTGCAGCTCATCTGGCGTAAGAGAGGTTTGACTTTCTTAGAAGTTTGAATAATGAGCCGCCAAAGTTCCCGGGTGAAAGGTCGGCGAAGTAGTTTCTGAGCGCTTTTGTAAGTTTTGGATGACGACCCCCCTGTCAGTCATCGTTGGAAGAGTTCACGCAGAAATTGTGTGATTTATTTTACTGTTTTAGTAACAGAACACTTGAGTCAACAAGGGCTCTCTGGCGTTGTTCTATTTTTCTGTGAAATTAAGATTTGACTGTGAAATTTGCAAAGATTGTCCAAAACATACAATTCTGCAGGAAAATTGTAATCAATGAAAATATTTCCTTATTGGTTTAGCGTCTCAGTATTTTATACTATACTATAATTTTAATTGCTCAGAATGTGCTGTGAAAGGTTTGTGAAATGGTCCCATATTTTCAATGTTTTGGGTTGTGATGGTCATGTCCTCTCACTGTGGATGGTGATAAGAGAGCGATGATGTCACGAAGAACCCATCCGTCTAATTTAATAGTAGATTATAGTTGACTATGTCGACTAGTCCTTGCAGTCCTAATCTTGTCATACTACTGCTGTTTTTCATGACGGAATTATTTGTCAGGGACCACCGGTGGAGGGACGAGTCTCACTGCAGGATGGTATTTTTATATTTATATATTTAGCTTCTTAACGTAGCCCTCTTCTCCTTGTGTGCCTGTATCACACAAATAGAGAAGCTGCCATAGCTGCTGCAGTTGGGAGCCCGTAATCTGAGCAGGAATATGTTAAATGGTCAACCTTTCACACACATAAACACTTTTCCTTTTGGATCATTTCCTTCTTCATTAAAAAAACAAAAACAAACTGTGTTCTGCATACAGAGCTGATGTAGTCATCCTCTGGAAACCACTGAAAACATTGTAGTTCCCATGCCAGACCTGGATGTGGCGTTGTAATGCTTGAAGATAAGGTGTGGCGTAGGTACTAAATGAGATTGTGTTCTGTATGCAAACAATAACAGCCAAGTGGAGAACAACATCGTAGTTTCTTGTTGAAAATTATTTTAGTTCAGTTGAATATTGTGTAGTACACACATACAAAGGACAGTACCTGTCCTTTAAGTACTGCAGTATTTTCTCCGTACGTAGAACAGGTCTGGCCAACCTGTGGCTCCCGAACCGCATGCGACTCTTTGCCCAGTTTCATGCGACTCTTCACTACATGGGCCACGAAAATCGGAAAAGTGAGAGCCATTCCAACCTTTGATATGCATTTAACTTTGAAACGTAACCAATGCAGTGGCAATGGCAGTCGCGGTCCTCAGACTTGGATCATCATCAGATCCACGATTTAACATGACTTAGTTCCGCATTTCACTTTGTCATTCCCTAAACTAAACGTATGGCATTTGTTTGGCTGATCGCAGTAAAGTCCGTTGTATTCAGTGGTGGGAAGAGCCAACATGAGACGCTCCAGTCTCCAGTCGCTCACACATAAAGACCAAGGCCATGAGCCACGTAAAAATATATATAAATTAAATGAATGACGTGCACATTTCTATCTGTGCTGCTTGATATTTCGAGGAGCATCACGGTAAAATGTGTCGAAACAGATGCATATTTGTAGCATGTGGCTCTTTGCAGCAACACAAGAAGAAAGAAATGTGGCTATTGGCCTCTGACTGGTTGACCACCTCTGACGTGGAAGGAAAAGGACTGTCAGTCGAATGTTGTATTTGTAAAGTCACCGACTCAGTTCTTTAATTTTGATTTTGTGGCTAAATTATGTGAGTTTGAACAAGAGACCGTGTTGAATCCTTGCCTTAACCAGAAGAAAGTGCTGATGTCGTGAGCAGCTACAAGAATGATTCTAGACACAGTGAGATATTGTTGTACGATCCAATTTTTTCTTTGGGTGACACAGTCAAAATGGTCTCTTTATCCATGGAGTGCTGCGGGATGCTGTTGTGATGTTGGTTTGCCAGGCTGTGGTCGTGAGGGTCAGGTGGTGCTGTCTTTTTGGGTTGGCTAGCTCGCTAAATGCGCCACTCATGCTAGCAAGCGAGTTGTTCTTGATTTTTTTTTTTTACGGATGTGCTACATTTGAGCACATATAGCATATTTACATGGCATATTTTCCAGATCGCTCACTGTGGTTGGCATTGCCAGTAAGGTGTTGCCGAATATGCACAAGCATTTTCAAATGCCTGTGACACGAACCTGCACAAATATGACCCACTATGACTTCCTCTGAGAGTGTTGTCCTCTTATTGGGCATGTGTATTATGTTCACATTTTACTATTATGAAACAACGCTGCTCTATATGGACTTTTCAATGTGTTCCACAGTAGCAATTTTTGTTGAGGTTCAACGCAAAACAAAGTATGATGAGACTGCATGTGCTCTCACCTGCTGGTTCCCATTTGTTGTTGGTGTCAGTTGTTCTGTGCAGGCCTCTTAAATCTCTGTACCGAATCGTAAAATTCTCTCACATGTGTTGGCTTAGATGAACAGGCAGTAGATCGCGCTCTTCCATGGTTGTGCAGATGTTGCAGTGTGCGTCTCCCCTGTGAGAAGTTCGCTGCTCCACTTAAAAAAACAAAATCACATCATTGTTCTTGATTCATCTCACCTCTGCCACGACCTGATGTGTTCTTCCGCTTAACTTTCACACATCTGTGTCGAATCAGATCCAACATTCAAGCGGCGGCCACTTGTTTTTGATCCGCGCGTCGTATTCTTTATTTCACTCCACTTGTAGCCAGTCACGCACCAAATTGCTTTCAGTAGACGCCACAGGGAAACACGGGAAATTACGTGATTCAATCACCTGCCATTATCCTGCTTAACGTGTTTCCTCTGTCACCAGGAAAAAGGTATCTGACGTTCAATTTCACTACGAACGGAGGACAAGCCGAGGCAGGTCGGCTGAGTTACAGTTGGAAATAAAACCAAGCATGTGTGGCGTGCATGACCCCGAATATTCAAATCTTCTCCCAGTGCTGGTTTAGTAATCATTGGCAGTAAAATGTTCAAGATGGTTTACTCTTCACTCTGAAGTTGTGTCTCACGACTTGTTACTGCATATTTACTTTCATTCTCCGCATAAATATGCATCAGTCGTAACATTAAGACCGCCCTTCTCTTTCTGTGTAACATGAGTGCGTTGCTGCGGAGCAAACTATGTTCCTTTTGACCTAGAGCCCTCAGAAAATAGGTACATCAATATCTTAACTGGCGTTTATGCTAGCAGTCCATTTGTTGGACTTCCTTTTGCAATGTTGGCTGTCAATCAGAAATCATTTTTAATCATCTGATGGCAACATGGAAAGTTAAATATTAATGAAAGTGAGAGGAGAGAAAGACAATATCTGAAATGCAAAAGACTATTGTGAGAAATTCGGTTTGATGTCAAACTAAAAATGTGAACAAAAAATCCTCACTGAAACAGGTTTATGTTTAACGTAACATTATGAAAGAGCCAGAGTGAGGCTTCCCAACTGTTAACCAATGGATATGACGTCACATCTTGCCACCGGCATTATATGGGGGAAAAAATATATTCTCTGTATTTAATACTGTCAGAAAAAAATCACAATGTGTTTGAGAATGCATTTTTCCCCCAGCCCCAATAAGAAAGTTAATCAAGCAAGTATGTTCTTTCTGCTCTTTGTTTTCACGTGTCTCATTTGTTTTTTTTTTTATGTGCAGTTGTACTATAAATTTGTATTGTAACACTGGAACAGCAATTTTCTGTGGGGAAACTGCTAAAAACACACTAGTTTTGTCATAAGCTGATTTACAAAGATCCCGATTTCCCATCACGTTATCAAAAATGATCGCAACTCACCGCAATTTTTTTTTTAAAATAGCGCATAATCGCCAGAAAGTCATTTTAGGTTGCAACAATCTATATAAAGGTCTCCAAAATCCTGGGTTGGTACTGTAAAAGATCTAGGCGTGAGAATGAGCTGTTGCAGCAATATTTTGCGATACTTTGATCTCCAATATAATATCGGTATATCTGTTATTTGTTTATTCATTCATTTACTTTTAATTTTTGAGTTCTGACTTTGTTTCAATATAAATTCATATTTTGGCCATGTTGGAAGTAACATTCTATTTTAGTATGTCAGTAATTAAAGGCACTTTCTTCTTCTGTTTTCAGTGACATTGTGAGCAGTACTGCAAGTTAGAATGTGTTCAGCACATTGTTAAAGGAAAAATAAGACTAGTTTGTTGTCACAGTAACTTGGTGCACTTTGTTTTGAAGTTGATGTATGTGAACTGCATTCGACGTTAATAAAATGGAAAAGTTTTCAATCAAGTCATTTTGACTTTTTTTCTGTCAATTTTGCGAAATAATGTGTGATATTATGCTTTAGTTAATTTTTGAGAATATCGCAATATATCGCAATATCATGATACTCTTGTATCACGCCAGCGCTCACCTGTAAAAAAAAAAAAAAAAGTCGAGTATGTGCTTTTAACACAAATGCAAACTAGAAAAAGCATGTAAAAAGCACAAAGAAGTAAGATTTTTTGAATAATATTGAGTGAATGTTGATTTTAACCCTTACCTTTTAAAGTCATAACAGCCTGATCTCCGTGGGTGGATCCTGATGTTGTGTGCGTGGATGGAATCACACACACTTAATAACACACTTCAGAGCAATTCCTGTTTCCTGAGCCAACGCCGTTCTCCAAGGAGACAGTTGAGTCGAGAACAGGAACTGAACCAAAATTCACCTTTTCTCGCTGGAACGTCTTCAGGAAGTGAGTTAATTAATCACAAACACTGTCTGTTGGTCTTGGTCCATTTCATCGTGTGAGAAGTCGCCTCGCTTTGAGGGCGATCGCTCTGTACTTACATGAAAAATAGAAACGGCCCGGAGCGTATGTATACCACATAGTATCCATGGTGACAAAATTATCCCCTCTCTTTACATGCGGCTGGTAAAACCGTTCAAGTTGGGAGATGTTTTGAGTGTGTGCGTCTTCCGGCTTAACTCGCTCGCTGATGCGCAATAATTGAAAGAAGGAACGCTTCTGGAAAGGAGCAACATTTTTAAATTTGACTATTTCAAGGTTAGTTCACTTTTCTCTCTTTAGTTTTGTGTTTAAATTGGCTGGATTTTGTTTTCTGATGTTGCTCTTATGTTTACATGCAGTATATGTGATATTACGTCTGTCTTCCTGTTGTGGAGTCGCAGCAAAAGGTGGCTGACGCCATTCCCACGTTGTACAATGAGAGGAAATCAGAGTGCCTAGAGGTAACCCACTCAAGCATTGGGAGGACACAAAACCTCCCAGGCTCCTAACTCTGAGAAACCCCATTCGTGATGTTAAATCGTCCACAGTTTCTGGAAGAGTTCTGTGTTGTGTTGATGTACCTGTGACTTCAGTCCTCGCTGGTGATCTTCTTGAAGGACCTTGTTAGAAATGCCAACAGGTCCTCGGGCAATAATTTGAGAGTTGTGCACCCATCTAATGTTGACTGACATTTGGAGAGGCGAGACGGGTCGGTTTCCACACAACCTCTCTGGCTGTCTGTCTGAACTCGTCCACAAGCGTCCCCTAATTTCATTGTCACTCATGTCTCCCTGATTTATCGCATGATGGCACTGTGAAGAGTCAATATTTACTTAAGACCTCACACCCTTGTTTAACTCAAGTCATTTACCAAACTGTCAAATGTCTCTGCGCTGTTTAGGACAAATGGTTTGAAAGGGAAAGTGCAAATGTTCTGCAGCTGTTTCTGTCCGGAAACTAATGTTTGACCTTTCAGATCTTCATAGTTGGACAGAGAGAATCTCAATTTTGGCTGGTTTCTCTGAACCCCACCTAGATAAAAAAAAAAAAAAATCAAACACACATTTGTATGAATAGAATGTTTTATCGGAATCCTGTCATGACCCTGCCCTGACAACGGAAATAAATGTCTTGAGAGGGTGTGAAGGAGATGATGGAGGGGGAGATGTTAGCGTGAAGAGTGTTGAGGTCACCTTTCAAGTGTGAGGACAGACTGTTACAATCAAGACTTTCATTTCCGATCCCCATACCTGAGTTTCGACACCTGCTGATACTGATCTGGGTTCCTTGGCTTCATTGCTATTGTAGATATTGTTTATGTATCAGAAAAGACATTTGGATGCCAGTTTAGGACAAGAAAGGGAAGTAGGAAACACAATGAAGTTCACTGGCTTTTGTATTGTGTTTTTTATGGCATCTATTTGAAATAAAAGAAAAATCAATTGTCTGAAATGAGTGACGTCAGCCTGATAACTGAAGTCCAGAATGGGCCTGGGAAGCTAATACTTCATGCGATGTCTAACTGTGTTGTATACAGGGGCTGCAACACTGAGTCAGTGATCGACGGGTTAATCGTTGTGATGTCATCTCCCTCTCTTCGCACAATACACAGCATGAGGAGCAATGGCTAAGGCTCCTTGGTTCTGCATTTTTACGTGCCGTTGACCATGTCAGTTTTCATTCTTAATACAACAACAGAGAAGCCAATAACATTTACTAGTTTATAGAGTATTTTCTCATACAAGAATTCGAAAGAAAACCTTAAAATGAAATGATAAACTGGGTTGACTGGACAAGCTGACTGAGAGAAGGATCATAAGAGACCAGATGAACTTGAATATGGCAGAAGGCAGAAGTAATCTCTTGTAAAAACATGGCTGCATCACTTCAAGACGAAACAATCAGCGGAGGATTTGTACAGATGTCTTGATGGGGATCTGACTTCCACACTGTTGTTGCTGGCACATTCTGCGTGACGTCGCGCCAACTTGTGGATTTAGTGTCTTCTGACTGAGCTTCTGTTCCTGCCACCGGTCGGCAGGTTCATGTTGATCATTCGCACGTTGTAAATCCATTATTCCAGCTGGACTGCAGCAGCACATCTGCTCCAAGGCTAAATGAGTTGTGCAATCTGAGCCGCTGCGCTTCTCTCCAGTGTGTTTCAGACGAGTGATGGGCATATTTGCAGCCCACCAAGTCCATGAATGAATGTCTTTCTCTTCTGTTGCTACATTCTTCTTCAAGAAGCCCATAAACTCAACGGCTTGATGAGGAAATGCACAGTGATGAATTTTTCTCTGCTCTCCACTGATGATGGTTCGTGAAACCAAGTTGCAAATAAAATTTTGGGTCAGAGCTTCAGATGGAATTGAAGGTTTTGAATGAGTGTGCGCAACACTTCGTGTTCTGTCACGTCTTCTGCTGCAACTCAACATCATGTCTGTCGGTTTGAAGATATGCAACATACATTTTTTTGTCTTTCCTTTTAAATGTAGTTTTTTTTAAAGTTCTCTTTAAGCTTTTTTATTCATTTATTTATGTATATTTCATTGGGAAGAATTGCCTTTTTGCTGCCCTTAAGACTTTGCTGTTGTGTTGGTTATTACTAAGTTATTATTTTTTATTAATTTCAAATTAGGGATGCACTGATACCCAATGCAGATATCGGTCCAATACCGGGCTTGAGTTCTTGTACTCATAGAATGGCTACCAATACCACTTCACGGCAGCACATTGTTCTTCAATGTCAGTTTATGACAATTTTGGAGAATTTGTGTTTGTACTGCAATGAAACTTGTGACCGTCACAAGAAAAACAGATTGCTGTTCAAATATTTTTGGGAAAAAAATCTCAAAGTAATTTTTGTGTAAAGGCATTCTCGATGTCTGTGAGTACTCAAATACAAGTACTCTGGTACACTATTCGTTTTGGAAAAAAAGTGTTTCAAATGTTTAAATTTCTTACCCTTGAATATTTGTATTTCAAAATTATTTTTTTAAGTGTTGACGCCATGACTGTGACCATGGCAACATTGCATTGGTTATTTTGCGTCGGTTATGAGCCAGTTCAAATCTAGATCGATAAGTTGACCAAGTGTGGCTGTTGGAACTTCATGAAATTGAGCATCCTTTGTTTTCACCACGTTGCTATTGAACACCTCCGATGCGACATTCTGTTTCTCTACGCATGGTTTCCCAATAGTGCTACAATGTTTGCCATGCTGTGCTCCCTGCCGTGACATGGTTCTCAAAAAAAGGTTCCAGACCACTGTGAAAGATCCCAAAAGAATATAACCAATTACCACCTCTGCACATTTTTAGCGAATTCCAGATGCTTCCTGAAGTTTTCTTTTCTCTCTCACTCACTTTACCGAGCTCCTCATGGCCATGTCAATAGTGCTTTCTTCAGGCGCTGAAGTCAGTTTGTCTCCCTGCTCCCTAATTTATCTGCTATGTTTATGGAACCAATAAATTATTGACATATCTATATTGATTTACTACAAAAAATCTGGCTTCCCTTCGGATTAAATTGTTCCTATAACGGTTAGTTAATATTTATTTATTTCTAATGCATGTCTTTTTTCTAGTTAAAATAACATATATATATATATATATATATATATATATATATATATATATATATATATATATATAATATACATTCACTTATTTCGTTCATGTTCAATGCATTTTATAGTTGCACTTAAAGTGTTTTACTTGTTTGAGCATTTGTTTCTTTCGCACCTTCATCTGTTGGGACATTCATGTGTTTCTTTCAAATGCAATATAAATGTTTTTTTTTATTTTAATTTTTTTTAGTTAAATAAGAGAAACAATTTTGCTGGTAGGTCAGTACTGAACTAGTGTTGAAGTATCTGTACATTCTCCTGTAAAGTGTCATATAGTGAAGAATGCCGAGCACATCAACATTGGCAATAAATATGTTTCCACTGTGGAAAGTCACACTGCACAGGTCTGTTTTGGTATGTTCACTATGTGAGGATCTGGTGTGCAGGAACCACTGTCTCTTCCTGTATCTACACGTGTTTACACTGGCTTTATGAGTCCAGTAAGAGGATTTTTTTTTTTTTTGCTCCTCTTTACAGGAAGCAGCAGTCAGCCCCAAGGTTCTGGATGGAGACCACAGCCGGGTCAGATGGCCGGAGCCCAGAACTCTGCCGTGTCTAATCACGTTCTGTAGGTGCCACTCGGTGCAACACTTCACAAGGAGACACTGAAAGGTTGGAGGTGATTGGATGATAGCTTGTTATAAACAGCAATAAGACTGGATGTTGGGAACGTTGCTGGAAGTGCTGTCAGTTTGACATCCAGTAATGTCAGAACATAACTTGTGTCTGTGAAGCGTTGTTACATAAGTTGCACGTGTTTGAGTCGCAGTTTCAGCGAGTCAGTTGGACGGAAGCAATTCGAGTTGTGAAGTATGAGATGAGAGCTTGTTCTGTAACAGTGACATCTTGCTATAGTCTTCCTCTGGTTGGTGGCTGGCAAGGGATGTGTTTACCCTTCATTCACGATGCTGTCGCCGTCAACAGGATTCTTCTGCATGCACGTTTCCAATTAAGTACTTGAGAGGTTTTCCTGTTTTTAAAACTCAAATCTCATCTGACAGCTGAGAACCACAGCTTTGTGCTCTGTCATTACTGTCATTACTGGCGAATTTAAAAAATGGTTTCTGGTAAAACTGTGTTAAAGGGACACGATTTTTGGAGAGCAAGTCAGATGAAAGAACGCAAATCCAACCTGTCTGTGTTTTGTCCTGGTGTCGTTGCGAGTCTGCTGTATTTATACTTTTAGGTGAATGGTGGCTCACTTGACTGTAGTTAAGCACCGAAACTTTGCAATATAGTGCTGATTTCAGTGTGTTTCTGGGCCCTGAGTGCTGCTCAAGTCTGGCATCTTTATCGTCCCCAATTCTGCTCTCCTTCTCCCAAATGTTTTTCAAGAAAAGTCTTTTGAAAATTAATACTTGAACCAAACTGTTTTCCAGTTAAACAACTGTATCTTATCTTGAAATAATGCGGACGAACTCGCTTCCCTCCCACATTTCCGTGTCTTCATGAAGGCACCTTGTGCTAATGAGTCTTCCTGTGAGTGAGCTTGTTTCACGCTGCATGTTGGAGACATTAAAACACCCATTAGTTTAACTTGTTCTCTGTCAGGATGTTTACATGCAGTTTATAGCAAGCAGAGAAAAACTTCTCTCCTCTTTTATGATTATTTCCTTCCCCTCAGAGGGGGCGACGTACATTCCAGCACTGGTGTTTAACCTTCTTTAAAAACGGTGGAGTTGTTAAGGTGCTGTTTTTCCAATCCAGACCTGGCAACAAAATCCACCACCTATGAAGCATCCGGTGGTGATCTGCGTCCTCACTGTCATCGTGGACGCGTAAACCTTGCTCAATGGCTCCACAAAATCAATTATACTGAAGAGAAGAAGAGAATCTTCTCCAACTTCACATATCTTCATGTGCTGATCATCATTTACCAAATCCATGAACCACACTGGTTGTCCTCCTCTTGTTTCTGTATATCTCTGTCTTTGTATCTCCATCTCCAACATTCTTGGTCTGGTCTCCACTGCTCCACGAGCTGTCCCTCTGGTAGATTCTGATCTCCTCCTCCCGCTCTCACAAGTCGGTATCGTTCTTACACTGTACCATCACCTCGGGTTCCAGAAGTAGTTTTTTAGGGCTCGTATTGCATTCCATCTGTACGAGTCACAAGCCGTAGATTCTGACAGGAATCCCCTGAGGTCCAATTTCCAAGTCGGTGTCAGTAAATTATTTTCTCGGCCACGCAAATTTTCTTTGTCAATGACGCTTGATGCGCTTATATTTTTCATTTACATGAAGAAACAGCAGAGCACATCTGTTGCAACTTACGGTTGGAGTATAATATATGAACAAAACATTTTCAAGTTTGGTCTTGATGGTTGCTTTGACTTCACAATTCAGAGACCTAGTCATTTTGCCAAACAGTTTACAACAATGACATTGAACCCGGAAAGAAATAGCATATTCACATTATAGTGCAAGAGTACTGTGAAGTGCTCATGTGTTTTTGAAAGCCGTAATAGGAAAAAATTTACGAACAACATTGAAACATTAAATACCATATAGGATATGCAGCAGATAAACATCCAAATACTCTTATTAAAATGACAAAGACAGTCAACATGAACAGTACTTTAGATTTATGTACATGCACCATTTGTGTCTCTATAGGGACATCACTGGAAAAGCAACACGGCATAAGCAAACTTCTAAATGAAAGTAAAATTTTGAATTTACGTTTCACCGCAACAGTGAGTTGCAACAGATAAAAATAAGCATGTCAGATGGCAGGGGGTGGGCTGCACCTAAAATGTTGAGGAATCCCATGCGCACATTATTGCTACAAAGTAACTATGTACTGACGGCTTACTTCTTCACTGAAGCACTGAAGTCTGTGCGTGCTGGTCATGTAGATTGCTCCTGTCCAGTCTGGCTGAGTCATGGCTGATATGAACTTGTCACATGACTCTTGTAGCTGGATTTAAATTAGGGATGCTCTGCTCGATCAGCCACCGATCGTGATCTGCTGATTTCAGCCTGATCGATGAAAGCCGATTGCTCAAGCGGCTAGTATTTAAATATTTCACGGACATCGGAAAGTCTCTAGAGATTCACCAACTGCGACGTCTCACATGAAATTTTATGTTTTTCAGTTGTCCTTTCGACAGAATAGCATTCTGCAAGGTTTTCTATGTTTTTTGCCTCCTTCAAGAGGCTTATAAAAAGTCAGAAGGTCTCATCATTTTGATCACAAATTCATTGTCCATCCATGTTATCGGTATCGGTGATCGGTGGTGATCGGCGCTCTGGCTGAACGGTACCTGTGATCAGCAGCAAAAACCCTGATCGGAGCATCTCTAGTTTAAATACGGAATTCAGTGTTCTGCTGAATATCAGGGTTCTCGCACTAAGTTAGCTTTATCTGTGCTGTAATTTCAAATGTCGAACGCTGACATCTCCCTAGGAAGACTCGGAAGCATACACCCACCCAGGGTTGATTTCTGCTCCTTCGTGCTTCCTCTTCATCCAGAATTTTGCCTGTGGTCGTCACCGTCTTGTTTCGCGACATTGGACACTAGAACATCTTTCCTTGCTCCCACTTCCGAGGTAACTGGAGTGCAGCGTCACTCAGGTCTGATGAAATCATATCCACCCCGATTCATCAGGCGACAAGTGAAACCGACGAGTGAGCTGCCTCGGGTCACATGCTTGCTGAAGTTTCCATCGACCTCCATTCCACTGGTGCCATGGGCTAAATGAAACATGAATATATGCTGAACATATATGAGCTCATGTTTGAACAATTTAAATGAATGCTGTTGTCCTCAGAGATCCAAGAAAAACGAGTTTAATTTCCCTCACCTTGAGTCTCAGGTCAGGCCTCGGCTCACGCAGGTTTGAGAACACGTCCTGCGCAGCCGCTGCTTCCCAACAGCCTCCCCACGTTGTACAGTGGAACGGCTGGCTGCTCTTTGCTCCGAGTGTGTTTTGCTCTTGCAAAATTGGGCTGACGACAATTCGCTCCGATGATCCGTCAACCCATGCTGCAGGCGAAGACAAACATAATAGAGGTATGTGACGGCGCTCAGTTGCGGTGCCATCACAGGCATTAACACGCCCGCAATTAAATGTCAGATCACTGACAGTAGAGGACAGCTGTGTTTTCTTCTGTTGTATTGTGATCTGCAGTCACGATCGCTGCTGTCATTATTCATACTCATGTTGACTCCAGGTTACATAAGTCATTCTCCTCTGGCATTTATAGTCCTGCACCTGTGAAGTTGACATGAAGAGCAAGTATTTACTTTATTGTTATGTATGCATCTTTGCCTTGTTTGTGTGATCATTTGAAATAAAGTTAAAGTGCGTACTTCCGGATCACTATTCAATTTTATATACATTTTATATGATATTCATGGAGCAGGAAGTCATCAGTTTGAATCCCAATGAGACAACCTGTGTGGGCCATAAGGCAATGCCTTAGCTAGGCCACATCTGGTCTCCAAGAGCTTTAAATATGTTTAGTTGGTCCATAATTTGATGAAATACTGATTTATAGAAGAAGTTGCGTCTCAACTGGTCTGGATTTACTGAAGCCCAGATGGACTCCTATTGGTGTGAGAGCAACTCATTCTCACTCCCAAATAGCAACCAATGTAATTTCATATTAGAGCGCACCAGAATATGAGCAGCGCAGACTAAATGTGAGATGAAAAAAGTGGTTTGTACTCGTATATGCCACTCTGGTCAGTGGGCGGCAGGTTCAGCAGTGCTGGCTACACCGTAGCATCCCAGTTTAAATGGGATACGTAGCACCACTTCTGAACAGGTTTTGAATCTGGGCTCAAGCATTGGGACTGATAAATGATTAAAACAAGATGCGGTTCTATCAGCATGCGTGTGACTGTGGCGGCGGAGCTCCATAAACACCAGAGCAGTGGCAGTGAGCGCTGTAAACACGGGTAATAACAGCTTGTTTCGCGCCGCAATGTCATGTCCATGAATTTGCCGCATAGTTGTTTCAGCCGCAAGGTTCAACTGGTGAAAAAAATGTAGCCTATTTGAATCCGTAAATTATGGTATTTGCTAGTGGAAGCCATTAGACATTCAATTGAAGCTCCTGTTCCGCCATCTGTGACGTGTCAAGACGGCATGCTCAGCGTGTTGTGTGAGATAAAGAAGGATGGTGACTGTTGGTATATAAAGCGACTCAAATGACTGGGCTAAGATAAGGGGAAGAGCCATACAAGTTACATCGCAGAAGAAGTAGTCTGTTCCTAGCACCCCCTGTTTGCGACGTCACAAAAGAGGCGGAGCTTTTGACGCTGTTGAAACATCTGTGCGTCAGCATGCAACATGGCTGCCTTTGTTGTCAACTCAGGACGTGAAAGTCATCTGCATTATGAAACTTCTGTTTTTGCTGGAGCTTTTTTTTTTCTTTATACTTAAATTCTTAAGAGAAAAAGGTCACTGTAGTAGGGCAGTCGAAATTAATGGGAAAATCTCTAGCGTTCTTTAAATCCAAATGACCCAGCAGTTATAGCTACGGAAGAGGATTAGGGTCAGTGAGGAAAAAACTAGTCTTTAATCTCAGAAGTCAGAATTCTCACTTTAAAGTCAGAATTCTCAGACAAAAAGTCAGAATTCTCTTTTAAGTCAGAAGTCTGACAAGTGAGAATTCTCACTTTAAAGTCAGGATTCTGCCAATTATTTTTTTTTTCTCTTAATCCTCTTGGTTATACATAGCAGAAGTGGTACCAGTAATCTATCTTCTGGCTTCACATGTAACGCAATTATTAGTCTAAATTATAAGTATAAATGCAAGTCATGACAATTTCCTGAAGTAAAAGCAGATTATTTATTTGTCCAGAGAAAATACTGGAAGCAGGTTCATGACTGTGACCTGCCACTTGAGAGTCAATGTGTTCCAGTTAGGCTTGTCTATTAATCATAGATAATAAATAAAAGAATCTTGTTCACCACATGGACTGTGTTGGAAATTTGGCCTTTTTAAAAAGTTCTCCATCCATTTTGAACTCTGAACGTTTGTTCTGAAGTAATAAAGCTGCTGTCTCCAGGTGGTGATCCCATGAGGTCGTCTATGCTGGTCCTGCTCCTCCTCTTCAGTGCCCGGGCCCTGGCTGCCGTCCAGGGGGACACGTGTGGCGCCACGGTCGTCCAGCAGCAGCAGCAGCAGCAGCAGCAGGCTCCTGACAACAGCCTCACCTCCATCCCCAGAGTGGACCCCAAACTCCTCAAGAAGCAGCGCTACCTCTCCCCCCGGGTGCTCATCAGCGCCCAGCCGCCGGATGGAGAGCCGGCGGCATCTCGGGGTGGAAAACGGACCCGTCGACGAGTGTCACAGCCTCAACACCGCGGGATGTACTCGGTGTGTGAGAGCATCAGCGTGTGGGTGGGCAACAAGACCAAGGCCACGGACATCTCGGGCAACGAGGTGACGGTGCTGCCGGACGTGAACATCAACAACGTCAACAAGAAACAGTACTTCTTCGAGACCACGTGCCACAGAGCGCAGTCCGGCAGCTCGAGCTGTTTAGGCATCGATGCCCGGCACTGGAACTCCTACTGCACCAACTCGCACACGTTTGTGCGAGCGTTGACTTCTTTTAAGAACCTGGTGGCGTGGAGGCTGATACGCATCAACGTGGCCTGCGTGTGTGTGCTCAGCCGCAAGTCGTGGCGGCAGTAGACACACGGGACGCATACAAACAAATATACTCAAGCTAACTATCTGGGATTTCCCCGTCATAACTGAATCACCAAAGACTCCTCGCCCACCGCACACCGTAAATTATTGCTTGTACATTATCAAGGCTGCATGTACTGTATCTGCTACAGACCTGGGTCAAACTGCATCAGTCGCTGCAGCGTTTCTCTGCCTAAGTCGCCGTTTTATGTGCAGCGCTTTCCAGGCATTCAGGGGGAAGAAACCGCCTGGAGGCGATCTGACATTCATGGTTCAATAAAGGAACACGTAGAAGCCGCAAACACCCAACATGATGTTTCATGTTAAAGCACCGTCTCTATTCATAAATAACCAGCACGACTTGTTTCACATCAAGAGGTTTAGTTTTCTTTTATATATTGTTTTCATTATAGCAGTTGTCAATATTTTATTTGCCTGTAAATCATTTGGCTACGTTGGTCAGAATCGCCAGGATTTTGGAGCTGAACCCGATTTACTGGCGTCTTCTGAAAAGTCCCAATTGTAGGATGTTTTGCTGTAAGTTTTTTAAGTATTTATTGATTGGAAAAATTGTGTCACAAGAAAAAATGGAGTAATCTTTCTTGTTTCCAGAAAGTGGCTTGTGAATAAGGTGCCAGTGACTTTTTGTTTTATTCATTTTTGCGGCTTTCCAACCTTTGCTTGTTTAGACTGAAAGTCAATTAGGCTGTCAAACTTGTTTAATCCTCATCCAACAACAACAACAACAAAAGAATTTTAGTCCAATATAATTGAGAACAGCGGAGCTAAATTCGCGCATCTGGTTGGTGTTACATCACAGAAAATGGATCATGAATCATAAGTTAAATGTTGTGGAGGGAAACACTTTGAGCAGTTCTACAAATTAAAGTTGTAACGAGGCTTGTATCAGAATACATTACTCATGAAATGTTTGGACATAGTTTCGTCTTTTTCGTTTTATATTTCACATGTAAACTGCCCTCACTTTTCAGGCTCATCCAGAGCGCTTGAGCAACATATGTCGCCATCTAGTGTCGGACAGCGGAATATTCAAACAGTTATTAGAATCCAATAACATCCCGAGCAAAGTTGGTGCATCATCATCATCATCTTCATCATCATCATCCTCCTTGAATCATAGTTGTTCTTTGGGTTTGACCCAGGTCTGCCATACAAGAATACATTTGTTGTTGATGTTATTTATTAAACACTTTTAATACACAATGAGTTGTACTGTTTTGTTTTGTTTTTTTTTGCTAGTACTGTCTTTTGTTATTATTCATGAGTGGAGTGTTGGGCCAGAATATGAGACACGCTGCATGTGTTTTTTATTTGGCTGACAACAGCTACTGCTTCTTTTTCCACCAGTAGTAAGGAGGAACTCAGACAAAAACATAAACACAAAAACATGTGCAAGGTTTTATTTGACAGGCCCTGTCAGATAGAACCGTGACTGTCTTTTGTTTGGCTGTATAATGGTAGAGGAGGCGATGCAGATCAGATAAGAATCTCGGTTCTTGGCCAGGTTCCTCTCACAGCTGAATGATGTGGGACTTTGGTTTGATGAACAGAAAGTTGAACAAAACAGCAGCTGCTCCTCATTTATTTTTTTGCTCACAAAATATGTGACTTTTTATACGCTTTTTTTTTTTGCTTAAACTAAAGCCTTATTTTTTTTGGAGAATAGTACCTTTCATCATTTTATCATTTCTCTCATTCAGTTTACTTGTTTATCCAATGCAATTATTAATTTTCTTTGCTTCTCCGAAATGCAATTGTCTTTCAGCGTTGTAATTTATTATTATTGTGATGTATTTTTGTCATGACGTAATTCTTCTGAATTTATTTTTATTTTTTTTTGTTTCCAATGTAGGTCTTATTCTTTAATTAATGCTCCCCACTATCAAATTTAGCCTCTTACGCTGATTCTCACCGATGTACTGCTATTCCCGTTTTATCCACTAGGTGGCACTGACGCTTCTCTCCGCCTTTTGTCCTCTACTGGCAGCAGTTCATTCAGCAAATCCAGTTATTCCACTCTATTTTTAGAAGCAGCTATAATGAAGACAGATGATAATTTGTGTTATTCTTTGGATTTTTAGTCCTTACCTGGTGAAAAATATGATTAAGAATGAGCATTTCTGATTACGTTTAGCCATACTTGACAAGTTATTTGATTTCAGGGTTATGAATCTGATTATATGATGCTGGAAACATGACAGAGTAAGCGGTCAGTGATGGAGCTTATGTAGGAAGTGATTACATTTGGACTCCATCATTGCCTGAGGACTTCATTTCAGCTGGGCACCTATGTCTCATATTCCAAACATGTACATCCGTTATAAGTGTGGGTTCATTTCACTGTAAGTGATAATTCATCTCGCATGTCTGAGGTGGGCAGTGATGTGATCTCGTGTCTTGATATCCGCCCAAACTCCAAACAGGAGGGTCGCTGTTTCTCGCCCACACTCCAGCGGCGAACAAAGAGAGCGGGAACATGAGAAGCTCAGATGATGTGACCTCATCTTGACCCTCTCCTGCCCACAGAGATCACACGGTTGCAGATCTTTCACATGTGATCACCATTCACATGTCGCTGTGTGCAACAAGAAACTTGTGTAGAGCAGAAAGCATTAACCTTACACACACAAATCTGATTCTTTTATGATTTGAATGGCCCAGGCTAGAATGCCTACTGAGGTGTTGGACTTTGAGGAGGTCCCGGGACTGACCCAGTACGCCCGAGAAAGTTGACATTGCTCATCTTAAGTCCTCTATGAGAGATGGATGAGGTCTAGACCTCTTAACTATGACTGCTGCCCCCGTGACCCAACTTCACACAAGTAGTAAAAACGGATTTGAACTCAATTATGCTAAAATTCAAACAACAGTTTTGAGAAAAATATGCATGGCACAAATCTATATTTGAATGGTAAATAAATGTAATATAGAATTTAAATATACTGCCGTAAAATGACTAGAATTGCAACCACCCCCCAAAATTGTATTTGTGATTGCAATGTGAACATGAACAAAGTCATTGCCACTCAAACAAGTCACAACCCTCATGTTGACATTTTGATTGATCTGTCAGTTTTCACAGACGTAACAAAGGCGTAAGAGTTACTCAACAATGTCGAAATGAAATGATGACACGTTGACTGTAGTTGAGAGAGACTTGCAATACTATTTACGCGAGGTTGTTTTGCCACACACAGAGGCCTGAATTCGCCGTTGCATTGCTGGAGTGTGCTGTGGCAAAGACAAAACAGTTGTGGAAGTCACAGGAACGTTTTCTACCTGAGGTTGACGTTGCAGAAATAATTAGCGGTCAGAAAAGTCGAGGCGGAACACCGTAAGAATTCGAGCTTCAAATCCCTCACCAAGTCTCTGTGGGGACTTGGGCTTTGTTTATCGTGGCTGTCATCAGCTTGTCTCCAACTCCACTGTGTGGACTGTAAACACAACAGTGTTTCTGCTTCAAACAAGATTGTTGGCTGCATTTCTATGACGATAAACGGTCTTTTATGGACAGTTAATGTTGCTGCAGACATGGACTCGGTGTATTTATGAACACCACTGGTGCTTCTGCTTTATAAGGACGCGGTCGTGAGATGTAACAAGCAGGTCTGGTGCCAAACGCTGTTGAATATTGGGACCATGTCTCGACTCTGGGGGGCGCTGTTGAGGCCGTTTTCGCTGGTGAACCCCCGCCCCCACGGTGGATTCAATAGAAATGTAAACACGTTTGGAGGAAATCCTTGAAAAATAACGTGTGCTTTGCAGTTGTTTTTTTTCTGGGCTCTCTGGTTTCCCCCCACGTTCTAGAAAAGTGTTTTGATGTATGAGTTTGTTCGTATGTGCCCCATGAATGGCGGGCGACCTGTCCAGGGTGTCCCCCGCCCCTCGCCCTATTTAGCTGGGACAGGCTGCGCCTCTCCTCCCCCCTCGACCCCACCACCACCACCACCACCATCATCATCATCATCTCTTTCTTCCTCCACGCCATCACCTTCTTTTCATCGTCATTGTTGTTATCCGAGGGTGTAACCCCTGCATCACACACACACATGCGCGCGCGCGGACACACTCTCTCTCTCACACACACACGCATATCTATCCACACAGGTGGGCGGGGCATGCTCCAGCATCGAGTGCGCAGCGCGTGTTGTCATTTTTTGGCTGGTCGGGTGAGCAGGTTCATAATCCATCGGTTGATCTTTAAGTGGCCAGCAAGGACGCCTTTCATATTATAATCCGTGTTCGTGCGGCGAGAGGGCGAGTCAGTCTTTAAATCTGTAGTAGCGGCGAGTCACGTGACACCATGAGCAAAGTGCAAGGGGGAATGAAATGCGTGAAATATCTGCTTTTCGTCTTCAATTTCATCTTCTGGGTGAGTCGACTATCATTCATTTACTGTCCTGCTTACGATGTTATTAAAGAAGAAGGAAAGATTGATTCATTTGATTGATTTATCCGTGTGTGTGTGTGTGTGTTTACACCTCCGTGGTTGTGTGTGGTGCGTTTGAGCTCCGCGTTCATTACAAGTTCGTTCGTCTGGGTGCAACTTCCAACCCTGTTCCTGCGGTTTTAAATGCAACACACCGATTTATCGTGTCGCATTCAAAGACAGCTGTATTTCAGAGCACAGGTTTATCTTGAGGAAAAGTTAATATAGTGCTTCACTTTTAGGTGTTCAAAGAGACGCCTTTCCTCAAGTTTTACGGAGAAAATGTGCATTCGTGTGTGTTTTGAAGTGAGAGCTATCGCTGGGGTGTTTTTGTATTGACATGAAAGCATAAATTCAGATTTTAATTGTGCTATGAAACGCCTCACTTTGGAGCAAAATTGGCAAAAAGAGACACACATCAACCAGTATGATAGTAAAATGTTCCACACCGCAGCTGCAACTCTTTATTTAGTAACAGTGCAATCTTAAATATTGTATTTAAAAATGTGAAAATGATGAGAAAGCTACAAGTTTTGCGATATATCCATTTCAATTATACAGTATTTAATAAGAAAACTGTATTTTTTTTAACTTTAAAAATGCTTTTTAAACCATGATGCTGACATCCCAATATAGCAATAGTTAGCAGCATGTTGCCAGGTACTTTGTCTCCTGCTTGTCTTGATACCTCCCAGCTGCTCCTTATGACGTGGAAAGTCCTCATGTAGAAACTGAGCTGACTTCCAGGCTGAATTCCAGCTTCCACCTCGGAAGTGGAGCGCAGGAGCCGTCGGAGTGACGTCACAGCCGAGCTCAGATCATAACAGGTGTCGAAATCGGAATAGAACAATAGTGACGTCCGACAGGCTTTTCTCCTGTTAGCCTTGTCCTGATCTTCTTGGTGAATATGCTCCAAGTCTGCAGACAGAAAACCCGCTGGGTGACGTGGAAACGCCAGTTCTGGGGATGTGTTTCTTTCTTATAGTGCATTTTATTGGTTCATCACTTCTACCTCCTGTTTACGTTTGGGAAGCCATCTTGGATAGTGTACCAGGGTGGTGAGGATTCTCTGACTTTGCTACATGGAACTCGTACATTGCGTGAAGGGAATTGGTGAATTTCGGAAAATGGATTGTACCCAAGTGATTTTTTTTTTATGTTTTTACATTTGAATTCTATTTTCCATTTGAATTCTATTTTTATCACAAGCAGCATCTAGATTGTAAACTATTTTAAATCTCTTGAAAACATTTCTCCACAGATCAACGTCCCCCCAAGGTTTGAATAGGAGAAAATGTCCGTTGGATTTAAATGATGCAAAAACACTTCCACCCATTGCTCTGATTCTCCCGTAGTATCATGGGCTACCCATGAAACTGGTGATGAAGCTGGGTCTGACTGACAACAGCACAAGTGCTCAGAGAAACTGGTCGCCATGTGTCAGCGAACGACGTTGCTAAGCTAACATTTTCCTTGTTGTGATGTCTTATCTTTCGGGAGAACGTAATCAAGGTACTTTGTGTGAATATTTATTTTGTGTTTTTAACACTTTGCTTTGAAAGTTTGAAATATCAACAACATCATAGATATGATGGACATTGAGCAACGGACGGTGAGGAAAATTAGCAGAGCTCGCGCTTCACAGCAGCTCTAGTCTCAACAAAGAAGAATGTTTTTTTCGCAAAATATTCATGGATTCTGATGGCAATCCAGAAACACACCAATGTACATCACAACAAAGGGTTTAGTAGCCGCTACATGGCAACCGTCAACTGGAAAACTATGAACACTCATTTCAATGTTCAGTCAAGCGCTGACAACAGGGAAAGGTTCCATGTTTACGATCTTGCTAGTTGTGGAGCAGAGATGAGTCATGAAGTTTAACTTAAATATTAGTCCAGTGAAAGAGCAGAGGGCTTGTCGTCTGTAAATCAGCAGACGTGCCGGTTCATGCATGAAATTCATTATTCATTCAGTGAGACGCAGATGACGGTCCGTCCTTTATTTGCATATTCAGATCCACGCTGACACGTAGCGTTTTCTCATGCAGCCCACTCTCTCAAAGACCCTTTCAAGTTTTCCTTACTTATGTCTAACTGCTTCATAATAAAGTTTAGCTGCATTGAGGTGCCAACATTGACTCATTGTGGCTTTGTAAAATCATCACTTGTGTCCTAAATAGTCTGAGGGACAGCAGTGTCTTTGTTGCCGACTTGTGGGTTTGATAGCAGAACTGTTGTGGTCGGAGCCAAAAGAGGCTAACGGTCCTCTGTCACTTTGGGTGGCTGAGCCAACTTTCAGTGAGTTACATCACTCTGCTCTGTGAGGCTGGCACGGCCTGTGGCTCGAGTGCACCATGGGAAAATTGACCACCAGAGCTGGAGTTATGCTCCATGAAGACACTGAGAACGAGTCTGATCATTACTTGTGAGCATGGAGTTCAGCACCCACGTCTTATGTAAGAGTTAAATATATAATTTGATGGGAACTATGGAAACAGTCGCCCCCGTCTAATCTGTTATGTTTGAGCGGTAAATTGGCGAAATGCTGTCCAGCCATCGTCCACGTGAGTCTTCTGGGCTGACTCACGACATGATGGTTTGACATTTCTGGCAGCAGCTCATGCGGAATGGAGCAGTGCGATCAGTTGAGACAGAAACAGGAGGGAATCTGAGAATCGTGATCAGCATGCGCTGAAAAGACGCAAAAGTTCAACACTCACTTTTGCTATTCAAGTCATGAAAACAAGACAAATAACATGTTTGTGTTTTGTAGCTGTCTGGCATGCTGGTACTGGCTGTTGGACTCTGGCTCAGGTTTGACCCGCAAACAGTGGAGCTGCTGACTGGAGAAGAAGCGCCGGACTCCTTCTTCATTGGTAGGTCCAAATGTCTTTCTTTCAAAAAAAAAAACAAAAAAACATTAAAAGACCACATTTAAAAGGTTTCTCATTTAATAGAGGACAAAAATTGAAATAAACATCTGCCTGTCTTTTCATTCCTATCCAATTTGTTGTTGTCCCACAACAGACGCACTGGTTTGAAGCACATTACCCACTTGATTCGTTTGCACGCCTCCCTCCTGCATTTGGTCTTCTCTCCATGGACATTTTAGGGTCCATCTGTTGACCTCTCGACTTGGTGTTTGATGTGGAAACTGCCCTGCATGTCACTTCCCTGGTCTAGTTTTCTTCAGACCATTTCATGCTCGAGTGGGCCACACTAAATGATGAGGCGGAGTCGGGCTTGATCCTGAGGTTGACTCTCTTTGTGCAGCATACTGGACGATTTAGGGATGACGAGACATTTTACAGAGTTCATGAGACCAGGAAAGAGTTTCGCATCCACCTAGCTTTCTGCCGTCTTCTGCTCAGATTCAGAAACTTCCGCATGAAGGTAGAAGGCAGGTCCTTCTTTGTCATGCTGCTGCCACCTGCAAGTCCGATTGGGCTTGTTGCTATCAATGATTTTTGAAAAGCAAGTAGTTTTCCAGCTCGCGAAGATTTTGTACAGGCTTTACTTGCACTGGTGCCATTCATTTTTCTTTCAGTTTCACTTTGTAATGAGAGAGGTGTAATGTTGTTGTGTTACTAAAGGACCAGTGTCAATAAACCGGGCCAACCTTTTAAAAAGTGGTGTTGAAAGGATTTTGGCTGATACAATGTGACTGTTATCTGGGCTCGACACCACAGCTGAGTCCAGTGCTTTATTTTATCAGAGAAGAACTCTATAGAGTTCAGCTCTTGTGTGCTTGAAGTAAACTTCCAAGAGGCAGAAACCAAAGAAACTCTGGGGGAGCGGTGGCTTAAACAGCCTGAGGTGAAGAGAAGAAGCAAGTGAGAAGAAGGCCAGCGCCAGAGTGCAGGACGAGCCATGAGAGAACGGAAGGAGAATCATTTGTAACTGTAATGACACCAATGCTGTGCTGTGGACACATGCTACCATGGCTGGAAATGCTCCCCAGTAATGCAGAACAAAGAGATTTTGGACCATGTAGAGAGCAGTTGTTTCTGATCAGTAGTCTGTGGAGGTGGTGGATGTGGGTGAAGAAAAAAATGGTTGGATTCTGCCAACATCCTGAAGCTGTTTTTGTTTGGTGCATTTTTTTTCCAAGTTTAAATGCATTTATTGAAAACAAAAAAACGTAAAACTTAAAAATACATGTAATAAGCTAGAGGTTTGTAACGAAACAATCATATTTTGACACCAGAATGATGAAATTTACACTGAATCTGTTCACATAAGTTTAAACACAGGGCTGGAAGTACTTTGATAATAATGTGCGTTTCTGACTTCTCGTATCTTTTTCAACTTACATTTTTGGCAGCATTCGTGGTTAGACTTTCGGT
Source organism: Synchiropus splendidus (assembly GCF_027744825.2). Taxonomy (NCBI): domain Eukaryota; kingdom Metazoa; phylum Chordata; class Actinopteri; order Syngnathiformes; family Callionymidae; genus Synchiropus; species Synchiropus splendidus. The sequence continues at coordinate 21,801,096 of NC_071339.1, read as the reverse complement.
TATGACATCACACTGAAAAACAGTTCACTATGTTTGTCCGTGATTCAACATATTATTTATATTTATATTTTCACCAATTCTTTTTGTCCTAGACCTATAACAAGCTGCAGCATCGACAGTAACAATATCACCACTCACTAATATAGTATGTTTTCTACTGTAATTCATTCCTCATCTCACAAGACTTGAGTTCACGCACCAAGTTTTTAACAAGAACAAGGAGTGATAAATGCTTAATGAGCACTTTCTCCTCTCTAATGGTGATTGACACAAAGCGTGATGGGAGTTCACCATCTCTGAGGTTTAAGACGTTTTTTTATGAGCTCACAGTGACGGGTGAACATGACAGATGATTACAGAGCGGCTCCATTAGCATTAGTGCTCTGGTTTATAGATCATGCAGGCGATTGTTTCTGTTCGAAAGACGCTAATTCGATTTCCTTTTCCTGGGAAGAACATAAATGGATCGATGGGCTGCGTGTGCCAAATGGACTTGAGCCATCAGTTGATTCATGAACCTCGCTGCCTTTGAAGTGGGAGACGTGATAACACTTGGGCCCGTTGGTGGACAGAGAGTTGCTTTAGGGGTAGAAAACAGTAAATATACAGTTAACAGCGACAAACAGGCCTCAGTCTTCGGCTGCCGCGGGACAATGGCCCTTCTTCTTCTGTCTGGGTTCAGAACTTCAGAGGAAGCTCGGTGTTGTTTGGAGAGATCAGGGTGAAAATTGGTGACGTATGCTGAGTGTCTAGTGCAAGCAAGCACTAGACACTCAGCCAAAGATGGTCCATAGTGTTGTGAGCCCTGCTGGTTGTTAGTCAGTCTAGATCAGTGCTGATTTACAGAAGATAACAAACAGAACCAGTGACAGAGTCTTTGGTGGCCGACTCTAATAATGAGCATGGGGAGCGAAGGCCCGTGTGATTTGATCTAGCGGACGAGCTGCTGCAGCTGAACAAAAAAAGGGAGGGATTGTATCAGAGGCCGAAGCAGAGCTCACAGTTATACAGATATAGAACTGGAGAAGAAGAATCATCACGGAAATCACTCACTGTTTTCATGAAGCTCCTTGAAAGACTCATCTTCTGCTAGTGAAACACAAAAACAAGAACATAGATACCGAAAGGTAAACGGCACAACACTCTTTGTGTGTTTACATTTTGTTGCGCATTTACTTAGTACTGTATATAGTCCTAAACCAAGGTACTATTGAATTAGCTAAATCGACAGGTGTAAACTTGCAAACTTGCAAACTTTCACTTTCGACTGTGAGTCGAAAAACTTCGTGAGTCAGCACAAAGAAGGCTGTCGTGAAATATGCTGACTTTTATCTTGAAAAGCAGCTAGCGACAGATTTAGCTACTTTCTTGTGGTCACGGTTTCTGTAAAAAGCGCTCAAAGGTGTCAGTGTCACTCACTGAAGTGTCGGAGCAAAGATCCTTCTTCAGTCAGCGAGCAGCGAACCACTGCGCCTGCATGCACCAAGTCATTATGCAAATTAGTCTATGACTTCATTTCGTGACTTGTAGCAGCATCAATGGGTGGGACTAGCTACTTTCCTTACTAAGGTGTCGTAACGCTGACGCAGTGTGCACCGTTTCCTCTGCTAGTGAGAGTTGGCACATCAACGTAGAGCCATATTTTTGGGACGACTGAAAAACATTTAATATGATGTGAGATGTCGCATTTTGATGAATATCTTTAGACCGTGAAATATTTACATACTGGCCGCTTGTAGCAGGACTCCGAGACAGAGAGCACTGCATTTATCAATGTTTCCACTCCAGACGTTTTCTGGAGTTTCAGATTCAGGTGGCTGAACGAACGCTGCACCCGACTCCAAAACAGCGACAGATCCAGTCGTTTCAGTCTCCACATAAACAACACCTGAGAAAGGCTGCTCATCTAGTTCGGTGAAATGAATGATTATTTCTTGGGCAATTAGATAAGCGTTCGAATCTCACGCTCAAACCAGTGTGTGTTGCTAAGCATCAGCTGCGCTAACAGCCTGCTGCAGAGGAACCAGCATCTCACTTTCATGAGCCCGGAAAACTCTGTGCTCCATCAAGTGCTGGAGCTTTAAATGGCGTATTTAATTTTAATGCGCTTCCCTGCACAGCATTTTCCCGTGCGTGTGCTGCAGGAAGCAAACTTTGAATGACAGCTTGAAAGAATCTTCTCGGCAGACTGCAGCTTCACAGCTGCTGCTGAGTGAGAAGCGAGTAGGTGCTTCATCACATCACACGTGATCAGTTGTGATCGGCAGTGGCTGGTAGTGATTGACCGATCGGTCAATTGACGCTGAAATCGTCCGATCACGATTGGTGGCCGATCGAGTGGAGCATCCCTAGTTATATGAAATAACATTTTTGAACATGTGAAATTACAAAGTTTAATACATACAAGTCGCACCTGAGTATAAGTTGCAGGGCCAGTAAAACTAGTCCAGAAAATACGGTATGGGAATATTGTGTAACATAGTGCGTGACGTGGCTGATGCATTGTGGATAATGACATAGTAGTTACCGATAATATATACCAAGATTTGTGCTGTATCACGGGACACGTGGTTTCCTTAAGCATCTACAGTAGGCACCCATTTAGAAGGCTGGTTTCTTTGTATCAAGAAGCACACATGGCCTGTAGATCAAGAACCTATCGTGACTGAGGTGTTGATCCTTGTGTATCTAAACACAGACTGATGATCCAGGTATTGAGCAACGGAGTTAAATGTTAGCATTTATTAACGTTGAGCATCCTTCTGTCTCCACATTAGCTGTTGCACCGTCTAATACTGTACTCAGTGACCAGGCTACAGGGACAAGTCATGCGTCTTTTTCCTACCATTGCTTTTCAGCCCAATGGGTTGCTTGTTGCTTAGCAACTGCACTGTGATATCAAGGGCTCCAAATGTTATTGCTTCAAAAAGGATAGGGAAAGATCGCCCCATAAATCGCTCAACTTTGTGTACTTGGCCCATTTGGGTCAAGAGAAGGCTTGAGGCAAGGGCTTTTGCTTGGTTTAAGCATCTTGTCCTCAGACATGTAGTCAGTTATTTTTGTTATTGTGGGAGCATGTGGGACATCAATAGGGGGAAGGTGTTAAGTGGATGGATGGATAGATGGATGGATGACGGACGGACGGACGGGTGGACAGACAGACAGACAGACAGACAGATAGATAGATAGATAGGTCACTTTCCTACGGTCCAGTTGGATTCCAGGTCTGCCCTCCATCTTTGTTCCACATGAGGTAAACAACAGATTGAGCTTCTCTCCTGTGGATTAATTAAATTTGTGCAGCGGTTGCTGTCAGTGCCACTGATTAGTCTTCTTGTGGAGCTGAGGGACAGAGACCAGTGTTCTGTTGCTGCGCAGAGGCTCCTGTGGCGTGGGCCCGGAGCGGAGAGGTGACGACATGCTGTCCTCAGGCGAGCTCCAGGCCTGTTGTCTTACTCTACAGCAATTTGGGGTTTCTTAGATCCAGACGCGCAATTTCTCTGCAAGTGTGAAGAAGAAGAAGTGAAATGACAGTATTGTCAGAAAAGTCATAAAATGCTTCTTGTTACACCAGGTGAAACCAGTGACGTCTATGAAAGCGTGGCTGTGTTTTTGTGTTTCAAATATTTCACAGTGGCTGATTTTTTTTATCATCGCTATGGTTTCTGGATGGATGGATGGATGGATGATAGACAGACAGACAGACAGACAAACAGACAGACAGATAGATAGATGATAGATAGATGATAATAGATAAATAGATAGATAGATAGATGACGAAGTGCTCTACATTCGACCATGGCACCATCTTCTGTCCAAGCCACGGCTTATTGTTTCATCACCACAGTGACTGTTGTGACCCTCTCCCCAGCGGTCTACATCCTCCTGGGGGCGGGAGGCTTGATGATGCTGGTGGGGTTCTTTGGTTGTTTCGGTGCCATCCGGGAGTCCCAGTGTCTTCTTGCTTCCGTAAGTTGTTGCCCTTCCTTACGCTGTAAATGTGAGTGTCTCTTGCTAACCGAGTAACCGGACACAAAAATACATGTATTTGTCATTTAGATCGTGTTTTGTTTTCGTTTCTTAGTCCAACAAAAGTATGACCTCTTGCAGTTTTTCGTTTGCCTGGTGATTATCTTCGGAGCTGAGATCGCTGCAGGAGTTTTTGGCTTCATCAATAAAGACCAGGTTCGACTCTTATCTAGTGACAATACCGTAACTGTGGCGGTCAACATTTTCAACAACCATTTCTTCATCGAGTCCAGATTGTGGAGGAGGTCCAGAAGTTCTACAGTTCCTCCATTGCTGACGTCTCCAACAGCAACAGCAACAGCTCAGCCATCGCATTCGTTTACCACAAAACTGTGAGTCGACTTCATCAGCTTAACTGTGCAATGTTTTACGGAGCTCTCTTCAGTTCTTTCGTGGTTTTCATTGATCTGATGTGACTCGTTCATTTGTGGTTGTAAATAATAGATGTCATGTTCTGCAGCTGAACTGCTGCGGAGGCTCCGATCAGGAAGCATCAGCCGCTCTGTGTGGGGACGCTGCAGAAGGCGCTCCGGTAAACACGCCTGCACTGACACTCAACGCCCTCGTGAGGGCAGCACTGGTGGCTTCAAAACAATTGACCCTCGTTTAGTTTAAATTGAACACATTATTCACATTTATAACATAAATGTTGCATATAATGTATAATTTTACATTTTCCTGTCAAGTAAAAGTAAAAAATAGTCAATTGTTTAGACCACGTTTTCTGCTTTTGGTTATGCTTTTTTCATGTTCGTTTTCTTTCGCTGGCTTCCTGTGTTATCTACGTGACGCTACTGCCACCTGCTGTCCGATGGAGCTCATTCCACTTGGAGTATTTTTTTTAAACTCAATAGTACCTACTCAATAAGTCGATAAAGTACACATAAAGTACACATTCATTTTTACTTTTACCCAATATTATTAGCCTTTTTAACGAAGTGTGGGTGGAAAGGAGAGTCTGTCTCGTTGTTCAAAATCATTTTATTATTTATTTTTATTGTACAATACAATATTTATTGTATTGTCCTGTTTAAAATGTTTTGTGTTTCATTCCTTCACTTGTATTCTTGCAACAAAAACAATTCATATTATAGACTTTTCTTTTTAAGTACAATAAATTAGTTACATAAATGTTGTTTACAAATGCAGTGTGTTCTTATATCTCACTATTCTACTATATCTACTATAAATATTTGTAGATGGCCTTTAGACAGTTTTCCCCCCCCTTATTTTTAACAATGTGGAGCAACTTTGTTGTGACTGTAGTCCCAGTGAAGTCCCAGCTACTTGGGGTGAGAGGCTAAATACTTTGAAATATAGTTCAGATGCCTTCTAATTTATTCATTATACTATTTTAGTTTTATTTCCACTTAAAATACATGAACTTCAGCGGTGTAATCTCCTTCCCAGTTAAAGCTGTAACATGCAGCAACTGCTTTATTTTATTCTCATCTCATTGTAGCTTCATGCGAGCCACCTATTGAATGTGGGGCACACTGTCTTTTCTAGGTTCCACTTCCTGTATGAGTATTCATTTATGTGCTCCAGTGAATAACTGCCACTGTGCTTCCACCGAGCAAACTTAGTTCATCTCTGTGTTCTTCTTTACTTGGGTGATTTCATTCACTTTCCTTCATCTTCAGGACTGTCTGACGGCGATTATGGATTTCTTTAACGAAAAGCTGCATGTGATCGGATACATCGGGATCGGCGTCGCTGCAGTCATGGCGAGTGTTCACAATCCAGTCCTTTACTAGGTCCATATCTAATGTGGAATACGCGTACGTGTGGTTGCAGGTCATCGGCATGATCTTCAGCATGGTGCTGTGTTGTGCCATCAGGAACAGCAGGGAGGTGATATAACACCAGAGCAAGACCCCACCCCTCCCCCACACTCACACCCCGACGAAACGGAGCTTCATAATAAAGTCATTTACCTTAGAAGAGAAACACCCATGTTTTGTCGCCGCTCGTGGTCAAGACTGGTCACATGATCGACAACAAAACAACAGCGAACAACTGAAATCCTCTCGTGGCCGAATGTTTCGGCAACTTCTGCTCTTCTGCCCGTTCAGTTTTTTTCTATGTGATGTTTCTAACTTGAAGAGGCTGGAATGTTGTGACTCTGTACAGAATTCATGTCTAAAAATGTGCTGTGCTTTTTAACTTGCACCAAACCCGTGAGCCGCTTCGCAGATTTCTGTTCCATCACGTGCCTCTTTACGCTCACGATAGCGTCCGGCGAGTATTTATTCAGCCTCCTTTTTATTGTCCTGTTATTGATGTGTGAGCGAAGGTCTGTGAAGGAACAAAACTGGTGCCGAGGTCAGATGGAGTTGCAGAACCATTGTGAAGAAATATGATGTTGAAATTTGAAAACAACTGGGTCAATGCAAAACTATTCTTAATAATTAACAACTATTGTCATGCTTCTCAAAGATACAGTGCACATCTTAAAAGTAAAATGAAAGCATTCTTTTAAATTCAAAATTAAAATATTTTCATGTAAATAAAAAAGCAAAAAGAATGGCTGAAAATATGTAATTCTATCAAAATAATTTTTCATTTTAAGTCAGTTTGTTGCTGTATAATGTTTAATTTCAGATGGAACCAACAGCAATTTAAATTTGAAAGTTGTTGTGGCAGATAGTCAAAATCGTATTTCTAAGTAAACTAATAGTACATTTATTTAAATGTATGAAAAGTTTATTTTAAAAAGTCTTGATTTTAAAAGCAAAATGTATATGGTTGGCTTTTTAAGGGAACAGTGGGAAGTGAAATGTTGAAGTTATGCGATAATAAAAAAATAGTCACATCAAGGTCGCAATATAAATATGTTGAATCACAATAATGTAAAGAAGCTTCAATATACAGTTGTAGAAACTGAACACTTCAGTTCTCAGGTTCTGTTCCTTGACTGACTGAAGCCTGAGTGTGACCGTCCCCTGTAAATCCAGTCATGATCGCAGCTTCTCTGGAGGGTGTGTGAACTGTTACTTTTGCTTCTTACTGTGTGTGAACCAGGCCTGTGATGTTTCTCAGCTGCCACTAGCTCGTCTCTTCTCCAATAAAAACAAAATGGTGCTTTCACAAACTCCTGTTGTCCATGTCTGTGCATGTGTGCTCACCTCACGAGAGCTGTTTTTTCCAATCCTGTCCTTCCCCGAATGCGACGCCTTTCATGTGGAATACTTATTTTAGATGGAGGGTAGTAGGAGTAAACGACAGATCGACGGACAACCTTGGAAGCATTTGTTAAATTACATTTAGGTTAGTCTGAGAAAAGGAAGGAAACAATTCAAAAGTGAGGAATCAGTTTCCAAATTAAATGAAAAGGAGGGTGATAATTATAAGAACAGTAATAATTCAGAACTGTCTCCACCTGATTAATTGTTAATATAAAAACAATGAATAAAATGTAAAACTCAAATAAACTTGTCCATGGTTTTGCCTGTCTATTTTCCCTGGGTAGCTGGGACAGGCTTCAGCTCCTGTTTAGGGAATCAGTGAATGAACATCGAGGTGCTCTCATGGAAACAAAAAGCAGGTCTCACTAAAGAAAGGGTAAATATTTTAGGACTAAACATGATATTTCACTTAAAATATGTAATAAGCGTGTGTTGCAGATGCTTTGACAGTATTCTAATCTCAAGTAAAACCCTTTATAGCCATTAATTCCTCACGTCTTCTTCAATCTGACTTCCATTTTGTGAGTTTTGTCGGTTTGAGACTGTTTGAAAATGTGTTTTTTTTTCCTCAGTAAAAGGGCTCGATGTTTGAGTTCCTCTCAGCTGATAACTTGGGCGTGAGAAGGAAATGCAGCCGGACTGATATGAAGTGTTGGAGGCGCGAAGACGCAACACAGCATGCGAATAAAAGAGAACCATCCTGCCTAGAGTAGTAGCTAGCGCAGACAGTAGAGGGCGCTGGAGTGACGCCGCATCACAGGAGAGCGCTGAGACCCAAAGGAAGGATGGTGAGAGGAGCCAGTATTGTTAGATCCTCTGAAGGACCCAAGGTTGTCACTTTTGGCAGTTTAAAACTTTTAATATTCACGTTTACTTTACTTACAAGAGGACGTTTTTGTTTGTTTTATACTTCATTTTCAGATGACTGTCTTTTATTATAATTATTAACATATTTTTTTCCAGATTCAAACGACTTTTCTTGGAGTGCTCGGTGGTCTGCAGCTGACGTTTCTTCAAAACTCAAAATATATTTTTGCCCAAAAATAGAAATGAAGTGCGATGTTGTTGCTATTGCCTGAGTTGAGCAGGAATTGTGATTTCCTTCATCCTGAACACTTAAAAACACCTTAAGAATCAGAGTGCAGAGGCAACACGTTCGACTTTTACGATTCAAAGTTTTTTTTGTTCATATTTGCTTTGCTTTTATTTTATTTTAATTCAAAACGAAGAGCATATATGTCGTGATTGTTTGCCAACCTTGGTAAATAATCCGAGTAAGATGACGGGTTTCGAAACCAACCCAAAGTCTCAGTAACGATAACTAACGTCAGTTTCATAGAAAGTGGTGCTGACCTCTGATCAACTTCTCTTCGGTCACCGTATTCCCTGTAATTCATCAGACATCTGCCTGCAGAAATACCAAAAATAACCAATTGTCACTGTGGTTCCGGGCAGTTACAGTAGGAGGCATTACGTCACGTCCTGTACCTCGTGACACGTCCAGTCATCCGCTCGCAGCTGTTTGGACGGAGGGTGTTAGTCACGCTGGTGTCTCGCCTCACACACACGTCTCCAACTGTTGCAAGGGGGACCGCCGCAGATGCGCCACACGTCCGTGGTCCAGGCCTCCGTGCAAACTGCGATGTCCTTTTTTTCTTCAGCTCGGTGATTTCATTGACTCTCGTTCGTCTGCAGGACTGAGATGGACTTCTGTGCCGAAAAGTTTCACATGTGTCGACGCAATTGTGTCCCATAATCCAAACAGAAATGCCTTTTCATTTCCAGCCTGAGACTCATATTTTGACAGAAACACTATGAAAACGCAAACTTCAGAATAAAAAAAACGATCAGAAGAATGAGGGGACACACTTAAATAGACGATTTAGATTCGCAACAGGTATTTAACATTGCAATTTGTTAACTGTACGTTTTTATTTGATATTCTAGTTTTTGAAATCCAGCATTATTGAATTAAGAATCGAGCTCCTCCAGTACATTTGACATGCATTGCTTCTGATACATGGCGTAGTATATGGGAAACATTTCTCCTTGTATTTGTTTCACATAGATTTAAAAGGAGCAGGAGGGAGCTTTTCTGCCCCTTTCATGACACTTTCGCTGAACAAGGTTTATTGCAGTGAAGGTCCATATCAGGCAATACCAGGTGTCGGTGGTTAAATGTGTGGCCGCTGGTAGACAGAGAATTTCCGCTGTCATTGTTATGTCTTCTTCGTGTCTGAGCTACATATCGGGTAGTGGTAGCAACACCGCCTCCCCAGGTTTCCGGTGGTACTGCTCTTCTATGTGAGCGTATCTGTAGGCTTTGTGGAAAGGCGCAGAAATACGGACGAAATGAATTTTCATTTCATTTATGACTCAAAACGTCCAGTTTAGGCTGAAAATTAAAAAAGCATTTCTTTCAATGGATTTTTATATGGATTATGGGAAACAAACGCTTCCACACACGTGATCGGATCTGCGTCACTGGAGTCATGGCGAGTGTTCTCAGTCGAGTCCTTAACTTGGTCCATTTATAATGTCAAATCGCAGGTCATCGGAATGATCTGCTGTTGTGTTGTGCCACAAGGTAACGCTACGACAGACCCCCGACAGCGCCCACCGCACTCACCCCCAACAAAGCGAAGCTTCATAATAAACTCATTTACATCACAGGAGAAACTGCCGACTCGTGTTCTGTCGCCTCTCGTGGTCTAGACAGGTCACATGACACACAATAAAACATCTGCAAACAGCAGAAAGCCTCCCGTGGCCGAATGTTGCTCGGATCCATTGCCAACCTCCGCCCTTCTATGTGTCCCTTTCGTTTTCCTGTGAATTCATGTCGAACATCATGACATGGTTTCGAACTTGAACCCGCGAGACGCTCAGCAGGTTTTTGCATCATCACCATCTACACGCTCACGAAAGCGTTTTATTTATTCAGCCTCGTTTCTATTGTTCTATGTGAGCGAAGGTCTGTGAAGGAACAAAACTGAGGCAAGACGGAGTTGCATAACTAAGAAACCATTGGGAAGAAATATGACGTTGAAATTTGAAGTGAAATGTTACTGGGTCAACATGTTATTCCAATAATGCCAGGATTCCAGTTTAAAAACTGTAACAACCCACAATAACACGTACACTTTTAATGTATGCTTAAGACAAAATGTAAAGTTAAATGTTAATATGGAGAAAACATTCTTCAGTTAAAATATGCTTTCAACAATGTGTATAAAATGTTTAAAATTATGCACATTTTAATATAAAATGTAAAAACAGGTAATTCAGAAATGTCTGCTAAAACATACAAATATTAACTGATCATGTTGGTGGGTAAAAGGATGACATACTGAAAAGTATAAATATTTTATAAAAGCTTTCTTCATTCAAAAAGAAGTTGCCAGTGAAGTTAGTCAGCCGAAATAGTTTCCTTCTAAGACCAAATAAAATTACAAAATGTTTTGTAAAATGTTGCAATGTTTTCACATTGAGAGCAGTGGGATCTGTAAATATCGGTCCTAACATATTGGGTTAGATGTTTTTTTTCCCCCCCCCTTTCATTTCTGAAGCACTGGATATCATTTTAAGTTTTTTTTTTTTCAAACCTGATCAGACGTTCCAAACACCCTCATATTCAGGACATTTTAGTTTCCTTCAATGTGATTTTGACTTGTTTTTTTTCCCACCATGCCAAGGCCAGAGGCACATAGTTTAAGGTACCCCACCCTTCCAAACAGCACATTCCTCAGACGACTGAATACACAAAGGGTCAGTGTGTGGAGCAGGTTGTAATAGATTTATATATTTTTACACATAATGTACAAAAATGCCACAGAAATGTAACAGTCACCTTCACATGCTCGACTGAGCGATATGCTTCTTAAGGCAGAAATTTACGAGGCCGTCGGAGGAAGCCCCTCGGTCTGCATATGGTCAAACGTGCGGATTAAAGTCGACGGACTACAGTAAGCCAACACATAAATAACTTGCATGGATGCATCTCAAGCTTTTGCAGGTTGTCAGATACACAAAAATGGTTCACAAACATCAAGTATTGAACAGGAATCGGTCAGGTGAGGAAGTGTGGTCCCGGGTCAGTCGAGTTCTGTACAAATGTAACTTTTACACTCTAACCACGTAGAGCTGTAGGAGCCGTTTTGTAACTGAAGGCTAGTGAGAGACGAACGGATAGAACTGCATCAAAGCATTTGGACATGAGACAGGTGTTGATGGAGTGTTAGGGCGCCCCCTCCCTCACAGAGGGCGCAGGGCGCAGTTTGAGAATAAGAGTAACACAGTATCTCTGAGTCCACAAACTCAGTAAGGCAAGTGCAAACGTGGCTGTCGCCTTCTGAACTAAAGTGCAACCGGCGGCCAGGTGATGACATCACAGGTCCTAGCGCTCGCTGACACGAACTTGTAGTTAGCTGCCACTTTTCTTCCATCAATTGATGTTTAAAAAGTTCAAAGTCCACGTTGAGAGTTGTCTCATGCGGACAGGATGTTGAGAGAGACGCTGTCCACGATGTACTCGCCAACGCCGACAAAGTACATGACCTGTGCGATGCCAAAGAGCGGGGCAATGACCAGAGCCCGGCAGCCCGCCCCCTTCAGGAAGGCGGACGGTCCCTCTTTCCTCAGTATTTTACTGCAGAGACAGACCAGGCAGATTTCATGAGGCTGGGACTCCTTATTCTGTGAAGGACAGGGGTGTTGTGTGACTCACCTCACGCAGTCCACCACTCCATTGTACGCCTCCTCGCTGGAGCCTTTGTTCAGTGACTGCAGCCGCGTCTTCACCACTGCACAGGTGAAAACACTGGGTCACTCAGACATCATAAATCCCCAAAATAAATGGAGGAGGGGCTGTCGTCTCGCTTACCATCACAGGGGTTCACTGCGACGGCAGCGGTGGATCCTGCCACGCAGCCGGAGACGAACGCCCAAGCAAAAGGGGATGGTTCATCGGGACTGCGCTGACCCAGCCTGTTCAGGTTGGCGAATAACGGGAAGTAGACAACAGAGAAGGGGACATCCCTGGAAGAGGTCGAGCGAATGTTAACAGAGGAAAACATGTCGAGTCGGTGGGTGGCAGAGAGCGACGAGCCAAGCTCACCTCATGAGCGTCGCCCCGAGGCCTTTATAGAGACCCTGGATGCCCTGCGTCCGCAGGAGCTCCTTTGCTATCTGCGTGGCAGAGACGGGTCTCACCGCGGCCATCATGGCGCCCGAGTTGAAAGAACGACTGAGCATCGTGTTGGTGGACACCAGTTTGGTGGGAGTCATCATTACTGGCTTTTGCTGCTGGGACGCTGCGGAGACAAGACAAACCGCAAGTTAGGGCTTGAGACTAAAACACCTGCCCGACGGCGGCACCCAACCCACCAAGTCGCCCCGCGTCCTGCAGCTGGATCTTCAACATCTCCATCGGCGTCGTGATAATGACCTGGCACATTCCTGCGCCGCAGCCAGCCAGCATCTCTTTGAACACCGTCAGCCCTTTCCTGGAAGGAGAGCAAACTCATTTAGCCTCTTCATGTGCTCAACTCTCACCACAACAATGAGGCCGTAGTAACTCTGCTGACCCGCTGCTGGACAGGTGCTGGCGGAAGAAATCGTTCGCAGCCAGTTTGATGGCCTTCTCGGGCGTAACCAGGGTCAAATTCACGGCAGCACCTGAGGAGAAAACACACAATTAATACTGACGCCACGATCCCGGCTCCGCTCGACAAACAAATCTAGTAAGTAGACATTTCCCACCGCTTATCATTAAGACAATTTGTACTTCAAACAAAGGCTCACTTAATGTTTCACTCTAAAATAAAAGTTGGATTACGTCCAGAAATGTTTTCAGAGTGAAAATGAGACAAGAGCAACAGACAAGAGGAGAGGGAAGGCAAAGATATGCGGTGAGTCTGAATATACTGTATATATAGATATGAATCGATACAAGTCCCTCTTAACATAAAGTAAACACAGAGGACGGAGAGAGCGTTAGAACATGGGGAGACAAGACACAGAGCAGAAATGAAACAATGTTAGACAGAGAGGAGCCCGGATTGTGGTCGGACTTGATCTGTGCCAAAATTGAACTGGTCCAACTCGTCTGAGACCAGCTGCAGGCGGGTTCTACCAGTTCCTCACAGACGAGATATTCAAAACCGGCTGCAATCACAGGCCCGGAAGAGAAAGTAACAGGAGGGAGCAGGGGAAAGTGGTGACAGACAACCAAAGTCATGAGAGATGACACAACAAAAACATGTGCCTACAGTTTTAAATAGAGCAATATAGTAAGAACCATTTAATGATTTGCCTCCAGCGTGGCTGCGCCTTATCGGCTAGCCTTCAATATCCCAGGGGGACCCAAGTCTGTAATATGAAAAACACAGATGCAAACAAACAGCATTCCTCACACAAGCAGGGGCCCATACATGGACCTCAAAGTTCCTACTCTACAATTTCAGCATTTTAAACAGTTCATGTGCTGCTGTACAGGTACTCCATCACATGCTAACACGAGAACAGCTTTAGCTACTTCTCTTATGGACATCATTTTCATAAAATTCTGCTCATGCACTTTTACAACGCATAGCTGCCACGGGTATCTTTTAAGGTTGCGTTTCCCTACACACAGAGCTTACCCTCTCCTACACTCAGACGTCTGTGTATTCTAGCCTACAGGTTCATAAAGTTTAAAAATGCATTAGTCTTACCTCTGTACATGCCAAAGTATCCCTCTGATCGAACCGTTTTGACAAGACAGTCCATCCTAGGAAAAAAAAACAAGTTCAAGCATGAGAGTAAAACAAGTTATATTGACGCCACACAAACAAAAACAATGCAAACTGTGAGGAAAAGCATGTTCTATGTTAAACAGGTATCAAGGCTGGTGTGTACATAATTGATGTGTAGGCAACAAAGTGAGTGGGAGGATGAAAATAGGATTTAGGGTTTAAGGGGATTTCCGCAGACTTAAGATGTCAAAGACGAAAAGAAAAAGGTCAACGTGAGTCACAGGGTCACGTGTAGGATTCACTACGGCCGGAATTCAAAACTGAGCACAGTAATTCGTTGCACCGCAGAGGTGTGGACATGCGTCTTGGAAGACACCAGAAATAAATGAAACTAGATCTACTTACATGCTTTTGTAGACCTGTTGACCTGGTCTCTGATTCTGTAACCTGGTCTTGGCCAAGTCAATGGGGAAGACGCAAGTCACGCCGACTATACCAGCGATACCGCCATTAATGAGTTTGGCTGGAAGGCTGGGAGGAGACAAGCCAAGAAGACAATTAGAAGATCTGATGAGAAGATTACCTGAGAAGTGCAGAGTCATCACAGAATAAATGCTTAATTGTCTGTTAAGTCGGAGGCCAGGACACGCAGTTCAGAGGAGTATTAGACTGAATAAATACCAACAAGGTATTTATTTAACTTCAGGTTAAAGCAAGCGACACTCGTGGCTGTCAAATGACGCATCCTCTTAATGCAAACACAATTCAGCCTGAGAGTCATGAAGCATCAACAGAGAAAATACGGTTTGAAATACTAATGGCTACATTTAAAAACTGTCCCAAGCATTCTCTCACCTGATTTGCTGCTGAGACATGGTGACTTGACGGTTGATACCCTTTGAATGAAAAGAATCCTGGACAGAGATAGAAGACGGGTTAAGGAGAAAGTTCCGGTCGTTTCTGAGTACACACTAATACGTTGTAGTGACGATTATCCGATTAACCCGAACGACTCATCTTATCGCTGCACAAGCGCTACTCCACATCCGGGCATTTCTATGGGCGTGTCTTACTGCCAACACCGAAAGCCTTATACGGAATACGGCACTTTTCACCATTCACAATCCTTCACTCATTCTCAATATATAAACGATTACTTGTACATTAAGTGACTTAAATGTTGCATCTCTATCAATATCCACATTCAATAAAGCATTAAGCTGCATTTCTGTGAATTAACCGTACTGAATAAACCGAAGATAACTTTAAGGGATAGTAAAAACACGGATAATTAAGTAAACATAATGCTAATAATAATATGGTGGAAAAGCTAAGATACACATTGCAGCATCGTGTGCCGGGCGCCTGCAGTCGCCCGCGCCACCCATTCATTCATCGACGAGCAAACACACAACGTACAGAAACAGCGCGCGACAAAAACGCCTCCCTAATAAAGAATAATAAAAGATACCTCGTAGTTGTTTTATAGGTTCAGTTGGTTTTATTCGCACGATACAGCTCCGTTTACTGTCGCTCCGTGACTGACTGTTGCCGCTCGCCGGGTGAGTCTGTTAATATAGCGCTGTCTGGAGTGTGTGGAAATTTCCATTCAACTCTCCACGGCGAGGAGGGGAGGAGTCTCCCCCGCCCGTCCCTCAGCCAATCACTGAAAAACTACCTTACATGCTCGATTATGATTGGATGCAATTCCGAATATGTATTGGTCGAATCCTCCGTCTGTCAAATCCTCCACCAATGACTGCGCTGCGGCGTTTTCCTATGTGTCAGACGAGAGAAACCTTTGTCAACGGTTGCATCATTTTATTCAGTTTTAAAGTTGAGTTACGATCCAAACACCTCATCCAAGAAACAAATATGGACTAGGCGCTTAATGGCTTTCTTGAATGCCTTTGTTGACTCAGGCACCGACATGATGTCATCATAGTGCTTTCTAGAACCTCCGTCTTTGTCATCGCAAAGCTATGTGAAGTACATATTTGCGTCCGGTATTCACTCATCATTGTGGTAGCCACAAAGCAGTCTTGCGATGGACGTTCTAGATTCCGTTATTACTTAACTATTTAATCATTTTCAAGCACAGGCATCCGCCCATTCCTCTCCAGCTACTTGAGGCCCCGTTCACCGTTCCATCAAGTGCCATCAGGTGTGGCACACACAGGAATAATGCACATCTTTGTTGTCACCCATCCATCCATAAGCTATTCAGGGTGTAGAATGACCACAGGGTGGTTTCCACACAGCTGCAGGTGCTCACAATGCAAATAAGCCAAAAGAGTGTATAGACAAGACAGATCTTGTTGCATACACGTTTAATCTGCTGTGATAACTTTAAAGGAGTGGGCCAGCTCCAGGAATGTGCGCTCCAATAACAGCTGAACAACGGTGACTACACATGTTAAGTAACATTTGACTTATTTTCTTATTCCGCCCGCGACAGCTTGGCTTTATGTAACTTTGTTAAACTGTGTGTCTAAGAAACTCGCTCAGGCAGATGGTTTCATGAGACTCCTGTACACAGTTCAGTCTTCTTTGCGGCCATGTTTTGTTATCACGCTGTTAAACAGCTGGCACCATGTGACCAACAGTGAAAGAAGTGGAACATTTGACTAAAAAGTCTCAGAGGTGCAGCCGTATTTAAACATCATAGTTGATCCTCAGCACTAATTATTCAATAATAATAATTCCCAATGTACCTGAGACCTGTTCTGTTCCCAGGCTAGTATCAAAGCATGTTTTTTATTCTTGATATCGATACGGAAATCCTTACACCATGTTAACAGTTTGCAAAGCCAGAATTCACTTCTCCAGCTCATGTTGAACACAAGCAGCGCTTATGATTACTTATGATAAGATAAGGTCACAACTTGTCAGCAGTGTTAGTGGGACACCTATTGGCGGTTCTTTACAAAGTACACTTGGACAACACAACCTGTGACACAAAATGGACTTTTCAGAGTCAACTGAAAATCTGAACAAAACGCAGCTAAACTTTTCTTTGAATTCTTTTCAGAATCTAAGGTAAATGGTCCACAGAAAGTGATGTTTTTAGGCCGCAAATGTTGATTGGCTGAAGGACCGTCAAACTTGTTTTTTTAATACATAGAATCTGCTCGCTAATCTTTGATGCTTTGATGTAGTGTTAACCATTGTTGTTTGTTAGGATTGACTTCTTCACTAAGATGCTGGATTAAAGCGTAGTCATTCTGCCATTGTAGCCAATGCAAGTTTAGTAATAAAAGATGAGCCACACAATTTGAATTTCTGCTGTCTTGTGTCTGTGTTACACATTAAAAACCATATATACTGTACACCCTCATAATAAACACTGCCTAGTCTGTAGTTTGATTATATATAATCCTAGAAAGAATTTTCCATCAATATCTTTAAGGTCATATCTTTTAAGTCATGAAGCAGGTATTATTCACATATATAAGCACAGACTTCCCCCTTCTCAGAAACCAGGAGCGCTATGGTAACTATGGTAACAAGAGGTAAATAAACAACATTGCTCATAAACGGCCGCTGGACTCAAAGCTATATGCAAGACATGTAAATCCTAATAAAAACAAACACATTTTTGTGATGTGTGGTCCTCTTCGCTGCGTCTGTGACCACATGACTCATACGGTTACACACCATCCACATTCCAGTCAGCTTTAGCAAAGTAGTCACGTATCTTCCACATCGATTAACACAACACAAACAAAACTGTATGTTTTGTGGAAAAGGAAGCACGGCCGGTATGTGCCGCCGTGAAGCTGAGGGAGCAAATTCCATGTCATCCCGCGCTTTAGTCACGACAGTATCTGGGTTCTGAAAACATCACCACCCACAGGATTTTAGCCCGACAGTTAGAAAATTGTGCAACGGAGGTTAGAAGTATTGATGAGTCAAGTGTAAACCTTTGATTGGGGGTAACACAAACAGCACTGACACATTACGCCGGTCCAGATTCCAGCGTCATACTGGACCGACTAAGTGTGAAGAAGCAAAGATTCAGTCAGCAAGTCACAGTTCGGGTCATGGGGCAGTTCAAAATGTGCTTGTGTGGACAAAAATCCGTCAGCCTTGTAATACAATGACCCTTAAGTTCAACTGGAACTGACTGGAAATTGCTGAGTGAAATACCGTTAAGCGTGTTATGATTGGTAATGTCAGCAAAATTCAGCCAGGATTATCCACGCAGTTTTCCAAAACATCTGAGAACAAGTACACCTCTGTAGTTAAAGCCAACACGGACTGTGTTTACTTCTCCCAGACTGTAAGGAAGTTTGTGTGATTTTGTTATATACTTGACTTTTGGTTTCAGCTCATCAAGGGCACATTCATAAGTGCTATAAGCAGCTCATGCTGAGTCATGCTGCAGAAGACGTGTTAGCGGAAAGTTCTCAGCCACAGCGCTTCAAATCCAATAATCTCCCCCCAGACTAAAATAAACAGTGACTATGAAATTGGATGATAAAACCGTACAATCAGTAGCAAGACCATGTGAATAAGAATGTTGACATAACACAGGAGCATGTGACAAAGGGCCAATGTCACAGAGATTCACATGATGATATGCATCATGCATTCTGTCCTTGTGAACTTCGGCGCTATAAATAAACTCCAGTTGTCCTCCTAAATTCCCTATTGGAACAAGAAACAACACACTGAGAGGGCAGAGTGACTCAGCCGTTCACAAAGCAGTATTGAGATGGTGTGGTAGATCCTCACATATGAGCGAGTGAGTCAACCCTCATGTGATTTCTGGCAATGACCAGGGATGCAAATATAGTCTCCTATGTGAGAGAGTGGAAGGTTACTGCCTGGTGTTTAACAACACTACCACACAGGATGAGATTATATGATCATGCACAGCTGAGTCACAGCTATTTAAAGGCAACAGCTTTAATCATTTTAACCCTATATAATTTGGAGAATCCCTCCGTACGTGAGAGTCAAAACACTGTGAAAGAAAAGTCTCAAGTTTTATTATCAGAGGCCAAGCTAACAGCACAACAGGCCTATTGTTTTCAATTCAGATAATCAGAGCAGGACAGAGACACAACTGCAACAAGAGAAGGATTAGAACGGCGTCATGTAGTTTGGCGGGTAGGAGACGGCGTCTCTGATTGGTTTGTAGCAGTTAGGTCTGTTGGTGCGAGCTCTGTGGACACACTCCTCTCTGTCAGTCCTGCAGGCTCCACAGTGACAACTGAGAGCCACAGGGTAGGTGAAGAGTGGATCGCTGTTGACGGGACAGCCCGGCAAAACAGCCGTTCTGTACTCCACCTTGTTGTATGTGCAGCCTCTCTGGATCAGGAACCTCGGGCCGAGCAGCTCCTTCATGTTGCTGTCCTGATCACAAAAGCAAAGGGGTGACAAAATGCAACAATAATAATGATAACAATAGATGGTGACATTTCTGTTGTAAAAGAACGCATTTACGTCTACTTCGTGAATTGCTAAAAATCATGGACAAGTTAAACAAACTTAATCAACTTAATAAAATATGATGTTTTGCTGTGTTGTAGTGCTCCATTCACGTACAATAATTATCCATGATAAAGAAAAAATAAATAAGTAAGTAATGATGATTGAAGGACAGAAGAGTGGACAGTCGTACTGGGTGCTACATTTAATTCAATCTTGTGGGAACTGGGTTTTACGTGGGACTTTTTGAGTTTGTATGTTCTTCTTCTGTTTGCATGGGCTTCCTCCAGACACTCTGGTTTCGTCCCACAGCCCCAAAACATATTGAGGTCAACTGATGAGTCTGCGTGTGTTGTCTGTCTACATGTGACCTATGATCGGATGGTGACCGGCTTACGGCGTTTACTGCCCCTGTCTGAAATAGCTACTTTGGCAGAGAGACAGGAAGCAACAAAAAAGACTGGCTGTTTTATATTACTGTATACATGGCACCTATCCCAGGAGAAGATAAAATAGATGCGTCACCATGCAACAAAAGACAATAAACTGAGATTAAAGATTGTCTCATGAAAAGCATGTCAACAAAAATCCTGTGGGAGCTGAGAACTTGACACGTTTTAAAATGGGTGCAACAGCACCTGCAACCTCTGACCTAGCACCATGACCATGGTAGTAGGTCTCAGTGGGGTCAGAAGTGCACTTGGAAACCTGACCATGCGTGACTGTAAACATCACGCTAAGACTTTAAAAATAAAATCCAAAAGAAAATACATTTCATCAGTTTGAGTGTGTTTTACAATGAAAATCAGTGAGACCAGTGATACCATTGTCGAAAGAAAAAAAAACTTGTGGCCTTACAAACAGGTTAAGTGCAATTTGAAATTGACGCAATAAGCTTCAATGGAAGGAAACAAAGCCAGAGTCAAACCTTACCGTTGTGTAGCAGAAGCCCATGCAGATGGTAGTGTTGATGGCGACACAGAACTCACACTCTGGCTTCTCTACGTACATCGTGAAGCGGGCCGGCTGACACATGGGAAAGGCCGGGCCCAACATCAGAAAAAGCAAGCAGCTGGCGAAAGCGACAGACTCCATATTATTCTCTCCTTCCTGTGGGATCAGACGGAACTAGTTATCAACATCTCATAAACGGCATGTGAAAATAAAATCAGTCACAAAATAGAATCACTTTACCTACAGAAGTGTCTGCGCGCCTGAGGAGTTTCTGTCCCTGATGACATTCAACCTGTTTTATAGATGAACATCAAGAAGCTATGCTTCCATTAGGATAATTTAATGAATCAACCATAGACTGAGGTTAGTGCATAAATCATGAAAAACATGTTTATCGGAAGAGCTGCAGTAGCAAAAACGTCCATTGGGTGTCAGAAGTGTGTAATCCTCCTGCACATGCTTGTCTCTTCAAGTTTAACCAGTTATGTAAGAGACAAGACAAGCGAACTGTGATTTGAAGACAAATTAACAGAGTAGTTCGATACTCATCCTCGTCAGGACACGTGATGCCTTCTCTAATCTAATCTAAATCTAATCCAAATGAGTACTCTAAGAAAACCGATGATATGGAAGGCAATAAAAAAATAAACTTCAAACAAACAAGGCTGCAACAGGAATCTGCCAGGACAAACTCAAAGGTAAACGTGTGGCTTGGAAAGCTACATGTTGCTTAGACAGCTCACTCAGCTACCTACTTTTCTGTGTAGTGTAGTTCAGCTACTACTTAAATCATATAACTCAACTTGAGATCAATCAACATATGGTATAGATATACTTCACAACTGCTGACAAAATGATTCACATGTACATGTAACTCATGGATGCGTGTCCAACATACTGTACATGCTCAAACACACCCATGCTTGGGCTAGAGAGTGTTGAACATGATCTGCTTGTCCCATATGAATGCACAAGTGGAGCTGGTATTTCCTTGGTATCATCATTTATTCTACACTCTGTGAGTCATCCTAATACCATGACATTAAGACATTCTGTTTCTATAAGAAACTTATATTGAGTAACTGGCCAAAACTGTAGTTTGGAGGTTTATTTACAAAAAACAACAACCAAAAAAAACAAAAAAAACAACTTAAATAAAGTATTTGAACTTAATGGTTCACACAATATGAAAGTTACAGCAAATTGTAGTTAAGCTATGTAATTCAACTACCTGTTCACTCTCCCCCAGACACCTGGTCCAGAATGTAGTGTACCAGAAGCTGATTCAGCACATCTACCAGTACAGTATCTGGTGAATATCATCGGGTGAAAGTCAATCAAAGTTTGGTTTGACTTTAAGCTGTGAGGACAGATTAGGTGACATATTTTCACACAAACAAAATAGGTCTAGCAGTCTTGGAAGATACTTGATGCCATTATTTCTGGTGGAAGTGTTTGAATATCAGTCATTGCAACTTTGGTGAACTTAAATGAAGCAAGAAAGTCAGTTCACATTTCTTTCGCTGTGTGGTGATGATGTTTTTGTCCTCACACAGCTACTTTTACTTCCTTCACCTGAACATCACAAAATCTGAGCTCTGTGTTTTCTGTCATCACAGCTATTGCCTCTGCAGCCAAATACGACATGTGAATAAGTGTAATTGCAGAATGAGATGAGAATGAGATCAGATGCAACCCGCACACAGTCAACAAATGAGAACATGCGTGAGCAAAACACAGTTGTTTTGGCTTTTAAGACCACTTTTCCAGTGCTTACTCAGCTTTACAGAACATTAACAATATCCTCCATTTTACATTAACTTCAGAAGAACTCACTCGGGCAAAAGTGTTGAAAGATAATAAACAACCTCATTATACAGACAAAAACTGCCTTTAAACACACATTTGCCGGTACAACAAACATTTGCTTAAGAAAAGCCTGGAACTATGTGCTATTGGAAAAAAAAAAACAAAAATGATATAGTGACTACTTCCTGAAGTGATAGTGTTGTCTGACAAGCCCTCCTACCAAAATTCCTAACACAGCGTACGACTACTGAGTAACCAGGAGTTTTTAAAAGGCCCCTTCTCCACAGGCGGCCTCATTGTGTGATGAAAGAGCAGCTTGGACCACAGGTGATTTATTTTTACACCTTTATGACTAACATCAGCACCTTCTGTCCTTGATGGATTATTAACTTGAGAAATGATCTTTATTATCAAGCGACCGCATTCAGTGGGAGTAGGTGCTAGTAAAGAGCGAACGGAAGTCAAGGTGTTGCACTTTTTATCAGTCAGAGCAGAATCTGGACTTGTAACCGGACTCACTACTTGAACTGTCCCTGGACCTGAAGAGCAGTAGCCTTTTATTTTTTCAGTCTGAGGTTCTGTGAGGTGAATTTTGAAGTGTCAATATGTATAACAGGGATTTAAGGATGTGCTAAGTGGGACCTGCTGAGTCGCTAGTAGTTGCTGGACTGTGTGAGCCATGGTTGGTACAGGTGGCCCGGTGGCCACTTTCTCAGTGTGGGACTATGTGGTGTTCGCGGGGACGATACTGGTGTCTGCGGGCATCGGCCTCTTCCAGGCCATACGAGGACGTAAGGAGACAAGCAGCGCAGAATTTTTGTTGGGCGGCCGGCAAATGACGGCGATCCCTGTGGCCATGTCGCTCACCGCCAGCTTCATGTCCGGCATCACGGTCATCGGAACACCGGCGGAGGCCTACAACTTTGGATCAGCCTTCTGGCTTTTCGGCTTTGCCTACGCCATAATGTCAACCGTTACAGCTGAGGTCTTCGTGCCCTTCTTCTACAGACAGGGGATCACCAGCGCTTATGAGGTCAGAGATTCTACAAACCGTCAACTTCAGAAGCAAAATTTGTACGCAATATAAGTAAACGATAATGCTTCACGACGACTAACTTCAAATACCTCAAATACATGTATCTGGATACAGAAAAACACATGATACCATTGGCAGAGAGTCACGCTGCACCAATACAGGGCAAGTGATCCATAACATACTGCAATGTAGTTCAGAATATACAGAAACACATAAAATTCAAACTTACACACCAATAAAGGAAGTGTTAATATATAATCTATACAGGCAACATAAGATAGCAGAAAGAGGTAGCAATAAAACACTGCAGTGGAGCGGTTGAAATTCAAAATAAATGACACGAACATCAAAAATACTATACTATAAGAGCATAAGCTGTATTTTCTATGCAACAAAACGTTATATAATAAAAATGTTGACTCCCCTAATTCTATTCATTCTTCTGCAGTATCTGGAGAGACGCTTCAACAGGCTCATTCGAATAATCGGAACATCAATGTACATTGCACAGACGGTAGGATCTGTTGTTTCTTCTATCTAGCTAATGAACATAATTGAACAAGGAAAACAGCATCTGTCCTTTTTTCCCTTTTACATGAATGGAGACAAAAGCTAGCTACAATGATTGATTCATTTGAATTACGAGCTTGTTTTGTTTCCATCCAATCAACTAATGGTGACATCCTCATCAGATCCTGTACACCGGATTGGTCATTTATGCACCAGCTCTAGCTCTCAACCAAAGTAAGTCAACCACATGAACAGTAATGTGTTTTGCCTATCTGCGGCTATGACACTCAGAGTCATGACTGTCATGTCTGAAGCGTGTTTTCTTATTTATTTTTTTTAATTTTATTAAAGGACAAACATTTTCCCAATTCCATTAAAAGCAATGCTGACCATTTTCTTGTTCATTATTCAGTCACTGAACTTGATCTCTGGGGAGTGCTGGTTGCGACTGGAGCGGTCTGCATCATCTACTGCACTCTGGTTGGTACAACCTAATAGCAAGATTCAGTGCCAAACACATTAAAATGTTGGGTTTCAGGGTGGACTTAAAGCGGTGATCTGGACAGACGTGATGCAGATGGTGACCATGCTGGCAGGTTTTGTGGCTGTTATAGCGAGGGGGGCCGTACTGCAGGGGGGCCTCACTACTATCTGGGAAGATGCGCGTGAAGGAGGACGACTTGATGCATTCGAGTAAGTGATATAGATGGTATGCACGCAGTGATGGAATACCTTAAAAAAAAAACTTTTTCAAATGTACATGGGCATGGTTGGGAGGGCAGCTAAGCAGTAAGCAGATATTTCTCAATCCAAAACATAATTTAATGACATTACTTTCCCAAAGTTTTGATCCAGACCCTTTAAAGCGACACACTTTTTGGACAATACTGATTGGAGGAACTGTTATGTGGACATCTATATACGCCATCAATCAGTCTCAGGTGCAGCGCTTTATCTCCTGCAAAACACTGGGCCATGCCAAGATGTGAGTCTTCCCTCAGATCAAGTTTTTATTGTTTAGTTGGACAACTAATAATAACAACTAATCTGCTACGTACCACCTGAAGGTCTTTGTATCTGAACATGGTGGGTCTGTGGTTGACTGTGAGCCTGGCGGTGTTTTCTGGACTCACCATGTACTCCATTTACAAAAACTGCGATCCACTTACAAATGACGATGTAAAATCTTCCGACCAGGTATGTGTTATAAACTCCTGACCCCAAGTGTTACGTAACGTATGTGAGAAAAATCTCATGTGTTTTCTTTTAATAACTAGCTGCTTCCTTACCTTGTTATGGATATATTGGCTGATTACCCAGGAATTCCTGGACTGTTTGTGGCAGCAGCATATAGCGGAACCCTGAGGTAAGTCCTGGAAAAAGAGGGCTACATTAATATTCATGGGCAATTCACAGCCATTTCTAAGACTCAAGAACAATTTGGGTGCTAATCCATGTAGGCTTTAAAGAAATGGTCAAGGTCTGCCATCAGCTTAGTACACACTTCTGAAATACAAATAAATAAATAAACATAATATGTACAGTATCACGGATGATTAATGATAGTCCTCCAATACACTTGTCACATGACTGATTTTTCAAATGAAAAATACCAATGGTATAACATGAAAGGAAACACAAAATCAAACATATCAAGACTGTTATTCAATGAAAAAATACATTTTTAAAACAAAAACATTTCCGGAACCCATGTAAGTGACCCCTGCTTTAAAGGGTGCTGAAGGTTCAACAGTCATCGTCTCTGTTCTTATCTCATTATTGTTTGTTTTTCAGCACTGTTTCTTCCAGCATTAACGCCCTTGTCGCTGTCACCGTTGAGGACTTTATTTATCCTGTGTGCAAAAATCTCACACAAAGGCAGACAACAATCATGAACATGGGCCTAAGTAAGTTCTAATAAATGTTGAAACAAAAGAATGGTAGATTGAGAAGAAAGGAAATGGAATGGTTCATTGTGACTGCATGATAATCGATACCGTCAAGAAAAAGGTTGGGATAGTTATCTCAATGTTCTTGTGAAAAGCTTGCCAGTAAATCATTTTATTGCTGTAATCATGATGGTTGACACACATTCCTCACATTTATCAGTTAAAGACACAACAGTAGCTGTCAGCGCTCTGTTTTAACGAAGACAATTTTTGTCGGAGGTGTGCTCTTTGGTGCGCTGTGCATCGGAATGGCAGGGGTCGCTTCTGCAATGGGGAGTGTTCTTCAGGTAAACAATGCAGCGGAAAGAAACAATATTGTGGCTCAACAGCGCCCTCGGGTGCCGAACTGTTGAAAGTGCAAACTCAATCTCTTGTCTGTTCCCAGGCAGCCTTGTCTATATTTGGGATGATCAGCGGGCCCCTTCTTGGTCTCTACCTACTAGGCATGTTTTTCCGAACAGCTAATTCAATAGTGAGTATATGACGTGAGAAATGTAAACAAATGCCACTCAGTACTTGACAGGATGTCCATTTAAATTCCAGGGAGGACTGTCAGGGATGATCATTGGTCTGGCGTTAACCCTGTGGGTGGGGATTGGCGGTCAGCTCTACCCCCCGACAAGTGATAAGACCAATCCACTTGAAGTCAAAACCACAGGTTGCTACAATAGCACGAGTCAGGACTTCACAACACCCGCTCCCGTGACTCTGACAACACAGGCTGAGTGAGTTTATAGTATTATGAAGATAAGATTACAGGGTGCAACGTGATGTTGAAATGATCATAGAATGGCACAAAACGTTTGTACTTCACCAAATAGAGTGATCCAATATAGTTTCAATGACAAAAAGAGAAATTATAATTCTGCATAATGCTACGTATCAAGACATACTCAAGTGCAACAAACTCGACTTCTAGTCATCTGTAATAAACATTACTTGCAAAATATACATACAGATACAATCCAACTCAAATGTTGTTGAACATTGTGACCTGTGTACAATGGGATATAAACCCAAATTAAAGCTATGCAATCAGAATCATTCATAGTTCATATCCCTACATTAAGGATATAATACTCCACATAAAAATGTAACTTACTTGACTGATTCAGATTGGACTTACCTGTATGACATATTTTCTTGTTGTCCATGCTGATGCCTGTCAAGGTTTCTTCCTATTTATACGCACAAAAACATAGCTCCACAGGGAAGGGCAAAGAAACAGTGGTGCCATGACAAGCTAAAATCTCAAATATCTTTTGTCTACTTCAGGTTCAGGCCAGCTTTGGCAGACTCCTGGTACTCTCTGTCTTACCTCTACTTCTCCCTGCTGGGTGTACTGACCACAATAGCTGCTGGTCTGCTGGTGAGCAGCATGACAGGTAGGCTTCCTCGACGTCTATGCATACTGATTTTTTTTTGAAACAGGGAAAATAAAACATATATTTGTTGCAGGTGGGTGCAAGCAAGAAAACCTGTCCTCCGATCTGTTTGTGCAAAAAAGCGACCTGATCATATTCAACTGTGGCAAATCAAAGGTATGAGTTTATTTCCTGTTCGACTAATGCATCAAATAAAACATTTATTTGCTTGCCAACAGTCTGTGGACTTCACTGAAAAAGACCCATTGGACTTCTACATGTTTGATGAAATGTCCAGCACAAATAAACTAAATGTCCATGCTGAGAAAATGACCCGATTCTAAAGGCTGGCACAACCTCCGCATACCTGCAGCAGGTTTACAAGTAGATTTGAAACTACTTATGCAGAATGACATTAATTACATTATTGCAAAATGGAGCAGAAATAACAAGAGCACACATATACTATTTCAATGAAAAGCTATTGCACAATTTAACTAACAATACTAGACAGTATTCTTCATGTTGAAAAATGTGTTGCACTCATTTGCTGCAGCTCTCAGAAACTGCACTGCTGAGTTTTGTTATTGATCTGAGCACTGATGTTCCTCGACAATATTTTTATGTGCAAATGTGTAACTCCTTTGTAAATGGGAGAGCTGTTTGTTTGTAAACCCACGCTATTTTTCTATCATTGTGCACTTTTAATTAAACTTGCACCTTTGTATGAAAACGTTTGAACTCACCTTACTTTGCAGCAACGATGAAATGCCTCATTGCTAAACGGTTCATCACAAATCTTCCTTCACACACAAGCAATTTGTACTGCATTTCATGGGTGGTTTGTTGTGTGTCTGAATGAATTGAGACACCTATTGTCTTCGTGTTAAATTTCACCTGAATGGGTCTGAACTGTATTGTTTTGTCAAAGCAGAATTTGAACGAAAAATTGTGTGTTATTAATCGTTGTGATTTATATTTGTTACTGATTATTTTAAGAATGATCTTCATTTATGACTTAAACATCCACTCTTCAATTGTTCTGACTTTAACTTTGAAAATGCCATTCATAAACAACTACTCACAGACGGAGACCAGATTTATGAGTTGAGAAATATGGGTATCATACTCCAGATAATGAGCATCATGTTCTCATTTTAATGCAGCCTCATGACTCGACATAATATGAACTCTTGTATAATTATGTGCCACAAAAACATCATTGGAGTGAGAATTGACAGGTTCGGTCAAAGGGAAGGCTTGTTTGGATTAACCTAGCTTCTTCCCCTCAGTTTCAGAGTAAGATTCTCCCCCTTCGCTCCACCCAGCCTTGTCTCCCAAGCCTTCACTGACATGGTAAACATGTGAACTGTCATGACCACAGAAATGGTCCTGATTTAGTTTACCGCTAGTTGTCACCTGTCACCCAGTTGCACTGCAAAATAGCACAGAATAAATGGTTTCATGTTCATTTCATCTACAGTACAGGGTGGATTATGTTTTGAGAGCTACATGTATTTCTCTGTTGTGTGATTATGCTGGTGTGCAGGTTAGAAGCAATACTGGTGCACACTCTAACTAATTACAGTTTTATTTGCTTGTTACTAGTAATATACCCCCATAGTGTCAGTTAAAAAAGAATGACAGTGACTTATAGGAGTAACATTCACAATATAAAAAGAAGAGGCAGACATGATCCTTAATAACCTGTAAGATAACAAGTCCAATCGAACAAGATCCCAAAATGGCAACAAGATCATGTTTTGATTTAAATAAAATCACAAAGCAGCACAAAGCAGATGTTCTATACCTCCCTGGCTTTATATTGGATGAATAAGAAAAAGAGGTTGACCTTTCATCTGAGTGTTATTTGTCTTCTGTTGCCTGGCGATAAACTATGGTGGAAGTTTACGGAGCACTGCCCAGCCCACTTTTACGATCCACCATGGCAGCAAGTTAATCCTCTCACAGTTCCTGGTTTTTAAGCGTCACAGCACCTTGGCACCAAGGCTTACGGTACATCAAATTCATTAAACAGCGGCACATTTTGATTCCTCAGGTATGTACGCTTAAAATAGCTGAATCTTTGAAACTTTAACCACACACCCTGACTTGTTGCATGTAAAAGTCCTCTCATTTTCACAAATAAGTAATGTAGCATCCATGTATATGTTTATTTTACAAGTGGATGTACTTCAATGACGTTTTGACGTGCCATGTTTTAATATTCTACTCCTTTTCCCTAGCAAAGGACATCATGGCTGTAAAGATTGTGGTTTATTGCCTGCTGGTTTTTAACTACACTCTAGCACAGACAGGAAACGTCAGCTTCGAAAGCAAAACTGCAGGGTCCAGAGTAAATTCAGAACCAACAGATACATCATTTAAACCAACAACTGTTCTTAACAAGATTGAGACCACTTCTCCATTCGCCAGTACCTCCCCAGAACCTGATACATTCACCAAGACAGCAAGGGTGACAAGTGACATTTCAACTAAAGAAACAACTTCTGTGACGACGTCAACAAAGACCACATTGACGCTGACATCAGCTGGGAACGGGACAGATACACGGAATTTAACTACTTCACATGTTAGTTCAGCTACCAATTCAATCACCACTGCCCTCACCGTGTCCAACTCCAAGGCTGAAACTACTAAAGATGAGTAGCAGTTACATCAGTTCTGAAAGAACCCATGCATCATTTTGCTATTGTACACATTTCTTCACCAACAGGTTTGGGACTAAGTAGTTCGGAAAAAAATATGACTATATTCTTCGGTGCTGTAGTCGGAGCATTTACTCTGGGGCTGGTCATCATCCTGATTCACAGATGCAAATACAGAATCCAATACTTACATCAGCCTCTCAACAACACAGACAACATTGGTGAGTAAATCTTTATATTTTATTATCAATCGTTGCAATTCTGCAAACTAGTTTTGTTTTCCAAGCCTGAATGCTTGTTTATTTGAACAGATGCCTATCTAACTGATGAGGACACGCTTGTAATATCTGGTGGACTTTACGATGACAACCCGATAAATGATGACGTGCCAACATTCCCCACGAATCGATCGTCATTCCACCTTGAGCTCCTCGATTGAACAGAACAAACCCAACAACTAGAGATTGAGAAGAACTACTTCCAACGACTTACAACGCTCAACAATTACATTACAGATTGAAGTTGTCAAGACAGAGCTGCATTTTCTCACACAGAATTCAGTCACTTTAAATTTTGAATGTAACACCTTCATATTTTATGCATAACCACAAACAGTTAACTGGCCTCTTGCCATGGCAATGAATATGTTGCAAGATTTGATCTGTTCTACAATGTGAGCAATCCGACCTGAAACAGCTAGTATTTAGCCAAATATGTCATCCTTCTTCCACCTTTTCTTGCCACGACTAGTGGCTACAGCGGTCCAACCAGCCTCTCTCATCCTCTTCATGGCAGCTAACTTTAGGGTGTTTCCAGGAGACTTAAGAGAGCCAGAGCTTTGAGGCTAGGGAAAAAAAAAACGTTAATGTCATTCTGTTTGTGTAGTCACATGAAAATAAAACATAAGTGGTCCTCTTTAATCCTGTCCCTATTGTCATATTTGTACTAAAATGAAGTCATGATATCGAGTTGGCAAAAACATCTGTACAATTCCAATGCAGGTTTTGAATGTACCGTTTTTATCACGCTCGGGAGGGGAGCCCTTGGCTTGGGTGGATTTGGAATGAACTGTGGAATAAAAAAGGTAACACAATAAATCTTCAAAGCTCTGAGATATTTCACACAGCAAAATTACTCACTAAAAGATCAGTTTTGTCAGAGCTGTCAGACGTGGGCTCCAAGTTAAGGATACTTTTGGTCCGTCCAGTCACCTTGTCAGTAGATGGAGGGCTTCTCACTCTATAAGTCTGCAACAGACCACAGATACAATAGTAGCAGCAGTTTCTTTGTGTAACTCCTTAAATGTAACATTGATTTCAGCAGGACTGATACATACGGTAAATTGAATCCAAATTAAATTGAAAAGGGTCTATTGACATCTACCTTATATTTCGGAGTGGTTCGAAGAGAACTTCTAAAAGATTCAGTGTCTGATTCCTATGATGCAAAGGATTAGTGACACAAAAGATGCAATTAGTCCCATTTAAAATTGGATACCCAGAAATATAAAACACGCTTTTGTGGGTGTGTTAATGAATGGTAATTTTAAGATTTCTAAAAGTATTTTATAATAATATTAATCATTCTTTCAGAATGCTATTTACAAAGGGCATCACATACAGTTAGATAGGCAGGATTCAATACATCACAGAGAAAGCAGGAATAAGTAGGCAAACCGTGCGATAAAACATACATAC
This sequence comes from Synchiropus splendidus, assembly GCF_027744825.2. Lineage (NCBI taxonomy): Eukaryota > Metazoa > Chordata > Actinopteri > Syngnathiformes > Callionymidae > Synchiropus > Synchiropus splendidus. Next base: position 21,769,721 of record NC_071339.1, on the reverse strand, counting down.
TGGCCTCTGACTGGCTGTTTCAGACCCTAAATGACATGATGGAGATGTTTCTGTCACAACTCAGATTTAAGTCTCTACTTTGGGGAAAGCAGTAGGGACCCATCCTGGGTTTTGAGGGTCCAGGATGCTTGGTTGGAAGTCAACATTTCTACACTGTACCAATATATCAATAAAATCCTTGATGCTGAGTTCTGAACCAGACGTGACAGATATTTCTTGTTGATGCTAGTGAGGAGAGGCTAATCGTAGTCCCGGCGAAAGAATCTGAACTCATGAACAAGTCGGCAAGTGAGTAGTAGGTTTTCATTACACATCAAAACTTTGAACTGGACATTTCTTTAAAATGTGAGGGACAAATGAAGAAGAATCAAATGGTATAGATAAATAGACAAATAGATATAATTGCTAGAGAATGCTCATAGTTAAATTGGACACTCTAGACTGCCCCTGGGTGTGCATGTGTATGAATGGTGTGTGCCCTGCAATGGACTGGCGACCTGCCTCCCGCCCAATGACTGCTGGGATAGGCTCCCGGCAACCCCGAACAGGACGAAGCGGTGGTCACCGGACGATATTCCTTTCCCTTACTAAACCCAGTTGCTGATATTACAAAGACATCCTAAAACAGCAGCAACAATTTGATAACCCTTAATTGGCAGTCAACATCGTGGACACAGCAGAGTAAATACATGCCGTGATGCTTGATGAGTTGGCCCAGAGCTAGCATGTAGATAGAAAAGCAGAATGGGCCCTAAAACGGAGCCTTGTGGAACCCCACAGGTAAACGTAGGAGTGGATGAAGAGAAGTTCCCCATAGCAACTGAAGAAGTCCTGTCTGAAAGGTATGTGAATTTAACTAAGAGCAGTGCCTTTGATTCCCACTGTGGAGGATCTTACTTAAATTAATGCAAGTTCAGAGTGATATAAATAGCAAATCGTCTGTCTTCTTTTAAAAACCAAATTACTTTTCAGTACAGAAACCAGGAAATATAAAACGATTAAGGGTATAAAAATAAACTTCCACTCACAGTCGTCTTCAGAGGTGCTGTTTTCCAATCAGCTCTGCTGAAGGAGGGAGTTTTAATGCTCTTATGCATGTCAGTACTAAGTTCCTTTGAAGATGTCTGACTTTCTAAACACCTTCCTTGTTGTTGGTTGAAGTCAAATGCCTGCGATTTTAAAAAGCAGTCCTTGACAAAGCACATGTGCCCAAAAACTCATGAGAAGTCAGTGAAAAAGCATTTTATACCTCAAACTGAAAGGCTTTGTCTGATGAAACTTTGTTCTTCATGTCACTTATTTCCTTCAAAAGGTTTTCCTTAAAGCATAAGAGATGTCTTCAACATTTTAAATATGACTACTAATAACTTACAATTAAACATAGTTTAAATCTCATACCCTCTCTTTCATTTGTGTCACCCGGTTCTTTTTCAGCTGATCAATTTCTGCTTTTTGCATTTTAATATCCGATATCTGTTTCCAACAGAATTTTGTGAAGTTCACTTCGATGTTTACTTGACTGTATATGTTCATGAATATATGCAAGTATGTGCACAAATACAATAAGAAACAAACCAATGTTTTCTTCTCGGATTCAAATTGGACCTCTTTCTTCCTGATTTCTTCAAGCTTGGCATCTTTTTCTTCAACCAGCTTCACATAGTGATTCTGACAATTTAAAAACATATTGTAAATACATGTGGATCTAATCAGATTGTTTTTTGCTCTATATGTAACATAATATAATGCTTTCCTTATGCTTCTCCATAACAGCAACCATATCTGCAGTCTTCAGTTGATACTTTAATTCTACATCCTCCTTGTTTTTGATGGCCTCAGCAGCAGCTTCTCTGAAGCTTTGCAACTAGATGACATTTTTAAACATTAATCAATTAAACTATCAAAGAAATGTATTTACGTATCAAAATGTAGGCGTTCAACATCACTATCTGACAACATATCACAGACCTCACTCTCAAGTTCAGCTACAAAGGTGGATTTGGATTCCAAATGCATCTGCAATTTCCTGTTTTCCTCAATGTGCTTTTCAGACTCCTCCTGTACACCTTTGAGCTATTCACAAAACAAGTAATTCACTGAAAAACACATTTTCAAGCATTTCAGTCATACTACAAAGTTCCAGTACCAGGTTTTCCATATTAGTTGACTTCATTCTCACTACTTCAATTTCTTTCTTCAGCATTTTATTCTAAAAACAAAGTGCAAATGAATTAAACTTGTCCAATGTTAATGTTTAAGATTTGACAAACCTCTTTCTGTAATTCACTGAGGGATCGAAGTTTATCCTCACATTTTCTCTGAAGAACGCCCACCTTAATCAAACAGGATTTTCAGAACAAACATAATGTAGATTATAACAACTCTTTACTGATTTGTCACCTTCGTTCCCATGAATTTCATCTGCTTCTCTTTTTTCGCCACTTCCTTGTGCCAGAAATTACACTATAAATTAAGAACAAGAATTTACATGATGAATCCATTTAAAGAAACAAATCCAATTCTAACTTACACTTTCTTCAACTTTCTTTTGGAAAACTTCAACATCTTCAAAAATGTCCTGAGTTTTTGCTTTGGTGGCATTAACTTCCTCCCTAAATAACAATCAGAGTCAAGTAGAATTAAAAGTTCAACCCATTCAAAAGAACTCACCTCAAATATTTGTTTTCATCATCCAGCCTTTGAATTTCTTCCTTTAGTTTCAATGAATTGTCCTCACTCTCCTAAGAAGTTAACGTTACTTATAGGACATTGGTATTGAAAGCATGGAATAGAAGGAAATGAAGTACACCTCCCATACCTTGAGTTTTTCTTCAAGTGCATTTGAGGTACAATGACCACTGTGAAGCTGCACTTGAGCAATTTCCATCTCAATTTCTAACTTTTTGAGGTTAGATGAAAGAGCTTCATAGTTTTCTCTAAAAGTAATTAGCATCAGTCACCATAACATCAGGTTGGAGTAAATACTTGATGAGAATTTTGATCTTCCATACTCCAGTTGTCTGTGGGCTTCACTCTGCTGCTCCATCTTACGGGTATATTCTTCAGTGGTCTTCACGTCTTCACACAATTGTGCTTTCAGCTCCTGTGCCTCAAGCTATCAAGATATGATACTATATCTCAGACAGTGGAATGCTTAGAAAACACAATATCACAAAAACCTTACCTCATCATGCAGTCACATTATATTTTCCAATTACTGTCGCACTGAACTTCAAGTATTAGAGACACAACCAAAGTCAATTTCTCTCAGATTAAAATCAATAGTCAAAAAATAGCATGTCACTTCTATTTTGGCTCCTTAAATCCATTATCATCATGCAAATTGCAATAGATAATAAAATAAAAGTCGGGATAAACAAATACAAATAAAAACCCTCATGAGGGGTTTAAATGGGGAAAAGCTTTGATATGTTATCTTATGTGACCAAAAACTTTACCTGCTTCCTTGTATAAAAGGCCATAAAATATAGAAGTAATTAAAACAAATGAATTACAAATAAAAAATTATAAACCTAAATAAATTAATAAATAAAAAATGTGGCATCTATACTGAAACTAATACACATAAATACAGTACCTCAACTAGCTGGTATTTGTGCGTCAGATCTTCTTCCACCTTCTCTGCAGCTTTCAGAGAGTTTTTTAGCACCTCATTTTCCTTAATGCTGGTCTGGGCTTTACTCTAAAGGAAGGCTTCATGTTATGAAGATCTTATGGAATCCTGCTATCATTTAGAATCTTCTGTCTTACTATAGCCAGTTGTACTTCTTTGCTTTTTATTGAAAGCTCAGCATTAAGCTCGTTGACTCTGCTCTCAAGAATATTCTTCTCCTCCTTCAGGATTTCCATAATATTGGACTTTTTGTCCTGGACAAAAATGTTTATTTAGGCTTGACAAAATGATAAAACAAAGTCCAATCTATAATGACATAAAATACCAGCTCCCCATCAAGGTTTTGGATCTTTTCATTCTGCTTTTTAATTTGTTCCAAACTCTGTCCTGTTCAGAAAAAAATATATATATTGTATTAGTTTTATTATATGAAAAGCACATAACAATGTTTTAGAAAGACTCACCCAAAAGAGCATTTTTGTGCTCAAGTTTCTCAATATTTTCAACAAGTTGATCCTTGATTTGCTGTGCCCTAAAACAACAAACCACTATCATGAGCTAAGGTCGCTTGAATCATGAAATGTATTGTGCTACCTCTGCTTTTCTAAATCAAGTGAATTTTGAAGCTCCTGAAACACATTCTGAGTCTCCTCCAGCCTCTCAGATAATTGAGTTTTAGCTTGAGACATTTTCTGCAGATCAAGGTCCTTTTCCTGGATAATCTGTTCATATTCCTCTATAGTTTCTCCAAGCTTTGTCGCCATAGCTTGCATATTTGTCTTTGAAAGGAAGAAGAACTTGGCCAGTTAAACAATGAATAAAACAGAAAACACATTCATGTTCAAGAAGAAACGTTATCTTGCTTGAAATGTGGTATCCATGCCCTAAGTTTCTTTGGTATTCAGCAGCTGGCTTCAACTGATTCACTTCTATTGAGTCACGTGTTGAAGACTAAACCAAACAGCGCCATCTGCTGTCGGTTCATGAGTCGTCATCGTTATGCACAATCGACACAGCAAGAGGGAAATGTCGCGTGACAAATCTAAAATATAGCTACCAATATTTAGGTTAAGCATCCATGTTATATCCATCAGTTCCTCTAACCATTCTGGGCATGTAGATTTTCCTTAATTTGATTTCAATGAAAGTTGAGATGCAAACACCAGATCAGTGGGATTGTCGCGCTTACATTGATAAACCTTATCCAACTCACTGACCTCGGTTTCAGCACAGCGATGCTGTGCATCTGCGAGTTTTCCCAAAAGAGATTCCTGCTCCGTTTTCAAGCTCTTCAGCTGCTCATTGTGTTCATCTAGAAAATTGATTTGGATCTGTTTAGTTAACTAATCGCAAGTGAAAAGAAAGGGGAACAATTAAATTACTAGTTGACTCTTGAAGCTGCCTGTAGAGATCTTGAGTTTTTTGTAGGTCAAGCAAGGAGTCCTGATGCACATTATCCTTTTCCTGGAGTAGATTTTGAAGTTTTGCAACCTGGGAAAGTAGATACAATCAAGCAGGTTGTCATTTGTTATTGTTTTGCTTTTTAGGTGCAATGCATTTCCTCTCACCTCCTCTTCTTTAAGGGTGTACTCTTGATGATACCTTTCTTTCAGGTCTTCAAATTGAAGCAAACTCTCCTTCACTATTTTTTAAAAAATCAAAATCAATCATGATTAACAGACACATTTGATCTTTTCATCATTTGTTTTCATTCTCTATCACGTACCTTTCATCATCTCTTGCTGATCTGCTTCTACCTGAAGACTGAGGCTTTTAAATCCGGCTATCATTTTCTAAAGAGAAAAAATACATTTGTAAGAAAACCATAACCACATGAAAAGTTTTCTCTGGTACAAGTTCACCTGAATAGTGTCACTGTTTTCCATGAAAAGCTGATGGGTTTCCTCTCGCTCCGATTCAACTAGAAAAGACAAAAAAATAATCATTTAACAATCATATTAATTTCTCTAATATGCGTAGCTTTAAGCATACTCACACAAATGCATTTTTTCGGCTGAGCGCTCAAAAGTGTCTTTCAGTATATTACACAAGTTATAAGTTGCATTGTTTCTGAAAAAAAATAGAATGTGGAACAATGGAAATGAACTGAAACAGAATGAGTAAAGCATGCCCCCACAAAAGCTCACTTGTTCCGTAAATCCTCATTTTCACTGATCTGCTCTTCAAGCTTAATGCTTAAGCTTTCATTTCCAAACTGCGAAGACAACACACAGACATAGTCACTGTAAATAGACACAGATGTCTCACTTGGTATTTCCCTGTGAACAAAAAGCTACAATAAACAGACTACAGCAAACACACATATGAGAGGGCCGGGGAGAAAAACACCTGCAGCTCTTGAATGGCTTTGCGCTGAGTTTCAATTATTCTTTTGTTCTCTTTGAGTTTAGTTTCCTTCTGCACCACTTCAAAGTCGACATTCAGTTTCCAGCATTTAATTTTCTCAACCTCGTCCAAAAGTGTAGAATAGAGTTGTCCTGGTTTACAGTCCTATTAGAGAGGACATGCTTTTAATATATTACATAATGCTCAAAAAGGCAATCAAAAAAAATTCCCTACCCCATCTTGTAGCAATGGTGCTACTTTCATCTTGTTGGAATCTTTAAAAAATACATCAGAATGACTTTATATAAAACGTTTTTTGAATGTTTTTGGCATTAAGGTGTCCTTCAATTAGACATACCTTTTCTGTTTGGTTTGGCCGCCGCAACAGCACTTGGAAATTCCATACTTTGACTTGTTTCAAAGCCTTTATTATAGCCCTAGACCGAGGAAAGTGGAAGGGAAATGTGAGTTCACTTGTCTTGTTTTTTTCTGCATTTCCCATCAAACATTGACATCCAGTTCTCCACAAGAGCCAGTGCAACAAAACGCTATTTCTTGGAAGTAAATGCATTACCTGCTGAGGTTTGGAGATATTCATGTCACCGCAAATCTCCGCGACCTTTTGAGGACTTACAGAAGATACTGGGGCGCTAGTTACCTTGGCAGGCACAAGTAGTTTAAATTTGAAGCTTCGGTCACAGTTCATCCTGAAATCACAAAACACCATTACTTACTACAACATTTAATCAAGAAAAAAGTACTTGTTGATAGGGTATACGTGGACTTCGTCAAAAGAAAACAATGTGCTTTATTATTGTAAAAACCTTTATTATACAACTCTCACTGCATCCACAATTAACAACAGAACAAAAATGACATGAAAAAACGCCTGCTCGATATTGCCACGTTGGTGGTCCATTGATAGTTACACTCCATAGCAGTTGGTGGAACTGGTGTGGTCGGACCTTCCCAACCTGATTCTGTTAATGGAAGGAAAAAAGAGTGGAACTAAATCATTTGCAAAACACAACTATACAGTGAACAAACACTAACTGAACAAGAAAACCTCAATAACCCACAGACGGATAGTGAACTTACCTCGGTAGTTTGAGAGAAAATATTATTCCCCGTCGAAAAAATGTACTTTCTGGATGAATTTTGAAGAGTAAAACGGTGAGGCTCATCCCAGTGTATGAGCCCAGTGAAAAATGACTTCGCCAGACATTAAAAAAATAATAATTTAAACAGTGCTCTTGGTTCTCTTCGAATGCTAAACATCTAACAATTTACAACGCCAAATGCCAACGTTAGGATTAAAAGTGCAGAATAATATCGCAAAGCCGTTACTACATTCACTTACCAGATGTCATACGGAAACAACGTCGAACTAGTGAAATAATATAAAATAAGCTCACACAAAATAAAAAAATACTTTTTTAAATATAATTAATTGGTTAGCATTCTTAGCTCACGTAGCTACAATGCTAAGCGGTTGCGCAGTCTCAAATAGTAGTTGAAGCATAATTTATTGAGTCGTGGAAAAAAAAGGCAGGCTTGTATTTCATTCTACATGTATCTCTGATAAATATATCTGGTGAACTAACGACGTAACACCGGTAGAGGGTTGTATACTTGGTGCTCGTACCTTCTTCCAGCTGCAGCAGGCTGAAATGACCAGGTAATTGCAGCAGCAGCCAACGCTGAAGAAACTTACATATCCAGGTATGTCGAAATCACTTCTACTGCAAAAAATATGACGTAGAAATGACCGTGGTCGTCTACAATTACAATTACGAGGACGATCATAGTCTGACCAGTGGAAATTCAGCTAAGATACGGCGTCATACAACTCGGTGAAAGGAACGTTTAAATGTGTTGGTTTGTTCACACTTGCCAATTCAGTAATCCATTTCGCTTTTTTTTTTTTCAACAAAAGTCAGTTAATTGTATTTTATTTTCCCCGAGTAGTTTTATGAATAAATAAAGAAAATAAATTACAGTTTTGATAGTGCTGCATATTTTAATTTTTAATATTTTAAAAAGTTTTAAATGTTGATATCTTATCAATGAAAATTGAAAGACAAAACAAAGTTTTCATGTGACACAACCGTTTTATTAAGTATTGTTGCATTTGCCTAAATGTACATCCAATAACATATATTCCCATCAGACTGACACACAAATGAGGATTTTCATGACCATGTCAGCCACACAACAGATGAGCAAAATAAATGAGCAGAAGTTGAGATGGCGCTTGTACGTGGAATCAAACCCTCATTCAGATAGTAATGTTATGGGATCATCATCAACAAGAGGTCTATTATTGCATTCTCCCAATTAAATCAGACAACATTAAAGTTAATGTTGTCATCACAAACATTACCATCTAATGTAACTCCATAAATCTAAGTACTGGATGTTCATTATAAAGTCAAGCAAATGCACATGAGGCATCTGGATTGTGGAACAAACTTTTTTTTCTCCCTGGGAGGAAGGCACAACAGTTCATTTTAAACTCTTAAGTTGTGAATTGTACTTGGATTTATAAGACATCAGTGCAAGTTACAATATAGGTGCATCCTTCTGTTGCGATAAACATTGTGACAAGACTAACTGGAGCGGTAAGTCAAAAAACTAGTGAATGTGTTTTCATGGACGTCGACTGAAGACTTGTTAGACAGTATCCTCGGTGTTCCTGCTGGAAGATATCTCCTTTGCAGCACTGAACTTCTGATCTCTGGCCCCGACCCTGGCTCTCCTCTCCTCTTCTTTTTTCTCTTTGTTGAGCAGCCGATAATTGAGTCCCATTCCAGCAAAAAGGAAGAAGCTGGAGACGATGAGAAGAATCCCACATCCTTGATATGTGTACTTATAATCATGATAGATGTCTTTGAACCTTCCTGCGAAGACAAATAAAAGGGGTTTCAATTTATCTTACTGACATGATTTAACAGTGGAGTTAGGAGAGTGAAGTTACCTAGCAAAGGTGGTCCCAACAACACAGGGCCACACTCTACAATGGTCACCAGCCCGACAGCACTGGAGAAGCGTTGGGCTCCCACCAGGTCCATCAGTGTCTCAAACAGCACAGAGCTTAGCCAACCAAAAGCAAAGCCAAAGAACATGGAATAGATGACAAAGCCTTTGTAGTCAACAGACAGGGGAGCGAAAACGTGGCACACGCCATTGTAGAGCACAGATGCGGCGAAGAAGTACTGAATTCTGGGTCGAACCCATTTCGTGTTTGCAACCATGCCCATGGAGGGGCGAGCCACCATGTCAACAAACGCAAGAACGGAAAGCAAGAAAGCTGCTTTTTCTTTGGGGATGTCTTTACTTTTAGCGAAGTTACTCAGGAAGACGAGTGGCGCAAAGAGGCCGAAAAACATGACGATGTTGCCACAGATGTACAGCAGAAAGCCCCGATGTTTGAACAAAGACAGGTCGATGAAACTGTTAATGATCTGAGCCGCGGTCCTCTTTTCTGTGGTCTTCTCCGCAGGTTTGGGTTTCGGGCCGATGGGCCTCATGAGGGAACCAGCGACGCAGCAGTTCAAGAGCAAGCCGCCCAGAATGAGAAAGCTTCCCCTCCAGCCGAACTTATCATAAAACCATGTGTTCAGCGGGGCCAAAGTGGAAAGAAAGACAGGACTGCCAGCCATGGCGATTCCATTGGCAATGGGTCGCTTGTGGTAGAAATACTTTCCAATCATGGTGAGGGCAGGGTTCAGGTTAAAGGCCAATCCCAAACCTAAAATAAAATGAAAGAGATTTGGAATATTAGTATCATCAAGGTCTGTTTATAATCCTGAAATCAAATCAGGATGTGAAAGTAGAGGTGATGTGTTTTGGGTGGTACTTCAACAAGGTGATGACTTATTGGTCAGTAAGAATAAATCCGATTGCACTAACTGATGGAAAATTTAAAAGAATACTTGGAGGACTGAAGCAAGAAACAAAATCACTCATCACTGAAGCATGCCCACCCTGATGTTACAAAAAAGTGTTCCAGTGAATGTAATGTACTTCTGTAAACCGATCACACCCCTAGTTTGAATGTTCTCAATGAAATTGACATCCCGCAATACAAATCCAAAAACACCTGGAAGACATGGTTCCTGTTTAACTTATTATCAAGACAACTTTAAACCACTGCATGGCAACAGGCCGGGGTTGTATTTTCATGAGACAAAAAGGAGACTTACCTCCAACCACGCCAATGCAGAAGTACAGAGCCTGGACAGAGTTGCAGAATGAAGCAGCAATGAGGCCACATCCAGATAAACAGCCTCCTGCCATCATCACGGGGCGACTGCCATATTTATTGACCAGGATACTGCTGATTGGACCTGCAAAGTGATGAGAAAAAAACCACATATCAGCCTCCCTGACGCTGACTATGCACACATTTGGCCACTAGAGAACGCTAGCGCTACAGTGATGTTAGTGCCAATCCAAAGTCCTGCAATCATTTCTGTCAGTGCTGCAGTGCAGTAGATATGTTCTCCAACAATTAATAGTGTGATCTGTCAGGCACAAACAACCAGACATGCTAAAATCGCCAGAGATCTAATTTGGTTTTGGACTTTCCAGCTTTGTAAGTGCAGCTCAAATATCAGTGGGATGCATGAAGTTTACATAATGGGCTTGGTGATTAATGAACTCTGTGTTAAACATGCCAATTCATACCTTTTCTTTCTGCTTTAAATGTGATCTGCAGCACTCCACAGAGACATTGTTTAACAAGACTAACCAGAATGTGTCCGTCAATTTAGCAATTTCTGAGTAATGAATTAATTCTAATATTATAATTCAGCTCACATTACAAACCTACATGGCACACATATTGCAAGCAGTCGAAATGCGTATGAAGATGCACGTGGAAGACACTTCCTCCTCCCTGCCAAATCCCAGCATTACCCAACACGCCTAAATAGAATCTGACAGATTTTGTTTAGGGGTTGTCCAGACTCATTTGCCAGCAGGATACAAGACAAAAGGTTTCTAAATTGTAATGCAGCCGGTCTCCGCTTCAACAATGAGTTCTTTCCTTCCGCCTCGTAGGGAGAGTTGCTCAGGATAAAAAGGTTGAAGACGAAGCAATGTAGAATATTATGGGCGTAATGGATCCAGAATTGGAGGAGTACAGCGGCACACAACAGTAGATTTTTAATGAACTCCAGCTGATGTGCTCGGAATGTTTAACAATCGATACTCAGCCCTGACAGGCATTTCATGCTTTCATCAGTCTACATTTACTGCAGCAGGAGCCTTGGCCAGCTCGGTATTTATCTTCTGTGACTTCAGAGGAGACAATCAAAGCAGGGTGGGTAGTTATTCTTTCAATGAAAGCTTGTACAGCATTATCCAAAATAATGTATCGCATTATTCAGACATGAGAAGACTACAAGTTACCTCTGGCCTCTATAAATTACTGGAGGTGGCCGTTGCCGTCCATACGTCAATGTGAACGACCAGCTGCTGCTTGGGTAATGTTGGAATCCAATGGGAATGCTACACCTGCATTTTGGAAAACATTGAACGACAGCACCCATTGCTGAATATCCACTTATGAACCCGAAACCACGTGGCTGCATACTAACTCACAACAAAGATCGCAATTTGATTCATTCAAAATGTATTTATTGGTGTTCTAGTCTGTAATTGTACCAGCTCCAGAAGAAGATGGATTCTTGGATTCTGACTTTAAAGTTCTGATCCGGAACAGGTCTCTGGAGAATCTCCTTCAGTGAACATAAGTGGTTTTCCACAAAACCAGCAACCTAGCGGGTCATGACTGTGAATGTGTTTGCAGTGAAATGTTGGCTGCCTAGGGAGAGCCTGGTGGAACCTTGCTCCAACTTGAAAAACCAACTGAATCCTCTAAGCATTCATAGCAGGGTACTACTGCACCTGCCTCTCTGCATCGCAGTCAAAAACACACTTCCTCATCACTCAAGAAAATATATGCCCGACTAAAGTAGTTACTATATGCCCATCAGTGAGGCGGTGGAGGTACTTATACAGTGCAGGGCGTCATAGATCCCATAACCCTCAAAGCTTACAATAAGGCGAAAGTTACACTTGTTGACACCCTGGACAACACATGACAAGACATGATAGGGACCTCACATTTATGACTCTTGTTAGATCATCATTATCCCTCAGGTAAATATAAACATTGATGTAAATAAAAATGACACATAGGACAACAGGCGAACGTTAGCGGCAGAAGTTGGTGAGGAGGAAGAGGTTGCTCTCACTGGGCACTGAGTTTGGACTAATACCGGGTTCGGTTTCACTGAATTAACAGCAAATTGTATAAATACGTTATGACTATGAAGAGGTTTGAAGCCAATAACCAAATTCTTTACCTGATAAAGGAGGGATTACTGTAACTCCAATGTTTGTTAAGTCAACTCAAGAGTAGCTTTTTGCAACCATTTTGACTTAAGATAGCAAGATGGACATGCCAATGATTTGTATTCCATATAAACGTACTTCTGGTTTGTGTCCATTTGAACCACAGAACGTCATAAACCTTACACAATGAAAGCAGCAAAAAAAACTTAAACGGACGGTTGACAGTATCTGTGTCTGAAGAGAATGATGGATGGGTAATTAATGTAATAATAATTAATTAATTTCAAATTAAGTGAGAATAAATTCCGCTACATAAAAACATAGCAATAACAGCATCTAACTTCTAATGCCTTGCCAGGATGCAAAACTATTTTTATAAAGTTGTGGGTAGTTGCCAAAGTTGCTTGTGTCATCACTTCACGGGTTTATGACACATTAGCGTAAAGCGAAACTGCAGTGTTTTGATTTCAGAGCAGACAGTCTTGAGGGACCAGACGAGCTCCTTTGAACTATTTCCTCTCTTGGTTGAATATCATAAATAGTCTTATCATCACCTGCTTGGCCAGATAGTGCAACATCGCTGCTTCCCATTCACAAACAAAGCCCCAGTGGTATTCGCTCTTGAAACACAAGGGAAAACCGGCAGTTGTATACGAGCCCGAAACCCATTTATGCGCTCTGGAGACAGATAATGTTGCTCTAAACAATGCTTCAGTCACATTCTGCTGTTCTGTTGTCAGAGGAAATTGTTAGCTGAAGAAGCAACACCACTCTCTGAGGACAAACAAACAAACATTCATCTTAAGAGCCTTAGAGCCCAACAATCCCACATGTAAGCATCTTATCAGTGTTATAAGCTCTGATTCCTCACCTCCGCCGTACATGACGGCGAGCATGATGGAGGAGATCCAGGACACTTGGCTGCTGGTCACATTGAAGATCACCTCAATCTCTTTGAAGAAGACTGTGATAGACTTAGGGAATGCGTAGGAAAAGCCGATGGAGATGAACGCTCCCATCACCACCATCCACCCCCATCCTCCTTCAGGTGGGGTGTAGCCGACTGGACCTCCGACGGCAGGTGCCATGTTATCTGGTGGAACTTAAATCGATTTCAGGTTTCAGAAAGGAGATTTGAGGACCTGATGAGAACAAACAAAAAGAAGTTTAGGCTTCGACCACATTTTATTAACAAAACATGGTGCAGGGCTCTCGAAATGACAATATCACATTATTGTTCATCTTTTGTTCAGAATGTCACCTTTAATCCACACAAATGCACTCCATTTAAATGCCATCTAAACACACTTAATTGTACAAAATTCAATCATAAATATGGAGTGGCTGCGGCACAAATATTTGCATAAAACAACACTAAAAGCTGACCTAGCGCAGCATCATCTAATCAGGTTTCACAGAAGCAGACAAACAAAAAAATCAAGCTGCTTTAATGTGTGCAATAACAGGAATAGAACCGTTGCCATCTGAAAGAGCAAACAACAACACACCTTCATTAACTGAAGAGAGACATGAGCCACATGGCTCAAATGATCTACTGAAGACCCATTTAATGCATCAACAAGCAGGTAAACACTCAAGTACAGGTAAGTGTTCTGGCATGACACTATCATTTTCCCCTAGTATGAGTGTGTGGGCACGTGAGTATAGCGTATGTATCTTTACAGTATATTCATAAACGTGCAATATGATATCAAAATTACTGTTTTTATTTCTCCCCACAATGACGAAAAAAATCTTTGGGAAGAAGATGCACGACAAGAGCTGAGGGGAGAGAATATAGTGTTTAAGAATAGGATGTCTGTGCAACCCGGTAGAGACAGGAGGGTGTCAGCAAAGCTCTCATCCATGCTGGAGAAGTGTCTCAATGCCATTATGAGACTAAAACATCACTGAGCAGCTCCTTCAGTGACAGATTTATTCACAATGTCACATCCTCTGATGTTCTCAGTGACCACTAACAGTTTTTCATTTCTCATATTACTCCAGTTTATAATGCAACTATGAATATTTAAGTTGTGTCTCCAGAAGTTAGGGCTGTGTATTGGTTGGTATCTTAAGATCTGTATCCCAATACAGGAGTGGTGATACAATACATTGAGATATATTGCCATGCTGTTTCAACAATATATTGAACCATCATTTAAAAGGGGAAAGAATCAGTAACAATCTGAATCAATCATTATAATGTTTCATTGTGTAGTAGGTTCCTAAATAAATTATTTCAAATTGCTGTAGTTGCTTAGATATACTCCAGCACACTTCATTTCTTAAGTCAATCCACAGCACCGTGAGAAAATAAATGGGTAAATTCAAATTATAAAGTGATTCAATGAGGGCTCGGACCTCAATACTTTCACTTTGATTGTCTAATTACGTAAAGAAAAAGATCTAAATGATGCAAACGAATCACGTTTTTAACTTTGTGGACAACAGAATTTAAGTAGGAAAGAAATAAAACTACAAGAAAAACAAACAAACTAGAAAAGCACTCAGGGAGAATACAAACCTCAGCCAAGCAGCTCCAGTCCACCCCCAAAAAGTCTTGGTCTCCAGAAGCTTGGAAAATACAAAAATATATTTGGGTTATTTTTGTAGCATGTATTTGCCAGTGCAAACATGATCTTAGTCTTAGTTTATTGCTTTGTTCTTTTTTTGAAAAACAAAACTTCATAGTTCTGTTTTTCATGTTCGCAAAAACGTTTTAATGTCTATCAAAAATGGCAATGCCAATCAAATGACTTCAGGGTATTGATATCAAGTTTGCTATTTTAGCATTGTGTCCTCTCTTATACAGACTGAGCCTTCTGGTATTAAATATTGAAACATTCATTTGGATTAATTCATAATAAGACCTCTCAACATTATGCAACATTATGCAGCACTGGTCCCTAATTCAGAATGAAAACCCTGTCATTCTTCCTGCGATTTTAATTTATAACTGAGCATGAGCTTTTCGTTTATTTAACAAAAGACTACATTATAAAAGCATCTACATCCTCACCTGTGGCCACTGTACAGGAGGCAAAGATGCTCTTTCAGTATCTGCTTAGAAATTCACCCTGCATGCTTCCTTGACCTCCCACTATCTCAGATGAGAAGTCTTGATGAACACAGAGTCAAAAACAACCAAAAAACTTGCTGTTGTGTTCACACTGTGGAGGATCATCGATTAGACAGTGAATACTGGCGGAATTATCTGGGCTCAATAATTTGCTGGCCCAGCGTGAGTGAAGATGCACTGTTTTTCAGCTGGATAGACTTGATTTTCTTGATATATTTTCCTGTTGCTTTAAAAATGCATTGTATACAGCATCGGTAAGCTGTGCACAGTAAATATTTAATGTTCTTAAAAACTTTTCTTATTGAGCTGGGATTGAAGCAGCGGCTACGCAGCTATAAATGTGCCTCCTATATTGTTGTGCCGATGCTATTATGGAAAGCAGAAATAAATGAAATGTCATGTTTCCTTTTTTTAATGCTTCACAAAGATTTAAAAAAATATATCCTTTTGTGGTTTGCAGAGGGATAAACTTTATTACAAATAATCACTACTTTTAGTGAGACTGGGTGCAATATAAATTGAAGTCATGCTGGAAAATGCAACCAAAAACAAATTTACTTCACTTTTCTTGCAACATGGTTAATGTTATATTTAAGACTAGGCACACAAATACAGACCTCGGAAGTGCTCAGATGCTCCTAAAAATTAAAATGTGGCTACCAGTCACTGTATGTGCCAGATGTTGTAGATTTGTGTTTCATACTTGCTTAGCTTGACAGCAACCATTATCAACAGACACTTGCAACGCATGTTTGACAAATGTAGATGTGTATAATGCTCACCTCAGTACTTCTAAGACCCCTGTGCAGAGGCATTTCCAACACATGTAATAAGGATGAGGAATGTGTTTTTCATCATAGCTTAAAACAACAAAAGCTTTCCATTTTATTTTACTTCATTGGATGGTTTTGGAATGAATTTCAAAAGTCACTTGAATAATTCTTATTAAAACAGGGTCATTTACTTAGAGGCCACATAAAATACTGGAACTGTTGAGAGGCTTTACTAGTTTTATAAGCATTGCATTCAAATATAAATCATAAAAGAACTGTGGACGACATAGGAAAATGAAAAAAGGCTTTCTTTTTCAAGATACTGTCTTTCAATGAATGTAAAGAGGTGGGAAGTCAAAATAAGAAAAGAAAATTAAAACCTTAAACTAACTGCTTCCATAAGATACATTTTCAGTTGAGTGAAGTTAGGAAAAAAAAACGTCTTTCTCTAGGGCTGCATAAATATAGTCAAAGGGCAGAATGTGGTTCCCTGGCAGCACTTGGTCTTAAAATATTGAAGTTAGTTAAGCAATGACAAGCAGAAAGAAGTTCTTGATGAAAATGATAAATACAGGTATTAGCTTTCACTATGTTGGCGTGACCTCTGTGGTTTACACCAACACGAAACTGTAAACCCAGTTGGAAAAAGAAAAAGAAAAGAAAAGTCAAAATATCCCTCCAGGGGGTTTGAGCTCCACTAAAATTACATGAAGGTGAATGCGACGGCGAAGCCTGATTCTGCAGAGCAGCTTTAGTAATTAACAAGACGGGTTAATTTGTAAGACAAAATAAATGACAAGAGTCAGAATTAATGAAAATATTATTCTCTTGTAATCAGCCTTCTATTAGAGCAAGCCCACCCTTTCATTTTTTTGGCTGCTTTCATGTACATTTGCCAGTGTTTTCAAACAGTTGCCTAACAGCGATGACAATGTGATCTCAAAAACACGAGCAGCACAATAATATGTAATAATACGTACCAGATTGCAACTATGCAACTAAATCTGCTTCTGTTAAGAAACGTATTATGATGTGATGTTCGTGTCTTTTCTTTCACCTGTCACATCCGACTGGCACAAAAGCTACTTGAAGATGTGCAACAAAAAGCACCTACACATCAACCGAGTAACTTCTCTCTATGAAACTTTCACGGCAGAAGATAACACTCTGTGGCGCCGTCTTCCCTTCTGACGTGCACCGATTTTCTTCTGAAGATTAAATAATTCAGCTGGTGACTTTTGATGATGAATGCAAAATCTAGTCGAACGAGGCGGAGCACTCGATAGAATGGCAAAAATCACATCAATTATAAATAAAAAGAGATAATTTCCGTGGTCGGATTTATTGCAGTGCTCTGTGAGAGGAATGAAATGATTCAAAAACCTTCAGAGTGGATTCACTGAAGCCAGAGAGGAGAATGACATGAGTAGACAAAGGAGAAGAGACACTGATGTTAACCTCGTGAAGCCGTCAGACTCTAAATATGGCCCCTGGAGTGGGAATCCTTTAAGGGCCTCTTGATAACACACACGACAAAAAAAAGCTCACAAGTATAGTGGAGACACAACAGCACTCAACATCACTGAGGGAATGACTGTCTGGCAGTAGTTTTTGAAACTCTTGTTCATGTGCTACAAGTTCTCGCACTATATAAAATTATAAATGAAAAAAAGGAAACCAATTGGTGAAATGTGTCCTTAAAAAAATCCAGCTATGTTTACCTGCAATGAGAGCCGTCTATTGAACCCCATTAAAATACATTCATTCATTCATAAGTGTTCCCTAAAAATTGAGCCAGGTTCGGAGGTTCAACACTAATCTACTGAAATGTACTGAAATCAATGTTGTGCATATGCCAGGCCCAAAGATGGCCCAAAGAAGATGATGCATGTGCGTGAGGAGCTGTGCCTGCTCATAGTTGAGCTGAACAGCTACATGCAGGCTTAGTAGAGCTGTTAACTGCATTATTCAGGCTATGTAGTCAGAGTAAGAGATATTCGAATTTCTCTCCAGACTATGCTGTTTACAAGCATTTAAAAATACAAATTCAGCAATAATTTGGTACTCTGAGCCGTCATGTTTTATTATTAATGTCCAACTTTTGTCCGATTTAGAAACCAACTTCTTTGTGGTGTAGAACTTTGGTTCTTGAAGAGAAATAACTGATAAAGCGTCGGTGCAATTAATCCCTTCAGTATTGAGAAAATATCCATCTCCAAGGAGGGTAAATATATAGTCACAGTCCTCTTGGATGTGTTACCTCGGAAACCACCTTTCTCAGACACTTCCTCTGGCGTGCAGTTCATTAAATATAATCTCTTCATACCCTCGCAGAGTGTGGTGAAGAAAAGGAAACTTTTCATGCCTCGTGCTTACAGTTCTATCAAGTATAGAAATGCACTGAGCAAACTCATTACAACCCGCATTTTTACAGACAGAGCCAAACAATAATCTAATCTACAAACCACTTGGTAGTATTTCTCTCAAAACCATTTCTTTTTGCAGCACTTATTTCTAAACAGTCTGCAATGACGAATGATCTTCTAGTTCTCTTTGAATCAATGAAGTTATGAGACCAAGTGGATGCAAAATAAAATATGTTTACAATCTACAACAGAGGTAGATTATAAGCAAACTCTTAATTGTATTTAAAAAAATCTTTTTCTATGTTAGTGTTATCTATTTAAAATGAAAGAAATTGTGTTTTTTTTCTCCTAATTTTATTTATATTTTTGTCTTATCTCGGGACAGTAACATGAACAAAATGACGAAAAAAAATGAAGAAAAAAAAAGTGGCGTTGCAGATCACATAAAGAGTTTGGATCAGAAATCAGGGTGCTCGGTCAAGTTATGAAAGTCTGGGATTTTGAATTGCAGTGTTCCAGAACTCGGACTTGCAATTCTTAATAAAGAATAGAAATCACTTCAGTCAACTTTTTGAGTGCATATGCTGCAGGCTTGAATTAACCGAAACAATCCCCAAAATATTACCTGAAGAAGGTGTTCTCGTACCTTGTTATTCCACATGAACAGCTTTGTGTATTTATGAAGAGTAAATAACACTCTTACACATAGCTAGAAAAAATGTTGAGATCATTTTTGCCATAACCATCCAATTACTCCTGGGGACCCTGTGAATCACTTGTGTAGTTTCAGCTATTATTGAGAAATTCCGTAAATGCAAATGAGTGAGCTGTATCCCGATTCTAATACATGAAAATCTGAACATAAAAATAAATAGAAGTGAATAACTGACTACGCTGAAATCAGAGGGCTGCTCTTCCGCATGTGCCCTTGTGCCCCCAGTGAGGGCTTTATCCTTAAGCCGCTGCAGATTGCAGCAGTCGCAGCTTCAGTGACGTTGTGTTACAGTTTTGCATGTCTTCCACTTGTACTAATACTCATTCGTGTTACCTGCAGCCTAGCTCGAGGACCTCCATTAAGACCCCACGTATTCCAGACTCACTGATTGTGTCTTATTAATTTAGATGAGAATTGCTTACTAAATAATTGCTGAGGGACATTTGGGTAATAGGCATTGCCACGACACACAGCGAGTGATGCAACTTTCATGAAACACCAACTACAAATACATTACTTGTGCTCGTAATGATTCAGAACAAAACAGAAAGTGTACTTTCTTACCTCTTAGCAGGGGAACTCAAAAAGCTCTACAAGTCTCTGAGGTACTTTAGCACAGCACACACATCCTTGAAATGGAATAGAAAATGTGCTGCATATGTTAAGCAAATAACCTCGTGTGTTTGCATCAGCGATGACAAATCCAAATCAGCCAGCGGTCTTCCAAACAGCGCTTACTATGAACAGCTGGATGATCTGGCCAGTGCCACATTTAACAGTCCCAGTTCTTATGGGGTACGTGAGGCTTACTACAATGCTTGTTCCACCCCTTTTGTCATGTGTTGAGCTCAAACACTGCTTGAACTACAAGTTGAAATATGCTTTGCTTAAGAGGATATCCAATAATATCTGCTTCCTAAGAGATAAGTTGCTCTATACGGCACTTGTTTCTCATAATGAGGTGATCCATCAGTGCCACTAAGAATATTGGGAAGTGGCATGGGTTAACCAGGACAACAGATATTGTGCACATCAAAGGCTTGAGGGGTGAAATTGTGTCAAACTCCAAAAGAGCGCAGATTGTTTGAACAAACTCTTTCCACTTGTGAAAAATTATTTCTCTTTGTTGTTTTGTGGTTCCACTACATCTTTCTCTCCCTTTGTTCCTTTCATACAGTACAGTGCCAAGCGCCATTTCACATTCCAATAGTACATAAACACAGACCACCACCAAGTGTTGACAGGTTTATAGAATTTCCCTCAGTTCAAATTTGCTTGATGAGAACAGCTGACAACATGAGGAACATCTTCAGTGGCCCCCCTTGAGTACAACGAGTTGACTAGTTGCAAATGCAGCATGAACTGAATCAATGGTGATGACAGGAGGGAATCTGCGAGACCTTGGTTCAATATTAAATACAAGAAACTCACAATAATAACATTAGCAGCGAATGATTCAGGGGGTGTTTTTAGATTGAGTCCAGAAGACACACACCGCTGCAAACGCACTCATGGACAAATATAGAAACATGTAAAGTACATCATTAAATAGTGAAACTACTATAGCTATTATGAGTCAGTTGGACTCACTGTTCCGTGTGTAAATGCTTATTAGCACATAAAACAGTACGAAAAAAAACTATTAAAGATATGAATTTACATTAAAGACATCAATCTATTTTTGTAAATTCTGAATTTACAATGGACATAAAAACATCATTCAATTAAATACCTCATATTTGGTGGCTTCTGAGTCCCATAAATTCTCTGAAAGCTGGAAATAGTGAAACAGAGAAGATGAACATGACTGTCCATTCCATAAAAATAGATGCATAGGTCTAATACCACTGATCTCATCGTCAAACTTGAACACTTAAAAGAGCTGCTTGTTTTAAAATTGACTCACACACGCTTTGTTTATTGCTCAATAAAACCAACTGAAACTGACCATAATAATGAAGCTAACCATTTTTGAAATGACTTTCCTCGTGTCTGAATTTAAATGCCACAGACATATACCCTACGACTACTCTAACATCTGTCTCTGGAGCAACTTTCAAGTAAGAGTTGTTTACGTTTCAAATCAAAAACCCTTCCTTCGTAGATAGGCTGCGGTTGAACAGTTGTCAGTGTGGCAAATCCACTTCCCAGAAGTATCCTCACAAAATAAAAGCCTTACGATGATGAACTATGAAGCAATATTACTTTGGCCTCACGCTTTAAAACTACCGTACATCTGACATTTAGCGATGTAAATATTATGACCACATGCCTCACTTGAGCAGAATACTATTTAGATACATGAAAAGTCACCAAATAATGCAATAATTATTATTCACAAATCTCACCATATAACAGAATAAAATAATTTAGAAGTATATTTGTTTTCCTTCTTAAATGATGTACACACTTTTCATATTTGCGAGGACCATAAAAATCTTTATGTCTTTCGTTGCTGCTTATGCGCACCAACGCATTGTCTGACTGCTTCTGACTGCAAATTCCAGACTGACCTGCGGGGGGACAGGCGGGGACAGTGGAAGGACCGACTGTGGTCAGGCCGCATTAATTCCATATCTAGTAATTTTATGCAGACTCACTGTTGGCAGCCCGTCCCCCTTTGAGTCTGGCTTGAGTGCTCCAGTCAGATTAAACTCTATCACAACACAGCATGCAGCAGCTCTTGTTTCTAAGATTCTATCTTTTGCAGGAACTGCGCGGCTGAGTACAATCAGAACCTCACCAGTTTTTATCTCTGCCTTCATGTGGCATCCCTCAGGGGAGACAGTGACATTTACTGACATGCGGCTGATAAGATGAAGTGCGGATCAGAGTTGCTTCATCAGCATGTTCGCTTTAAGGAGGCGAAATTCAGAATCGCAGAGAGGGAAGAGACGACCAGACTTTGCGAATACAGAGTGTGTAAGTTTGACTCGGTTTGCATATTTGTACATTTAATTTAAATAAGGTTTAAGGAATCATTTGCTTCACGCAGACTTCAAATGACTTGCCCTTGAGCAATAAAAGTCTTCTTGTTCCATTAATAATGAATTCATTGCACTCCGACATCTCAAATGCATTTCTGTATCACAGCGTATTTGCATCAAAAGAAATCACTTAAATAAGTTATTAGAAAAATCATGTTTCAAAACAAATCATATTAATATTTCCTCCTCTGCTTCCAGCACTACTGCTAATCCAGCAACCAGAGGAGGGGAAGCTTTACCTCAAACTCTGCGCTGCCTCGAGCTATATGGAAATGGGTGGCCTTCAAATGCTACACACAATCTGTTCATTGGTTCTTCAGCGTCTCCCCCCAAAAAAAGTCTAAGCAAATTGGGTTCACAAGTTCCATCCACCGAGGCTTTGGAGCGATCTATTAGCCACATGTTTTTGGACAGCAGGAGGAGCGCCCTCCAATAAAAGGGTGGCCTGAAGCTGGATTCAAACCGAGGACCTGCTGCTGAACCAAACACAACTGTGGGAAAAGATTCACATTCGCTAAAGTGTTGGGATGTTGATTGTCATTGCCATTAACTATTAATGAGAAATGACTCTTGAGGAGTTAAATGCTTATTTTAATTTATGCATGCGGGCTATTGGCTTATTTGCCAATGAGCTAATGGCATATTCCCTGCTTAAGATAGCATTTTCTTTTCATTAGTCCTGACTGGTTATGCAGTGGTGTAAAAGGCTGTTAAAGGCGTCTCTGAAGGGATTAAAATTGATTTGCTCAGCTATTTTCAACACAGCTCCTACACAGCACTGTAATCTGCAGTGCAACGGACTTATGGTCACCGCATTCTTTGCTCGGAGGGAGACTTGAATTTCAGCACGTCACCACAACCTGGCTGAAAGCTGCGTCACGGATGTGGTATAAAATAAGTGTCAATGTTCCAAAAGTAATAACATGCAGCTCAATAGTCAGCGGAAATCTCCTTGAGCTCAGGTGAAGGGGAATTAACTTAATTGTTTGTCGAAGAAACAATATAAAGTGAGACAAAAACTACTGAAGGCAAGTGCAAAATCTATTTTATATAAACCTGCCAAGTAAGTTTCACGTTCCTTGTGACACACCTTTTTAATGTGTAAATATCTGGGTAACTATGGGTAAAATATGATGTAGACCAGACTAGAAGACCAGACCAGCTCCCTCTATACCCTCCACAAGTATGATTTATTTATTTTGAGGGAGTATAATTAAAAATATATACGTAACATCCGACTTACGACTGGGATCGGTTACGACCAACCGGTCACAAGTCAGATTGGACGTAAGTCGAATGCCATTCAAAATAGCCGACACAAGGGTTGGAGTTCCACCTACATGTACTGTAGTGGTAGATGGCTGTGTCAGAGTGAGATGCTGGGATACTGTGCTGCCGAAACTGTTGTACGCAATGCCGGGCTGCTATGTGCTGAACTATTGAACTAAAAAAATAAGCATCTGCTGCCCGTGGTCTTAAGCACAGGTGGACATAAGTCGAGCAGGTTGTAAGTGTGATGTTACTTGTAAGTAACTTGTAAGTAGCTTGTAGAGTATTATACAATAAAAGACGAGAAAATAAAATATAGGATCATATGAGGGCAATGGGACCACAGGTAGCCTTTTGTCTTTATTTATGCGTCCCTTTTGTGGTCACAGCTAAGAAAGATATTATACTTTTTATTTATTTTTTTTATCAATCTGTCATTATTCTGAATCTTATTATGATGTTTTTAAGTATTTGAATGAATTTGGTATATCACTGAATCAAATGATGGACCCATACATACATTTAAACAACAAAATGTATTTTATTTTGCAGTTTGACAATAGCACAATAAATCACGATGATGACTATATTCAAGTTTTTATATCACCTTGTTTAAACTAAACCTTTTTAATGTCTTGAAAATATTTGTATAAGAATTTTAATTTGATAAGAATTTCAAGGACATTCATTCCTCCATGTTTGTTGTTGTTGTTATCATCCTAGCTGCGACGTGTCTTGTGCATCAGCGTGATCAGTGGACCAGGAACTTGTGCAATTACAAAGGTTCCCTGTTGTCTGGAGAGCAAACTGATAAATTAAATTTAATTAAAACGATTAAATGTGATTAATTAATTAATCGCGATTAACTCGTTAAAGTCCCACCACTAATATATACACACACACACACACACATATATATATATATATATATATATATATATATATATATATATATATATATATATATATATATATATATATATATATATATATATATATATACATGATTAATCCTTTCATTCCAGGAACAGTTTGTTGGCAGCTTGTTTCCCCCACGGAGAGACAGAAGCAGGGCCCTAAATTCTATAAAGTTCCGTCTGGATTAAGTTTTGGCAGTAATTTATCATGGCAAGGATAGCGGTTAAGGGGACATTAGTCTGCTGAATGGCTTACTGAAGGGGAGAAAACACTCATTGGAGCCTTGAAACTTGAGGCCACACTCTCTGCTCACCGTCCCTTTCTTTAAAGCCCATCACAGTGTGTTTTCTCACTGTAAAACAGAATATGAGCCAGGCAGCAGAACTGTAAGCTTATTGTTTAATGCACACTGAATGTAAAAATGTGGTGTTTTGACTTTCAAATCAAACGTGTTCAAAATGATGATGAAATGTAGCAGGAAGTGCGACATGACTGACGACTGTGTCAACACTGATTGGAGCATATAATTAATACAGAAAAAAACAAGTCATTTGTTTTCTAGTTACACTCCAGTGTATTAGAGCTATCACACAATTTAATCTCACTAATTCAAACTTGTTTGTCTAGAGTGTGACTGTGCATCCAAATGTGCTCCAGACAAACACAGCAGCATTTTCATTCTCAGCTCATGCATGTCAGAACAATAGTGACGGCACGGTGACATGAACACACTTCACTGTTATCAGACGCGGTGAAACAGAAGGAACATAGAGATGGGTCATCAGGCAACACAATAAGGAGATCGGAAGCTAAATGTTCTGATAAAGATTTCACTCATAGCAGCTTTGTTTGGCTCTTTTGTCTGGTTTGTGAATCAATCCTTTTACCTTGGGAGGAACCAAGCAGCGCTCTGACTTGGTTTCCCAAACTATGTGTTTCATTCATACACACAGCACTTTCTTTCTGGGGTTGCTTTACATTCTTTTTTTCTTTTGAATAACTGTGTTTTGATCATGTGTGTATATTTATCCTCATAACTTCACACGTAAACAATCCGTACTCTTTGAACGCGTAACTTAACCAAGTGTAACTTAATACTTCTATTCCAGAGGTGTGTAGTTCAAAATTGAGAGAGGCCACATGCGGTACTCTGAGTGCAGTGAGTGGCCCAGACAAAAGTAAAGAATACATTTAATGCTTCATGCGATGATAAAGCCATTAAAGAATACTCAATTAATACGGACAAAATAAAAAACTAGATCAAATGCTGCAAGCCAGAGTGTAATTATTCTGTGAAAAAAAAATGCTTACCACTACACTCCACTGATTGGCGCTGTTTGTACTGTATATTAAGGCCCTGTTTTCTTATTTATTTGTCTTATTTATTTGTTGGTTTGAAAACAGAATAACTCTGAAATGGACAGACATATTTAAAGAAACCTTCAGGGTTTGTTGGAAATGAGATCACTTAGAAGGGATTTTATTTCAGTGGTGTTCTGAAGGAAAAACAAAAAAAAAAAAAACATTTTTGCATTTGGTTTGTTTTTTTCTTCAAATATTAAACACTCACAACAGCTGTGACAGATGAAATCCCACTCAAAGCAGTATTCCTGGTGGATTATCCAAAATTTAAATGGTTTCTAGTTTTGCGCATTTACCCTTTAAGCACTCTTACATCATACTATCAAAATGTTGTAGCTTCCAAAGTGTTAAAGATGAAGGCATACTCTATCAGAGCAGAGTGTTCATGGTGATCTGAATGTTTGGGATCCAAGTTTAATTTCATTCATCTAATGAGTACATTATGACATCACCAGGCGGCGGCCATCGTGTACCAGTGTATGAGATAAACACTGTCAAAGTTGTGTCAATTTTACACGGTGTATCTGTTACTCTTCCTCAGCAGTCTTTTCTCCCGCAGCTTCCACCACATCTGCTATGATTTCTGATTTTTTGTCCCTCAGTCCTGCTGCCACAGTCACTGTTTTAACAGTGTCTCAACCTTGTCACTGGACATACTAATATAATAATAGAAATAATTTTACACCTGACAACTTCAAAATTGTTTCTGCTTTGCACTGTGTACAGTAGTAGCCAGTGGTTCCCATCCCAGCCGGCTGGAGAGACTCCCCTCTAGTTGTCTTTGGAACATGTAAAAAACCACCTACTCATCGCGCAGCAAGGTGTGAACTGAGGGTGGTGTTCTCTTTTTTTTTTTACACAAAGCCCAAAGTCATTCGATGGTTAGTGGCAGTGGTGGGCAACAGAAGGCCAGCAGGCCAGATGTGGCCCTCTGAGAAATCCAAGATCCTCAAGCACTTCTAGTGTATACTGATACTGATATTATTTTTCATTGAAAATGTTTTCCAACGGTCATAATGTGGCATGAATCTCTTGCAAATGAGTCTTAAAGTTTTGGTGTTGTGTGAACAGGGAGGTGGGGAACTGCAAGTAGATCAGACCCTTTGCTGCCCAGCATTTATCATGTTTGTGTGGAGTTGTGCTGTACACGTAGTTTCCGGCATCCAGCACATAGTCGCCTGAGATGAGAAGCTCATCCCCTGTGGTGAGTTTCCAGAGACAAGGTGCAGCTCTCCAATGTGTTTAGAGACCACTCAGAACTCATTTCAAAAGTACATCTTATAAAACCAAATTCCTTTAGAAATGAGTCAACTCTGTCTTTGACGTCTTTCCTTGTTGGGTCTGTGTGCACAATGGGTAGTTCGTCACACACAGGAGAGTTGGTGCACACAACCATAAAGAACCGTTGGTGGCAGCTCCATTGTTCCATCATATTATATGGAGGTTTCTCTAAATTGTCGAAGAATGAGGCAATCTGTTCTTGTGTCAATTAACCTTCCTGCCTTTTTATTGCACACTTTTCATTTTTTTCCCCCACAATGAAGCATGACACACATTTATTTTTTTTTACTAAAATGTTGACTAAAAGTACAACATTAATCATATTTGAAATACACAAATATCCTCTCTCCCACTTAGTCCGTGCAGTGAGTGGCCAGTGTTAGGTTCTCGCAAGGTTTCTGCCATAAAAAAAGATGGTTTTTTTTTGTCTCAGTTGCTGTACAATATCACTTCTTATTAGTGTGGTACCAGAGCTACACAATACATGATTGAAAAGGCCCTGACAAAAGCTTTCAAGATCTGGGTATCATGCCTCAAATACACTGAGTTCAGGTATTTATAAAAATAAAGAGAATTTGACTCATCTCACCTGGCAAGCAAGGTGTTTGCCCGACGAACTGACACAACCTAAAAAGCACCTAACTAAATGAGCGATGGGGGGGTCATGGTTCATTTGCTCAAGATTACATCCCTGTATATTATATGGTCGTCTTACATGAGAGGAGAAGCGGCGCAGTGAAGCGAGCAAAGAGAGAGGGAGCTGACCTTGAGAGGAACTGGGGAAATTGACAGAGGGGGGAGAACAGTAACAAGAACCAGCCATACATCAGGAAGGCAATTTGGGGCGGTTTATCCGATGAGGGTCAATTCCTGCCTCTGCAGTACCATAGATCAGAGGCATCATGTCTGATCGAACCTTTGTGGAACGAGGTTTGGACCATTTCTGCGTCAGCTGATCAATCCTCCGCTAACCACTGACACAAACAGATTTTGTGAGGAATTAAAGTGTCTAAGTGGCCATGACCACATCGACGCCTCATTGATGGCCTTTACATGTACGCAGCACATGGATGATGATGATCTTCTGGGCGGTAAATGACTGTACGGTCATTCAAATACTTCCACTGTGTGGAAACAGAAAATCAAATATCCGCACTAAATCTGTCTCCATGTTCCGCTGCAATGCCTACAGAGGAGGATTTTACAGATGCCTTTACTCTGCTCCTGACCTTTTCTATTACAGCTTCTATTTCGGATCAGTGTCTCTCTGCGCCTCTGAGAGTAGCCAGATGGCAGGTCTATTGAGTGATAAAATTTGAGAGACAAGAGCACTGCTACACAACGAGACTCTGGCTCAAGTCCCAGTTTTTATCTGGACGGGAAAGATCGCTAACTTCAACGTAACATTTAAATTCCCCTTCATTATCCTCACCTCCTGCATGGCCACAATTTTCAGGGGTGATGAATAATACAAGACGATAATAATTGTTTGCACAGTCATATATTTTGGAGAACTTTCCAGAATGAGCCCTGTTTACTTGATATTATATTAATGAGGAGAGACACCTTGTGGACAAAGTCATTTTGCATGGCGACTACTGTTAGAATTATTATTTATTTATTAAGAATTAAAAAGAAATCAAATTATTATTATTAAGTCATTGAGTTAATGAATTACATTTTGACATTTGAAAGCAGCTTCATCGTCAAGGTGGACGGGATGGGATGGCGCTCCTTTTGTTTAACAGGTAGCAAAGTGTCAATTTAAGGCCACTCAAAAGCAAACAACCGTGCGTTTCAGTCGTGGAGACATAAGATGTTATAAATAGTAACTACTGCAAGTCTAGTGCAAGTCAGCTCGTAATGCGCATCACTACACAGGAAGCTTAGAAGGCTGCCTTTGGCGTCTGTATAGGACGAAAAAGTCCACTTTCCCAATGTCAATATATCACACCGTGGAAGGGTGGGTTGGATGGCAACAACCATAGACTCTCATTGATATGTTTCTAGGTATATGTAGTACCTTACATGACCATGAGCTTGACTGAAGGATCTGTATGACATTACCCTGTCAGACCCCATGGTGCCATGTGTTGGACCAGTGAGCTACTGCCTATTGGTTTAAGAAATGCCACCAGAGATTATTATTAGTCGAAGTAATATTCGTATTATTATTTTCCCAATTCCTAAACCTAATTGTAGGCTCCATATTAGGAATACCTTATGACATGGAACAGTTATCTTCAGTTGTTTGTTCTAAGCCAGAAGGCATTGCTGTTTGATCTGAACCCTAACTCTCAGCTCGACACTTCGATCTCTGTCAACCTCTTGTCATTGATAGTCATTATTGGCTCTTATGTAAAGCAAGGAATTAAATCAGTGTGAATGACTAGAACAGCGTTCTTATGCTAACCATGGGTACGGTCAAGAATGGACTGAACCACAGTTTGTAATCGACTTTCGTTTTACTACTGTATAAATGAATAGCAATATATCTTTGTCAGATATAAATGCATGTAAGCGGTCTGTGTTTAAGCACAGTGATAATGTCTGCATGGAATCTATATTGACAATAAAAGAGAGGCAGTGTTTGAGCCGTGTGTTAGCTCATCGAAGAATATTTATGAACCTATATGTGTCTTGTCGCAACAGGATTTGCACTGTGCACCACCATAAAGCAGATAAACCACACAGTTGACAACGCACTTTTGCATCTTATCTGTGTCGCTCTGCTCATTTTCTGCTCGAGGAAGTTTGGAAAATTGACTTCGAATTGTTCCATGCAAAGCAGCTGAACTTCCCACTCACGCAGTCAGGCACGGAGCATCAGACGGCAGTGCAGGTGTGTTTCTGACGTTCAATAAAGCTTCCACAGTTAAAGAGACTCCAAGCTGCAAATAAAAGGCATCAGCACTCATGCCTCTCGTTAACGTAGTGAAGTGTGCAGAGGAATACAAGATTATTTCCCATGGTGGGTTATAAAAACGCCAAAGTGAAATAATGGATAGCATCGCCAAAGCGCCGCCTCAGTTAAAGACACAACTGAAGCTTAAATACTGCAGAAGAAGGAAATGAAAAAATGAAATAAAAAAGCGTTCCCCATTAAAATTTCGAGACGTTCAGGAACAGATTGTGTATGTCATATCTACAAGCTGTGTGGGATCGGTTCCCCACAAATCGACATGGGCTTTTTGACTTCTTTGACAACGGTGTCAGTAGTGGTTGTGAAAATTGCACTCAATTTATGTGACCCGTGTGGTTTGGTGTGGGCATGGTCATGAGCAATGTGACCCTTTGGTGTCAAGGAGTGTGTGAAGGTTTGAGGACCTGGTCAGGACAAGTTCCCTCAGGTGTAGAAAATAGCATTGTACAGTGCCTCGTGAAAAGGAAGGTTTGTCTGTTTCTTTTGTCCAATAGTGCCACTGGAGGTCAGTGTAAGAGCTCTCTATTAAGTTGAGAGCCATCGAAACTCAAATACTGGATGTGATGAGGAAGTTACGTCTTCAGAGACCAACAAAAAGAAAGAAAGATAATGGCCTAATGGCTGGTCACTCCTCCTGTGTCATGGAAAACAAATCATCTCACTAGGATGCTTGGTCGACTGGGTACAAGAAGAAGGTGAAGGCATCCTACAAGGTTCATAGATGAGGGGAACAAGGACGAGAAAAGAATAGGTGTGATAAAGGGGGATGCAGAGGTTAGGTGAAGGTGGAGGAGGCAGCCCCTGATGGAAAATGCCAAGAGACAAAAAAGTGGGCCATATGCATGTTAGCCCTTGCAGAAGCTTAAATGGAGCCAAGGATATGGAGTCTTTTTTGATACATATAAGTAGAATTTTGGATACTGGTGAGAGGCTTGCGCCAGTGAAATGACTTTGTGTGAGAGGTAATTAGGTACCAGGCTGTAGATCAGAGGTGGGCAATTCAATTTCCTAAAGGGCCACATTAGAAACTGTAACTGTTGTGAGGGGCCATGATAAAAAAAAGACAGCGGTGACTACAAAACATGATGGAAAAATATCCAAAACACGTGCTTAAGTAACAATGACAAAATGAACCTAAAAAGAATAAATGTAAGTAAGGATATTGAGAAGTGTAAATATAAACCGATGCATTTAATTTCAATGTAAATCAACATAACTGTGGACCAGACGTTCCAGATAAAAAGGCAATTTATTTCAAAACATATTTTCAATATTCCTTCAATGTATTTTGAGGAACAAGACAAACAAAATGCCCAATGAAAAGAAGAAAAATTTAGTCTTAAAACATAAACATGCTACACATATTGCTGAGGTGCTCTGACGTCAATGGGGCCATGAAAATACAGGCATCGGGCCGCATATAGCCCCTGTGCCACACTTTTCCCAGGTCTGGTGTAGCACAACAACCCTGTGTGAAGGTCAGCTATGATACAGGTCCGAAACAGAGATTTAAATGTCGACATGCAGGCTCATACCAAATGCGACTTGGTCTGCTGGTTAGTGGAATGTCAACATGGTGGATCAAGGAGGTAAAATTACAGCCATTTATCTACAGTGGAAAAATATTAGCAAAGAATATAATATAGCAAAGAAATAAGGTTGCAACTGTGTCTGATAGATAGATAGTCGAAAATATGGGACCTGTACCTGGACATGTACCTTTCATGATGCATTTTGAATTAATTTTATTTATTTAAACACTTCAGATTTGAAAATGAAGTTTCAAAACATTTAACACTGTACACATTTTGTACAACACTAAACATACTTTTCTTTCTTTTTTAATTACAAGTAACGTCCGACTTACGACCGGGATCGGTTCTAACCAACCGGTCGTAAGTTGGATTGGACGTAAGTCGAATGCCATTCAAAATAGCTGACGCGCGGGTAACTGTTGTACGCGTTGCCGGGCTGCTACGTGCTGCGGTGCCAGACATTGAATTAAAAAAATAAGCATCTGCTGGCCGTGATCATAAGTACAGGTGGACGTAAGTCGAGCAGGTCGTAAGTCAGATGTTACTTTTATTATTTACAACATCACAAATCCTACATGGTGGTGCCTTCGTCAGCCAGTACACATCAGATGGCAACTCGTCGACCACTCATTTTCAGAATCTGTGACCAGTGGACTGTCAAAATAATTGTTAGTCGCTGACCTACAGCATTTGATGCAACAGATGTTGCCTGAAACATGTCATTTGAAACACACTGAAGCTTGTAAGTCTGTTGCCCCAAACGCGTTGCATATTGTAGTGGTGGCAGCTGGCCCACAAGCTCACCACTTGTCCAGTGACTTTGCACCGCTAGACTGCAGAGCTCAGCTCACTGATCTGATGTAGTTTTCAAGGAATAGCAATACTGAACAGGTTCCCTCCGCCAAGTGTGTATATGTATAGGTGTACACAGGTAGAGAGTAATAACACATCCATCATAATGTTTTTTTCACGGAACAAAACATTTATTTTGAGACAGGCTCAGTGTAAACAGGCAAAGGGAAGAAGAAGAAGAGGAAGCGTGTAATAAGATTACATTTGCATTTCATACATCTGTTTCCATGACAGGTACGTACAAGCCTTGATTTCCACCTTAAAGAACTTTCTCTAGCCACTAATTCAAAAAAGGAATTGCACGCCTGGACTGTCTGAGAGGCTTCTAATGAATAATTAACCGATGCTACTGCAGTTAGGGCATAATTTACTGCACTTCTTCACAGTGATTTTATTAAGGAGCAGAGAATGTTGGCCAGTCAAGTTGGAATTCATGCAATATTCATCAGAGGAGATGCATTGAACAGCAGCACATAGCCGCAGGATTTATTCGGGGGAAAAAACAACAATGACATCAACAAATCCCACCCTCTTGTAAAAGCCTGGCACGCTTAACAGCTTCTCCCGCCGATGCGTGGCGGATTTGTGGCAACCTTTTCTGCAGCCGGCCAAATGGCTCAAGAGGAGCAGATCTCATAGCTCATAATGCCACGCTGGCCTCCAGGGAGCAGCTCTGCGGTGCAGGGAGCAGAACACTGAACGCACCACGATGATGTCCCCCACACAGCTGCAGGAGCCGAAACTATCAGATACATTTATATTGCTCAACTGGCAGATTATAGACAGAAGCTCACTGTATTTAACAGTCTTTGCTTTTATCTATCTATCTATCTATCTATCTATCTATATATATATATATATATATGAATGATCTTTATTTTGAGTCAGAAAAATCTATTACACATTACACATTATATGCCTAATACATTCTGTCTTTCAAATGACTTCCAAGATTGCTCTAGTCCTTGTTCTCACGTGTAATAGATTTCTTTTGACTCAAAATAAGGATCCCAGCATTGTCACCGAGTATCCAGCATCTACTGTTAACGCTGCTGCAGTGAGGCAAGCGCTGTGGACCAGTGCTGGCTCCATTCCCTTTCTAGACAAGAACCAAGTAAAAAAAATGACATTTTGTGTAGTAACAAGGAAGAAGTAAGAAGAAGGCTTGTTAGCCACAAGCAGGCTCCCGGTCGTCGATGCCATTTTCCCTCACAGCGTGTTTGATGATGTCATCAGTCACGCAAACATTTGGCAAAATCAGGTCTCCGTTGTCAGAAGATGAAAACATGCTAATATTGGGTTATTAATATTGAATACTTATCGTGCTTCATGAGACATGAAGTTACAAAGGAAGTTGCATGTTTTTCTTTTAATATTTACCCAAACACTGTAGCAGCTGGAAAGATATGTGGGTGTAGCTACACATAAATGAAGGGATAACTTCACCAGAGCTCCGTGGACAGATGTTGTGAGATGGAGTTTGTGATGCAAATATTTTATCAAACATGAAAATATGATTTCTGATATATATCTTTATGCAACGACTCTCACATTCTCAATTCTGCATTTGTAGAGGCAATATTTTGTATGAACTTAATATGCCACTACTCAATTACACTGTGTCGAATCTATGGCAGCGAGTGGCGAGGTTTCACGTAACCATGCCATCATACAATTATTGGTACCAGCAGGTTATTTAGGCTGATAGCTTGATAAAAACAATGTCATAACCACTGAGAAAAATGGCCATTTTTGTTACATAAACAACAGCTCATCTACACCAGCCGCTACTGACAAAACAAACTAAAGATCATGTCATGCAACAATATGGTAAATAGACAATAAATGAGCCTACACTAAAATAAAAAATGGTATTTCATAGTATTTCTGTCTCCATTAACAGCCCGCCTTCTGGGCTGCTTTGGATGCCATCTTTGTTTTTCAGAAAATACGCAATGCATTCTGGGTAGCCCTTTCTCCCAAGGGTGGTGTCGCAGAATCTCAGTATAGTACACACTCAAGAAATGATATGTTTTTCAAGGGGAAATGTTGCTTACCAAAATATTTGATGGTCTTATATGTAGTACTGTGGTCCATATCGTATAAAGACCAAAAGCAAAGAGGACAGGGGGGAACCAAGACCAAAACGGAGAACTGAAAACTAGAATCAAAACAATTTTTCCCCCCTGTGATTAGGCAGGAATGTATTACATTTCTGGTTTATTTTGAAAACATAACCCTCATTCCATTTGCAGTAAGAAATAAATGTTTGTGTCTATATGACTAATCCTCTTCTTCTGTATTCAGTTTGGGGGATGAATATTCAACTCTTGTAGTGTTGCAATGAAGATTGTGTGCAAATTCTTGCAGCAAAGGCGGCGATTTTTTTGGTATGACGTGGTTTGACTAGGTGGCTCCAGATTTGCTTAAAGACTGTTTCGAATCAAAGATGTGGTCAAGACTGAATGAATTCTTGAGGGCCAGAGAACAGTGTGTCGAGATCAGACCTGAGCACTCGGATGACTTGTTGCCCTTTAACTGTAATTATCTGTCAAAGTTAAAGTGAGGAGAGGAATTGAATGCACAAGTGTTAAATATTACATTTTTATTATTTTATGATGCAATGTATTTTTGTTTGTTTGTTTTGTTTCTCACTTTCTCTCCCCTCTTCACTTCCAAACCGTCCATCCTCCTGAACTACTTTGTCTTCAAACATTAGCAAACTGTACTCTTTCTTAAAAACGCGTCTTGAATTTTGAGCTTTTGCCCTTTAAAGCACATTTTTCCATCTCGTCATGGTCACTGGGGTTTGGGACATTAGCTTCTTTTGCTATTACTAGACTCAGATATTCGAAACATCTTAAAGCAGGTGAAGGTTTTAGCGAACTTAATATTCATCTGTGGATCTCCATGGACAATGGTGCAACACGACAATGGCCTGACTTGAGTATCTGAGGAAGCCAGGCAGAAACCTGCTGTGCGTCTCACTTGGCACCTAAACACCACAGCGGAGTCTAGAAATTCACCCACATAATTAAACTCCAGCGAATCTCTGATGAAAAACAGGCTCACCTAAAGAGGGAAATACATTCTATGCAAATATAAGAATAAGTATCTCATAAATATTTAAATCTCTGGTGCTGGAGCTTTGACGATAGAAATAATTCTTCCTTGAAGTGAGGAACTCCTTTACACAATTGAGGTAAGAGCCATTCTGAGCTATCAGATCCTTCATTCAGCTCTGCATTTCTCTTCAATTGCATCATCTGTTATTTAAATGTCAGGATCTGCTGTTGGATGACGAGGGTGGCTTTTCAACGCCGGAGCAGAAGTCCGACCCTCGCGTCGGATTTGATTTAACAAGGAAAACAAAAGGTCACTCAAAATAAAAAAAGGAAGGATTATACACATTTGTTTTGTTCCCTTCTTGAAAATACCATACGTGGAACATGGTTTCCCTCCTTCAGCGATGAAACACAAATGCTCTGACCTTCAATCCATTCAATAGCTGATGTCGATACGTCGCGGTGGGAATCTCAATCTCCCTCTGAACTGGACCATCAGTTGGAATAACATGACTGCAGCTGATGGACCTCTTGATGAGGAACACACGCTGCCTCTGAGCTTAATGTTTCTCTTAGTCATTCTGAAAGGTCAGATTAGTCAAAATGATGAAGGAAATGGGAGACAAATTCATGAGGCAGCCAATGAGGGACAATTCATGTCAGAAGTCTGATGATGAAAACATCTCATTACGGCCTCTCGGATGTTTTGCAGCTACATCCAAAACACGTTCTCATGGAGGATCTTGTGTGTTGATCTAGTCCTGCATTTTAGTTTTCCAACATTGTCTTATTGAGATGTGTTAACACAAAAATGTAAGCCAAAACAGCAATGTGATATTGTTTGTAATATTAAATACCCAACTAGCTAACTAACTAGATAACTAACTGAATAAATGAATATGTTAATAAATAAAAACAACACATTGTGATGTAACTCAATTTTCAAATGAAATTAAACGTTGAAAAGTGAAAATTGATGTTCATAAAATTACATACCAGATTACCTCCAACAGTAGTGTGTTGAGTTGTGTTTGAATAATGTCAAAACCTTCGCGTTTATTTGAAACACAATTTAAGTTTGACTCACTAAGGACAGGCTTGATTCAGTAAAAAAATATTACAACGAAAACGAAAAACAACAGGAGCCAGCATGCACTGCAGCACTAAAAATTTGCGCTGGTCAGCTGTCAGGTTGTTTTTCACGAATATTAAATATTGAATCCTGTCACATTATGTGTGACATTATCAGTGATGGAACAAGATTAGGATTTTTGAACTGTGAATAAGAGCACCTGCTTTTTAGGTACAGTAAAAACTTTCACCCCAAACTTAATGCATTTTGTAGGTTGGACGTAATGTCTTTGGAAGCGGGTGTCACTCCAAAAAGCAAAAATATGAAATGGATTTGATTTAACAAGGAAAACAAAAGGTCACTGAAAATAAAAAAGGAAGTATTATACTCATTTGTTTTGTTCCCTTCTTGAAAATACCATACGTGCAAGATTGTTTCCCTCCTTCAGCGATAAAACAAAAATGCTCTGACCTTCAATCCATTCAATAGCTGATGTTGATACGTCGCGGTGAGCTTCTCACAGCCGCCATATAAACTTGCAAAAACTAGCATAAACTCCACACTTGGAAGAATACTTGTGTTATATAGTCAGTGAGCAAGCGATATCATTGATGCGCATATATACATCTAGATTAATTAAAGTTTCTACAAAGGTGCTCTAAATTCAATGGAATATATATATATATATATATATATATATATATATATATATAATTGATGCGCAAGCGATATCATTGATGCGCATATATACATCTAGATTAATTAAAGTTTCTACAAAGGTGCTCTAAATTCAATGGAAAAAAAAAAAAAAAAAAAATATATATATATATATATATATATATATATATATATATATATATATATATATATATATATATATATATATATATATCGCTTGCTCACTGACTCCCACGAAGACAGTTCGGCAGTGACAGATATTCCAGGACGAGTGCCCTCAGAGGAGATGGTTGGTAAAATTCAGTGTAGTCTGAATTGGATATTGATTTTTGCGGGGTAACAGCGTGGAGAAAGTAGTAACAGCGAGATTGTCCCTCGTGTGAGAGCGTAACAGGGGATTTAGTCACATTCACAGCATCAGAGGAGTCGACAAAGCTTCTTTGTAAAAGCGCTGATATTTATATCATGCAACATGATCGTGCGATGATTGAGAATCAAGGAAGGGCTTGGAACATGCATTCAGGGAAGATGAAATGTGATCTCTGTGAGAGTTCTCAAAACATCTTTGTCCCAAAAATGAAATGTCATTTTCGATTGTTCTATTCTATTTATTTTTTTGGATCTATGTGAGGTTTTTGTTAATGTTTGACGATCATTGCATTATGTAGATTACAATACAGAAATGTATCTCCTGTCAAAAGTTCTTCAAACTTTGGTCGTCTTGGTGTTGTGTTCCGGTTCACTTGATTTCAGGTGAAATTGACATCCATCTTTTACATTTCCCTGATCAAATATATGTTTGGAGTAATTTGACACTAATGACAAAATGCAAGGATTCCGTTTTCCTCACGGTACATGAGTGCAATCATTTTCCTCACCACCAGTTGAAGCCCATCTCAGTTTTTCCATCCAGCTGGATGGAAAAACTCTTTTTCATTTGCTTGGCAGAAATGTGCATCCATATGACCTTGACTAGAAAACTTGCGTAGAACATAAAGAACGGGTGGAATCAGGCAGAAAAACAGACACCATCGAGAGCACAAACCAGACAGTGGAACAATCAGGTCTTATGGTGTCGACATTTTTCTTTTTTTTTGTCAAGTAAAACACAGCAACTGAGATGAAGAGGATTAAAATAGAGTGATTCTTGGCTCTGGCAGCATGTAGCGGATCATTAGTGGATGTTTGGGTGCAGAGCGAGGCCTTTCTGCTCAAACAAAAAGAAGTACTCGAGGGAAAAAAATAATCGTAATAGCTCAGCGTGTTTCTTTGCATTATGAACAAAAATATGAAACTTGAAGATGAAGCTTTGCAAGTCCAATATGTGTCTCTACCAGAGATATAATAAGGAGCATTATTGTAGTCTTTGGCGTTAAAATCATTCTAAAGGAAGGGAGTCCTCAGGGATCAATTCAATGTATTTGCAAGGTTGAGACAAAGAACAAATTAAGATTAAGTGGTCTCCTGAAATACCAAGTGGACAATCAAAAAACAAATGTTTGAAGAGGTGTTATTCTCTCTGAGCATCCTTATGAGCGAGTAAGTGAGTAATGCTACTGCCACCTACTGTCCTATTGTGGTGATCGCCATCAACAGTATTGAAACAAATCGTATCGATAAAAAATAAGACTTATGCTGTGTCCCATTCCTCAACCTAACATTGGCACTTAACACTAACACTTGGTTCTGAGTGCCCTCCACTATGACGTGCCCTCTGACGACCAAGTGAAGTGATTCACGTCCCTAAGAACTGGGACAACACTTCACGACGTTATGCTTTACGCGTGACGTAAGTGAACACATTGCGTAAAGACAACGTGTCATTGGCTGCCTTGCTGTGTTTTGCTTCCAGCATATCGAGTGTTGGAGATGTTTTGGAAATGCCAGCTCCAACATTTTTGCAACCTCTTGCATCAGCACTGATAATCTCACTTGGTTTGGTGAACCAACGGAGTAGAAATGGGCAGAGCCGGAGCCGACTTTGCTGCTATGTTGCGGTGATAGATCTGTTAGAAGTATGAGGATGCTAACGTTAGCCTGGATGCTAGCCAACTGTTATTTGTGAAGAAGACATAAAAACATACTGTTGTACATACATGTTGTATTGTTCATGTTGTCTGACACGATAGACCATTTGGGTGCCTA
This sequence comes from Synchiropus splendidus, assembly GCF_027744825.2. Lineage (NCBI taxonomy): Eukaryota > Metazoa > Chordata > Actinopteri > Syngnathiformes > Callionymidae > Synchiropus > Synchiropus splendidus. Next base: position 21,730,355 of record NC_071339.1, on the reverse strand, counting down.
ACGTGTGATACGAGAGAAAGTAAACAAACGGAAGAGTAGTCCCCGTTACTAAAATGTCCCTGTTGTCCTCTTCAACATTGCTGAACAGAGAGTGCCCTCGGTCTTAGTAGGAGTATTGGAACACAGTACACTTATACATGAACGCGCAAAACCCAGTGTTAGGCTCAAAGACGAGTGTTAGAGTGAGAAATGGGACACAGTTATTCTGTGTACAGAGTACTTAGGCACAGGCACCATAACCCACTCCAAGCTGATATTGAAACAAATCCTCAGCCATCAAATGATATTGAGTAATTCCTGACTCACCACATGCTAACATCACGTAGGGACCCGGAAATTTGTTTATTTTAGGTCAATGTAATTGGATTATTGAACAAAGTATCAGTGCTGCGTTTATACAGCGAACATCAATTACCCATCACCAACTGAATGTCATCACATCTTACTGTACTAAGAATAAATACATGCAATGCCAGTCACGGCAATGTTTTTGAATTTGTGCGGAATGAGTAACGCTCTCTGGTTGGCTATCAAAGGATATGACGCTCTTTTGAACCATCTTTTTGTTGTCATGGAATGTCAGAGAGAGTTTTCACAAAATATATGTTCTTAAAATTCCTTAGCCATTTGAGTAATCCAATGATGCAACACTGAATTTGGGAAATTCCAAAATGAAACAGATTTGCCTCAATCCATTAAGCTACAATTGAGACCATCACGAGGAGACAGGAGGAAATGCTCCTGCAATGCTTGATGAATTCAATATTACGCTCAAATAGGCGACCTGCAGTTCAAATACCAAAATATTTTTGTCAATGTAGTTATTCACTTCGGACAGCATCCCCCCGCCCGCCCATCCACTCTTAACCTCGGGCACCAGTTCAATTTACGACCCTCTTGATCGTGTTTTTTTCTTAGTCCCTTGTGAGTAGTGCTCCAACATTGGTTTTATGAGAGGAAACATTAATGTCTTTTATTAGAGACATCAAGCCATCATGACTGTAATTATGCTTGGAAAAGCCATTTGTATGTTTGATCAGCAACATCCTCCGTCATTTACTTCTCGGTTAAACAGTTAATACTAAACGGGTATCTTCAAAAGCCAAAGAAAAGCCATGAAAAATCCACGAGACATGGCAACAGTGAATGGCGTTTGGGGTTTGAACCACTGAAAGTCCCACAGCTGCCGCACACTGAACCGTCTGAAGAGTCTGTGTGAGTGAGATACTGAGCCACCGCCGCTCCTCGGCTCTGCAATGTTTATAACTCATGTTCCCAGCAGATAGTGGCTGACGATACCATCTGATTCAATTTCCTCCAGGTACAGGGTTGCTGGTTCACATTCAGCTGCTGACAGTTAAAGCACATGCTGCGACGAAAAGCATCGCCGAATCTGTCGCCAGGAATCGAACTCCAACTGTAAAGAGGCTTTGGATTGGCTTTCTGGTTTATCTGTAAATACAGGGGGGAAATTTGGATTTGAATGTCGGTGGAAAAGTTTGGTCGATTTTCAGGGAAACAGTGAACAGCAGGAGGCATCATCTGCACCCCTGTAATTCAATTATTGATGTATGAGTATAAAACATTCATTTGATTTCAGGTTTTAAATCACCAGGCTGTTATTTCCCGGGGATCAACAAGAAGAATGATCCTTCTCTCGATACAATCAATGTGGCTGCTCTTCTAATTTAGAAAAAGGAGCATCCACCGACCAGCGTTTGTTGGGGAAATGCCTGAAAAATTACCGTGCTAACCAGATTAGGCAGAGCAACTTATCAAGTAATCTCTTGACACAGGCGTCCGGACGCCGTGATGGATTGTGTGCTGTCTGTTTTCGCTGAAATGTATGCTTAATTGCACATCGCAATTAGGGATTGCCAGAAAAAAAACACATATTAGGAGGCATCCACTTTCCCCAAAGATGTCATTATTTTCATTTGTCTCACAGATCCCTGCTGTGTGTGTCACTGTGTGTTGGCTCCGCCTTTGCGTGTATCGGATAGAAGTGCATTTTTGAATATGATCAAACCCGAGAAGCACAGTCAGAGGAGCTGAGCTTCTATTCCATCGCCAAACTACCATAGTTATGTATTCAAACCCGACATCATGCCAGACAATAAATACATGAATGCATTCCCAGGAAAGGAGACTATTTTTAACACGCCATTGTGGTTGACTGCAATTTCACAAAAAAAAACAAACAAACTTGATGTTGTGGAGCTCATGCAAATTTAAATTAAAATGCCTTTTGTTAAAATAGATTTTCTTAATCAATGAAATTAGTTACCAACCTAAAGTTTTCTTCCTTTTTGTTTTAATTAAGCAGTATGTTCTTATTAAAAAATAATTTTTAAAAATGGACAAAACAATATTGCTGTCCATTATTTTGGCATTTTATAGTTGAATATTTCTTTCTCTCATATATCCACAGTCATGAGATTTTAAAGGTCCCTTTGGTTCCAATTTTTCCTCCTCCGTTATCAAATCGCACATATTAATAGAGCAGCATCACATCTCTTTTAAATGTCTGCAGTGGTGTTTGCATGTTCTCCCTGTGTGCGCGCGAGTTTTCTCTGGGTTCTCCGGTTTCCTCACACAGCCCAAAGAGGTTAATTGGATACTCTTGAAAACAAAATTGCCCCTAGGTGTGCATGTGTGTGGGAATGGTGTGTGTGTGTGTGTGTGTGTGCCCTGCGATTGACTGGTGACCTGTCCAGGGTGTGTTCCCGCCTCTTGCCCAATGACTGCTGGGATAGGCTGCAGCTCGCCCTGTATCCTTAAACAGGACTAAGTGTTGGTTAACTGACAATGCATGCATGGATCTATGTATTTAATTCTAAACGCAAGACTAGGCTGCCTTTATTCATCCAAAAATGTGGGTTGATACGGCAGCATACATAGATTAAAGACATAGGCAAATAATTGGCTATTGCAAAATGGCTGTCTCGCTCAAATTGTTACATTGAATGAATTTGAATTCAATGAATTGAATTCAATGACTGATAAGGACTTTAAAGAACTACAAACATGGGGTGATGAGCCAAGTCTCTTCGGGTTTCAATGCAACACAGATGTCAGTCACCGAGGCATTTAAAGTTGCTTAAAGAAACCTGTTGTTTGTTGATAAAAAAAAAATCAGATTATCATCAGAAAATTAATTTATTATTTCAGTGAGATATATATTACATTTATACTTTTTTATTGTCCATATTTCGGCACTGCAATTGACATAGCAAAGTACATCTAACCCATTTGACAACATGTGTCGCTGAAATGAGATGCTAACAGGCTAAAGCTAAGATGACAGGAGCTGCTGTTTCGCTGCCTCAGGTACTGTACTAAATGCTAACATGGAAAACAAAGTAGCACTTCAATGAGTGCAGATCACTGCCATGCGCATTATTTACACCCATATTTTTTATTTTTGTTCCTGCAGGTGTTTTCAGGAGCATTGGGCCGTCTCTCTCCTTGTGTGCAAGACAACTCACAAAGTTATGGACAGATTTTGATGGAATATTCAGGTCATATCAGAGATGGAATGAGGAACCAGTGGGTGCTATGTGCTGTGAAGAAAGCACAAGCATCATCATAACTTGGTCTTGACTACTCGCTAATTTAAAAGCGCAATATCAAGTGACAATTTCTTCTGAGAAATTTCAGTTTCAAGTTGTGTCCTGACAATTCACATCCAAACTATTCAGTTGTGTAGCACTTCGAAGCAGAAAGCTCTATGGTCTTTGATATTTTGCCAGCACTTTTTCCTCAAGATTAGCATTGTACGGCATTGAATTTCTAGGCCACATTTTGTTTCATCCGGAAACGTAATAACACTGTGGGGTCACATGGAAATAACCTGAATGATCTCTTCATTTAGAAGTCATCACCCAACTCAACACTGATGAGGCTGTATTAAACACCGGCGCTTTAAATGCCACGTATGTCCGTCCCGATTTCCTGACAATGAAAATAGATGACACGCACCTGCCCCCCCCGACACGAATTAACATGGCTGATTGTGGATGTAATTGCTAATTAGAACGACTGACTGACTCCGCACTCAGTCTCCAAGAGTAATACAAGTTCTCCTCCACACGACAGCTACCATTTCTCTTAGTGGAGATAACTTCAGCGGAGAGGACAAGTGATGATGATGTAAAGCCCAGCACGTCAAAATGTTTGGAGCCGACGACTAACAAAGAATTCATTGTGTATAACAAGAGGTTTGGCGTGTTTCGTCTTTTATAGTGGTCTGCCAAGTTTTTCTTCTTCATGTCTGCCAGTTCCTCAGGAATGCATCAGCGGCATTACAACGCTACACACAAACAAGCTGTTTGACCTCACTGAATAAGTCCAACAGCAAACAGGACGTCACCTTTCTCTCGTGGCCCTTTATGAGTGGGCGGGAGCTGTTGTTTACCTAAATCAAAATCCAATACGCCATCTCCCTGTTCCACTCTGTACTCAGCTGGCCACATGACTGACCTTGACTTTTCATTAAGTTATTAACCTTATCAGGGGGTGAGCTCTGACTCAGAGGAGGCCCAGGCCCCCTGAGACAACACAGGGACAACAGGATGAAGTTCCACAAAAGTTGTAATCTGTTTGGCCCTAAAATATAAACTGTACAAAGTGGTCTGCTTTAAAGAACATATTGGGAACATCTTTCTGTTGGTGAGTCCCGATTCGTTCCCTGGCGTCGATGCTCTACTGCCATGACTATTGAGAAGACCATAACAAGACGGATTTGCAGTCCACTCTCAGCATCTTACCTGTGGTGGCAGCTTGCTCCTTGCTTTGAAAAACACAAGTCTGTTTGCTGGTTGTTACATCAGTAAGACACTTTGGTGTGGTTAGTTTTGTGAAACCTTTGAAAAGTAAACTTAAATTCTTCCACTTTTGAACACATATTGAGCATCTAATCTTATCTCACCCATTTTTTTTTAAAACCATGAACTTCGGTTACTTTGTTGCTTCTTTTTCCCCTCAGCAAGGGCAGCCTAATGATATTTTGAACAACTTTTAGCAAATATGGCATGCTGTTGGCCACCAGTCAGACTCAGGGGTGGGCAACTCAATTTCCTGAGGGGCCTCATTACCGTGAAAAAATATTGGGATGTTAAACCAAAGAAAACCAATGTGATTAAATGCAACTGATATCTCATTTCTTAGATGTTATAAAATAGGTCAGAATGCAGTTATGCCAAGCTGCTGGTTTAGTCACATATAAAAAACAAACAACAATAATAATATTGCATTTGTTTTGTCCCGAAAAAAAAAAATCCCCTTTTTAGCATTTGAAATATTGTTTATAGCAATGAGCTTAAAAGGACAGCAGATGGCAGTAGTGTACTTAAACTTACTTACACGAGACATAACAAGAAAGAGAGGGGGATGAGAGGAAAGGGATAATAATTTGTGGGTCCAGTTGGTAACTCAGAACAGCATCAGAATGTAATCCTTTGTTCTTTGTACCACAATATTTTACTGAAATCCCTTCATACACTTTTGAGTTATTTTGCGTACTGACAGACAGATGACTGCGATCCCAAAACCTTGTCTGCACCAGGAGAGTCGCCAACATTGATTATCGGCGCTCCCTTGTGGGTTTGCCAAACATGTCAGGATGACAGCCAGAGTCATGCAAATGCTAATCTGACCAAGTCTTTGTGACTCAAGCTGCTTGACTGACAGTGAATCTGACAAGTGTAATAGTCGGTGATGTGTTGATTATTGAGTTCTTCTGTCTCTCAGGTATTTTGTTTGTGACTGCTCAATGGCACCAAACGCCCACCAAATGAAGACATTGTTTTGAAGTCTTCATTTACATTGTAGTATTCTGTCCCAGAGACAAATGACTTCATGGGATTGGTGGCCAAAATTTTGGTGCATCAGTATGAAGGTAAAATGGATTTGTCGTCACAGAGGAGGTGCCGATAAATTTGAATTTGAGCACTTGAAGAATTTAATTCCACATTGTTGAATTTATTTTTCCTGCAATTAAAAAATGAACAGCTACAAGTCCTCCAGGTCTGTGAGGCGGGTCTGTTAGGAAATGACAGCTACTCTGGCCAATCAGAGTTCACGCGCTTACGCCGCCTCGGAGTGCACCGGAGACAGCAACAAATCTGACAAAACCGGCCTCCTCTTCCCAATGCCGGGTGAATCAAGGTGTTACAAAAGCAATTTACTTCTGTCCACGGTGTAAATATGCGTACTGGTCGCTGTATGTGCAATGTTGGCAGGTAAGTATTCTTATTGGAGAGGATACGGCAATCTTTACATTTTCAATCGAAGCCACACTCGCTAAGAACCGAGTAAATAAATTCCATAAATTCTTCATGTGCTCAACTCATAGAATACTTTTCTTTGTGACTTCTAATTTGTAGGTTACGCATACTCAAATTTATCGGCACCTCCTCTGTGACTACAAATCCATTTTGCACCCATTTTACCTTCGTACATCAGTACTTGTGGTAAGTGTTACAAAGAGGTACATAAGTGACTCTAAACCTCATGAGTGAGTCTGTGCACGCTCGTTCTCTTTGGCAAGACACCAGCTTGCAAAAATGCCAAGGTATCACAACAATGTCTTATTCTTCTATTGCATGCGCTCTATTGTCCACAAGTGGGTTTGTGTTAATGATGTTGCACTTTGTGAATCTCTATTCAGCTGTTCAACTAGTGATTATCTATCTCAAAGTTTCTACATCGACTGTTTTAATAAAATATCAATCCTTTAACAGGTACTTTGAGTTTAATCTTTTGAGTGTTAGCTAACAAATTATTATTATAGAAATCTGTGTGGATGTTGTGGTATTGTTTGAGTGATGTTTTTTGTTTAAGGTAATCATGAAGTGAAATCGGTTGTTATTTATTCATTACAGCATTACAGTATTGAGCGGGCTTTCTGGACAATACATTGTGCAACTGTCTTGAAAACAAAGGAGCTGGAGTTTCCAAGACAAAATAAGGGTTTCGTACAAAACATAAAGGTGAGATGTTCTTCACATGAAAATTTATAACTTTTGTATTTACCAAGTATAAGTTCACAAAATGGCTGCCACGCTCAAACCAAGAGCTACAATAACTGGGCGACACACCACTCCAATCCGTTTTAAACTCATGAAAATGAGGCTCTGGTCTCATTTCCGTGACTACCCCCCGGCTGTGGCTGCCATCTTGAAAAAACAGACTTTATCCACTGAGCCTTTGTAGTGGGGTCCAAGGAAAGTGACTCATCTTTATCGTCAACTTCCTCATACTTGCTCCATAAGAAAGTAAACTACCAACAGTTAGAAAACCCAAGAATTAACACCTTTCATAACATGAATCTGCTTATTCACAAAAACGAATGCCATCTTTTCGGTTACACGCATGTCTTTGGCTGCTGTTTAATTGCAGCCAAGAATCAGAATGTGCTTTGTGGCTTCCAAAACTAAAGTATTTAAATCCATTAACGTACTCAAAGGATGACTCATGTTATTGTTGAAGCACACTTCTCTGCCTATTCGCTCACAATGAAATGTGTTTCTCGACTCTACACCTGTGTTATGTGCACAGTTGCTCTCGCGGACTTGGAAGGAGCAACAAAGGCAAGTTTCACATTAAATAAAAAATGAGCAAAGCGAGGGAAGTTACATTATTCATCTCTCTCTGGCATGCCTGACTCTCCCACTTTTCCACAGGGAACTCAATGAAATTTCAATTTTCATCATTCTATGTGTTGAGTTTTAATGTCAATATGGCAGAAAGTCTGGAGCTGCATCTCCTGCTGCTGACACGAATCATCAAACAGGTACTGTCTCATAATGCCTCATTGAAAATGCTAACCTTGGACTCGTGCTACCTGTCCGCTGGTAATTTGTCATAATCCACGGGAGAAAATCATCACTGTCTCATACATCTGTCTGCTTATAGAATGGAGTACAGGCAACAACAAAGAGCAGCTCATTTGAGTTTGCCTGAAGATGAAAAATACAATGGTGCAGGGAGAACAAGTCTTTTGGGGGATTTGTGCGTCTGCTGCTTGCTTTGCCTGAGGTGAAGCTCCACTGGTTTGGCAGGATTGTCTCCACCAGTGTGCCAGTGTGCCACTAACACTGCCAAGGCTTTGGAGGTAGAATCAGAGGAACACTGGCACAGACTCTTGTGCAGGTGCCTGAGCCGCACATTGGTTCACTACAAAGAGAAAGACATGCTATCCTCCAGCAGCATAAACAACATGACATGACATTAATCCCGTGCTGGACAAAACTTACCGCAAGTTTTGTGTTTGATTATCTTCACCAAAACAAATATTCAGGTCACACAACAATGGATCAACTGTGTTCCAGAAAGTATTCTTTTGGGGGTGAGGAAGGGCTCTGTCAAAGACCCCATGTGGCTCTTGGATTCGGAGAACCCAATGGAGAAGCTGTGGGGAGTTCTGTGGTAGTATGCTGTGAACGGCGTCCAATCCTTGAACCAAATAAGTAGCTGTTCTGTCCGGGTATGTAGCAGAATAAGCCACATTTGTTTCAAGTGTGAGTTTTGTCAGTAATCCAACACTGTGCGTTCATTATTGTGAACTGTATTTTGTATTTCCTCTCTCAAGAGATCAAGGGATGGTACAGCGAAGTGTTTCCAGAGCCAGAAAATAGAAAAAAAAAATAATTTAACAACACACAACACGATTTCCTGCTATGCTTTGTTTCCTTCTTTGTTTTTTTCCAACCATCTTTCCCTTATCCGGGCTCCAGATACCATTTCATCAACAGAACCAACTGATTTACTTCCGTCAACGGTCCCGATAACAATAAGTACCTTTGGAAATCAAACTTAATTCACATTATTGCTTATGTAAGTGATTATTTTTTTACTAAAATACGATCCTGAAATCCTCTCTGTGACATAAAATTCAACAGAAGACATTTTTAATGTCTTGAATTTTCAAACACAATTGTATTGACACATGAAGCCAAGAATGATCAATTTTTAAGCCTGTGAGCTGACCAATCAGCTCCCAGCTAATTCAGAACTATTTCCCCTTCTCTGGACCTGTGTTCAGTTTGTGATTGCACGGCATCATGAATGGCTTGGATCTGTGGAAGTGTGTAACAGAACATTTTGGAGGCATACATTTGAGTCTTGTCATTATTTATGATCAACACTCTGGCTTCAGAATTTAGAATGTTCTGACACTAGTCAAATTTTGGCTCCTGCTATAACAGTGGTGAGGTGCAATATATTGATGATGGGCAAGTGGACTTCAAGAATGACTGGGGTACAGATGGGGGGTAGTAGTTCACTTGGGGTAACACTTGGTATACATAGTACTTTATATGACCACTAGTTCGGTAACAACAAATTACCCTTACCCCAGTCATTTCTTATCGGGCAGATCGATGAAGCGCCACCAAAGGCGCCTGATTCAGTTCAAAGTCTGGCATGAATACTGTATGCAGCACAGAAGGCTGACTCCTGTGCCACCCCAGGACCCAGAAGTTCACTTGACTATTGTGCTATGTTAAGGAGTGAGAGTGTGTTGACTGAGACCTTTGCCTCTGCAGCAAATGCAGCACAGGATTCAAACAAATGGCCAGTTGTGTATTTTATTTGATCATTCAGCTCACACATAACTGAAATAGAAGGTCTGGCTGCGCCCGGAAAGATTGACGGCTTCCTACAGCCAGAGTAAAGTTCCACTTTGGGAGAAATATTTATACAATATGTGAGTGGATAGACTATAGGAAAAAGTCATCATCATTACCATCACCCCGCAAATTTGAGGCGCCCACATATCCCCCCTCAATAGTATCATTTAGCCGAGGCATGAATGGGAAGGAAAATGACATTAGTGAGATAGGTAATCTGTTTCTGTAGAGGAATCCCAAATCATAATCGAATTTTCCTCGAGGCAGCTCAAAGCTTTCTCGAAACTCAGCCCACCATCATATTAATGACTGTAAGCCAACAGAGCCGGCGAGTGAGTCGCTGGAAAATAGTCTCCTCTGCTGTCTAACCGGAGAGTGGAGGAGCCTCCCATGGTGCGGATAGAATGGATTCACAGTGTGTACATTGATACAATCTGTAAAAAAAAAGAATGAAACTGTTGAAGGAAGAGGAAACCGTAGTGCTGCAAAGTGAGCTGCAGGATAAAAAGCGAAAGGATGGTGATGGAAGCATTGTTCTGTTGTTAGTGGGATTCTGTCGCCATTGTCAGACTTGCACCGTGATCAGGAGGTCTTTCGGCATTAATGTGCTGAGACAGAAGCATTTGCATCCGTGTGAAACAGTGGCATCTACAGTAAGATCGAACATCAATACTAATTTGCATGATGTCGGACTTGTAGTTAGATCATAGGTGGAGCTGAGAAGTGCAGCAGCTTGGAGTCAGAAATGGTGTCCATTCAACTACACCTTGATGAGTTTGGACTGGTGCTCAACAGCTCTACTTGTGGCTCACACTGTTTCCTTCGCTGCTCTCTGGGCTGTGTTCCATTTTTCCCCAGCTGGGGGCAGTGTGTGCCGAAGTGTGTCCCCATCAAAATGTCACCAACTCGCCGACATTTTGGCTCTGAACACATTTTGCAAACCAAAACAATGGCACCTTTACCATGGTAAAACCGTGGTTTTGACATTAAGAAGAGACCTCAGTGCAAAGAGCTTGGTACTCTACGGCAGAGATGATATCAACTATCGGACGTTATTAAATAAAGAAAGTCCATTATCTGTTAAAACAGAGCAGTCAAATAAAACCAAAAACATGTAAAGTATGAAGCTCTTGAACGGCTGAACAAGTTCCCAGCTGCTCCGCTGTTTGATGACCCCCATTGTCCCAACAAACACTCACCGATGCCGTTGACAACTTCAGTGTCACGTATGTTTAGTCAATTTGTTTGAGTAGTTTGTTGGCCACCCAAATAAACATCCCGTTGAGCAAAGAATCCAGCTGTTTTTGTTGTTTTCAGTGTCCAGTGCGAGTTGCCTCGAACAGGAAATACAACAACCCTGCCACATCCAGTTTAGGGGGCTTCTATACTATGGACTCCAACTTGGCTCAAAGTCATTTTGACTTAAAAATCAGTCATGAACCAGGATTTCCTCCCTCACTTTCCACGCAAGAGCTCTCTTACTTGTACCCTTGGCAACTTAGCTCAAGATGCAGGAAATGACGTGACAGCCGGAAACAGTCCTCTGTGTGTGCATCTAAATTAGTTGACTCATTGGTGTTTAGGAAGAAAACAACTTGACATCACTGTAAAATGCGACACAATTTTGACGACAGTGGTGAGATGTGGAGGAACCAGGCAGAAGGTGAACATAAGTCCCACGGCTTTGTGTTTGCATCCATGATTTTTTTAAGACCTGGGCCAAAGTCTGCAGTGAGAAAACCCTCTGATATGCGGTGATGTTTAGCTATCCACTTAAGGAGGAGAAACACCAGCTCCCCAGCTCAAGCTCCATGATTTCCCACCACCACCTCACTTACTCTCACTACAAAAGAACTACAAACAGTACAAACATGGTGTTTGAACTTTGCATGACAATCACTTCTGGTTTCACAGGATCACTAACATCAATCACTGGAACCATTTAAGATGGTAAGTAGCTAAAACAAACCTGTTTGCTCATAAAAAATAAAACTGACTCATGTGTCAACTTGGTGAGACAGCATTGCTGCATTTCAACTCAGAAGTTAGTTTAATTCAGGTGCCATACAAACTCCTGACGTTGAATGATGTTCCAGACTGGCGCTGCATTGACATGCATTTATTTGTGTACCATATGCAGGTGGGCACACATGTTTGACCATGTCGTTGACATGGAGGGAGACATGTTGCAGAATAATGCATCCACTTCCAATGTGGTCACTAAATAGCAACAGTTAAATATGAAGTGAAACGCACTTCTTTCTGAGTGCAGACCCTCTTGCTTTCTCCCCTCAGTTCATATATTCCTCATTCTAGTGCCGGACACAAAAAAGTTTTTCATTCATCCAAGAGGAGGTTATTGGTGTTTAAGTTCACAGTGAAATCACAGCATTCACGGCTTCAGTGACGTGATGCTCAGATTCTGGCATCAAAGTTCAGATCCAGAGTTCCTGTGTTCCGGTTCCTTGTTTTCTTGTTTGCTCTCTCACCCCCTCCAGCTTCATGGCAGTGCAGCTGGTTCTCATTCCACTGATTGCCTCCTCATGTGCTGCCAGATGATCGTCTTTTGTTCTCATGGTACGTTCTCTCTCGATTGTTCCGTTCGCTTGTGACCCTGTTTATCTCTCTGTTTAGCACCGCGTTAGCTTCCTCGAGTGTTTGTGTTACGTGCTACTTTAGTTCAGCCTGTGTGCTAGTTATTTCCTCGGTTAGAGTGTTTGTGTTCACCTCTACTGAGCGTCTTTAGTTTTGTATTAGCCACGTGAGAGTTATATCCGAGTGTTTCTTAGTTGTCCCCATTTTCAGGCTTGTATTTCTTACACCTGCTTTCTGTTCCAGGTTTATCCCCTCCGTTCATGTTTGTTCTCCGCGCTCCGCTTCTGGTGTCGTCGACTTATGTTATTTGTATTAAACTTGGTTAACTGTTAACCTCGCTTGTCCGTGTCCTCTGTGAGTTCAAAATCATCTGCTCTTGGGTTCACCTTAGCATAGCAGTCATGACAGGTGCAATGTTTTGTGCAGACATAATTTCATTAAACTAAACTAAGAAATGCATGAACATGGTTCTTTGGCACGATTAGTTAAGGTGACTTTTCATCTTCCTGCTGATAACTCTTAAAGCATGGGTTACCATTTGTGGTCACCTTTAAAATTATGAAAAGTTAAATAGCTAATTTTGACTTCAGTGATGGCAGATTAATGTTTTACTTATTTTAAGTGTTCTGGCACTGTAGCAAAGCACCAGATCAAGATGCTAAATATTGAATAGATTCATTTATGGTTTCTATTCTGACAGCAATCTAAAGAAAAGTGCAAAATGAAGTTGTCATTGTTTTTTTTGGATGATACTGTAGCATGTATGAACAATACAATACAAATGCCAAAACTAGCAAAGCTGACCACTGTATATAGCTTGGCTTGAATGCAAGTATGGAGGGGTGCTCTGTGCAGTCCCACTCAGCTCACACGCTCAAAATACCATAACATTTTCAAAAGAAGCATTTATTATATACAAAACCTTGACAGGGAACGTTGCACGAGCAGATGAGCAGCGTAGATAATTACCTCAAGGGCTCTGTTTCCTGACGACTGCTGCAGCACAAGGGGCCAAAGAAAATGCTAATTTCAGAGTCCTAATGCCCCGAACTGAGCAGCTTTGACTGGAGTCTTTAATCACAGCCAGGTAGACAGAATCACCTGTAGTGGCGGATTCGCCGAGGCCATTTACATTCAAGGTTGATTACAACCAGGGTGTCATTTGCATTATCAGAGACTCAGCACTAATGAGACTCCTGGTTTTGGGCTTTTAATTGGATTGCTTCACCACGGTCCCTTATTGATATTTGCATGCCACACTTCATCATGATAAGTAATGAGAAGATTATTCACTGGGGGATCCAACTGCAAACTCCATCTGTGGAGCTGAGGGGCCAGCGTCCGTGATGTTGCTCCTGCTGGACAGCCACAGTGACGTATACAGTATAGGAAGACACATGGATGCTACGGCAAACCACATGCCTCAGTCAGACACATTCAGGCTCACACCATTTCCTAATGGAGGTTAGCTATAGATGTAGTTCTCAGCTCGGCCACGGACTGAATAACCCTGACCCATACCCCAACCATTCTGTAAACAACTCAACAGTTCTGACATTAAATTGTGGGTGGTGCTAACTGTGACTATAAAGGTGACAAAGCACCTCACCTCCTCGTCCCTATGCACAGATGCTTTTGCAGCCATTTGTCTCTCGTCCATTCCCTTTGTTGGTTTGCAACAATATGGGCCTGACATATCAGTATCTGTGCCTCTACCTGCCCACGCTGTGACGGACGACTTTGCCTGCCAATCAGATGGCAGAGATGTCACACCAGAACCAGCCAGAAGGAGGCACAAAACTCATTCCAGTAAATCTCTGCACAGCTAGTGGAGATGTGCTAATGTGCTGCGAACAGAGGAGTCACACCATGAGGGTCAACCCATCCCCACTCCCATGGCGTAACATATTGACGATGGGAAGCAGACTTTTGCATTCAATTGACATGTAGATCGAAAGGGGCGCCACCTAATGCGTCAACACTGATCACTGCGGGGGAAAATCCGCTTCCCATATCCACTTCCCATTGTCAACATAGTGCCCCTTGGGAATGAATGTTGTGATGCTAGGTGTTCATTTTGGTAATCAAGTTATGATCATTATTACCAATGTATAGACACTACACTATTGTCAAATACAATGCTTGAGTGAATGTGTGTAAGGAAATAGCAGCGTGAGCCCTGCTGATCTGTGCTAAAACACATTGTAGTCGATCTCCATTTCCTTGAAAATTGATCTACTAAGCTTTAAAAAACCCAAAACATTCAATTTTTTTTATAGTGTATAAGCCGTGATATGGGTGCCTACCAGAAAGCTTTGTGAGACCATAAAACAATTGTAAATTATGCTCTAAACGCGCTATACAAGGACCGTTATTCTGGAATATAAACTGCAGATACAGACGGTGCTGTCAGCCTTTATGTATATCGATGCTCATAAATGACGCACAGGCAATAAAAATCTGCTAACAAAGTGATGTGAAATTGTGCCGTCTTATTGTCATGAAATAATAATAATAATAATAATAATATAAAGGGTGTCTGCGAGGATGAAAAGGAAGGTGAACAAAAGGGTGGTCAGGCCAGCAATGTTGTATGGTTTGGAAAAAATGGCACTGAGGAAAAGACAGAAGGCAGAGCTGGAGGTAGCAGAGATGAACATGTTGAAGTTGGAACTGCCAGGCAGAAGGTGGAGAGGAAGGCCAAAGAGGAGATTTATGGAGGTGGTGAAGGAGGACATGAGGTTTGTAGGTTTGAGAGAAGAGGAAGCAGAGGACAGGGGGAGATGGAGGAAGATGATCCGCTGTGGCCACCCCTGAAGGGAGAAGCCAAAAATAAATAAATTAATAAATAAAATAAAATAAATTAATAAAAAAAATAATAATTCTGCCTTAAACTCTAAGGTGCTAGCCAATGATACAGATTAAAGTAAATAGTCAGCTGGAGACACTGGAGTGGGTTACTTTGTGAGTAGTTTTACTTCACTAATTATGACTTACTCACCTCGCCTTGAACAGCTGGTGACCAAAACAGAGGAAACCACAACCCTTTTTAAACTTAGTTTTGTAGGAGTTTGTTTTTAAACTTAGTATTTTTTTTTATTTTACTATTATTTTTACCAACCTGCTGTACAGCTTAAACAAAACTCCAGTCATTCTTTTAAAGTTTCATGCAAGCAAACATCAGTATGGGCAGGTTCTGTGCCTGCGCCTATGTATGCTTGCATCAGCGGCCAGTTAGCTGTTTTGCCGGTGGGTGTTGTTTTTCTGCTCTGAGTTCTTACTGATAAATAAAATTCACCACAAGTCAAATTAAAGTCCTCCAGGGGACAAGTTGGATATGTTTCAGGTAAATAATAAAAAAAAAAACAAAGGCTTCTGAGCACCAGCGTTTTGAGATCATAAAGAATATAAACAGATAATTCATTTCATTTCAGAAGAAAACAGCTCCTTCATCACTTGGAGCATGAAACGCTCACAAATACATCAATCACACTTACAGATGCCTGTCTGTTTTATTAATATACTTACCAAGAAAAACTGCAAGGTTGCTAAAATGAGTTCATTCAGCTGTTGGATTAAAACGTTAATAGAGTGGTTATGTCTGTTATCCATAACTCAGCATAAATCTGGGTATTGACAGACCGCACAAATATAATTTTTCATGATGAGCAGCCACTGTGGGCTGACTGCTTTGCCTCATTTTTATTTTCCTATTTTTTGAGTGAATGGTGATTTAAAAGTGGCTCGAATGACCCAAAAGAAAAGAACAAAAGCATAATATTAAAAAACACAATATAAATAATATAGTTATTTAGGAATAGGTGCAACCAGGGTCCAGCAGAGTTAAAAAAAAAAAGAAAAAAAAAAAAGAAATTAAAATACGATAGTCAGATTGGTGGTCAGTGCATTGCAAAAAAAAACCCAAAACAAAATATATACAATAAAAATAAAAAATGTACAATTATTACAAATATATATAAATATGTTATTGTTATTTGCATTGTCTTAGATTATTATTAATAATAATAGTGGTAATCTAGCAAATAATACAATGGAATTTTTATACTATTTTCAAGGCACAACTTATTTCTTAGGAACTACACAGCACACCTTCCTCGTATATTAACAGTGCACCTATCCACACCCTATTTGCAAGACTGCCTTCAGGAACTCAAATCCAAAGTTCAGTTACTTCTACAGAGCTCTCAGCGTATGATGACCTTGATGACAGAGAGCCAGACAGAAGCCCGGGGCGCACCAGGGTTTAGGTAAACTCTTTACAGTTGCCCAAATCGCTTTGGCTTCCAGCGTGCTGCATGGCTGCTGGTTTGCTGCGAAGTGAATCCTATTAAAAACATTTCCCTCTGCTTGATAGTCAGCTCTCAGAGCACAGCTCGCAACAGTCCTTCACTTTGCTGTTGTTTTGCACATCTCCCCCAAAACACATGCCAGCACCTGAGGCTTTGATTTAATGGCTGGATAGAGAACATGGCTCAAATGGATTCATGTTGCATAGAGAAATAGGTCTCATTTGAATGAGAGGGCATTTCACATTTCCTCTCAGAAAGGACATCCTGCTTCCTGCTTTGTTTTGAGAAGAGAAAATGCCAAACAGCTTCCTGCCGTGTTTCCAAGCCTCACTGTCATGTCTGACATGATATGGCTACATCTGCATCTGTCGGAGCGTTGGACTCTTCTGACCTGAAGTGGGTGATGGGAATACGCCCAGAGCACTTTTTGACACCTCACTGAATCTGATTTACATAGAGGGGAGAAGAGGGAAAAAAGCCACACTTACACAGCATGAAATATATCATGGTGTCCCTAAGCCAGATGCTGTCTCGGGTTCGGGCAAAACAAAATGATAATAAGCGAATACAATTTTTACTCAAATCAACCCTGATGTCCGCTACAGGAGAAGGTGAATAAATGAAGGTGACGGCAGTGATCACTGATGCGACAGTGCAGCAGAAACTTGGCTTTGTCGGTGGATGCTTGGCCTTTTCTGCTTTATCTAATCAGTCAAACATGGACAGGCCTCAGGCGAGCTGCCCAACTCTTCCACTGCTCGGGGCAAGGTCGCAGCAGAAGGGCACAGTGGGTAGAAACACATCCACAATTAAATCCCCAGATTATCAACAGTGCCCTTTCAAATGGCTCTGATCTTGTGTATGCTGGGACTAACCCATCCAGGGGACCTGTGACCTGGTTCAGTGACATGAAGGCAAATGTTATTATTATTTATGCCTTATGTTCTTCCACCATATGCATGTTCACACAACATGCTTTCAATTGAAACGCCCCCGACACCGTCATGGGTGCAAGGAGATGAAAAGAAGTTGAAGACTGAGCCATGGGGAGGTCTGAAAGTTTGGCTCATGTCATGTCACAGGCTGCACATTGCACCTTGTGATCATGAGCTTCACTCATGATGCACCCCTGTCAGCACATCATGACATAACAATGACAACAACTTTGAGGGACAAAACAAGACACAAGTAATAAATTGATCATTTATTACAGTATGTAAAAAAGAATAAATTACTCTATCAGTAAATGCATTACTAAATGCAGCAGTAAAATTGCAAATAAATAAATGCGATAATAAAATGGTAACTTTTCATGTTGTATTACTGTATTTGATATATATTTTATTTATTTTCCCCCTCATTTATGCAAGTGTATTGACATTTATTTATTATATTTCTTACTTTATATTTAATTTATTTCTGTACTAGCATATGTCCGTATTTATTCATTCACTTTATTATTTACTTATGTAAATTAAGTGGGTGATCCCAACTCCACTCTGCATGAAGTGATGCCTAAGGAGTCAGTATAGTTGATGTTCTCCCACACTCTTGTGGATGGTAGATAAGGTATGGCATGGTATGTTTAAGCCACTGAGGTGTCCAGAAGAGATGCCCAAGCCACCTCAACTGGCTGCTCTTTGGACTGGAGTTGCAGCCATACTTCTCCTGAATCCAAGCTGCTGGAGAAAGCTAAAATAATGGAAACACCTTAAAGCTAAAAAGCTAAGGTGTTTGCCTTATTTTGTCCAACCCCTGTACATTCTCACACCAAAGGAAATAGGACAACAGCTGAATCGAGAGCTTTTCCTTTGCCACTAAAACAACCCTCGTGGCTGAAGACACGAGGTCTCCCAAGGAGTCGCAATATAATATTGCGTTGTCACGTTGGAATGTGAGAATCATGCTCTTCAGACTTGTATGGTTTTGAACCTTTATTGTGCGCAATAAATTCAATGCGGACCAAAGACTGTCTATTTCTCCTCCTAACCTTGTTGATAAAAGAATCCTCCTTCTCTCTCGGGCATCCACAAATGAAGTGTTGGAGGGTGATTTCGTGACTAGTTTTAATTCATAGTCTTTCAACAAGAATGACTCAGCTGATAGGTATTTGCATAAAGGTTGCAGAGTAATTGAATAGCAGTACACCTTAAGGTAATACGTGCCTGCTCTCCTCGGTGTCTGACTTTCCTCCAGCAGCCCCTCAGCTCTCCATCCAGCTCAGATATGTTGCATCAGTAATCTCTCCACCTCTCTTTGTGTCTTATTGGCCGCAGGTCTATTGAGGAATCAAAGCAATGAGGGATGTCAGAGAAGAGAGGTCTCTCTGGCAGCACTCCCTCTGATGGTCCGTGCACATGCAACGCTTTTAAAGCACACAGAAGCATAAAGCATCTTCCGAGGAGATTTTCAGTGAGATTTAGGACGAGATTTTTCATTTACCTTCTCTCTTATTTAAAGTTTCTCGTATTTAAACTTTCAACGGCAATTATGGTGTGAACCACATCCACTCACATCCACTGGGTTTTAAAATTGCACCCGCATCTCCCTCAACCAAGGGGCAACATCCGGAAATTTCACTGCTCTAATCAAGAAAGGTCAGACCAGATCTGAGGAGTCACATGGGCATTCAACCAGTCACAGAGTGAACAAAACACGCTGAGCATGCTGTTCAGTAGTTCTGATAAATGCTATTGTTCGTGTTGGAGAATGTTGTGAACAGTATTTACATAATTTGAACAGGGAAAGTTGTGAACTGACTATTTATTTTGAGGCTAATGGGAGGCGACGCGTCTGCATGCAGTTGATGCTAGGTGTGCGAGCAATGAAACAATGCAAACCGTGTCCATATGTATGTTCAGGTACAGACTGTGACATGGACATTGCACCACTGTGACACACCAAAGTAAGAGGCGCGGTGACTGGGTCGTGCAAGGCTGTTCCTCTGCTCAATGTGGTCCTCTCATGAAAGACCGCACAAATGCACCATACTGTATCTTCCTGATAACATTTCAGGGTGAAAGATTTAAGTTACTAGAATTATAATAACGTCCGTGTTCAAACCATCCTCACTGTCATGGCGTATTGAAGTTCAGAAAGTGGACTTTTGTGTCCTATACTCGTGACAAAGGCATTGCATGTGACACATGCATTGAAGTGCATTGAAGCACATGTTCCGCCTTCCGTGGCAGCGTGACACGTAAGAAAAAGATGGAGGTTGGATCGGATAGTCATGGGGTGGCGCTGCATTCATTCTACTGTATGTGCATGTCAATTGCTTTTTAAAGCCTGTTCAATCGCAGTGCATTTTAGTCATAGTAACTTTCAGTACCATCACTACGGAGGAGAGCCATATATATATATATATATATATATATATATATATATATCTCAACAGACATCCAAAGTGATTCAGTGAAGAGAGCTTCAGTGTGTCTCCCGTCCCCTGTGCTCTGCAACGTGTGATCCACATCTGAGTAGAGCTTCCATATTGCATGCTGATGCATCGCTGTTCCTCTGGTGTAAAATGTCTCCTTTCCCCCGTGACGCTCCAAAAGAAGCGGGCATGGCAACCCTTGGCCTCATCCCAGCCTCTGTCTATCTTCTCTGTCCGCATGTCCTGCAGAAGCCAAAACTTGTGCTTGGATTGTAAGCCTAATGCATCAACATGCAACGTACAAGGCTGACTTTGTTGCCACTTTGGGTCGAAAGAGTCCACATGAAAAAAGTTGACATCTTGGGTATGAGAACCTGTTGGGTCAAATGACACCAAAAAAATACTAGTTTTGTCTTGAACTGCAGTCGGCTCACAGCAGTCTGAATAACTATATATGCTAATCACTTACTACTTGGACCATGATACACAAAAAAGCTACTGTAAAACAGAGAAATTGAAACAGTACCAGCAAGAGAGACCATAGAATATGAATGACAGGAGCACAAGCCAGCACCTTTGAAAGCTTAACAAGCCACAGCATGTTTGTCTCATTGTTTCTGAGCTGAAGAAAATGTCTTGTGCGACAGAGCTGTGTAACTGACAAATGTCGCATCACCCTGTTTCCATTGGATGCCCACACATTCACGTGAAAACAAGTGTCTTGTTTTGATAAATGCATGATAATGCAGCCTCTGGAGGTACCGTATGTGAAGAGAGAGAGATCAAGGGCCTTATCGTGAGAAAGTACTTTTCATTGTGTACAGTTGCGGCGACTTGAAAAATCCAATCAGTCTCACCTTGAAACACAATACCTGATTGTTGTTTAAGTTTATTTAATGCAACAACTATTCAACTCCCACTGAACTTTCAGAGACAAAACTAGAACACCATCAGAGAGATTTACAGCAAGATGAACAACAACCACACCACCAGGTGCTCTGCAGTCCAGGAAGGGGCGACTGCATAGCTGTCAAGTATGATCTGAGGCCTTGGAAAGGTCAGCTGTTCCCTGCAACAGCCTTTGTTTTTCCACAGAGGTCAGATGAAAAGAGAGGAAATATTAATGGTATCTATGAGATGACCATTTGGAGTGTTTTGAAAAAGACACAGAAGTATTTTCTTTCGTTTTTTTCTTTAAAATTCAACAGTCTCATGGGCAGGAATCACACAAGACCTTTGTTCTTCAATCACCGACGCATTTGGAAACATTTGTATTATACAAGAGCTACATAATATATGTACCATACCATAGCATATTTATTCATAAAGCACTTAAAACCACCACTAATTGCTGTACAGACTGTAAAATCAGGATAAAACAAACATCAAAAATAATAAATACATAGAACTAAAACATGAAAGTCAGCAGAACCGTTAAGACTGAAAAAACTGTGTTGATAAAACTATGAATAATATGAATTAATATGAATGAACATGTGGCTGGCTCTTCTCCTGCAATTGTATGTTGGTGAGTCTCAGACTCTTGTGAAACTGAGAGCAAAAAGAATGCTGCAGAATAACATCAATGTGATCTGCAAGTCAAATATTAGGTCAAACTCATGTACTGTAGCTTCCTCAATGGCAGCATTGAAGATAGTCTTTGCACAATTATGATTATGATTTGGTGCTAGAGAGTCAAACAATATACGTTAGTGTTTCTGCATTATAATCTAAACACTTTTCAAGGCTGCATTTGAGCATATTTATCAATGCTGAGAGCTATTTCCCAGCTGGGGTCAATGTGCAAAGGAATATCGTTTGTGATCCATGAGAAGAAAACTATTCTTCGTCACGGTGTATTTGCGTGTCCAGCCAAATATCGCGAGAACAACTTCACTCTTTGCTGACGCCCAATTTCCCCTCAAGTTGGGAAGCAGTGCGGGTGAGTTTCAAAAAGAATAAAATGTTTTCAATTTGGTGATTTCCAGTGGCTGCAGAGCGCTGGCGTAGCTTCAGTTCTGCGACAGTTCGACTTTTGCAGGATGGAGAGACTTGTTCAGACACCAGCCAGTGAAAAGCCACGTGAAATTTTCATAATAAAGCATATGTGTAGATGTTATTGACATTTTTCAGTGAAAGAGCGGTGTAAACATTGCGTCATAACCAGCAAACGTGAGTCAGAAGTCGTCAACGAAGCACTTCTTTTGTGACAACATGAATGACGAGTCGTTAATTTTGGGGTTTGAGCGTCCGCCCATTCTTCGTGACACTCATCATAAACTCGATAGAGACATTGCCTCTTTGACTCTGCAAAGTACCGCAGGATGTGGATAACAACCACTTGGAGCCGCACCTCTACACTCTGCTTCCCAGTACCTGGTGGAAATTCAGGGTGAGTTATCTATTCTCACAAGTTCTGTATAAGTTGAGGCACACTGGTAACAATGTGTCCTGCACTGAAGGGCCTTGGTCGAAATATCACAGCTGTGTTGCAAAATAGACTTCAACCCGTGCCTGAGTTCATAGTCTGAAAGTCAGTGACTGAAAACCTTGACATCATGGTGTGTTTTGTCGAGTAGTTTTTGGATTTCAGTATCTGTCCATATCACCGATTGATTAGACTACCACCCATTGTCACTGATAGTCATGCAATACTGAGTCAGCGTCTTCTGCCAAGTCGCCAAAATATCACTGCTGCTGTGTGACACCTATTACCAGAGAAGCTTCTTTCCATCTGGCGCGGTTGGGTTCACATCTCTGATTTTTGAGAAAAAAATATTTTTGATCTGGGCAATATCTCAGTTGTGACGCTGGTGTTGTCCTGTTTAAATGTGAGTAAGCTATGAGGTATAACTTTGGTTGTCATCACTGTTTAAGTCCATTTTTTTTGTCACTTTCATACCACAGCTGTCCAATGTGTCACTTTCGTGCACATGGATTTGGAACTGTGCTTCAACTTCCACATTTAGGTTACAGGGATTGGATGGATTCCATTAAATCCATGTATAGATGGTATTTAGTTTGTGCTTCCCTTGGCAGTGTTTTTCAAACATGTTACTTTGAAGCAACCAGGAGCCTTCAACTAAACCATACGTCACCTCAGCGAACTGGTTACGGTCACATCAGGTGACGTAGAGAACGAACATCACATCTTAACATTTTCTTTTTCAACCAGAATCACTGGATGTTTATCTACACACAACCACACAGCAAGGCAAATTGCTGCTCTTTACCAACACAACAGAGCATAATTAGAGACCGTCCTTTTCTTTCTCCTTTGTTGTTTTCATAAACAGAGATGCAATTTAACTAATTCCACATGTCAAATCGCATGGCTGCAGTTGAACCCCCGAAATGTTCTCGACAGATTCCTGTGTGCCTCCGCAGACAGTACATGGGGTCAGTCTCTCCGGCATGTCTCGCGGGCCCTCCCCATCCCTCTGTTCCATCTCGCCTTTTGTTTTCCTTCATGAAAATAAATGGAAGAGTGCAGTCATCTACAGAGGGAGCACAGCCCTCTTGACTGAGGAGGCCTTCGGGCTCCGTCAGGCTTTTCCAGCACGTTGTCATGGCAGTTCAGAGAGAGTGAACATTGCAGCACGGAATTGCTGCGCAATGAGAATTGGTGGAAAAGTGATGGAAGGGACTGCTAATGTGGAATCACGCATTGTAGTTGCGATGCGTTTAATGAGAGGGAGGTGCAACGATCGTACTAAAGGTGGAAAATACACATCCACGTAGTTCAACAATAGCAATATTAGCTCGCAATATTAGCTCATACTGTGGGCCAGTTGAGTCATTTTAAGGCCCGCGAGAGGCTGAGATCTGTCTGGTTGGCTCAAAATCATACGCACAAAAATTTAAATCTCTCCTGATGCAAGTTGAGATCATGACACACAGAGTTCAGAGTGGTCAAGCTCTGCCCTTTGACAGGCTGTTTTCTAGCAAACAAATGATGACAATGACAAAAAATGTCTTTTGTTGATATAAGCATTTTGTGTGTGGCACTAAAGTGCTCACAAATCCTTCAGTTTAAGTTTCATATACTCATAAAATGTGTTTTTTAAAAATGCAATTGTACCTGCAGCTCAGAGGGCGGACACATTTGGTACCACCATTCACCACCATAAACCAGGGCTAACCAGAGCCACAACAGCTCGCTGTAAGATTTTTTTGATTATTCTATTCTATTTTGTTTCCACCAATCTGCTCCTGGCCCAGCCCCATGGTCAAATCATACGCACTTAAAAGTGCTGGGTTGTGAGGTCTATAGTTGACCATTTCTTCAATTGCATGATATTATTTTGTGTTCTAAAATACTCTTTTTAAATTGTGTTCAAAACAGGTGTGAAGCAGAGACTTTGGAAACGCAGCACAAGAGCTCAGTATTTCTGTTTCCCTTTTACCTGAAACATCAAGTGTTCGAGTGACAAATGATGCGCTTCAAACATCAAATTTCCAGCTGAAATGGCACAAGATTTGGAACATTTTTGTGTTTTCTTTCGACAAGGTTGAGGCCAGACTTCATAATACAGCTGAGTGCACATGATTAACACACACCTGCTGCTCATTGATGAACTGTTTTTCACAGACAAGTTCATTGTATTTCATGCAATGTTTGACAGGAGCAAAGAATTAATCGCATTCTGCGTTGTAACAAATACTTCGAAATATCTTCTTCAATTGAAAGGACAATTTTAGGGATTTTTCGTCTACCAAGTTCAGTCTGTGTACTGACATTTGAGTTCTTGCCGATACCAAAAACCTGTATGAGTAATTAATGTCGTAACAACCATTTCAAATTAAGAGTCTTTTTGGGCTCATGTTCCCTGAACAAACATGGCTCCATTGCCACAGATTTCACTTCTAACATTTCAAGTTTAGCCTGGGCAATCTAGCTGACATACACAAGAACCTACTACTGCCTACTGGTTTACGCAACAATGGCCCCTTGTTTATTGTGGGGCTTACGTTCCAGGGCCACATATATTGGTTGGAGCACCAAAAATGTACGGTAGCAGCACCATCATGTAACGCGTGGAGTCACGCAGATCATCAAATAAAATCCGAGCCTCTGTAAGTACTAGATCCACCATCGCACATTTGGGAGCAGCTACCTGGCTACAGTGCCATACATACCTGCAACCATCCTCATTTGCCTGAGAGTTGACAGCCCTGTAAAATCATACGATGCATTGAATTCCCAGTAGAGAGAGGGAGAGAACACTGTCGTAGGTATCGGGTGCAGTCATGAGCGAGTACTTGACCAGTATGAGTACTGCAAAACAGCCCAGTATCAGTGTGAGTGCTGATACTGGTACTGGAACAACCCTCACTGATTCCTCGCTTTTGCTTTTTTTGTTTATCATTCATGTTTTTATCAAGACTTCAGAATGTCAAAACAAACATCTTGATAAATCTGTGAAAAAGCCAGACCATCTATCACCCTGGGGCTCTGTAGGGCGGTCACTTACCACTACGCCACCGGGTTTTCTGACGATGTTTGAAATAATTTGCTTTGACTTGATGGTCAACGTCATCCGCTAAAGAACAGCTGAATGATTGTATTCTAACTGAAATCGTGATTTCAAACTACACGGTTTTGAGATCATGAAAGCTGCTGTGCAGCTGCTGTGCAGTTCATTTCTCATCTGTGCTGCACTGAATCGATCCAACACTCCTCAGAGTCTGTGTCACCACTGATGTAAATATTGTTTGATGGAAGCTTCAGTTCTTCAGTCATATAACATATGCATCAAAGTTTTCAATTCCTGACCACAGAATTCCTGTATATCACTTGTTATACTGGCCATTAAAGCTTAAACGTTACATTTTGTTCTTGCCTTAGTAATAATGTGTAGCGTAAATATACAATAAAATATTTATTTTAAAAAATGTGTAAATAGTATAATAATTGATTGAAAAAAATGTATTAGAAGAAAATCGTGAATGAAATTACAATTTCCTCCAAACTCGAATTTCAATTTTTTCCCCAAAATCGTACAGCCCGAATCTAAAGTCAGCCAAAATTGACCCCGTGTGCTGGGTCAGAGTAATTATCTCAACCTTGAGTTACTCAGCGAAAGTGCTTCCCAATTGTTTTCAGGAAGAAGTAAATGTTTCGCGCCCCCCAACTCTCCGCCGCCTCAGTAAAAAAAAAGTACTCAGCATCATTTGTCTATAAAATTATTATAAGCACCTGTTAACCTTAAAGAAAAGAAAAAAAGGAAGTAATATAGATCACCTTACAATAAAGAATAGCCCTATTAACAATACACTTTATCGTAGTACAGCAAAAAAACTATGTTCCCCGGAGTCACATGCGCCCCCAGAATTGCGTGGCGCATGTGACTGTCCCCATTGTGGCACTCAAGTCAAGATGATCCCCCTCCCCCTCAGACCAGAGCGTGACTAGCCAGTGCTGAACCGCTAAACAGTTGAATTGTGTCATATGTCTATAAATCAATTAGCATCTTCCATTGCGTCCCTGTGTCTGTAACTGCTGCTAATCACCAGTCAGGACAACAACGCCGATGACGCTTAATAATGCAGTTCAAGGCAGCTGCCCTCCAGTTCAATCCCGGCTGTTAAGATCAAAAAGTTCCAGAGTTTTCGGGTGCTCTATAGTTCAAGCCTTCGTCTACGGCTTTATTCACTTAAAGGGCTGCAAGTCTATCGAGTCGAGGATCCAACCCCGGAGAGAGGAGTGAGCTGTTGGTGAGTTACGTAACTTCCCCAGTGCTGCACATCCTCTGATGTAGCACCAACCCAAGATTTTGGAGGACTTTTGTGTAATCCACAGATTGAGGGAGATTTGCAGGTAGACAGGCAGGAATTCTTATTTGATGGCTTTTTTTATTCTGAGCCAAGAGAGATGTCAGCGTAGTCTTGGGCTCCATGAGGAGCAAAGAAGCCACGTTTTATGTAGAGTGACTTGGTGACCTGACTAAACAATTGAATCATCTGGCGATCTCAGTTTGGATCCTTCTTAATTGAAGCAGAAATAATCTGGAATAAATGAGCACAAAATGATCAGGACGTTACCATTGTGGAATTATGGAAAGAAAAATCATCAAGGAAGACCTCACAAAATAAAAAATGTATACTGGAACCCACATTCTGTCAAAAGTGGATGTGGGTTCTACATTATGAACAAAACATACTGTAGGTTGCATTTATTCATTTTTACTTACTGAATTACAAATATTGCAGTATTCTACGGGAAGTAATAAATAAATTTGTTTGTTTCAAAGCTAACTAATTGTGAATTTTCATGGCCAGAAAGTGGTTTCTGCTGCAGTAACTCTGAACTAAATGAGCTCAGATGGTCGAGTGGCTGCCCTGTGACTTGGAGGTCGCTGGTTCAATCCACTACTGGATGAGCTGATGTGTCTCTTAGTGAAGTAGGCATTGGAATAAAGCTGTTCAGGTGAATCTGAATGGACAGTGCTAAAAAAGAGCAAGCTATTTAATGCAACATCAGTGAAAGAAAAATGAAAACAAATTACATAACCTCCAAAGGTCTGCTGTCCATTTGGTCTGAAAATGAATTTGTGGTAGCATAGTAATGGATATAATATTGAGGATGGACGTGAATGAGAGGTAGTTTGATGCGTTATCCAAACCACCATCTGAAAATCCTAAGGAGTGACTGGTAATAAAAGAGCAAGTAGGCGTATTAAAATAAAACAACTGGCTAGATCATCCCACTTTCATGTTGACTTTTAAAAAAATGTTTTATTACCTTCGACAAGGTGGCGATGTGAAGTTTCCAAATACTACAAAATGTTTTTTTATGTTGACAAACGGTGGTCTCTAGTGTCTTATATGGTGAGTTTAGAGCACGGGTTCTTAACCTTTCTGATCTCAGGGGCCACTTTTTCCAGAACAAATGGCCCCGGGGCCAATTCAAGGAATAGACCTGATTCAGAACTGTGATTGCGGATTTCTGATTTCAGAATTACTGATTTCATTTGTGTTTAATAACCATACATGTAAACAAACCAAAACCTTGTGAAGTGACATGAAACCATGTGATCAGCGCAACGATATTTGTCACAGAAAAGTCCAACAAGCAACAGAACCAGGTGATATTCATCAAATTTATTAAAGAAAAAAAAAGAAGAAAAAAATACATTTCATGCAAACTGTTGAGAAAATTGGAAAAACTGTATGCCATGAATAAAATTCTGAATAAAATAAATATAACAATATGTCTAAATATCATAAAATATTTTCTTTATCATAAATAAACTCTAAAGAAGATAAGTAAACTGTAAATGAAAGTATCACCATTACTATCGCAAATTTGCAGCTGTCAAGTCAAATTCAATGACACACTGCTGCCACCATTTGTGGCAAGTGTATTAAAATGAAGCATCTCATAGCCCAGAGGTGTGAAACAAAAAAACTTCTCGCAGCCCTTCAGGGGGCGATTGGGGCCCAACCATGGGCTTCAGCCGTATGGTTAAGAATCACTGCTTTAGAGTGATGAGCATTCATGCTTGTACGCTCTTTTATCTGCTTTGAATAGGTTTCTGCATCATTTATTCCAAACAAATGCTATGTTTTTAGCATTACTTGCACATATATTATAATTGTGTGCGTCACGATTAGAAAAACACAACTGAAATCAAGTATACGCAGTCATATTAAATTAAGAAGTAGTTCACGAGGACAAATAACACACGAAAATGCATCTGGAACTGACTGACTTGTTTCATTTTTTTATTTTATTTTCTCTTTCATTTTTCCTTGAGCGGTTAAAAAAAACACCGCAGCCTGAGCTAAAACTGTGAATATTTATTTTTACATTTCCACTTGCGGAGGTGTTGCAAAAACCACCTATTTTAATAAGTCATGAACTCAAAGGGGTGATTCACACCAGTGTGAGGCGTTAATGGGTCAGATGGAGACAGACTCCATTTGAGGTGGCCGGCGATGGGGCGGCCAGCTGAGGCATGCGCCGCACGTTGGACCTGCCAGGGAAAATAAAGTTCACCGGATCACAGTTCACTCCGGCCTGGTATGTAATCAGTCAGTGGTGGAGGCTGTCTGTCAAGCGGCCGACAGCTGCCGGTGCCGTTAAATGTGCAGAGATCAGTGGTCATCACAGTCCTCGCTGTGACAGCCTCTAAACAAGGACTTTAAATTAGTTCCATGGGTGGTGGAGCATTCCGCTTCAGCTCTGCTCAGTACACACAAACACACACACACGTCTATACACACAATTGCCTGACCGCCATTTCCACCACCTCATCGCTCTGTGCTGGCAGTCTGACTCCGTGATTACTGATCATTATTGGCTCCTTTCACCCAACACACAGGTCATATTGCACCACACTCACTCTGCCATCAGTTCAACCGAATGTACACCATGCAAAACAGCTCGAAGATCCAGCAACACATTTCTCCGTTCCACCTCACTTTGGTTGTGAAACCAAAATAATACATAAATATATATAAATATTAAAAATAATAATCTGTGTGACTTGAACATGATGGGAAGGTGGATAAGACTCCATCATCATTGGGGGGTTCACAAGACATTCATTCACTTTCTGCTGGGTGTCCTGGGAGGGTGGGGAGGGGGCACAAGTCCATAGACAGACCCACAGTCACACACTCCACACACTAACCTCAGATTCTGAGACAGTCCACAAAAACTGCCTCAAATGTTCCTTCCTCACGGTGTTATGAATGACAGCTAGTTTATCACTACGTTTTCACTGTGGTGTCTGAATTCATGAGTAGTCAACAATGAAATCGATCATTGTGTTTCCAAATAGCTGAAGAAAATGCATGGGTTTCTTTCCTCATTGCAACATAGGGGCACACTGTACTGAGATTTCAGACCCTCTTTTCACCTTTATTTGTCTACATGAAGTGAAGTGAAGCTCATGATGTCAGTGCTCAGTTACAGTCTGTCGAGCAGGTCACAGCTTTTTAAAACAGTTAAAGAATCTGGATTGTGCAGGAGAAAGACAAAGTCACTCTGTTGTCCGTTCCCCTTCTCCAGCACATCTTTTCCACCATCCCCTCTCCCGCTACGGTGAGAAAAAAAAATCATGGGGAGAACGCTGAATCCTATGATTTAATATGAATTAATATTATAATATAAAATAGTTTTCACACAAATGTGCTTCAACATCACACACATATTTTGATGCTTCAGTAATGTCTGAAAATGTGACATTTTTTTTGTTAAAATTGTAAGTGAGATGGAAACAATTCATACCTAAACTTTTAATTTTATTTGTATACTTCTGTCTCTTCAGAACGTCACTAATGGCACACACCTGTAGCTTATCACACACCTCAACACGCCTGCTCTTTAGCAACAGAGTTGCCAGTGTGGGGGCCAGATCAAGTTTGTGCTCATGTTGCTTACGTGGGGTCCCGCTTGTTCTTCTCAGGATTTGTTTCCTGGTCTAGTGAGCTAGTGTTTCCTGCATGTGTCTTTTGTTCTTTCCACTGCGCAAGCACACTTACATCCATGATGGTTTTTGTTGTAATTCTTGTCTTTTAACACTGTTTTCCACAGGTGACGCATATCATTCCGCCTCTTTTGTTGTTTATTCTTCCTGTTTTCTGTATCTTATTTTATTCTCACTTCCATTCATTGCAATGTGAGTCTGTAGATGGAATTTCTTTTTCTTGCATTCATTTTAATTAACAACTAAATAAAGTCTCTTTTGCAGGGAACATTTACCACATTATAAAGTATGATGTCCATCGACGAAGGAGACTAAATGAGATTGTATTGATGGAGAGAAATAAGTTTAGAAAACTTCAGCATGTAATCACAAAATGCAGCCACTCACACCAATAATAAATGTAAACAAAGAGAGAGTAATAGTAATAATTTGTAACAACAAAAAAAAATTGAGGAAGAAAAAATACAGCAATACAAGAGCATGACAGTGTCTCATAAACATGAGTCAATAAAAATGTGTTTTCAAAAAGGTTTTGAAAGTTGACACGCAGGTCGAGCTACAGACATCCTCAGGCAGTCAGCTCCAAAGTCAAGGTGCTCTGACTGAGAGATTTAATCCTCGACCAAAAGCACCCGCCTGAGGATCTGAGAGTCCACGCTGGTTCATGTTGGGTCAACATTTCTGGAAAGGAGTCAGCCCACCTTGGATGTTTCAAGTCTTCAAACGGAACCTTAACTATCTAAAATGGAGAAAGGTGTAAATTGTTAAAACTAGTTCTCACGCCACGGTTTTAATATGATGGGAAAGTGATTCATCATCAGTGAGGAGAAAGTTACTGTAAATATGAGCACATTTCAAAGCTAAATATAAAACTGAGCTTGTAATATCATGCGCAGTAAAGAGCAAAAGTTCAGCTGGATAAATTCTAGAATCCATGCAAACACATTGGCATGATCCCCCATGCTGTTGTGGACCGTTTCTTGCATTAAATCCAGCATGCATGATTAATATATGCATTTATTCCTCCATGACTCTGTATGCTGAAACCAGCAAGGTCGCCCAAGCCGCTCCCAGCTGGAATACGGTAAAGACAGTGGTCCAGACAAGGCCATCGGTGCACTGCAAGATCAAAGGGATGTATATTCAAACTGCCGTCTGACTGCATTTCAATTTATTAAACATCAACGGGACTTTCCGGGGACAGTTCGATCTTCTGAAATCTTTTTGGGCATGTGTTTGTGACTCCGTTTTATGTCTGTATGGTTCAAGACAAAGATGATAAGAACAAGCAGCATTTAGTGACCATTAGTTGTCAGAGTTGCCAGAATGCTGTCCACAATTTTTTCATGTCTCAAATAATAATAGACATTCCAGAAAGGCAAATATATTTTGTCGTCCATAAAGTCCCCACTTAAGCCGTTAAGCTGCCGCTTAACAGTTCATTTCACTTCTTTGTTCCTTGAGTTGTGAAGATTTATTGTTTCAATTGCTTACAGCCGCATTGTTCAGGAAGCGATAGGGAAAAAACAAGGTATTCTGTAACATAACATGTTGCAGCTTCTTTTTTTTGTCCATAAAAAAGAGCGTGTTTCTAAGACAAAGAGGGTCTTACAAATGGCTGCCCCTTCACCATCAATCCTGATCAAATACTCTAAAATCTAACCCCATGTGATCTCCATAATCTAGGATTACATCGCTTGGAAAAGGAAAAAGAGGCAATCTATCTTCTTTAAAGGTTTTAATCCTTTATGAAATAGACTGGATTATTTCCTTGGTTTGGGCTTTATGGCTGGGATTTAATTCCCTTGAAGTTTCACTGCCAACCTTCCGTGCTTCCAGTCCTCCCCTGCTCCCTCGCTCTCTCCACCAGGGGAATCCTTGATTTATAGATATCACTTGACCTGTTAAGGCAACAGTCTGCCAAAAGTCCAAGATTAAGTGCCAATGTCTGCGCTGACAGCACTTCCTGCTGCTAATTTTACATGATCTATAGGGCTAATACCTGTTCCCCATCCCGGCCTGCCTGTTCTGTCGTAGGTCAGTGAGAAACTGCCATACCTCAAAGCGTCAAGCAATTATTAGAGCAAGTCCCGGCGATTGGTGGGGAAACCTGGAGAGCGGATGATAGTCGACTTCATAGACGTCCTCTAAGAACGACTTCTGCTTTGACAATGTAATAAACTGCCTGGACGGTTGCGTGGACCGTCTCCTTCAGTGTCCTCAACAAGACAGAACAAACCTTAATGAGTGTAGAGGAGTCATTGTTTGGCCCCGGGGTCACACATAGCCCTTCGCCTGTGCTTCAGCTCAAAGTCAAGAAAGGAAGGGTGAGCCAGTCGACTTTTCCATAGCTGCTTTTCCACAAGGCATCACCTGTGTTTATTGTGGATCTCTTGTGTGTTCTTCATGGTGCAGACTGGACCTGCCAAGTCCAGGTATGCTGGTGCTGTTAGCTTATCGCAACAATTGTGACGGACGATACCAGACAATAAAGTTGTTCTGTTCTGGTTCTGTTTTGCATAAAACAGCAGTTATTAAAAAAAAAAAAAAAACTCATTGTGGACAGGTTTTGCTTCCATTAAATATACAATACATTCCTTTATCTTCAGTAATATGTTTTGTCAACACGTATTATGCTTCTAAATCAAAATCCTTCAATCATGTATTTGGATTGAGACATTCAACCTGGATTTTAATTGGATTTCTTTTCCATTGTAAAGTAACTTATGCTTTGCTCATTTCAGTAGCTTTTAAATTATTTTTAATTTTTTAATTATTTTTTAATCAGAGCAAGTTTGTTGTTTCTCCTTTTTCTTAACATCATTTTTTTTTTTCAACAGTATTCCTTAAATTGAACAACATACTATGTAAGTGTTTAATCGCGTATACAATGAATAACTGGGGAACCACAGCACGTGTGGGCTGCCACCTCATGATAACGTCACAGTTTGCAGTTTCATGTGGGGGACACTTCAAAATAATGTACAAACTGTTTTCATGTGAGACATTTATACCCACAAAATGAAGATGTGTGTGAATGAATTTGGTCTCCTGAGCTGCCACTTGTTGATGACCATGCATGTTTGATACTCTGCAATGCAGCAGAGTCAACAAGGCTTTAGTCGATATCCGTGCAGTAACTGCATAGTTTGCACTTTACTGCACTGAGCTGAATGGACTGACACCAAAACCAGTATGATTGTCAAGTCCAGACATCCTGTCTCCATGGAGATAGAAGAACCTCAGAAAGAGAGCTTCACTACCGCTGGATTCAGTTCGAAGACGAGCTGACTGGTCCTGTAGAATTGCTTAAACCTGTGATTCCTAGGTGTAAAATTATAGGCTGCAACGATGCAAGTCCTGGAAATGTGCCGTTCTCACACTATGAAATGGATTCCATCAATGAAATGTCCAGCCTCTCTCGACTTCCGGCTGACTTCTGACCCTATGGTAATTGAAAGTTGAAGACAAAAGACAATCACATAGAAAGTGTGAGATTCCGCTCAGCCACGGGAGCAATTGAGATGTTGACATGTGAGAAAGTCTAAATAATTGTACAACAGTGTGAAACTGAGGAGCTTTGAAGCGGATTTTCTCTCCCTCTAACAGATACAGCACAGTGTGGTGATTAGCATTCCAGCTCACTAAACACGGATGGAGCTTTCAAGCCAGCTGCTTTCGAAAACAACACCATTAATGAGAGGTGTTGGCCATGTGAAAAAAGAAACAATGGAAAAACACATCCTCACCTTTCCATGTTGTTTTAGCCTTATGGGTGTAGCTCACACCTACAAAACATTTTACAAATTAATTGCGTGCAGCAAACAAATTGGATGGGTTGAACTTCAAAAGAAAACTTGGCTTTAACATTTGCATAGCATCTACTTTTAAATGAAGTTCTGGCTGTGGGCAGAATAAGCACCCTTTCCAAGGCGAGTGGGAAGACTCTTGCTGGCTATCTTTATCTCTAGAGAAAATGTGTCTTTGAGCTGAACCTGCTTCACTTTGGTATTTCCGTGTGTGCAGTCTATCTGCTCCCTTCCCCAAAGGAGCCTCAAAATCAGATGCTTGAAATTCTTGTCAATGTTTTATATAGCTTAATGACGGCCAGGCTTTTTACCATAATAACATGTATAGGTGCCAATGTGAGACGTTTCAACATGGCAACATGTCAAGAGCAGAGGCAGGGGCGAACATTCACATCCCAAGTGGCTCTACCATCCAACAACTTGACAGCTAGATTTGATGATTGCTTGAAACATGGTTGTTTTTATCCAGCAATGTGGAGCTGGTTTGAACCAGACCTCAAATTTAATTCACTGCAAAAGCTTTGACTCACAGTTGTAATATAAGTAAATGTTTTTAAAAGTTCCAGTTCCCCCTGCAACTGCAACCTTATCGTGGTGGGGGAGTTTGTGTACCTTGAATGATCCTAGGAGCTATGTTGTCGGGGGCATTATGCCCCTGGTAGGGTCTCCCATGGCAAACAGGTCCTAGGTGACGGGTCAGAGTAAGAGCAGTTCAGAAGCCCTGATGAAAATGATAACAACAAGGACCGTGACGTTGCCCGGCATGGCGCAGCCGGGGCCCCACCCTGGAGCCAGGCCTGGGTTTGGGGGTTGAATGAGAGCACCTGGTGGTCGGGCCTCTGCCCATGGGGCCTGGCCGGGTCTAGCCCGAATGAACGACATGGGCCGTCCCTCCTGCGGACCCACCACCCGCAGAGGGAGTCATAGGGGTCGGGTGCAAAGAGGACTAGGTGGCAGTCGAGGGCGGGGGACACGACGACCTGGTTTGTGTGGACATTCTCTGGCTTTTGGAACATGGAATGCCACTTCACTGGGAGGGAAAGAGCCTGAGCTCGTGCGGGAGGTTGAAAGGTACCGGCTAGATATAGTCGGGCTCTCCTCCACGCACAGCCTGGGCTCTGGAACCCAACTCCTCGAGAGAGGCTGGACTCTCTACTTTTCTGGAGTTGTCCGTGGGGAGAGGCGGTGGGCTGGCGTTGGCTTGCTCATAGCCCCGCAGCTCTGCAGCTTCGTGTTGGGGTTTACCCCGGTGAACAAGAGGGTCGCGTCCCTATGCCTATGGGTTGGGGAGAGGTGTCTCACGGCGGTCGCGGCTTACGGGCCGAACAGCAGTGCAGACTACCCGGCCTTCTTGGAGTCACTGGGAGAGGTACTTGACAGTGCCCCAACCGGGGACTCCATTGTTCTACTGGGAGACTTCAACGCCCACGTAGGCAATGACAGCAAGACTTGGAGGGGCGTGATTGGGAAGAATGGCCTACCCGACCTGAACCTGAGTGGTGTTCTACTACTGGATTTCTGTGCCACCCACAGTTTGTCCATAATGAACACCATGTTTGAGCACAAGGGTGTCCATAAGTGCACATGGCACCAGGACACCCTGGACCGGAGGTCTATGATTGACTTTGTGATAGTGTCATCTGACCTTCGGCCACGTGTCTCGGACACTCGGGTGAAGCGAGGGGCAGAGCTGTCAACCGATCACCACCTAGTGGTGAGGGTGATCCGCTGGCAAGGGAGGAAGCCGGTCAGACCGGGCAGGCCCAAACGTATTGTGAGGGTCTGCTGGGAACGCCTGGCGGAACCCGCTGTCAGGTTGCTGACCTCGACTGGTGATGTTGTCGGGCGGTGGAAAGAATACTTTGAGGGTCTCCTCAATCCCGCCTTCATGTCTTCCATTGAGGAAGTGGGGGTTGAGGACTCGGACGACTCTCTCATCACCCGGGCCGAAGTCACTGAGGTTGTTCATAAGCTCCTCAGTGGTAGTGCTCCGGGGGTGGATGAGATCCATCCTGAGTACCTGAAATCCCTGGATGTTGTAGGGCTGTCGTGGCCGGGAATATGGGGTGAGGGGACCTCTGCTAGGGGCTGTCCGCTCCCTGTATGACCGGAGCAGGAGCATGGTTTGCATTGCCGGCAGCAAATCAGACTTCTTCCCGGTGCATGTTGCCCTCCGCCAGGACTGCCCTTTGTCACCAGTTCTGTTCATTACTTTTATGGACAGAATTTCTAGGCGCAGCCAGGGGTCGGAGGGGATCCGGTTCGGGAACCACAGAATTTCATCTCTGCTATTTGCGGATGATGTTGTTCTGCTGGCCTCATCGGACCGGGACCTTCAGCATGCGCTGGGGCGGTTTGCAGCCGAGTGTGAAGCGGCTGGGATGAGGATCAGCACCTCCAAGTCTGAGGCCATGGTTCTCGACCGGAATAAGGTGGTTCGTTCTCTCTGGGTCGGTGGAGAGTTCTTGCCCCAAGTGGTGGAGTTTAAGTATCTCGGGGTCTTGTCCTCGAGTGAGGGAAAAGGGGAGCGTGAGATTGATAGACGGGTTGGTGCAGCGGCAGCAGTGATGCTGTCGCTGTATCGGACCGTCGTGGTGAAGAGGGAGCTGAGTCACAAGCCGAAGCTCTCGATTTCCTTGCTCCGAATGCTGCCTCCGCGACCCGATCCCGGATAAGCAGCAGAAGAAGGTGAAGGTGAAGGTTTTTAAAAAATCCATCATAATTAAAACTTAAATTGTTTGTGATAAGGTGCAGTGTTAGTTGTTTTGAATTCAAATGCTAAACAAGTGTAAAACTATAACTTCTGCGCTATAGTGCCACACTATAACTGTGTGGCACTGAGCGGGATACTAAGGCGCATCTTGATGATGTCACTGGAGGAATGTAGGAATGTAAACAAGCTTTTCACCTTCATTATCAGCAAAGAATTGCCAAAAAGTTATGAAAAGTTTTAAAACAAAAACAAACAGATGATGAATAGAAGAATAGAAGATGATATCGATGATCACTGCAGATCCAGAATTGTATCCTCAAAGCTTGAAACGTCAAAAAAAAAAAGTACAAATGTCACACCAAGCAGAAAATACAACTCACTGGATTAAAAGTGTTGCTTTTATGTGTTTTTTTAACAGAAGAATCTGAATAAAATGTTACAGAAAATGAATGACAGGACATGTCTCCGCTCGTGGAACTTAAGTTTCCATTTGAAGGGCCAGACCAGGTAAAGATGGTGGCAGATTACAGTAGATTAGATGTTCTCATGAGATTTAGTGGTTATGATGAAAAATGAGTATTTTTGTTACCGTAAATTCAGTAAATGTCAAAGTGTCCTCAATTGTTTCCTTGTTTCTCGGATTGCTATGTGATTGCCTCTGTTTTGTTCACATCACAGTTTTGGTTGGGAGCGAATATTGGTCAGGAATATTGAACATGTTTAATATTTATGAGTGTTGGCCCGACTGTTTTTAGAGCCGATAATTCACTGTTAACACACCCTGGACATACGGATTCTCTGATATGGTACGTGTTATCTGTGTTTGCTATTCTTGATCGGGACAGAGACAGCCTGATCCTGTGTGTAACTCCCTTTTGAGTCGACTAGTGGAAAAAAATGTAAGTAAAACTTTAGTTAGTTTGTAAGTTTCTTGCATCACTGAAAAAAAAGTCCTGTTTTTGTAGACACACTTGTACTCTCTCACGTGATGTGCTCAGAAATATGATGACACATTCAGAATTTGTGTGCGCATCAAAAAGCGCAGCCAAACCCGATTTTCGGACTGAATTTCTGAAAACAATGCCGGTCACAAACCATGTAATGCAGGAATGCATGGACATGAAACATATCATTTTTGCTGTGTCTGTTACGGTGTTTGAGATGGTGTTCAGGGGGTCCAGCTTAAATATTCTGAGCCAGAGTGACTCAGCACGATCGGCAGCAAGGCAGGGATTGTGAGTGACATGACTTCCAAGAGACGAAAATAGAACATCCGGTTGTCTTAGTCATGCCGCTCCGTAATGTGACACAGAGAATGTCAGTGGACGCCTGTCATTGTGTTGCGCAGTATCAAGACGTCACAAGACTGTGGAAAGAACAATGAAAAAGTTGATGCAACTTTGTGCCTTGCAGCATTTCAGACAGAATATGACGACTATATCAAACATTGTCGAATTCAGAATCCACTCACACAAATGCTCATCCCTCCTGTCTCCGGGTCTACGCCGTACGTGGGTACACGCAGAGAACGGAGGTGTGAGAGAAGATGAAGAGCTAACCAGCTCTTGGACTAAATGTCTCTGCGATAGAGACAGATTTCCACACAAAATCCAGTTTGAGCCTCGCTTGCTCGGGATCTCTTTGATATGAGAACAAGGCTAATCCCTTTAGTTCTGGCTGCTGCCATGTCTTCATCTTCCCAACCAGGTGCCCTTTCATTAACCTTTGACTCGCGCTGGCACTCTGTTTGAAGAGGCTGGTATTAAAGTGGCTTATCCCAGATTGCTGCTGCAGCTGCAATGAAAAGGCTCTCAGTTTCTCACAGGTCTTTTAAGGTGCTGAATGGTACAACATTACATTTATGTAACCAGAGTCATTCCGACAGACACGTGACTGCACTTCACTCGGCAGTGCACAAACTGTGACACGAGTTCGGAGATACAGGTGTGTGCAGCAGGAATTAAATGGATGGGAAAAGAAAGACGTGTCGTTTGGCGAACCCGGAAGTGACTGGACAGATTCGGTCCTGTCATCTTCATGGATGCATATTTTCCCCTGGCAAATGAATAAAAATGTCTGCAGCGGTAGAATCTCTGCTGATGCTTTGATTCTGGTTTTGGTGCGATATCAAATGAAACCAATGACTGATACATGTCAGCCGATCACAAAGAGATTCATCTAAATGGTAGTTTCGGAACACCACCAACATTCTGAACTTCCTATTTATTTCAAATTGTTAAAGAGGTGCAGACTACACAACTTTGCGTTCGCACCAAACGTGTAGAGGAGTAACAGGGCAACAGGGTCACATTGTGATGTAAGCAGAGAGAGAAAATTCATCCGCAAGACGTGGAACGGACTTTTTTAAAAGACAAAGTGACTGAGAAACTGTCAATATTTAGGCTTTTCATATGATGTTTTCTCATGCAAAAATATATAAACATCAATGAAGGGTGAGTCAATAAATAACTTCTCCAAAGTCAGTGAAGTTGTACTTCTCAAAAAGTTTGTGTCAGCAAACACACAGCGGCTATATTCATCATGAAAAGCAACGGAATCAGGGTCATTTGGAAGTTCAAAGACAGTGAGATGGACTCTGGCAAGATTGCTGATCACTGTTAGAGAAGACAAACAATATTGGTTTCCATAATGATCTAGATCAATCAGGTCGCTCCCTCCATCCCCCGTCTGTCGGTAAAAATAAACACTCTTATTATTTTAATGGCTATAATTTCATGCACAGCTGCTTACTAACACAGTTTGGTGTCTCGCAGGGCGGATGATTCCCGTTTGGTAAGTCATCTGACTGTGAGGAAATTCAATCGCGAGCCTGGCGTGGCATGTGTTGCATTGTTGTAAATATTACCAGACATGTGTCATTCACAAAGCACTTCAACTCGATTACGCAGTGTATTTCTGGAGCGGCGCGGAGCTGGGGACGCGCGTGTGAGCAGCAGGTCGTCGACTGCATGGGCCCGTGGCCAAGATGTATCATTCTCTGGCATCACGGATAATTGAACAACAAAATTGTAATTTCAGGGACCAGTGCTCAATGTCCACCCTGCTCCCCTTTGCAAGTGAGAGGCTGATTATACACATCTGCTGGGCTTTCAGATGACTTGCTGGACTCTCTGGAAGGTTTAAGCACATTCCCAGAGGATTTGGAGAAAATTAAACGAAAACAATCAAAAGCACTTGAGGCTAATGATGCTGTGCTGCCCGACATCTCCGCCTGCTTGGTTTCTGACCAACAGGGAGAATAATAGGGAGAAAATAACGCGACAAGAAATGAGTGCAGGATGAGCTTTCTTTTAAGAGTCATTTAGGATGGCGGCTCTCCCTGCTCATGACAAGTCCTGAGTAGGAACAACAGTGTGTCCTTGTTTGTTTTAGAAAACAAAAACAGTAAAAGGAATATCCGGCAAGTAAAGATGGTGACAGCTCAATCTCCAAATTTAAAAACGCTCATCAGCTCCATCCAAAAACTACAGTAACATTTGGCTTGTTTGCCTGTTGCTCGACCAAGCACGTCCTTTCAAGCTGTGCTGTCTTCATGGACACTTGGGCTCAGTACATCAAACGTCAATTTTGATTCTGGTTCTTCCTGAGTTGATTTCTTCTGACAAGGCACTTTGAGCCGCCCTTCATCAGGA
This sequence comes from Synchiropus splendidus, assembly GCF_027744825.2. Lineage (NCBI taxonomy): Eukaryota > Metazoa > Chordata > Actinopteri > Syngnathiformes > Callionymidae > Synchiropus > Synchiropus splendidus. The sequence goes on along the minus strand of NC_071339.1, from coordinate 21,689,831 downwards.
AACGCCGAGTCAGTGTCGGTTTATTTCACCATCGTAGTCATTTAGTGTCCAGAACGCTCACGGAAATGCTTCCTTGTTAGTGTCCATGCTGATATGAGCCGGACGTGAGGGAGCAGACAGTGGAAAACCAAAACATGAGGCAGCTTTGTTTAGCACTGGGGTGGAGACTTGTTGGCTGATGAAAAATGTAATTCTGGAAACACATCTTGGCTCTTGGCTGCCAACACATTAACACTCCTACAAACATCAGCAATGTGAGTGAATGACATGAAAACACAGAGTCAAATTTGGAGCTTTAGTGAGCAGAGGAAAAAACTTTGTGGCTTTGTGTCCCCAAGTATGGAACAGTCGTGGCAGAACAAGTAGATAAGTGTGGGAAAAGAGAAGTGAGAAGATATTTTGGTATGAACGGAGGCAGATTTTAATGAAAGCAAGACTAAATGTCTTCATTAAGTTTGTCACGATACAAAGATTATAAATCCCGTTTTCAAAAAGCTATATTTTTAACAACCTTAGTCATGAGTTTATGTATCAAAAAGGCCTTTATAAAGCAATAAATAGATCTTAATTGATTATTAAACTCACAGTAAGCCAGTGCTGAGACTTCAATGTGGTTGATGTCATCTCTCTCTTTTTTTAAATTTTTTTAAATTTTTTTTTACATAGGACACCAGAGGGGAGAGCGTTGCAGGAGTAAAAGCCAAAAAGCATGGTCCTGGAATTTGGCTTAAAAGAGAAAGCCTGTTACGCTCACTACTCTTTGAGAAGTAACAGACCAACGCACAAAAAGGTTTGTTCAACCACAATGATGATCAAAACATTGAACTTTCAAAGCATTCTGTAAACAAGACCATCTGTATAAAAGTGTCATTTATGGATCAGGTCTCATTTATCTATTAAAGATGTACTGAACTGGAGCTACATTTTGTGATTCAAAAGTTGTGGTGTTGAATGTTCATATTCCAATCGACAGTGACTCTGACTGACTGATGCAAGTGAGGGAAAGTTTCCTCAAATGAGAGCAGAGCAGCACATCTCCCTCCTCTCTGTTGCGTTCCTCTCCCACAGTTGGTCTGTCTGTCGGCTCGCACCTCTCCTGTGGCATCAGTGGCCACAGCAGTGTGGCAGCTTGTAACTAACACCTGCACCCGTCACCTGTCACTTCCATGATTTTGGAAGTTACTTCCAAGTTGATGCCTGAAGGCGGTGTCTCACCCTTGAGTGCTTTTCATTGAAAGTAAAATCCCCATGAATCTACTCAACCTGAACCTGACTTTTTTTTTTTTTTTAACATTTACCTACTTAACATCTGGCGACTGCACATGAAACCGGCCAGAGTTAACTGGGGCGCCATTGTAATAATGTGTATTAATGTGCGGCGTCCATGTTAAACGAACCAATAAATACAGCGCCATAATTAACCTTCATGGGCGGCTGTATGAGTCAAACCAATGGACTCCCATGTTTACTGAACTAAGAATGGTACACTATTAAATCAAATTGAACACATTATTGAAATGAACTTTTTAAATGGTTGTTCATTGTGTCCAGCTGGCAAACGAGTGTTCGAGTTGTGGTAGCTGATAACATTTCTGTAGAGCACCAACTCAAAACAGTTTTCAGTGAAGTCATAAATCCCGTTTACATCCATAAAAAAGAATGTGAAAGTCGAGAAATACAATTAAGGGAGGTGTGTTTAGCATTCATCGGCAGATGAATGCAAATGTGTGTGGTTTGCATCACAGAACATGCGTATGCAGTACATAGTCATACAGTAGGCTACAACAGGAATAGGACAAAGCTGTCCTTTAGTTACCCTGAAATCCAGAATTGTCCAGTTTTTGATACAATGGTGTATTGGCTGGAATCTGCCAGTATGATACATATCCTGATACAGGTATAATACGTCACAATACATTGGAATACTGCAAGTAGGTCGGTATCCTATCATATATCATAAGCATTTATTTAGTGAACATCAGTATCATATCATTGGTAGAGTGTTTGCGACATCAAGTATTGCGGTATTTGGGTATTTGTATTGATATGTTCTTACACCCTAGTTTTTGAGGAATCCTCAACATAACACCCTGACATTCTAATACTGTTATGTGTCTGTAAAATACGTAAAAACATATGTGACTCTCACTGACTCGAACCCACTTTACCGCATTGACATATATCATCAGGAGATGAACATTGACGGTGCATTTTGTCTCATGAAAATGTATTCATTCATACAGTAAGAGTGATTCGATTGCATGTTTGGTTACGTTTTAGCCAGCTTTCATCTCATTGAAAATATTTCTAACATTCGGAGCAAACAGAACAGCACCAAAAACAAACCAACAAAACTTTTGTCCCTTTTGTCTAATATGGCATTGTAATACAGACAAAAGGAGCCCTAATACACAACCATGCTAATGTGAGATTACAACATTACAAAAGTAATCTCAGATTACTAAAGTAATCTCACATTAGCATGACATTGTATTTTCTATATAGTGTGTCAGTATGTAATGTAGCATGTGGTGTGAGGTAGTTGGGGAGGGTCAGACCCATCTTCCGTGGCGATGGGGCCTCGATGCAAAAAGTCCGGGACCCCTCAGATTTTTCATTTCATTTCATTATGTTGGCATCGAGCGAGCATGTATTTAGATCTATTGATTTATTGTCTCACATTAAACCATTCTGGACGTCATCGATCAAAGTACTGTAGAGTTTTCTGTGAAATAAAGAGCCACATTGATGATACATTTCACGATATGAACTTTCTAAAGTAAACATGGGACTCTGGTATTTGAGTTTGTGCAAGTAAAAAAAAAACATCACAGCTGTTTATGTCGAACACCCAGCCAAGCGCTGTGGGACTAAACTGCGTCACAGCTGCCAATCTACCGTCGGAGACTGCCGGTGTCTGCCATCTGCTCCTTCATCTCCTGTCATTAGCTCATCTGGATGCTGAGTTTCAGGATAAATGGAGATTGGAACAGGAGTCATTTTCAAGATGAATGCCAATTATTTTACAATAACTCGCTCCACTGAAGTGGAGAGAAAAAGCGTTATGGCACCTTGTTGACTTGAGCTCGGTACGTTTTTGAAGGCTTTCGGATTTGATGTACGATGTTTTAAATCGCGAGCAATTAAAAGTTGAGTTGTCCAATTATATCGATGACTCACTGGGTGAAGTTTCAGCATCTGAGAACTGAGTCGAAGAAAGATGGGATGACAGATCATGGGGATGTTTTCAACAATCAAATGCAGCAGTACGTTCTGTGACAGAAAAAGAGAGCAGTGCAATGTGAACAAAGCACTGTTGAATTGCCACTTTGCTGAGCTGAGTTATGTTTGCCAACTTTATTTTGACTCGCCCACTGTTACATTTCCCACCAGTGTAAATGCATTTGCATCTTTTTTTAGCAGGAGCAATTTATTATTGCAATATGCATAATTTGCTACCAACATTTTTCCATATTGTTTATGGTTATTATTTTTCTACATGAGGATAGTAGTTTTTCCATAAAAAGCGAAACATTTTTTCCCCCAAAAAATGATTTTCCTTTTGGACTCACTGATTAAACTGCTTTTGGAATGTGTGAGGAAATCCAGTCAGCAATGTGGAGAACATACACCTAACAGGGAAAACTCACCCTCATCTCAGCGTTGCCTCAGGCTGGACTCTAACCAGAGACCTTCTAGCTTCAGGCTGCAGCACAAACTCCAATACAACTGCGCTAAACAAGTGATTTATCAGTTTATTTCTAATTGACTGACAGGTTCAAACTTTGATACCACGCCACGCCACGTCACACAATAAGAGCAGGATGATTCAGGCAAAAAAACGACCCCCACTTCGTCTATTATGAGAGACAACCTGACACAAACATGAGAATCTCCACGTTACGGTAAGCTGCAAAAGCTAAATCTGAATGGACTTTCAGATTACAGACCAAAAAATCAGGGATCCAAACACAAAAAACCTGGCTTGGGCCCTGAACTTGGGTCCAGCTGGAGTTCTCCTGTGGACATTCAGCAGGCAGTGTAATATTTTGCCCAAAGTAACTTGGAAATGATGGGACCAGAAGAAACAATCCACAACATTTAAATAGGTTTTATAATTGGTATTTGGTTTGAAAAGAAAAACATCATAATCTGCAGGGAATAGTCTTCACTGAATACTCATACTCATTGTGTGGCCCTGAAACAAGTCCTCTGTGTATACCGCCCCCAGATCGCCCGACTGAATTGTGAAAATGGGACCCAGTCCTGAGGGCAGTGGACAGTGTGATACATTCAATAACCTTTGGCTAAACATGACTGTGGTCTTAGCAAACACTTTTGAAACTACACTGCAGTTTCAAGTGGAACATCTACCCCCTGGTAAATGAGCAGGATAACTTTGACAGTGACTGAACGAAACAATGAAAGTGTATGTGCTAACAAAGTGTCTTTTTATAGTTAGTGTAAATTGCATGTTAAAAATCCAGTGTAAATCAGCGTTCTCACGATCCCATTCATGACACACTTTTAAACTGATGACACGCCGAATGGTTGCACGCTGATTGAACGGTGTGTGAAAAATATGTGGTAAACAAGATCAATCAGCAAAACAAGACATCCAGATCTGTGAAGCTTGAAAAGCTCTAGTCATCGGAACATGGACAGATGATTCCCCAGATGGCTGAACTTCCTAATTTCTTTTGTCATTTTTTTGTGGCGCGAGCGTCTGAACAATGCCTCATTGGCATGCATGGCCAACACTCGAGCTGTTTGTAGTAGAGCTGCTCGGAACAGAAGCAAGCGCAGACAGCAGCGATGAATTATGGGGAGAATGTTTTCGCATAAATTGGATACAAAGTTACTGCCTCTTATTTGCGAGTGTTACATGAATCTTATACATTGCTTTATAGAGGCCACTTCAGACCCGACTGCTGATCTAATACCGGAACTTATAAATGTTTATGGCATCACACAAAGTTTTATTTTTCCTTCTGCCTTGGGAATCCAATGCGGGCATTCAGTTTAATTGTGTTTGAAGTTTTTACTGATGTACATGAATCATTTTATTTCACCGAAGTCAATGCATTATTTATGCGTTCTTCTCTCCGGCCATGACGACAGGTAAAGCCATCTATCACCTCTTACACAATAACACGTGCTGTTTTATCAGCCCTTTATTTCCTTGAGTTTATCCTGGGCGTGTTAGATGGCTGAAGCTAGTCCCCGAGAGGGGAACAAGTCAGCAGCCCATTCACACTCATGTTTTTGGATTAAAGTGTATAACCACATTAGAGGAAACTCACAGGAACTCCCACATCGAGACTCACAGAGCCATTAGATTGGTGTTGTGAGACAACGGCTCTAAACATTAGGCCACTTTTCTGCCAAATGAAATTACTGTGTGTATGTTGCATCTCACAGGACACAAATAAAGGGTGTTAAAAGATTATGGTGTCCCTGACCATCCAGCAAAACAAGATGGAGAACATATTACAAAACAAACACTTGCTTTGCAACGTTTTCCCTACAGCAAATGGCTTTGACCATTCATCCAAGAATTTCATTTTGTGGGACCAAATATTTTTGTCTGGCTAACAAGGCTGTCTAGGGTCCATTTTCATAACACTCAGTAGATTGCGTCTTTAAAACTTCTATTTTGTTGTACTGTATATACACAAGGTTTTTTTTAGCCTAATGCAGCTCCATCCATCTGTCTGTCACTTGGCCATCTACTTCACTGCTTAAAAAGAACAATAATCCTTAAGCAAACATCGGCAGATTGTGACACAATCTGAACCACACATCTGTTTTCATCCAACATCCAACATTCGTATTCCGCAGGCATCACATTTTTTGATTGTCAAGACGACTTGACGAAGAAGTTGACGAAGAAGTTAAATGCTGATACGTTAAAAGGGAAAGGTTCTGCTGTTTAGGGCTACTTAAGTGCCGCGGTGTTGACGGTTGTTGAGCAGCCTCCGTCTCGGCTCGCGTAGCTGACACTCCGTGATTATGGTCAACGTATTTCCATTTCATACAGCCTTGACATGGACACGCACAACTTTTCAATGAACAGATTCACTGTGGGCATCCAGTGGAAAAAAAAGTGCTAGGATTTACGACCCCCTATTTGAGAAGAAGCGCTCTAACTCCTTCCATTGTTTTTTTAATGTCAAGAAATACCACAGCGGAGGGAACATCTCATTCCATGTGTCAGCATGGGACGTGGACGTCTGGCTTCTACATCAACATCGAGCGTAAAAGTCCACATGATCATTGTCAATGTAATAGGTGGTTTTGCTGCCGATCACCACCGATATCACATGGATTGACAATGAATTTGTGATCAAAAGAAGATAAGACCTTCTGTGTCCATGATGTGAAAAAATGATTAAATAATTGTAATTTTTAATAGGCAAAAAATCGAAAATCCTTGCTGAATGCAGCAACTATTCTATCAAAACATTTAATTCAATGTGAGACATTGCAGTTTGGTGAATCTCTTGAGACTTTATGTCGGTGAAATATTTACATACTGGTCGCTTGTAGTGGGACTCTGAGACAGAGAGCACGGCATTTATGAAATTTCCAGGTTAAAAGAAGTTTTCTGAAAGAGTTTTCTGAAAGTGTTGCCTCAGGATAAAAGAGCTTCATCTCTTGTAATGCATCATGGGTCAAAGAAGTGCTCATCGGTGGGCCTCTAACTGAAACATCCTGAAACTAATGTGGGCCATATTTTCCAATATTGTTGAAAAGATGAGGCCTGCAGGGTATCAATGGACCTCCTCTCAGCAATGGAAAACTGCACTTGATAAAAATCAGCACATTGTTCAGTCACCCATGAAAATGTCCTGATTTACTATGTTTTGAATGTCTTGTCCTAATAAAGAAATTCTCATAAATCTGTTGAGTTTTGAGACTTCTATGAGTAAAGGTTTTCTACTGTTCCTGATGTGACATCATTCAATGATCATTGTGCTCATGCCTTCACCCAAAACTGAAGAGCTGTGTGCTCAGCGCAGACCTTAAAACAAGAGCTCCTCTATAACCTAAATACAAGTTGAACTCAAAATCTACTTCACTGAAGGCAGTTTTTCCCTCACAGTAAGTCAGCAGGACACAAGCTGAGCTTCCTTTAGTTCTCGCTGCAGCAATAATCTCCGCTCTCAAATACGTCAACATGGAAATCGGGTTTGAGAGCAAAAACCTCACTTTTACCTCCTCAGCAGCCAAAATTCTAAATAGCTCAAATGCATTTAAGCAGTCCAGACCTCGGTTACTCAGCAATAACTGTTAAATTAACATTAGCATTTGCAGAACTTTATAGTTAATATAGCAGTGTGAAATCATGTAAGCAATGATGAAGCCAATTAAAATAAAGCCACTGGACTCGGTTCAAGCTTAGAACATGTTTCATCTATTCCCTAACTGGTTCTAATTACTTGGAGATGATGCAGGGCGTGTGAGACATGGAATAAGTAAGGATAAAAGAAATCTATTTAAAATGAGGAGTGTGAGCCGCTCAGCTGTATAGATTTACAGGAGCAGTCACGATGGGTTTTCTGAATATATTTAACACAAGAATGCATGGGTAACAAAAACAACACCACAAATACGGCTTTGGATTTAATGCACCATTTAAAGACAGTGGGTGTATGTGTGTCTGCACGTAGTGGAGGATGGATACATCTTTTAATGAAGTTTGGCTGTTGGGGAGTTTGGCATTTCAGAAAAGAAAAGTGCACACACCCTTTCCCAGGGGACCAATTTGGAAGAGGCAGCGGGTTTCAGTGTGACATGTTGACATGTTTAACGTCAGCAAGAAGTGACAAACAATATTTCAGTTCTCCAAAAGCAGCAACTGACTCTCCTCCTGACATTCTTCCATACCGTCTAATTGATAAGCAACTTCCTGGAGCATAGATGATGCTCACATTCTGTGACAAGACAAAAGGTTTATGGAAGTCAATCCTCAAGCCTGTAATCTAAAAAACCAAAACACGATGACTAGGCAAACCTTTGGAATCATACAGTACGTTGTTAAGCAATTACCCTGCCAACAATTCAGGTCTTTTCCTTATCAGACAATTTTCCTCGACAGCTGGCTTTGCATTCTTCTAATTTACAAAACTGATCAATTGAAAGGGCTGGCCATCAAGACGCAACGCAGAACACGGAGTTCTGTAATGACAGCAAAGGTCCGCGTAACACTCTGCAATATGTTTAAGTGTTGGAGTGATCATTTCTGAGGGATTCTTTATAAGAACGGTGGACCAACAATTAATATCTCGTCTCTCATTTGTGAGGTTGCACTGCTGGACTCAAGTTAAGTTGATCTGAAATGATCAGAAAATTTGATGCAGCCGTATTTTTTTCTGGACCTATTCAGAGTCAGCTCGATGCCAAGTGTCAAGGTCCAGTCAGTTGCTAGCTCCCACTTGTTTCTTCATGACTCATTTTGGTATTCTCCACTCTCGAATCAGCTGAATAGAAAAGACAGCCAAGAACAATGGCTTGGTCAATCCTCGTCCTTGATAGCAGGCAAAACCCTAGTACTGACCCTTTGATCCATTAGTTCTAGTGTAGCACAAGGCCCAGTCCCATTTCTCACACTCAACACTAGCACTTGGTTTTGAGTGGCCTCCAATTGAAGTGAGAAGTGACTGACATCCATAAGAATTGGGACAGCACTTCATGACGTTACACTTTACTTACGTCACACGTAAAGACAATGTAGGCATCATTGGCTGCTGTGATGTGTTTTTGTTTCCTGCATATCCACTGTTGGAGACGTTTTGGAAATGCCAGCACCAGCGTTCCTGCAACCTCTTGCATCAGCGCTGATAAACTTACTTAAAAAATGGGCCCAGCCCAGGTATGTCGACGTTAACGTGGGCCTGAATTCTAGCCGACTGTTGCTTGTTAAGATGGAATAACAATATCTTCATTAATGTTGTATTGTTCATTGTGTCGCACATGGCAGAGCCTTTAGGTCACAAACGTGTAATATGAGGAGAAAGTAAACAAATAATCCTAGTTACTATAATGTCACTGTTGTCTCCCGGTTGTTTTTAAGTCTGTGCTAGAGTGCTAGAGCCATGAACGAGTGTTTGGGTGAGAGTTGTGACAGGCCCTATAGCTTCTGATTTGTTGGTTCATGGAGAACCCTGGAGGCACATCTATAGTGAACCTGGCGACAGATCTTGATGTTGGCAAGTCTTGTCATGTACTATCACCAAACCAGGCGTTAGGCAAAGGAAATTCTGTTTCAAAAAGCCTTTTACAGAATTATATAAATATCATAATAAAAAATAAACAGCCCAGTCATTCACGTTTATGACACAATGGAAGATTGAAATAAGTCAGCGCACAATCGCTCTTGTTAACAGAGTGTCGTTCACAACAAATGCATAAATGCTTCTTTCCCGAGGCGTCCGCAGTCATATCCAGTTGATTCTTCTCGGAATATGAAGCTGTTTTAATAAAAAAAGGGGAGCTTACTGTATTAAAATCTCCTTTTGAAAATCTTTCCCTCCGGCACCGAAATCCTCTCCCCGGCTCTTTCCCATCGTCTCTGCTTCACTGGGGCATATGATGGGAGAGGTTTCTTCAGTGTCCCAAGGTAGCCGATCTGCGAGAGATGACAGGCCACGAGTCCCATTTTTATTATGATTTATTCCAGCCAGCCACTTTTCTGTAATGGAAATTCACTTGAATCAACGGCCCTTTCGCAGTGGCCAGTCGGGAACTCTAGCCGCCGTCTGTGAGCCGGGAGACCCCGAGACTTGGGACCATTTGGTCAAATGAAACCAGCCTTGTTAATTGACGCAGTCACAGACCACGGAGCCAGGGAAATGGGGTTCAAGCCTCATTGCCGGGTTCCGGGTGATTACTTCACCACAGCCTAGTGACCATAAACCATTTTGAATATTTGAATATCACCAAATCATGAATAAGTATATGTGAAAGAGCTACGAAGGCAAAAGGAGTCTCCCATAGCTGTTAAGTCGAACCTTTGCGAGCTGTGCGCTGCTATTTTGACAGTGATGACTTCTGGTTATCATTTTCATTCCACTTCTTTTCTCTTTACTGGTTGCCTTAAGTACTTGATTCTTTTTTTATCATGCTCTACTTCTGCAGCTACCATTGGTGGCCATGTTGTTCTGTCCTAATTCGAATGTCAGTCAGTGTTGCCAACTCAAAAAGTCACTATTGGCCTAAATGCATTGTTGTTTTTGTGCATAAACCGCATCAAGGTCACTAAATTCCTCACTAGTCACCAATTTGGCGGCACAGACAAAGAGTGTAGGATGTCCTAAACTTGGGTGGCAACAACTATTTCAGCAGTCGACAAGTCACAGACTCTAACAGTGAACTTGTTGGTGTATTGTACAAGGTTGACGAACACAGACGTGTGTTGTAAACTGTCATGAGAAAAAAAAACACAGGAAAAATGCATGTAAGTTGTCGTAAACAATACTAGTTCTTTATGTGCTCTTGCTTAAAATTTGGTTTGAATAGCTTGTTGTCTGGATGAAAACGGAAGCGCCGCAAGGCAACTAGAAAGAGAAATGGCAGGAAGTGAATCCACAAATGAGTCCAAGGGAGGAAGCAAATGTGCAAGCAACCAAGATGTGCACCCAGGCAGAGACACCTGGCCCAAGCTCAATGGCTTGTGTGCATCTTTAAAAAAAATGCAGCATGAGGTGATCAGCAGAGATCAGTGGAGACTGGCAATCTACCCAAACAGGTCAAGTTACGGAAAGAGGTAAAGCGCAGGAAGTAACAATGGCCGGAAAGTGAGCATGACAACAAACACAACTATGGAGTTGTTTCAAACAGGAAGTCAGACAGACGTGATTTCAAATTTGAAACCAGAAATAACATACAGTCTCCGAGTTTGCAGCAAAGCTGCCGGATAAAGAAGCGAACCACGTTTCTCCAGCCACAGCAGAATCTGGGCATAAAAGAAGCTGCACCATTGAATTACTTCATTACAATTGTCTCCGATAATCGAATAAAAGCCTTTTTAATGTCTCTCTGCTCAGTGTGGTTCCGCACCCCACATGATTTACGATAATGTAAAATTTGTATGGGTGTTGCTAAAAAACATGGGGTACTCACATTAAAATGCGATGCAGTTTTAATTTCCCAGTTTAGCACAGCAGCAGCAGCCAGCACTGGTGCCCGCTTCAGCATGCATCACCAGCTTCCTGTCTAATATCAGATGAAACACTGGGAGCTCACCACCTTATTATGAGCTCATTCAAATGAAAATCACACTTTTCCGAAGGCTGCAGCTATTCACCTCTAACAAGGAGACCCCCGTTCGTTTATACAATATTGCGTGTTGATTTTCCCACTGACCACACCGGGTGTTAGAGGGTTGACAGAATGACTGATCAGCTACAACCACCTCAGGGAGCCGGAGCAGCTCGCAGCAGCTTTGCAGTCAAATCGTCCAGCTCGTGGTTTTGGTTAAACTAGAGATCAGTTTGGTTAATCCTCACATCAGGTATGTGCATGTAGTATTATCCATATAGTGGGTATCGACTGACAGAAAGTCTGTCATCTTTACTTACACTCCGAATGCAGCCGTACAACATGTAGCCAGCTGGACATCATTGTCAATCAATGTCTGGCTAAACATCAATGCGTCACTCACCTGTATTTGTTTCTCATTTCAAGATTTACATTTGAAAATAATCTTCTTTTTCTTGTTGCTGTCCGTAGCAACGTAATACTTTTATGGTGGTATGAATTTAATTACATTATTGTTTATTCTAAATCTCGGTCCAACTGTTTTTCCTTTATTTTTTGTCAGTATGGTTTTATTTGTATGCTTATCTGCATTGTATCTTCTTCATAATGTATATTGTTTATTATTTTACCCAACCTATGAGTTGTTATTCTGCATTAATCTTATTCAATAAATACATTTAAAAAATTTGCATTTTTTACAATTGTTCCAATACACACAGATCCAGGCATGGACTGTATTTCTGCATGTTTCCACACGTACCACTGGAGTGTTGCTGTTACTAACTGATACGCTGATACGATAGCTCTAATGAGACATGAAGAAGGCATAACAATGGCGGAAATTCTCCATCTTCCAGTCGCAATACATTTAACATCCTCATAGACCACCTCCTCCTACTATACTGGCTCTGTTTTCTTTTTTGTGCAAGAGGTTCATTCCTAACACATTGTCCACAGTAGCTATGTTTGTTTTGTAGTTTGTTGTTGTCCTAAACTTTTGACTCAGTGCTGCTCCCCCTGGTGGATATATTGGTGAACAGCAACACAAACACAAAGCACGTGCAGAAGTATATATATATATATATATATATATATATATATATATATATATATATATATATATATATATATATATATATATATATATATATATATATATATATATCAGTGACAGTAATCTTGTACGTAAACAGAACATAAATGGGCCCCTGGAGGGCCTGCTGCATTCACATTTACAGTTGAGATAGCACATGCATTTCTACAATGACCATTTGAGCTTATTCATTGTACTCCGGGAACCTGCACTGTCAGAACTATAGAAGTGTGACTTGCAGGTTTCGCAGCATAAGACATATTAAGTACTTAAAATTAAGTACTTTAAAAAGTACTTTTTAAACATATTTAAGCACTTAGACTAGATGGACATCTAGAGTTCTTCAAAATGTTGAGTGATGAAAATGCATAATCAGTTGGAGGTCAATGGTGCAAATGCAAACGGATGCTGTGTGTCTTTGCATGAGAAGGAAACAAATAACAGCAGACCAAAAGCATCCAGTACATTTAATAAAACTATGAAATACTGTAAATATACCAGTGATTGATTTTAAAAGTTGACAAAATAATATTTTGGCCCAAACTTTATATACATTAAAGTGGAATAGCCGTAACGATTTCTGCATGTTCCGCACCACCAAGAGTCTTCTTGCGTTGCGTTTCACAAGTAATATCATGCTTCACTTATCCACTAGTCACCCAAGTATATTTTTTCTTTCTCCACATTTGCTGGTTAGTGGTTCATATAATTAGTGTTCAACAGTGCAGTACTATTTATGCAGGTCTGGTTCACTGGCACAAATTACTCAAAAGGGAGTAAATACATTTGGAAAAAACATGACTAATTACTGCAGCAATATGGGAAATGTCAAATTGACTTGGAAAAAAAAGAGCTTTATCAGTAATGAGGTGCAGCAGTTGCTCATGGTATCCATGTCAGGGGACGGTTCTTTAGGTTTTTTTTGGAAGCACTTGGGTGCTGCGGGTATCAAACGCAAGGCCTGCTGGCTGCAGCCGGCCCAAGTTACTGCTATACGCGGCCTGACTTGATCACATGTTGATTGTTTTGAGAATGAAAAAAAAAAAACATTATAAATATAATATAAAAATAAAACTCATATAAATGAATAAATAAATAAAACTCCAACTTCAAGTCGGAGATTCATTGCAAATTTTATTTTCAGACTTAAGGTATCCAATAGTTTGGAAATACTGTAGAGACATTTTTTTTTTTTTTTTTTTTCTGAAACGGCGTATATCTTGTATTCAGATGCTGACGTTTGTATCATGTACATTACTATTTATTTTCAGCAAAAAAAAAAGAAAATGTTCATTTGAGGCCAACAACTCAACTATCAGGTTTAAATGTGTCATTTTCTGCACATTATACCAAAAACAACCTCAGATATGAAGGCCAATATAAAGGAACCACAATCAGACGAGGGAGTGTTCTACAATGAAAACACATACAGACGTATCATTTCCCCTGGAGGAAGAATTTAAGACAAATTCTGTGTGAAAAGAAAAAGCAGTAGACTTCACTCATGTAACCCCATGTTGAAGAATTGTCGTTCCGATTCAGAATGTTTTGGAGTGGAATTCATGAGCTGAGCTGAGGACGGTTGCCAGTTTTCAGTATTTCATTTCATTACGCCAGACTCATACTCTTCTGTCCTTTTTTAGTGCATTTTACTGTCCGAAATCATGGCTTTGCAAACTCACCAAATGTGGTTTGTGGCTGTTTTGACAGAATTGCAGCACCGTGAGATTGCATTTCAAGAAGCTAATATTTCCACCACTTTCAATTTCAATTTTTTTCAAATTTTTATTTATTTTATTTCGTGATGCATATAGCATATGATTAATACGTAATAAAATTTGCTGGTCTTGAACACTTTCCTCATCAGTGTTGTCAAGTATCAAGTGACACTTTCAAGTGACCACTTGATGTCGATGGCTCTGCTGTCATGTTGATGCTACTTGATTCCAAAGGTGCAAATATACTGTCTGTGCTTTATATTGAACATTTTCAGCATAGAGTTAACTTATTGACTGGTTTCTTCCATGAAGGATCCTCTCAATTCCAACACGACTAGCACCGCAGTCTCGAGTCAATCCTTTTCCAGTGACGTGGAGTGGCATGGGTTTGCTAAGTTCTGACTGACTTGCATTTATTCAATTTCCCACATGGCATAAACAACGGAACCCTGCCGTATGTTGAGCACCTACTGCCCTGATAACATATATTGAGAGATTGCGTGACCTATTCAGCCGGTCACAAAGCACAATATTGTTCTACTTTAACACCATGTAATTTATATTGTCATGCCCGACTCCAAAAAAATAAATGTTGAATCAAAACCAGAAGGAAGTTGTGACTCAACAATAATCCTCTGAGAGATTAGCTCACTGCTTCATTACGGTGTCCAATAATTGGATTAGCCATTCACATAAATATAATTCAAATGTAAAAACAATCTAGTTCAAAACTGTCAAACCTGGGGAAGCGAAACACTTCTTGTATTTTAATAATCGTAACGGCGCCATGCTGGGCTCGTGCTTGTCACTGTTCTCGCCGGAGGCCTGCCGTGCTCACGTATACAGTGATGGCAGACTGCAGTGCCACTGTCGCGTCTCACTCGCTGCGAGGCAATAAAGGCTTTATTTAAACAGCATTAGCCCTGACTGAACGATTCCTAAGCCGTGTGTAAATCTGACAAGATTGTAGCAACAACCACCAGCGACATACGACATTACGCACCATAGCTGTGCGGTAATATTAGTGATTTGAATCTTGAATGGAGCCACCAGCCGCCCAGGGCGACTCCCCTCGCCGCTCATCAACTCGTGACCCGTCAAATTTTCACTTCATTACAAACTCAGTGCGTCTGAAGTTGCTTTGTGACGGAACTGTCAGCGTCCGGCGGTTTCAGCAGAACGAGAGCCTGCAGCTGACTGCTTAAATATGACAAATCATACACTTGGTTAATTATGTTAATGAGTCGAAGTAACAAAAGAAGCTGACATCATATCCAGAGGACATGTCAGGCGGAATTACCATGCGGAGGGAGAGAGCGAGGGACGCTCACACGGGATGTCTCTGCGCGTATGGTGTGACAGGACGCTTGTGCTCCCTGTACGTGAAAAATATAGTTCACGAAAAGATTAAGAGGCAGTGAGTTCAGTGCATACCACCAGTCCAACTCATGGCATGGTGGCACACCACTTGATGTGACCACGGTATACGAGTCGCCATCTTAAACTTTACTTCAGGCATATGCTGACAGAAAAGTAGATATCGAGCAAGGCATGTGGATTTTGTACACAAGACTGAGATATGAATTAGGGCAAAATAAAGCCATTAAAAGAGAGTCAAGGCAAAGAACTGAAAGTTGAGCAAATGTTCTTAGACAGTTGAGTTCATATTAATTCTATTCTTTGATTTACTCCTCTACTGTGGGTCTGACACCCTGCAATATATTAATGTGGCGACCCGCACCATCAGGTAAAAAGGTATTGTGAGAAAAAAATTTTTACATAGTAAAATACAAAATATGAATAATTAATCTTTTATTATTTTTAAAAAGACATGTTTGGGGTGAACATACAGGTAGATGTGAAATTATAACTGAATGCTTTCACTGGGTTTAAGAACTAGGAATACAACATATTGCACAAAAGCAATGAATGGGTGCATGGACCAGACGTCATATCGTTTCCCCTAGATCATCTTGCATATTCAATTTGCTCAAATTTGAGCAAAAATAATTAAAGAAATCCCTGCAAGTCATCAAAAAATAGATGACTTGAAGTGAGTAGTCTTCTGTTATTTTGATTGGTGATATAGGTTTTTCCTCCAGATTTATATATTAGTGTTTTTACATACAATACTCCTTTGTTTTTTTACAATTATTTATTAATAAATTTAGAAATCTTTTTTTCAGATGCATCAAAGTAGTGCTGTGATTTGCCGAAGCATTTTTAAAACATTGAGAAAATAAATGGTAATAAACACGAAACATAGCATTATGACCATATAATGACCCTGTACTGAGGAATCACCATTCACCTGCCTATATACAATAGATCCAAACCCTTTCTGTCATGACAAAACTGAAGACTGTCAAAAGGTAAGACACAAAACAAGAAGAAGACAAGAAAAAAATGGGCTGTTAAAGGTAGAAAATCTAAATTTATAGGACATAAAAAATATTGAGTTTGACCGTGGCACAGGTACCACTGAATGCTAGGCTCCGCGCTAAAGAACCAAACAGTCTTGTCACAGCCGAAACAGTATCTGTACGAAGTGTTTTGCAGCATGAGGCCCTCAGGTGTCGTCTACGTTGGTGTCCGTGCAGTCTGCATTCAGTGTCAGCAGCAGTGAGACACCATCGCTTTGGGGCATCATATGACTCTCCATAAATGTCAAGTGACAAAATGTGAACTCTTGGCGGCATTAAGCGGGACAGGCCTTTAAAGAATGACTTGGTGTGGATATGACAAATGTATCATCACAGTGTCACATGCTTCATCAATAATTCAGAACATGTGCATCTAAACGAAGACTCCTTGATGTGACAATAGACTGAGACGTACGGAAGCAGACAAAGTGAGGCCGGGAGTGAAGTAGAATGTGGACATGTTCCAACAGTTGTGAAAGAATTTGAACTGTTCACTCTGACTGACTATGTTACTATTCTAGAGTGTATGTGTGTGTGTGTGGGTGTTTGTCTGGCCAAAGAGAGGAATATTGTTGCCTGTCGTTCTCAAACCAATGTTTCCCTGAGTCAGAGAGGGAACCTTATCTGCCGCTTGACTGAACATATGCTGCCATTTAAATCCGGGCTGTGTAGGAGGACCAGGCGGCGCAGACTGGCGTTTTGAATTCTCACCCAGCCTTTCCGTTGTCAGGCTATTGACACGACGATGCTGTTGTACATCTGTTTCGCAGATATAAGCAAGTGGAGCCCTTCAGACATTTGCTTTGACAAATTGCTTCTTTCAAAGTCTATCCAACCACAACCCTTTGCTAACCTCGACTACCTAGGCAAACTCAGCAAGAAAACGCAGGACTGTTCTCATTTCAGGTCCGTATCAAAAGTGGATATTTATTCGCCAACGTCCATCCATCTTTGACAGAGGATTTATTCAGAGAAATCGTGAACAAGGGAACATGTCTGCCTTTTGACATAATGTTTTTATTTGGATGCAGTCCACAGATGGTGAATGCGGTGAAACAACAGCAAACAATATGGCAACCCAGGCTGACTTTAGCCTAGGATTCGCCCCACTGCTTTAGCAGCATTGGTCGCCCCCTATACTGGGGTTTCAACCACACTGTTTACAGCTATATTTGTCAACCTAAAGGGCTACCTCACCAACTGTCAAGTAGGACTCCGCCTTTTAAGGTAGACCGTTAAGGAAGGCCCTGAGTTGTCCAATGTACAATGCGCCATGTCGTCCATCCATCGCACCACACCAATCCTGTGGACAACCCTGTTAGAAGAAGTGTCCAGCTGTGGCTTGGGTATGTCTGAGACGAATGTTGATGTCGACAAAACCTGGATGGGGACGTAACCTGCATGGGCGGCATCTCAGTTTGCGAAAAGGGGAACCCTGACCAGCACAGGAATGCTCATGTTTAGTGGTAGCTGCAGTTGTACCCGGCGGAATTTCAACCATGCCGCGATGTGTTTAAACACATGGAGGAATTTAAATTCACTTTGCATGAGTTTTGAGGTAGAGTGGTGGAGACTGGTCCCCACAAATAATCTTGGGGTATCAGGAGAGAAATGTTAAATGTTTGGCATTTAGCTCCAAGGAATGTAGTCAAGTGAAACAAGTTATTCCCTGTGAAGTATTGCACAATGAGGTAGTTGGGAAACGGCACGGTAAGGGTCACGCCTATGGTATGGTTATGCCTTCTCCTGCAGTCCAAAAACATTGAGGGTGGCCCCCGCCTCTCCTCCCAATTAGCTGGCATAGGCTCCAGCCGTCGCGACCCCAATAGGGGATACACTGAGGAAAATTGATGGGTGTGTTTGTGAGGATTGATCTCTCTGAGCATTTTCACCAGACAAATGAGATGCAGGGCCATGTACCGACCTGATTGTGGTGTTTGAAAACGTTGCCTCTGGACAACGCTCTCTCCCGGCTACCTCAGGAGCCACTTGACCGGGATAATGAAGTTTGTCCCAGAGGGATTCAAAGAAAGTAGGAAAAATCAAAACCTTAAATATAATCCAATATGTTCATTCAATGTTGGAGCATCAAGATTTACTCCCTAGCTACCAACCACTGCAAGTGCAATGAGTAGTCGGAGTAACTGGCTTTAGTTCTGACGTTCCTTTTGACTAATTGCTTCTTTCCCGGTCTGTTGAACCACCTAGATATTATGCATTTTGGTTTGATCAGTTTTCAATTTGGCTGGAAAATCCATTCTCAAATCAAACGTGTCCTGGTTTTTTGGACAGTATTTCAGATGAGGTTCTAAAATTAGAGCACAGCGGTGGGGCGCGAGACCCCTTCTCTTTCGTTGTGTTGTTGTTGCAGTTCCCTCATTTTCATTTTAGGGACATGCTTCGGTGTTAGCACAGCACCGTAATTAAAGCCTCTCTCTCTGCAGCCTACGTCTAATGTGTTTTAATTGCCAACCCGTGAATGATGTGCTCCGTCGCAACCAACCGTGACAAGATTCCCAATTCAATGTGTCATTTCTTATGTGGAATAGCTTGAGGTGGGTGTCACTGTACTTGTGACGGTCCATTATACGAATAGCTTTTCCCCAGTCTGTTGAACCACCTAGATATGAATGTTTGGTCAAAACTCCTGGTTTATCGGACAATTCACTGGCAGGACTTCTGAAGCCAAACAAGTCCTGGTGAGCGGTTCATAGAAAAATGTCTCGTCTGGACATTATTTTTAGATGATGACTAAGACTTATATTACTGTATAATGATTACTGGGGAGCATGAAAAGTAAACTTTCACCAAACAACTGAGAGTCATTTCACCATCGACGGACCTCTTTGAAAAGTCACTATGTAATGGGCATCACACTGTCGCCAGTCGTTTTTCATGAGAGTGATATCTCCAGAAACGTCGGTGGAATCATGTCTCTTAAAGAGTAAGTGAGCAACCAAAAATATCAATTATGCTTTCTTCCTTTTGACAGAATGTGTCTGTATCCTGGCAGCTCTCACCCACACTCGCACGCAAACTAAATTACATGTTGAATATATCTCTACAGCCCATCAGTCTTTTTGGCAGCTTGTGCTGTTTAAGTGGTAGAAGATATGAAAAGCAAATCATAGAGTAATGCATGAATAAAACATTGGCATTTGGAAAACATATAGATACGGCGGATATGTCTTATGTAAATATGCAAAACAAATATCATTCCAGGGCTTAAACATAAATGGAATCTTGGCTAAGACTGGGAGAGCAAGAGGATATGCTTTGAGAACGGAAATCTCATTAGTTTGATATCAAATAAAAGCAGTCATCTGGAGGGTGAGCCACTGACACTGCAGCGAGGGAGCGAAATGAAATTTGTCTTTGAAGTCAGTGGTATTTACAGACGACATTTGGGGCCATTTCCAGTTGTTTTTTGAAAAGGAAAGGCTTTTTTTGTGCGTTTCTTAATTGTCAGGGATATACAGCCTTTTTCGCTGGGATTTTTTTTTGTTCACTTCTTTCTATTTCTTTGCCAAAATGCTGATCCTCATTTGTCATACTTGTAACGTTAGGAGCCATTAAGCCCACCTGTGCCTATATTTGGGTATTTTTGTGGCACGGATGTGTTCAAACGTGTGTGAAGGGCCTTGCTTTCGTTTTATGTGTGATTATGCAAATCTCAGCAAATACTGACATACACATGCAGTAATCCTCCTGTTATTTGTTCATTCAAATACACAAACACATTAGGAGCCTTGCATGCATTTAAAACCGCACATCCGCACAGTTTCCTTTTTTTTTTTTCTGATTTATTTATGCCAATGTATAGGGTTTGAAATTCAAGATACTTCAAGGCCAGGACAACACAAACTCAGCCATTTAGTAATTAAGCCATCAACACAGACAATGGAGAAATGAAGTTGTGGTACGTTCAAACTTTTGAAAGAGAAAAAAAGAAAAAAAATGAAAATCCAGGCATGAACCTTAGATATTTGTGATTGAAGTTCCCAGATATGAGATTCCGTCACAGTCCACAGTTTGTGTCTGCTATTATTTTGTTGTTTTACTTCCTTGTTTTCTCTTCCTCTGTTTCCCATCACAGATAAGGACAACTTGCAATGTGCATTTAGTGCATGAGTCATCATAATTTAAGATTCTAGTTTCTCAGGTGACATCATCTGATTCCTGCCCTGCAGAACTACATACATTTTCTATTTTGACCAGCAAGTCGTTTTCGTTTGGGTTCACTCCTACCTGATTCCTCCTTCACGTCTGCTTTTGCTTTATTTTGCGTTTTCTCGAGACAAATCCACGCACTTTTGTCGAGTCTCTCTGTGTCCAGTCACGACACGCACTTGGGCCCAGTTAGTTCCAAATTCATCAATAATGTTTAACTTTAAATTCAGATATGAAACTAATTAGCAATTTTCGAAACAACTTATTTAATCTTCAATTCAAATTACAAATCTCAGCAAATGCAATATTTGCAAATGACAACAAAAAACTAACCATTTATTGACAATGACAGATTAAAATCACTTGGTTCCTCATGTGTTCAAAGACATTGTGAGTTCTGTATGTTAAGGAAAAACAACAATAATGTCTTTCCAGCATTTGGTTAACATCACAGTATAAATGACAAATTTGTGTAACACTACACTTGACTGTCAAGATAAATAAATAAATGTTGAAAAGTTGCCTTTATCTCTTAAAACTCAAGCTTTTCTTGCAATTTCAGATAGGAATTTGTTAGTTACTAACTTTGTTAGTTCATCAATATAAAAAAAAAAAACAGACTATCTGTCATAATTCCGCTTTTATTTTGGTCCCTTGAGTCCTGTTTTGTTTTCCCCCTCCGTGCTTCCTGTTCCTGTGGCACACGGCTGGAGCCAATCAACCCTTGATCACCTGAGTACAAGAACACCTGGACTCCAGCAACGTGTGCCAGATTCACTCCTCTAGTTTCTGTCATTTGAGTTCGTTTGATTCTCCTGGTTCTGTGACGCTTTATGTTGGACTCTTGTTCAGTTCCCTGTGGTAATTTGGCTCTCCTCGTTCGTTCTCTTGTTCTGTGCGCTAGCTTATTTTGATTACTCTGTCTTAAACCCTGGTGCCTGAGTTAGTGTTTTGTTTCTTCCGGTTACCTGGTTTCTTTTATGATTATCTGTTCTTTGTGCTTTCGTCTCTCCGTTTCCATATTTAAGTTGGTTTGATTCTCCCGGTTTGGTGACGCTTTCCGTTGGACTTTTACTCGTGTTTGTGGACTTCTCCTGGTTTGATGACGCCTCAATTTTGAAATTCTGACTTTGCTTTGTTTCTCCCGGTTCGGTGACTTTCTGTTGTGATTTTCTTGTTAATTAAAATATTATTTTGACTCGCTCCTGCCTCCTGTGACTTTCACCACTGCACTTGGGTCCCGCTCCACATCTTGACTCGTGATACTATCATGGCAGTGAAACAAACAAAATGACAAAAATGTAATTGGCACATATGTGTTTTGAATTTCTTTCTTTTTTTTCTTTTCAGTTTTGAATGATACTGTGATATTAATGTGGCAATATTGTGATAAATAAATAAAACCGTATCTAACCTGAGTGGATAGCAAGTGATCAGCTTGGAGGAGCTGACAGGAACACATCGAGAAATCTGGCTTGTGGAACTACTTCCCTGCCACTGTTCTAGAGAATGAACGCTTCTGATTATTTTTGCTTATTGCTTTAAACCATAATAATGCCGGCTAAGGTTGGCCTTGTTTCCTGGCAAAACCCGCTACCTGGCTGGGAAAGTCTCCAATCAGAGGTGGTGCTGGATTCTGGAAGAGATTTGTGTCTGCTTCAACGGTTTTAAATTTGTGTACATGGTAAGAAAAAAATTGTTAGAGAACTGCATGGCTCAAATTGAGAAGGGAGGTACACGTGTGATGATCAGACATTCAGGTGGCAAACCTGGGCGAAAGGATTTTTTTGTTCCCTCAGCTGACTAAAGTGACCAGGCAATAGAAGTGTGGCCTGTTATTATCATTTGCTGAAGACAAACGCATGATTTCCATGAGTGTGATTTGTGTTTTTCTCTCATTAGATGATGGCGGTGGCTTATGATTTGCCACCTCAGATGAAAGCATCTGCCGATGCTTGAGAAACCCTAGAAATATTTCAGGAAAACACCAGTTCTAGTCACTAAAATGAGATTTTGAGGGAGCCGCCGGTCAATAAGCCACTGTAGTCTACTGCGAGTGTCACACATTATATCTGCCTTCATTACTCACGGCGACGGCGACTGCACCTCAATGCAGAGCTGATTTACAACTTAATCGCAGCATCTCTGACTAATGTCATTGCGAAAGATTATTCCCAACGATTGTTTGATGAATGACAGCTCTCGGATTTGCCGCCTGAACGTTGTTTACAGCTGCAGTGTCATTCGTCTCCCCAGCGGCGCCAGAGTGCTGGACTCTGTGGGGGATAGCATCAACTCAGATGCAAATCATTTTCTTGACATACAGCCATAATTATAATTTGCATTTGCATGACGTAGACTTCTGTTTAATTGTTCGCCGCCTCAATCACACGTCAATCCGCTGGCGGCGAAGCCGCGAGACAAGTCGCGCTTAATGAGGTAAACCCTGGCAGTCAATCGCTACCAAAACATTTACGCTCAGCAGGTTCGAGGCGGCGAGCAGATTAGAATCAATAATTATATCAGATCAAACAAGTTGTCATCAAAGAAATATCATTAGCATTTCTCGGGTCATCTGTCTCTGATTCATTTAAGAAGATTTATTAGCAAGGATGATGGAAGGAGAGGAGAAATTTCAGCGCTGGTTAAACGCTTGCAACTCTGCTGATCAGGCACTTAATGACCTGAACTTTATGGATACGGAGGCCGGCAATGGATCGGTGCTCGGGTTAAGGGGTGTTTACGAGGGCATTCACTTATAGAGTGTGTAAATACTCAACTACAGTCTAGATGTCACATGTGTGTCTAATAGGTTTTCACACTTCATGACACTATTCAACGACACTTGTTAGGACTGCATTGTAACGTCCTAGTCCCTGTACAACAATAATGTGGTCAATATATACATATATATAGTCACTCGCAGGTAGTGTTCATTTTGTTGCCCATTTTTCAATTTAGTCTTAGTCTTGTACTAAAGGTAATTCTCAGTCTTAGTCACACATTCACCTCATTTTTAGTGGTCATGCTTCAGTCAATAAAAGTCACAACAATTAAGTCTGCTTAGTCAAACAAAACCGTCTTTTAGTCAAGTTTTAGCCAAAGCATTTTTATCATATCATTGTTTTCATTGTATAGATCCTTTGTGTTTATTTATTCATTTATATTTATATGTTCCACGGCTAAAATATTGACTGAAAATCTAGAATTATAGATCCTCATTGCAACTTTGCTGTTAGTATTTTGATTGTTGACTCAATATGCGTTTACAAATAAAACACATGCTCAGTTGATCATGTTTCATACCCATTAAAAACACCAACAAAATAAAATTTAAAAACAGTGTTAAAGAATATATACTTTACAGCTAGACTTGTAGTTAAGCACCAACTGGTTTACAAAAATACAAACTGAATATGCAGAGTTTCCGCCAGGATTTTTTCAGCCCTTCCTCCCAAGGAATTCCTCTCCCTGTCATGGCTGTCTGTGGGATCAGACCCAGTTGCTGAATTGTTGCAGGCTGACAGAAGACTCGGGAGATCGAGGGTAGATTTAACAATATTTATTCACAATTATGCTAGAATGCAAAAGATGAACAGGAACGCTGAACCAAGGACGCAGACACCAGAACACGGAAAGGGAAATACACTCACAATACAACAATACAAGGTCAGGAGAAAAACCTGAAACAGAAAAGATGCAAATTATACTCAATCCTAACTAAAAGGGACAACTCAAACGCACTCGGAAATTGACTCACAAGTCCTAAATGCACACACACACACAGAAATAACTATGACGAGAGGAAAACAAAAGGTGAGTTGTACAAAGAACTCGCACACAATTCAATAGCGAGAAGCGAGAAACAGAAAATAGAAAACAGAGCGAGGAGAACAAACTAAGGAGACGGCAGAAAGTACGCACAGAATTTTGAAATATATAACAGGAGCATGAGAGAACGGCGTTTACGGTGAGGACGCGAAGAAACCATCTGGTTGCGCAGACTGGAACCCAGGTGTAGAAATCAGTCTGATCAGCGGAATACCATGCATGGTAGCGCTGCTGTGAAGCTGAAGGAAGAGAGAGAAAAGGAAACGACACACACAGGAAATAACAAAATAAAAGCACAAGAGTAACGAAACATGACACTCCCAAGTTGTCAAATAGCAACTATTTTCTGGTCGACTTGTGCGTCCAAGAGTGCTTTCAGTGTCAGGCTCCAGGCACATTTTATTTGCAGTGTATTCCAGGTATCCAACTGAGAAACAAGGAAGCAAAGTGGGGAGGTTGTCTCCTCTTGTGTTCGGCAAGATGAGTAACTTCATTTCTGCAAGAAATAGACATAGTGTATAGTGTAAGTGGCGTCCACACTAAAACAGCGATGCGTACCCCCAATCATCACCTTCTGCATGTCACCCCATCAAAGGAATTAGCAAGGAGTCAATTAAACGCAACATACGATCAATCAATAAAACAGCCTTCAAGATTCAACAATACTGAGGTGCACTTACAGACCACAAAGTATTGGTTGGCAAAACTGTAAGCTCTATTGTGTTCTCTCCAACAGTCTTAATTGTCAACCCCAAAACAATATTTGTGATATGGAAGACAATTTATTTTTTGTGGTTTGATAGTTTGATAACGTGTAGCTACCAGCAAAAAAAAAAAAAAAAAGCAAGTACTGGATCTTTTAAAACACTCCTGCATGTGGATGTAACTCCAGAACGCAACAAAATGTTGTTTTGCAAAAACACCAGACCAGACACAACCTTGATGGAGGTAATTATGAGTCTCGAAGAGTAACCACTCTCTTGAGCGGTAGACAGCAGGTCTCACAAGAGAAAATCTGCCTCCTAAATAATGCCAAAAAATACATTTCCTGAGTGCATCAGATTCCACCAAGTCCACCAAAATACAAGGAAAAACTGTATACATATTCACCCGGTTCTGATGCAGTATCTGAATAATTTTAAATGAATAAACAAACTACAGTCCATTGTGTTGCCGTTGCTACACAGCAAACCCTTAAAATCTTGGTATAAAATAAATATCAAAGCCCAGCTGCAGCTGCCGACGCTCCAGGACATAACTTGATCTTGTAGCCTACATTATTCACTCGGCTGCCACGGTGACATGGATCTAAATGACGAGTGCATCTATTTATTTATTAATCAAAATTACTGGATACATCAAACTTCAATAAAGGGCTCTCCCCGCATTTCAGGGCTAGCGCTACATCTTCATCATGTTCTGTGGCAGCTCCAGCAGCCACCAGCACCGCCAACCATCATGCTCTATGATATAAAAAGTCCAAAATGAGGCGTGTTGTCACAGCCCATGATAGATTCAGGGGGCAAAGCTGAATGTTGATCAAGGTGAGGCATGGAGGAGGCCCTGCCTGTCAGGGACCCGCCAGCATCCCCAGGCAATCTTTGCAGTCGGGAGATGGAAAGAGCACTGCTCCAAAATCCATCATGTGCCACCTACGAATGCAGCATTGACAGAGAGGAGTGGATGTTCCCCGAGTTACAAGCTAGCGGCATGGTTTCTTCAGGAATAATTAATTACAAGGATGTATTTGCAGATGTGAAGCACAAATAGGCGCCTATATATAGAATACGTTCGGATCAAAAAGCGGCTTCTGCTGTTCGCCTTGAATGTACAAACATTGTGTTATGCTTTAAGCTTCTGTTTTCTCATAAAATTTTCAGCAGCAGTTTCCTTTTAATATCTTTTCTGAACTACCGCAAGGAAAAATCGATGGCCAGCAACCAAAGAATTCAATAACTATTGTGTAAGTACAGACAACAACAGTTAGCAACAAACTGTCACCAACACGCCTCTGTATCAATGCATAAATATGATATTGAGCGATATCGATGAGGGTTGGGTGATTTGAACAAAAAAAGTTTTCACGACAAATGTAGTAATGTCGCCGATAATTATCACGATAAATCCATTTTCATCCTATTCCACGTGTTGTGCACACTACAGTCTCTCATGATGAAAATTATTAGTTTGTCTCCAGCATCATTATTTGTTTATGTCTAAATATAATAGTTAACCAATTGTAGAGATGAGAAATTCAATGTTTCATCTCTCTCGTAGAACCCGGTCGTTTTATTTAGGGGTTAAATTGAGAAGTCTGTCTGCTGTATCTCAATAAATGATCATTTAGACATATTCTATTCTCAAAATTTCGACACAAACTGTCAGTCCTTTCTCTTGT
Source organism: Synchiropus splendidus (assembly GCF_027744825.2). Lineage (NCBI taxonomy): Eukaryota > Metazoa > Chordata > Actinopteri > Syngnathiformes > Callionymidae > Synchiropus > Synchiropus splendidus. The sequence continues at coordinate 21,662,936 of NC_071339.1, read as the reverse complement.
TGATGAAAAACATTTTCACAATTCTCTCTCCTAAAATGGTTGTTTTTCTTTGCCTTTTTTTGCCTTTAATATTTCACAACTTTGAACGTTTCAGTATTTGTTGATGGTCCCTAACTGATGCCGGGTCGTAGCATTAGCGCTGCCTGCGTGAGTGTGTCCACGATCAGTGAGCCCTAATCGGGGACGCGGAAGAGGACGCCGCCGCTATTACCGAAGCAGAGCTCCCTCCAATATCCAACTATTTTCAACACAGTGTTTCACCGAGGCACCAGCACAGCGGGAGACCTGCATGTGTTGATGTGAATCAAGGCGGACGACCGTGTCAGAGACCTTATGAGGACCACTCCATCTAATAATATAAACAGGGATCCTGAGACTCAGAGTCGACCAGTGTCATTATCAAAGGCTCACTTTATTAAAAATAAGTTTAAAACTACGATCGTGAACCAAAGTTCACCACAATCTCCACAAATGTCAAATGCTGGTGTCGTGGAGCCATCACACGCGGTCTCGTCATGTTCACGTGTGTAAGTCCAATACAGCGAGTGTGTCACGCGCTTATCAAATTTACCGTGAGATGCAGAATTGTCATCATGGAGCTCATGTTTTATCACCCATCCCTAATATTAATATATCGATATGATTATATACCGTCTACAAAGTAGGTTCTTTTGAATTGCCATGTGAAATAAGTGTCAATCTAGTTCTACTTGAATCAAAGGGCAATGATGCACAAAGTGGGAACCTCTCACAATAGTCAGAGTTGTTGTTTCCATGGTTGCGTGCTTTGCAAAAAATAAGTCCTTTGTTTACATGTTTAAACGTTGACATTATTCGTGCTGGCAACGCTAGTGACGTCACAAGATGGTGACAGCGACCCACTGATTAAAACCTTGTCAGAATGCATTATATATAATGCATTGTCATATTTTCCCTCCAGCAGAAATGTATATATATATATATAAATATATATAAATATATATAAATATATATATAGGGGTGGAGTATGGGGGGGAGTACTTCACTGAAGGCATAGGTGTAACGAGTTTAGGCAAAGCTAAATGAAAAATGCTTCACTTTTCCCACACTTTGTTGTGTAACAGACTGTTGCAAAACTCTTCCTCCCTGACAAAATTCGCCACTCAATGCCCCTTAAAAGTCATGAAAAAAAAAGGTTCCGTCTAATTGGATTCCTTGGGAATTGTCTGGAGATCTCAGACATGGGATTGCCACGAGACACAAATCCGGGAAAGGGGAGCAGAAAACCGCTGCTTTAACGGTTCCAATGAAGACCGTAGCAGACGAGGACCTTTCCTTGAGCTGGTCAGCCGACAAAACTGATGATTGAATTTTGGCATTGTTGTTAAAAGCTAACAGTGGTGTGTTTCTACAACAGTTCTTGAAAAATGATCCGCAAAACAACACAGGCCGACAATGGAAACAAGTGTGGAAGCAAGTTGAATATTTACACACTAGCAGCCATGGTGGACAAACACACTTTTTGCAATACAATTATTTCAATTGTTCCACCCATTTCTCACAAGTTTGCTCCTCAGTGGACCACCTCCCTTGTTGTCTATGGTGCCAAGTTCCAAGTGAGATTGTCTTTCATGATGGCTTGGGGCGGGTGCCACTGGGCACCAAACCATTGTACTCTTCAGAGTAAAATGTCACTTAAGGTCTGGAAAAAAAACGTTAAAATCCACTGGATCCACTTTGTTTTTGTCAGCTAACTTCCTGCCTGAACAACTTACTGTACTCTAGTTTGACCACGGATTAGTTAAGCAGATTAGTTGCCAGACCGAGTGGTAGCCCTAATCTTCATTGTGCTGTATGAGCGTGAAGTTTTCACGCATTAAATAAATAATTTATTTTTCTATATCATTGAAACCATGACTCCTCTTTTTCATACTTGTTTTGTTGTATGAGCTATTTTTATTCTGACATTTCTTGGGAAAAAAAACGAAAGTTCTGCCCAAATTTTTTGAGAAAACATAAAGAAAACACTAATTTAGTTGTTGTCTCAACACAGACACCTAATTTTCAGAAAAAGCCAAGCTGCGGTTGAGGTAGAAGTACATGGTCAAATAGATTCCCTTGAGCCAAAAATGAAACTATACCACAGACAAAGAGGTGTATAATATTACTGCAGGGGCAGTGCTCACATCTTCATAACTGGCAGCTTAATGGATCCTTCCATGGTGTTGTTCACTCTAAACCAATAACGTCTGATGGAGAATATTACACAGACAAACTGCAGCGAGTTCGAGAGCACTAAACTGTGAACCGCAACCTCCTCTCATGTGTCCAATTGACTAGATTGCACATGTTACAGAGAAGTTTCAACGGATTGATTGAGGAGCAGTGAATTTAATTTTCCGACTCCATAAAGACTCCAACCCTGCTGTCTAAGCACCTTTAATGGACCTTTTGTGTTTCTTAATGTTCGGCACCTCCTGATGCAATTCTGAGTCCAAACATTTCCTCTGCTGAAGATGGAGCCCACTCACACACACACACACACACACACACGAGCGGTGCAGGGCTCCGCGGAAGATGAGCGTGCGCTGTGAATGTTCAGCACAATTACGGATCGCGGAACATCACGCAGATGGAACAAACCAGATCAAAGCACCCAATTAACCATCAGAGGACACTTTCCTGTGAAGGAGGAGAGCTAGAGATTAAGAGAGTCAGTTGAACGTCGCTGCTGGACCAGTCTGGTATCTTTCCCCGCTGCTATTCAATCACGTAGAAATCTGCGTGTGCTCTATTTATCGTCCTCATCTTCTTGCACTAATCTATTGCTGAGTCACAAACGTTACAGCTTGGACTCGCCCAGAACAAGATATAATCCCTCCATTCCGTATTCTGCTGTGATCTTTCACCAGCTGGAAAACCCAGCAGAGACCTCAATGCGCTTGTGATGCTAATCGTTGCCTACGTACAACCACTACCACGGGCAACTCTGAAAATCCTTGCCGGATCCAAAGTGTAACTTTCACCTCACATCTTCACCCAACATGGCTGTTTCTTCTGCAAGACACATTAAGATGAAAAGGATGATAGAAGAAATATCTTTTTCCTAATGTACTGAAAGTGTTCACAGCGCTTCCCACATTTTGTTATGTAACAGGCTGAATCCAAAACGCGATACACAATGCACCTTAAAGTCATGAAAACCAAGTCAAGACTAATTGGAGTCCTTGGGAATTGTCTGGAGATCTCAGAGATGGGGTTGCCATGAGGCACAATTCTGGGAAAGGGGACAGAATGCCGCTGCTTCAATGGTCCCGATGAAGGCCGTAGCACACGAGGACCTTTCCTTGAGCTGGACAGCCGACAAACCCATCAAAATTTACACAGACGTTGATCACATGGAAGTTGACGTACTGAAATGGCAGGCTGAACACGTCCAAGTCTGAGGCCACAGTTCTCAGCGGCAAAAGGGTGGAAGGCGACAGGAGATTAAGTACCTTGGGGTCTTGTTCACGAGTGATGGTAATGGATTGGGGCAGGGTCGGCAGTAATGCAAATGCTTTACCTCTCTGTTGCGGTGGAATCTGTGACATAAGCTCGGTGTTGGGACTATGTCTCAGGGATGGGTCCAGGAACACGGACATCAGGGTGAGGCCAAAGTAGAACTAATGCTCCTCTGGACTGAGGTGATCCAGGTGAGGTGCTTCCGGCACGTCCATCAGGGAAGACACCAGGGGAATGACCCAGGACATGGAAAGGTTATATCTGAACACCGAGGATTCCTACTTGTATCTGTTGGATAGGAAATGGAAAGGTGGGTATGAGAGAATAAGCATAATTAAAGAGACGTTTGAAATGCTACATGAGATTATGAAGACTAGTTTTAACAAGGACTGCTCAAGGACACATTAAGTACTTGCATAGGTTATTTCTAATTTGATATTTAATCAATAAAAAAGCTTTATCTTTAGCTCAAAGGGAGCTGAGGTTTGATTTAAGATTTGTTCTATGCTCACATTTGTGTCAAAACTATGGAGGTTGTGAAGATTATTTCATTATTTGTAAGATTTTAAAAAAGATACTGAGGAGATGATGAGGTTTTGTGGTAGAAAATACACATTTTTCACCCTCTCATGGCTTTGAAACCAGCAGGTCGGTACTCAAGGTTGAAGCCACAGACATTTTCTGCGCATTGTACAGCAAACAAGGAAGCGTGGCGGGCCAGAAATGGCTTGAAGTTGGAGGCATTGTCATGAAAGTCGTCTCCATTTCCCGGCGGGCTGCAGCCAAGATAGAGATCAAAAAAGGCAGCGTGAGATAAGGATCACAGATTGACCAGGAAGCCTCCCAGAGGATTTAATTGAAGTCAAACCAAGTCATAACATCTCAGATCTAAAAGATGACCCAACATCACTCTTTTTTTTTTATCCGCTCGCCTCTTTGCTGCTTCGTATAGTGATTTGTCGGCTGGTGTTGGTGACAGAAGGCGAATCAAAACTCGGCTGGTGGACTGAAGGAGTGAATACAGATCAGGTCGACACTGCAAGACCTCAGGTAAAATGCAGCAAAATTAGATAGAGAATGCAATTTTGGCAATGAGGAAAAATAAATTCTGAGCCTTTCATATGTGGCACACATTGGTGTACATTTCTCTACATTTCTTTTTGATGGTACTGAATTTATTTTCTAAAATGTATCTCTTTGTTTTACTTTCTAAATATGATCTAGTTCTTCCCCAGTATTTCTGTTTTATCCAATTAACATAATGTAGCATTAGTCACACAGATTCCATTTTATGGCTGCGTCTTTATCTAGCAACTATAGAACAATATATTTTTGCAAAATTTGGTACAAATTAAAATTAAAATAAATAATATTTCATCTTATTACACCTTAGTCCAGTCAAACTTAAATCCTGGGAAGACACAAAAATGAGTAAGAAAGTTTCGTTTGAAATAGGAAGCGTCCGCATCTGTAACAGAGTCATTTCCACATCTAACAAAGAGATTATCTCGCTGAATATCGGCTCTCAATCTTCTTCACAGTGTGGTCATCCCTCTTGGCTTCACTCACCCGACAGTTTTCCTCCTGATGGTGTCAAACCATGTTTAAACCTGACAGCCATTCGGCCATGTGTTCCCGCTGTCATGTCTTCAATCCCTGATCTTAATTACAGACTTCTCAGCTCAGCCCAATCCAGCACAGGTTCAAGCGCGCGCTGAGGTGGGCTGGTTGTTGTCTCGGAGCCCAGCTGTCACGGTGGGACAAGGAGTCGGTGATTGATGCATTTCCCAGCGTGGCGGATTGTTCCGGTGTGTCGCCTCATACACCAATAATGACACATGATGGAAGCCCCTGTCACTGAGCCACCACAGGAAATGAAGATGGATCGTGTCTCAAACGGGAAGTGATTTTGTTGAGCGAGAAGTTAAGAACATTTTTATTGTGATGATCTTGTGCAGTTACTGCCGGCACACTTTTGCTCTCAATATGTCCTTACTTCATGCAGCAGATGGGCGCAGAATCATTGACTCACGCTGCTGTGGTAATAGTCAGGTGTTCAATATTACCCAACTGCGTCAGGTTCCACGAGTCACTTCCGGCTTAGAGCAGTACAGTATTTCAATTTAGGTGTCGATAAAAACTTCAGTCGCCATTTTGCACATGAGCGAGCCCCCGAGTGCAGGGTTTCTTGACCTTTTTTGATCTGGACCCAGGGCCCATACAAGCAATAGAACTTATGTGATCGTCGCAAAGATATTCATTTGTCATCGAAAAGTCAGACAAGCAGCAGAACCAGGTGCAACCACAGCACGGTCAGATGAAGGACACTTGACACCACAGACAACAAGGAACGCAATCCCAGTGCAAGCATGGGAGACACACGTCAGACGGTCCAAATAACCTTCTTCTGACATTTAACCTTTCCTGCTCAGTCACTGGACCGAGATTAACTAACACCAGGAGATGGTGACGCGCTGAACTGTTGCCGTTGAGGCGTGCCCTTTTGTTTTGCAGCACTGTACGAGGTTACTAGCAGATTTTTCAGCTGCCAAACACAAATACGGACCACTCAGGCCTTCACAATCCCAATCTCACCCCATGTGCATGGGGGCAAACACGTCTTGAAGTGGTTCTAGTGATTTGACTTGAAAATGAAGGCACATGAAATCATTAAATAGGTTCAACATGCCTCGTCATTTTGTACATTCTTCAAAAGTCATTTAGACATTTGAAGCGCACACTTTGATGTGGAGCAGTTCTGACGTACGCGAGACATAAACCCAAAAAGATTTGCACATCACTGTGAGGATTACCAAGTGGAAGCAGCGTCTGAAATATGAGTGGACTTACAGAACACAGCCTGACTGGCACTAATCAACTTATCCACCATGATATGTTCCTTCATGTTTACACCACTCTACCTGCTGCTTGAGTGATGGGGTTACAAGAAAAATTGTGATTTTGCCGGCGTCTGTCTATTTGTCGCTTGTTAGAGATGATAAAAAGTATCCAGCTGGTGGTGGTTAAAACACTGCACCACATCCGTTGAATTCGTATGAATTGGAATGTTCTGGCAAGTTTTGTTATCATCAGGAAAATGTTTTTTTATTCCTTATAATTTTACTTATTTTAATGTTTTCTCTCTTCTTTCTTCTGCATCATATTTGTATGTGTATGAAGTTATGGGGGAACTTTTGCACCACATTATGTCACGTGGTGCCATAACCAGTGCAGGAGATTGTATGGAACATTTAGTCTAAAAAAAACTAAACACAATTTTTTTTTTGCTTGTCACAAGGGAACTTCCACCTTGATGAAAGTTTCATTCTGGGGCCAAATATTAAAACAAGACCAACCATAAGTCCCACCACTAGTATATTTCTTGCTTTTTTGCAATGAATTATTAGTATCAGTATTACTACTGCTTTTTATAGATTTTCTTTTTTATGTGATTTGACCTTTCATTAATAAGAGGAAAGATGCACCTAAAAGTGTCTATATTCATAAGATGACGGCTGACTATGTGGGAGGTTTTTACCACACCAGTGAAGGTTTTAAGGTCAATCATTAATGTAAACATTATAACATTTTAATACCACCTCCAGCTTAGCTCACTTAGAAACTAATCTTGTTTATATATATATATATATATATATATATATATATATATATATATATATATATATATATATATATATATATATATATATATATATATATTCATATAAGTGTTTGAACTGAAGAGAGTAACACCCTTGTCATCTGTTGCCACCTTGAAACTGTTTTTAAGTGATGTTTCTGATCAAGGGGTGGGGAAACAGCTGGGTGCATCCTTTGCAGTCCTACCTTGGAAGGCGGAGGACTCCTACTCGACTGAGGGAACACTGACGTCTCATTTCACTACATTTTGACAAAAAAAAAAACCCTCCATCTATGTTGGGATGGGGGTCAAAATGCCAGCGTAAGGGACCCCTCTGCTGCTAAAGCACTGGGGTGAACCCAGATAATACTGGTGAACAGCAGTCAAATGTATTTGGTTGTTAATCCAGATGGAACACCTTTATAGCACATGCATCGGTTTGGGAACTACAAGATAGTCAAACAGGATTCACCTCCAGGAAACATTCACACGCAGACAAGCTGAAGCGCATCAATGCAACAACAAATACCAGCGTTGTAAGATAAATACAAAGCTTTATTGAGCATATCAGGTATATCAGGTGTCCATCCGAGCAGCTGTTAGCATATACAGCTAGTATTCTGTTTATACAATAGTAAAAAAGTTTCATTTCATTTCAGTTGTGTGATTTTTGTGTCTTTTCTGTGTTTATGCAGTTGACAAGGAGGAGTGTTTGGATTGCCGTAAGCGCAGAGGATTACCAATCATGCATGCTTCTTGATATTCGGTATATTTATAAACACAAACAGTCAAATGAAAGCTAACTATCGGTGGCGCCGGGAGTCTAATATAGCCCGCTATAGGATTAATCGTGTTTTCATCATTAATGGATTACTTGTTTGAATCGGTGTTACCAGCCTGTCGCCGGCACACATCCGTCATGAAAGCCTGCCGGGAGCCTGCCGTGCAAATCATCCCGGGGTGAGGCGCGGCACGCGGCGCTAAACGCACCGGGAGATTCACTGAAGCAAATTCACATTTTTTATTCTTCCTTACAATCCCGCCAATGACACATTGGAGTGGGCAATTGTCTCAGGATTAGGCTGAAATAAATCACCAGGAGTAGCTGCAGATTACTGTGTAAAGCCATAAGCACGGATGCGGCGGCACAAGTCGCCCCCTCCCTCCCCACCTTCAACCCCCTCCCTTCCACTTATTCTTTAGTCTCTTTACTTGAGCTGGGTGATTTTAATTTGTCAAAACTGTTTACCAGCATGCCTCCAAGGCCATTACTGGTATGTCATGAGGGAGCAGATAGGTAATGAAAAGCATACAAATGGTGGAGGAGAGAAAGGAACGCGGCATCAGGGAGAAGAGTGTTGGACGGATAATATCGGTGGATCGCTCATGTACGGGAAGTCATTTATTATTCCATCTTTTCCGGAGAATCAATTACGCCAAAATGCTAATGGGGGAGATTATGACTCTCTATTTGTTTTGAATAATTCACACATGTATGTGTGATGGAAAAGTGAAGCCATAATTGTCTTACACATTGTGACGTCCTGCCTTCACGTGTCACTGGTGTTTGCGACCGAACATAGCGGACTCATGCAAGAGCTGTTAATACCGTGGGAAGCTGGAACAAGAGGATTTCCTTTGTCATCTCCATTATGATACTTGCCGTACATATCGTGCATTTGATCAGAGTAATGCCATTTCTGGATCTTTTTCATATCTCAGGAGAATAAAAAAAAATGAAATAAATTGAAGAATAAAGGAGGGATGACGCTGCCACACAAACAAGACAGTATGGATAATCCTGACCAGTTAAGTTCAAAGGTCACTTCGAAAGCACCTTTCTGGCAACCCCAGATCACTGGCTATAGACCTCTTCAAAAGTTATCGGCAACAGTATACAATTATGTGTTGCACATGAAGTTTCATCATTAACACAGGAAGCTGTGGGTAAGTTTTAGAATTAAAACAGAAAACTCCAGGCCCACCACAAATGGAACATGGTAGAAAATCCTGTTTATTTTATGAAAAATTGCACAATACAAAAATGACAGACTCAATATCGGTACGATTCTCAATTTCAATACCACAGGGATAAAAAAAAATACACAAATTATTATAGAAAGCATATTTTTATTAACATGAAAATGCTGAAAGGTGGCATCAGTTCCTCGGTATCGGCGGCCGTTCTATGAGAACGAGTACTCAAGTCCGGTGTTGGGCCACCAACAAACAGTCAATGAGCTAAACACAGCTTGGCCAGGCTGCAGTGCCACGCAAGCCACAGTGTAGCTTCAAGGAGAAAATCATTACTTTTTCATTCTGAAGTATTGACATGCAACTACAAATGAAACATTGTAATCCACAATTTTATATGTAGAATGCCATGATGAAGGCGTAGTTTGAGATATTTACATTACAAACTGCATATAGTCTCTATAAGGCCAGGCTGTCCCTGTTTATAGGCTCGATTCAGCACTTGAGACTCCATTGCAGTGTGGGCTTATTGTCTCTCATTGGTCCCACCACAGGAGACAAACAGTTTACACTGAAGAAACACCGCTCACCTGGCGCGGATGTTTGTTAAAGAAGGACTAAATCACCATCTCCAAAGGCAGACACAGTGTAAAGGTGATCGCACAAAAGAAGAATGCAGTCTGGGAAAAAGGCAGCTAACAGCAAACTAATAAGACAACACAAGGATGACAAGGACACGCCGGTGTGCCTGCCGTCATTTCAGTCCCAGCGCGAGTCCCACAGCCGATTCCACCTGCATTAGTGTCACACCAGCCCATCATGGGGAATTAATTGCCCACCTGTTAATGACAGTCAAGTGGACCCTTCTCTCTAATATCCATCTGGCTGTAATGGACGATTGCAGGGTGTGATGGCAGTAGCTGCTACTCATAATCAAAACACATCAATGTGCCTGTGATCATGCTAACGGCGGGAACATATGTCGCGTCTGCTAATGCTTTCATGTGGGAGGCCGAGGGGACGCAGCTGATTTATGAGAGGAGGGACCCCCAAGGCTGAGACCGTGACCCTAGTACGGAGTAGTGAAGGTGTTGCCTTTGACTTTGCTGAGTTTTATGATGGACTCTGGCATTTGGACAGACCTATAGTAGAAATATTATGTAGCTTCAAGCATTGTGGTTTTCTCAGCGTAACTCAAAAACGGATGAACCGATACGGCGAAATCCTTCAGGAATGGTTGGGCAGGGAAGAGATGACAAAAATGTAGGTCTTGTGTTTCATTTACCATCTGCATACTGCAATCTTAAAAAAAAAAAAATCAATTTCCATAGTGACAGAGAAAGTCGTAAGGCTACTGCCACCTGCTGTTGCACAAAGCTTATTATTATAATTATTAATGATAGTTCAATTTCTCCAAAAATGTATCAAATTGCATAGATAAAAGGAGTGTAGGGCAATAATATTGGGTTAAACTAATGTTTGTACTTTGTATCACCATCACTTATTATTATTGTTTTTTTGTTTTTTTTTAATAAAAAATAAAACAATGACAAATACATGATTATATGATGCTTAGTAGTATGTTATTTCTTAGGTTATTATCAAGTAAAATGTATTTTCTTTACAGAAAAAAAAAAGTTAAAAAGCTATAGTGTTGCTCTGGGAAGAAAAAGATCAGCTGCAGCTACAACTGTGTTTTGCATGCGATGAAATGAAATTCAATACATTTCTGTCTGCATAACTTTCCCCACCTTGTCAGATTCAAAACTATAAAACATTTCTGACCTATACAGTGCAGTTTGTTGCAAAGGAACAGGAGACTGACTCGATGATAGTAAGATAGAATAAGAACTCATTGGAAGCGTATCAACTCACAGTCAATTGAGCTCCACTCCATCCAGCAGCAACAGGCTGTAAACTGTGAGCTGCCGGGGTTCAAGCTCTCACATGTTGCTGCATCAGAGGGCAATGGATGGAGAGAAGCCCGCTGCCAAACCTCCTTTTTTTTCTTTTTTCAAAGGGGGAGGATTGCAGCAATGACATGCAGGTGTTAATTAGACGGCAGGGATCACTTGATCCAGCGCTCCGGCAGCCAACCGCAGCCTGGTAATCAGGTCACGCAGATTGACATGACAATCCCAGGGGCACGGCATGAAAGGAAAGGCTAACTCTGCATTGGCAGGGTATGGCTCGGATGTGAGGGGGAGATATCCCTCTGAAGTCAGTACGCCTTGGAAGGGAAGAGATGGGAGAAAAAAAAATTAATTCTATAAAGATAAAAATCCTCACTACTTCAGAAATACTAAATGATGAAGAGCACGAGCAGGGATGAAGTGATTTGTCCGCATTAAAGCACTGTAACTTAGGTTTAGAGCTCTTCTATAGTTCTTGACAACACTTTGAAAAACTTAAGGTTTTGATGCAGTACTGTAGAACATTCCGACTCAAGTTCATGTTATCAACTATCAAGATCATATTGTTACAGAGACTAAAGTGTGACGATTAAGAAGCTCACTGAGGCTGGTAAAAGGCTTCTTGAGGCTTCTCAAGGACGTGCAACTCTTTGGTGGACCTCTCCATAGGTACAGCTGCAACCAAGATCAATGTCACCACTTTTACTAAGAGCACAAATCTCACAGTGAATACTTTCCTCTGAATTTATTTCAAAGCATTTGACATTAAAAAAGGCCCATAAAAATACGGCAACAAATATTTCCTCTGAACATTTTACCCTGGTGGCAAGTTGTTGTATCAGGTACCTCTGATGTGGCCCATGTCAACATGTGAAGAGGCAGTTTTCCACACAAACTCACTCACGCTCGAACCTACACAGTGCCACGATGAAAATATTTTATTTAATTCTTAATTGGTTAAGAACCAATTCTTTTCGTTTTTCGTTTTTTTCCAAGTCAAATCGGCGATTGTTTCAAAATAAAGTTTCAATGGCCATGGCACACATGGTGCATAAAGGTGTCACTCATACAATGACGTGACAGGCAGAGTCAGACAAAAGAATCAGAATCAGAATCAGTATCAACTTTATGGCCATGGTCAGTGGGGATCCCACCAACTAGGAAAGTGCTTCGGAATAAAGTGCTGTAAATAAAATAAAATAAAAAAACTTGTTCTGTCTTGTTTTTAAAACATTATTGTTCAAACCATTTCACATCCTGTATTCCAGTATTCCAACTAGGAGGAAGCTCTCCTCGGTCAATTCCTTACTAAATTTAGTTGGAAAAAAATCATTCATAATTCATTTTGTGAGCAACACAGCAAAGCAGGTGTTTTAGTACCACAGTCCCACAAGAAGAAAACTAGCTTCCTTTCTGTATGATATTACTACGTGTCTTCAGAACTCAAAAGTGGTGTCTTTGTATATGTGCACTGCTTCAATTGTGGACACATACCTCACATTTAAAATCTTCAAGATGAACAAACAAAGCAAATATCTTTCAGTCGATGACAGAAGTAGTGACAGCTACATTAACTCCAGACTACTGTGGTTTCATAAGCATCAATGTATTCAAGCCGTCAATGTAAATGAAAATTCTGATACACTGACTGACAGCCGGTCTGGATGGAGTGGCACAGTCTGGATTTGACCCCAAAAAAATGCAATAACTGCCTTTTGTGACATCAACTCTTTCCATCGTCAATAGGACACATAAAACGGCTGCCGACGTACGTGATGTAGAGCTGATATCAGAGGCAGCGCATCGTTTGATCATGATATGTGTCCAGTTCACACGGGGGAGTCAGCGATTCTCCATATCAAAGTCATTGTGTGTGTCTGCATCAGAGGCGAGGCAGCTCCAGACAACAGCCACTCATCAGCAATGCACTTTTCCTGACATTTGCAACCATGTGCTATTTCCAAAAAGGCCTTGACTTTGCCAGAGTGACATTTCCATCCTGAGTGAGATATATTGTATCAATATGACTCTGTGCAAGGACAATTTATAGGCAGCACAACCTGCCTTTGTAGGCAAGTGGAGAATGCATGATTCATGAAAATGAAATGTTTAATGAGACAACAGAGTCTTCAGTGAGATAATGTGAATAAATAACACATTAAAGTCGGTAGCTAGACTGATGTTTGAGATGGTGGTAGTACACAATGCCCACTCAGTCATGAATATAGAGGAGTAGAAGGCCTTAGCAAAGATTCTCATGACTACAAATATGTGTGAACGACTCAAGAAAAATGGGATTCAGCTGTCGCATGCTTTTCAAGACAGCCAAAGAGCCTTACAGTCAATAAGCACCAGAGCACAGCAGCAGAGTAGGATTTGAACCACCAACCATCCAATTATTGGAGGACTGGTGGTTCTGAGCAATGATGTGTTTATGTTTTACATACATAAACGTGTCATGAGTGAGAGCTTAGTTCTGAGAAGGACCACTAAAGGCTTTCCCCCTGTCTTTAAAGCCATGTTAAAAACCTAGGTCAATCTAAAGGGGGTGGGTCTAGAGTTTGGCAGAGGCTGAATTGTAGCTGTTGGTCAACTGAGGAGCGAAAGCTAAGAAAGATTTGGACGCTGCAGTCCTTTAGCTTAATTCCAGCAACTGCTAAAATATCAGCATCCATCACAGTGAAATCTGGGCTCTGAATGATGTAAACATGCCACAACTTGACACTGAAGAACCCACTTGGGCGTTTGACACTAAAGCTGTCGCCTGAAATCGCTCGCTTGAAATGCATTTAAGCTGCGACCTTGTCGCCCCAAACATGTCCCCTATTTTGGGGCAACAGTTTGTCAGGCATTAGAGCACCTTTACAGTGTCTTTACATTCAGCGGCTCTCATCACACACATCACATCTGGTGGGAACACACAGTAGGTCGTATCGTTCACGTGGCAATGTATATTTCTTGTGAGCCTAAATGACAATTTAGCCACTTAAACAGTTTCATGAGGATGGCTATTAAATAAGTGGAGCAGAAAATGCTTGAGGCAGAGGGAGACACAATAAAGTATTATCAGATCAGTTTGGGACACCGTGTAACCCATTGGAACAGCACCGCTGTGGAGAGGCCGCCTTGACCTTTTCAGTATTCATCACTAGATTGCATCTCAGGCCCCTAAACCAATCAACAGTGTGGAATTTCCAGGTCAGCGTTAGCACCTCAAAGTAAAGGTCAATTTAGAGCATCCCGGGTCCCAGATAACTTGGTGACAGCGCATGGCAAAGAGGATTTTCTACCTGGGAAATGACATATTACTTTACAAAGTCGCCTTGTGTCTGCTGAGGGTTGATGTCGCCGATCAGCTGAAAGGAAAGGATGAGCATCTACAAAAAAATAAAGCCCTGGTTCAGACAATGTCATCTGAGATTTTGCTGATACTGTGATGTCTGAAAACTCTTGAAAAAGCACTTTATTGGATCACTTCCAGGTGGATAACTCTTTGTTTTATGTAGAATTCTTTATTTACTAGAAAAACCAAGCGCTGATAGCATGTTTGCTACAGATGAACTCCATATAAAAAAGGACTTAAGTGACCAACAATTCTGTGTGGACACAACCTGATGAAAGGAACCACTGACAGCAACATCAAGTCGGTCACTTCAACATGCGCGGAGAAATAGCCTGGTCCCCTGGAATTGGATCGTGAGAATGGTGCCGATAGGAAGCCACAGACAAGATCTATATTTACTCTGACAGAGGAGCACAAACAAAAAGAGGTTATGATAGCACATCTGAGATCTCTCTCTCTTTTCTTTTTAGTATTTTGGATCAGACATGCAGTCCTGTGCCGGGCAACAATGGCAGGGTTTCAAAAAATTAGGTGGGCGTTTGGTGGCTTTGGCAGCGTGGCCCACCACAATGTCATTGTTAAGGTGAGACATAGTGAGATTCGTACAGTGAAGTTGTACAAATCTCACCATGCGTCCTTATTATTGTGCATCAGGCTTTTATCTGAATAAATGTTTGTAGTGGTATCGCTTCCCAAGACTGTTGAAAGACAGTGACTCACAGTGCCCAGAAGTTGGTCACATGAGACAATGCAGTATAAATACCAAGTCACACTGTGAGGCGACAATGAGATCACCGCACCATCTCACCTTATGCTAAACCAAACCACTCTGTTTGAACATCAAGAAAAAAGATGTTGAATCAATTGAAAAGCGAATACATCAATGTGGACTTCTGGATATAAAAGTCGACTAAACTTTCAGCAATATGTTTCACCGAAGGAAAGAGATATATAAAACCATGTACATCCAAATACGCAGCACCAGGACAGTGAGACTGTGTGTGACTCTTCTTCAGGTGCTGAAGTAACTCTTCCTCTCCCTTTGCTGTGTGTACTAGTTACTTCTAATTCAAAATTCTAAGTCATAAGTCTAATCAATAAGTTTACAAATACAAAAAAATCCAAGCTTCTCGCTACTCAAAACATGCAAGTTATGAAGAAACTCTCTTCCACTCAATTCTGAGTTATGATTTAAAAAATAGTGACACGATGGTGACAGCGAGTCATGAAGCCAACGTAAATCACTATTGTATATTTGTGTAGAGTGGCATTTCAAGCTCGCCATGGCCTCTTTAAATGACAGATGTACTGGATTTGGCCCATGGGCCATGAGTTTGAATCATGAGATGAAGATAAGCAGCAAGTAAAACTGTCATCTGAGGACAAAAAGTAGTTCAACAGAACATGCATGATGTTAGATTTTTATCATGGTTATTTCAAGTAGTTGTCGTAAACTGAAGATAAATGGTTTTCAGATTTATGCTCTCTCATTTGGTCTGCGTTAAACCATAAAAGAGAGGTGAATGCTAAGATTTATTGCGAATACTTGACTGCTACAAAAGCGGTAGGTGACAGCAGGCATTATACTGGAAAGACCTTGCTTTTTAAAACTCTGCATTTTTCCATCAGTCTCTCCCAAATACTTCACCGAGACCACCTGAGGCTTGAAGAAAAAAAAAAGGGAAAAAAAAAAAAGCTCTGTTGACAAGTCATTTGCAGAGCACTGATGAGTCGCAGCAGGAATGATGAAAGCAGCTGGAGAACTGCAGGATGTAACGGCAACATCAATTCAATTAAATGGAGAGGCAGTTATTATTCCTAATGAGGGGTGTGTAAATGTTTTCCGGAACTGTATGGATTAAATGTTGTAGGCTATGAACAAGGCACAAATTGAATAATTGTTGATCGGATGACTGTTTTCTCCACCGTTTTCTACTCGAAAGGATTGGTTTTACATGAACATTTATTGGTTGGTTGCTAGCTTCATATATGCCAAGAGGAACAGCAAAACAACGTGACTTGAATATAATAATATGTTTTTAATATTAGTTGTGGGTGAAATTGGTGTATGTTTGACTCATATCCTTTTTGTTCATTTGATGAACAAGTGCATATATTCCATTCATATAAGAGGTGGATTTAATTAGACTGTTTTGTTGAAGCATTTCTTTTACACCTGATATAAATAAGAACAGTAAATAAAGCGGGAGCTGTTTCGGTGGTCAAGAGGATGCGCACGAGTATGATGAAGCTCATGGTGCTACAGAGGAAGCCTCAGCCTCCGGCTCCATGTGGATGAAAAGAGCGGCGGGGGGAAGAAGACAGGACATTCCGCATGTATGGTAATGTGTCAAGCCGGCAAGACGATGAATAAAACCGTTTCATCTCCACCGCGCGAGGCTGAGAGCAAGACACATTACCGAATAATTACAGATTCTACTTTTACTTAAAGTTTATGCCTCCAATTATGACACTGGATTTTATCGCAGACACCTGGTTTGGGGCTGCAGTGGTGACATGGGGATGTGCTTCTTATGAATAATACAATTAAACAAAAGGAGTTGGGGAAAATATTGCGGCATAATTCAAGCCAGGATGAGACTTTTGGGAGTCGTGCGGCAATATTGCAGAGCCGCCTTTTGCTCGTGATGTGGGATGTATTATCACTTTATAAAGAGATATTTCTGTAGTGAGCAATTAAGGAAGTAGACGGCTGGAGCAAGAACCGAGTCTGGGAATTGCAGTGTCTAAGAAGTGCTATTGGGCCATATTGTCTTGTAAAAGTGTGATTTTCTTATTAAATTCAGATGTTATTACTCACTCGTTTAATCCCTTCACTAATTTTTATCCCCCTATCAGGCCTTCTAATAAGACTGGTTTATGCCCCTTTCCGTAACAAGCAATATGTGTGGGGTTTAAGGCATTCAGGACGCTGAGTAAAGAGGCAGTCTTCCCAGATTCTCCAGGAAAAATCTCCTCCCAGATGGACTGACTTGGTCAGTTACCAGGGAAAGTGTGGGCATGCTGAGTGTGCGGTTATGCTGGACTATGTTTGATCGTGGACATGGAAAACAAAAGAGAAAGAGGGGCCAGGAAGAAGGAGCACTCAGCCAACAGAGAAGACAATATCCCTGAATTTGCTCAGAGTGGAAGATGGCAAGCCGACCAGTAGAGTATTGGCAGAGTGATAATAGGCCAGGGGAGTGTTGGAACCAAGGGGGGTGATGAGATGTGTACGAGGGGCGGTACGGGGGAGTGGTGAAAGTGAGTGTTGTCCCCAGGACATTGTACACAAGGAGTGGGCAAGGAAATGTCCTCCCAGGCCACAGTCATGATGTGGAGGATGGAGAAGGTTTTCCATAATCTTCTCAGCAATAAAAAAAAAAAAGAAAAAACATCTGTCCTTGGAAAGTTTCTCTTCGTAGACTTAGTTTGCCGGATCTTCCTGCGACAGGCCCCAGTCTTCTTGTGACCCCTCCCAATTGGAGTGAGCAGTAGAACAAATGTTTTCTCCTGCAACCAACTCACAAATCACCTGTTAATCTGAAGGTGTGGAATGTTCTTCCGCTAAGGACAAAAATAGCAGGTGTGAGATTCGACGTTTCTTCCGCGGGGTCTAAAATGCATCTACTTCTGAGGTCTTCGACTATTCAGATCACCGAACAAGGAGTGGGGGCGGCCAATTCTTCCAGATAGGTGCGGATATCAGAGACTTTGTTTTCACAGACTTGAAGGATGTGATGATAAGGAGTCAGTCAGTGAGTGGGTGAGGAAAAGGGAGGAGGTGAGAGATGAAGTTTGAAGATAGACATGGAGAAGCCGAGAGAGAGAAAGTGAGAAGTTTGGAGAAAATGTGATTTGGTCTGGTGTTTTGGGCTGCATGCTCCATTTGCCCTCCCTGACAGAGAGGGAGAGTGACGGGCAATGGCAGGAATTGAATCAGTAGATTAAACACCCCCCTTCTCCTCCCCTTCTCCTGCCTCATCTCAACTCTTCCCTTCTCTTTGCTTCTTGCCACCTATTTTCTTGCGGTGAGGGAAATGTGGTCAAGATTGCCGGCAGAGATGTTCTGGCCAAGTGTAGCTGAGGATCCTTTGTCACCCCTAAGATTGATCGGGTGATTAAATATCCAGCAGAAGAGCATCAGCAGTCACTCTGGACCATGAGCAGCAGCACGGTGGCGACAAGGAGATGTGGACTGGAAAAGCTCTGCAATGTCAGACTTGATCACACTTGTGTGACTTCATCACACTTGAAAATGAAGTACTAAACGGGAAGGGGGAGTGAAGACCCTCCTCAATGGCCTTTCTTGAAGCAGTCTTTCTAGTCATGTCAGTTCTAGGACTTAAGCAGATGATTGTAAAGTGTGTTGACAAAGAAAATATGATTCTGGCAGCTGCGGGATGCGCTCAGGGTACGTGTCAATTGAATCTGTCACTGGGTTGTGTTTTGGACACTAGTCGCACAACGAAATATCAGCCAACCTTCAACGTTTCTTTCGCTATTTGTGTTATAATTCGTTTTTTAGAGACAACAACTAAACATGATTCAGATTAATATTGTTCATTCAGGAATTATTTTCCTAATAAACTGCATCAGGTTTGCATCAGTCTCCAACTTTTCGTCACTAAATTATTATCTCTTTTTAAAAATATTTTGTAAAAACAAGGCTGAACTTCATGTTCTCAGGAATGAGACGGATAGTGACGTTTTATCAATGCAATTGATATCACAATTTCTCAAGGTTGTAGCTGAAAACTGTTGGAGATGAAGGCATAATGTAAATAAAATATTCAGTGTGACCCAAACTTTGGGATGGAAGACTATTTACTCATCTAATTTGTATATTTTGACGTCACAAGGCGGCGCTATAGTGTATAAAGTAACAGATGTTTATCTGATCCACTGCTGATGATGGCTGGGCATCATTGTCGTTTTCTGCGGGACTGTGAACCCCAGTGCTGCCTAGCGCTGTTCGTGTTGTCTTTCTTCTGCGGCTTCTACTGCTGTTTCTGCAATTTTATTTATTTATTTTTTCACATTCTCGCTACCTCTGTCACTGTGTTTTGCTACACGGTGTGCTGCTTGTGTACTGCCATGGCATGGACACTACAAACAGAAGAGCGTTCTGTCATGAATGACTAGAACATTACCTCCTTCGTCTCCTCGAACACAGGGCTGTTTTCAATCTCGATTTCATCCAAAATATTGATAGAACTATGTTAAGTAATGTCGCTCAGGTTGAAGTTAGTTGTCTGCCATCTGCCTGAGTTAAGTAGTGAATACTGGCGATCACTAATTCATCATATTTTCACCTCGGCTTGTTCAAATTCCTGTGGCAATTTTGCAATGATGCCTAAAGAGGCCACCTAGAGCTTTAGACCAGGGGGACCTCTGGGGTCTTTGGGCCCACCTTTCCCAGAACAAGTAGGCCGTACAGGTAACAGAACTGATTCAGGACTCTTGATTTCATTTGTGATGAACAACCATATTTAATCTACTTACATGCAAACAAGCCAAAACCTTGTGAAAGGATGTGAAACCATGTGGTCAATGCAAAGATACTTTATTTGTGATGTCATATTTATTTGTCATGGAAAAGTCAAACCAGCAGCAAAACCAGGTGCATTTACTAAAGAAAAAACAAACAAAAAAAATACACTTGATGCAAACTGTTGAGAAAATTGAAAAACTAAATATAATAAAACTAAAACTCTAAATATCATAAAATAAAAATACCATATTTTATATAAACCCCAAAGAAGATATAAGTAAATGAAAGTATTGCCACAAAATGTTCTAATTAATTTTCAAAACTGCTTCAACAGGTGCTTCATGACCAGTTTTTACTGTTGGAGGGACAGCAGCATAACTTTATCATTTTTTCTTTTCAAGAACTTCTTCATAGTTGTTTACTATCACAGATTTGCAGCTGTCAATGTATTAAACTCAGTGTATGTGCTAGCGGCCCAAACCTGTAAAACAAAAAACTTCTAGCGACCTTCGAGGAGGTGCTCGTGGCCCAACCATGGGCCCCCGGCCCTGTGGTTTAGAATCACCGCTTTAGACTAAATATGTGAAGATGGCTCAAATTAAATGCAATACTACAGTATATTGAAGGGCACCATCAACCATAACCCAAGTGTCATTCAATATCATAGCTCCAGAAGATCATTGATCCAGAAAGAAATGTATGTGATCAAAGCCAGATGGTCTCTGGGCATATCTGGTATATAAGAAACACAATATTATGGTTTCATATATATATATATATATATATATATATATATATATATATATATATATATATATATATATATATATATATATATATATATATATATATATATATATATATATATATATATATATATATATGGACTCCTGGAGAAGCACAAAATTTGAATATCAGAGATTAACTTTAATGAACTCCTACTTAGTCACAGTAAGCGTTCAGAGAATAATGATGCTATTGAACCTAAACTGCAGATGCTTTTGCTCCGCTTTAGGAACAATTGGATCACAGACACCAACAAAATGGCACAAATGTATGTGTGATGTCTGATTATGGCTCTGTTTCAAAAGGAATAATGGATATAAATTGTGAGAAGGACTTTCAACGTGGTGGGGCAGTAAAGCTGAAGGCAGTAAGTTTCTTTAGAGGGGATGAGGATAGAATAAAAGGAGGAAGGAAGAGCCACACGGAAGTAATTTAAAATGTAGCGAGGCACAGAGAAGCGACGCAATGGGAGCTATTTTTGAGTTGTAATAAACAGGATGCAAAGAAATGTTTGAAATGGAATCATGGAGCTTGTGAAGCCATGCGATCTTCTTGGCTCACCACTGGGTGTCACAGGATCATGCAGCCGTCCACGTCAACGCTAAAAGAGGAAATGGCCTCTGATCATCAATATAGGAGAGACGTAAAATAAGGAGACATTAGTGCTAGAGAGAGTTGGGAAAAGGGATTTGGGTGCAAATGTGGATCTGAAAAGAAAAAAAAAAGAACAACCCTAGGTAGATGGATCAAAGGAAGCAGAGAGAAGTGACGTGGAATGAGAGAATTAAACTCATTTCGAAGGACAAAAGCTTGGAGGAAGATTGAGCAGGAATTGTCTGGAAAAAAAAACAACTCACCACAGGGGGCAGGTTTCTGCACTTTGGTCAAAAGCATTTCAAAACTTGAAATGAGTGTTGTGTTATGTTTGTGAAGACGGTGCCTATTCATTCACTTCGCTCTCTCGCTACCCACTCAGATACTAACAAGCAACGCAAAGGTTTGTGCAGGAGTGCGATGTAAGTAAATACGTTCAAGGCTGCATATCTGTGCTTTGTACAGATGACCTTGGTCACAAGCAATCTGCTGGTAAGCGTGCAGTCTACTCTGGTTAGAAGCAATGGCGATCTAAGATAGGTCAATGTAGGCATCATTCTGTTGTACCATTTTGCAGAATTTTGCAGAACTAGTGTTATGAAAAATAAATAAATAAATCGGTGTGCACTGAAAACCCACTGTTTTAATGGTGTGTTGCACACTGTCGGTTCGCTGGGCCATGGTCCCAAACCTTATAGTACCTGCATGATGCCATGTGGAAGATGCAGAAAGTTTTTCACAATCTTGGAAGCAATAAATAAGAACATCTGTCCTTGGAAAATTACATTCTTTAGACGAAGTTGTTGCTCTTCCTGCGACAGGCCCCAGTCTTCTTGTGACACCTCCCAATTGGAGTAAGCTGTCGAACAAATGCAAACGACTCACAAATCACCTGTTAATCTGAAGGTGTTGAACATTCTTCCTCGAAGGACAAAAATAGCAGGTGTGAGTTTTGGCGTTTCTTCCATCTAAAATGTATCTACTTCTTTGACTATTTAGAGAGAGAATTTTGTTTTTCATAAATAATCATTAACCATCGAGTAAGCCAGGGTTCAGAGTGCACAATGTCACCCATGAAATACTATTTTTGGAGTAGACCGCCTCCTGTTCATTACGTACTGCCTATGGAGCACTGGAAAAAGTGCCCACTCAGCAAAACAGCTGTGCCAATCACAGACATGAATTGGTCACAAAGCACAAGATTCATCCAATCAGCACCTGAGAATATGTTGCCTGAGGGCCACCGTTCAGCAGTGCCCCCACTTTTGTGATGGAAACTTCCCACAAATTTGGCCTCTAGTTATTGCATCAAATTATTTTAGTCAAAGACAATGTTTACGTTCATCACGATTGACATTCATTGTTAGGAAGGATGTTGTCCTATACACGTCTGTTAAAATAGGAAGATGGGTCCACGAGCTGGTCATGTCATTGGACGCCTAATGGGTACAGGGTTTGCCTACGAACCGACAGTTGAGGGTTCAACAAAATTCAACTTCTCTGGAATGTGAAAAGTAATGTTTCAGCCACTGATCATTGACAACTTTTATTTGACTTTTATTTGCGCTTGTTTATTTTGCTTCCTGTTCATTACTGTACATACTGCTTATGGGGCACTTGAAAAAGTCAAAACAGCTCAGCCAGTCACCGACATGAAGTGGTCACATGGCAAAGATGTTCCAGGCACTGCCCATGTACAACTTTTAGTTGGGTTTGTTTACTTTGACAACATTGCCACTCTGTCATTTGAGATGTTTGAATGTGAAACTGGCAGAGCACGTCCCTAGAATTTTTGCACCTGCAATGTCTCATATTTGGTTCAGATATTCCCGATGAAGATAGCGATCCTACATCAACATTGCTTTGTTCTAATCCCGTGGAAAATGTCACACAAAACAGCCCCTCTCTTTCCCCCATAGCCACACAGTTGGTATTCAAATGGGCACCATGGAAATGTGCTTGTTATTCACTGTGGTAGTTATTCATGTCTTCAATCTCCCGAACAACAGACTCACCAGGTGGCAGTGAAGTTTACGGTCCCCCAAATCATTCCATCCGCCATCCGCCGAGCAGAACAAGTGTGTGGTAATTTATAAACTGCCTTCATCAAGTTGTAAATCCCATCAAATTAGCAACAACAACACACAACAAGGAGACGAATGTGTTGCTGTCATTCTAACTTCTGTCGCTTCACAACGCCTCTGTTAACGACACAGCTTCTGACGCGACACACACTCATGTTCGCCTTGGCGATTTCACCAGGTCAGATGCACAAAATGAGACTCTCATTTAGAGATATTTCAGATGCGTTTGTAACCACCATGTCTTGCCCAACCACTTTCATATTCAACTGGAGCTACATGGCCACATCTCTCCACAAATCCAAGTCTCTCTGACTCATCTTGTGCTATAAGTCAGCCCATCCCAAAGAATATAACAATTACTGACTCCACTAGATTACAGCACTTCTTCAGCAGTAGTTGGAGGATCCTTAAAAGATTTAAAATCCTCTAGAGACAGTTCAAATGCCGCCCTGCTCTCCAACACTCTGAGCTGTGCCTTGGAACAGACAGTCGCCCCACTCCATCCTCCAGTGAGCGATTGCATTATCTCTGGTGCAAAAATAATGTTGCTTTGGTTTATGAGTATTTTTAGCTAAATAATACAAAATAAAGCAGACATAAAACCCTTATGAGAAAACATGCTTGAAAAATGTATGTACGGTTGTATTAAAATATTACTTGAATAAGAATAAAAGCTCTGCAACACAATAAACAATGAAGCAGGATGAACTGAAAAAAGAGTCATTGACTTTTGGTTTTCCCCGCAGTTGAGTTGAAGTCCCCAGAGATTATTATTGATTAATCGAAATATGATCTCAATGTTGCAGAATGCCGGCAAGAAATTTATCAGAATTAAAGTACACATTACATTAATAACATTAAGTGTATGGGAGTCTAATATCCAGCAAAACAATTTACTCAAGTGAAGCACTCCACCTAAGCACCATAACACTGTATCTGTATACGTTGCTACTCTTCACTTCTGATTAAACAGTGACCTGCAAAATACCCAGATCAATTCATATTCATATTTTCATATGTGTAATTCCAGACTTGGGCACTGAACAATGTGTTAGACAAATGTGTTCAGTGAGTACGTTAAAGAAAGCCTCTTGGTAGAGATGCATTAGGTCACGTACGAGAGAATCATAATTCACGTTGACATTCTGAAAATGACAGGATGATTCACAGACATATTAGTTTAGATTATGATTATTGTCATGCTACATCTGAAAGTAATCCTGGAATTAGGTATTTAGGTGGACAAAAAACCTCCATTGGAGGTTTCACAATAACTTCCTTTTATGGTAGGCATTTTAAATGAATGAAAATTGTTTCCAAATTCAGGTATAAACCTTGAGTTTTCCATGGACTTAAAAGTGAATCCTATATTCCGCATGTCAATCATCACTTGCCTGAATTTTACCACCAAGTAACTCGTGCAAAGGGAGAATAAAACCGAGCCTCTTGTTAGTGCAGCAGACTGAACACAAACGCAGACACAAAGCCAAGTCCTTAAACAGCCAAGAGTTACTGCTGTGGAAAAGCGCCAACCGCCTCTCGTCATTATGGAGTCTATTACAGAGTCTGATACGAGTGTGATCCCATCAGAGCCCATGTGTCAGCTCCTTGTACAAATAAATTCAGGACAATTAGGTGTCAGCATCAAGTTTCCTCGTTCACTGAACCTCTTTATATGACATCCGGTAATCCGCAGGATAATCACGCCGGGCTGGTATTACACAGTCTGTGACCTTGGTTTGTATTCCATCAACAACACCATTACCAGCAACACGTATGTAATGTATACAGCAAATGGTTTGCTGATGTCTTCGGTGTTTGATAACAAGACACTCTCCCCCAAATAAAAAGCAGAGAGACTCCCACATGGGAGATTAAAGAGTGGCCCTTATTTCCGTTCATGTCTACACTGCTGCATACGCGATCGTTGCTGAAGTGGAGAGGTGGAGGATGTAAACATCCCGGAGAGCGAGAGAGACCAGAGCATCACCGCGCCTCTATCAACATGATGGGAGGTGATATTTCTTAAACACGCAGAAAATACCTCCAGTATGTCAAGGACAGGCCGAGGAAGGTAAAGAATGAGGGCTATTATTTAGTGCAGGCTCTGAACACTGTGAGCCTCTTCACTGGCACAAACCTCCTCAGCCAGAGGTTTTAGCTTTAGAGGGGCTCACATTGATTTGTCGGATCTGACCCCCAATTTCCACCCAACCCGGAGGTGGCGCGGAGGCTGAGCTGCGCGGAGGTTTTTCAGCAGCAGAGAGAATCGTTCAGACAGGAAATCAGCAATCTGGGACAATTTTCCTTATGAAACACAACATGTGCAGACGTTCTGTGAAAGAGCAGTGTAAACATTAGGTCATTGCCAGCGAACGGAGCGCGTCTTTTATGACAACACGAAGGACCAGTTGTTCATTTTGGAGGTTGAGCCTCTGTCCATGCTTCATCATAAACTCTATGAAGACATCACCTCTTTCAATCCACGCCCGTTCTTCGCCCATATAAACCATAATCTTTACATGTGAATCACTGTGATTAGAATGTTCACACTTTAAGAAACTAAAATTAAAGCATGTGACATGTTTGCCCTCCAGCGGTGTGATGCCATGGTCCATCCTCTGTGGTTGGGGTAAGGGCTTAGCCAGAGGATGGCTGTCTTTGAGGGTTTACTCCAGTAGGGTCATGTCATTTGGCATGTATAGTACGTCACGTGATCTTGACAATGAAATGTTTTGATCGGCACCGATGTATAGTACATCCTCGCATCGTAACCCCAACCTATTCTATTTGACCACTGAGATAGCCGAGGGAGAGTAAACATTGGATTCAAGTGAAATGCAACACAATTTGTGCATCAACAATAAACACAAATGACCATTCGACACATTAAACGGTGCAAGATTTTTTAATGTGTTGAATCGTGTGTGTGAGTCTTACACAGCCTTAAACCGGGAGCCATTTACTCTCACTGTGGGTTCTGGTGTCAAAATAGCAAATGCTATTGATTTCACTCATGGCAATCCAGGTGTGGTGGAGTACTTCCTGAGTGGAGTGGGTGTCCTCACCCTGTGCCCGCGTGGGTTTCCTCTGGTGACACTGGAATCCTCCCACAGTCCAAAACAAGTGTGTTTATGTGAGAGTTCACATGCGTCCGTCCCCCTACTGTCACCCTACGCAAGTGGGATATGCTCTGGCTTCAAGTGGCCATGATAAAGACTATGAGTTCAGCAAAAATGACTTGCAGAGAAGGGTCCAGCAGTGGCTTCAGCATTTCCATGGTGATGCAAGAACGCAAGAATTGAGGTGTTTCCATGCTGTTTAATTGACCAATCGCAAACAAGCAAGGCACATTGTGTACACTGTCACCTCCGCTTTCGGCGTTTTTACCAGGACAACAAAGCAGTCATTCTATCAGTGAATATGCCGGTAAGTTGGCATTAACTAACCCTGTGTTTAGCCCTAACCCTAACCCAACCCTGGATGTCACCTGGCTGTTGAAACTAAATAGGTGTGTAACTTGGATGAAACTTCGCATTTTAAAAGCCTGAAACATTTGATGAATGAAAAGACAAACAGAATGAATTTATGATTTATTATTAACAACAACAGGCTCCCATTTCGCAGGTGCTATCGGATGATTTAGCCAATCTTTGAAAACATTATTTGAGGAAATAACTAAATTAAAATCCCCAAGCTGAACTCCATGGCATGATCAGCTGGCAGCACCCAGATCCCGGACTATTTAACTCTGACTCAGCCTTGTCGGTCATTTACCTGAAGAGGTTCCTTAAGTTTACAAAGCACGAAAACAGCATCCTCTGTAAAGAGATGTTCTCCTATTTGCAAGCATGCATTACAGTCAGGTGCAGGTGTAGCGTCACCACTGGATGGATGGCGCCAATGACAGCCCCTCACAAACAGGACACCTTTACGGGTAACGCACACACGCACACAAAGCTTCACCCAATTCTCAAGTTCCTGTATGATTCAACAATGAGAGGGATTAAAGAGCTCTATCCTGGAAAGCCTGTGTCATTACATTAGAGGATTCCCACTGGATGGAAAATGGATTATCATATTCACATCACAGCACAAGTCCTACTGAAAGGCAACCAATTACCGACACAGTTGGCATTATACTCCACCTCATTCTATTCAGGTATCCCTGCGAGCGCAGATAAGAAATATGAGTCACCGCACTCCCCCACACAGCTGCTTGCAGACTTGTCTAATGCAGCAGGCACATCTGCTTGTCAAAATTCATCCGCGCTGCTTTTTATCACTGTCATCCGCAAATATGCAGTTAATTGCAAACACACATTATGAAAAGCACAGAGATACTGAGTTATTGTGCTAAAATGAGTCTGGACAAAACAACCTTCGTGTCAGGGCTTGTATTGGTCACAAACACAATGTGGCGTAAATGCTAACTGGCTTGAAGCTTTATGTTTGATCATTCATAAGAAGCTTGACTGTCGAAAATAAGGAAAACGAATCAAGAGGCCTGTCAACAGGTTGTCGGGGAAATCGCAGATGTTCTTGAACTCTGACACAGGAGTCACAGTGGTGTGACGTTAATATAGAGCCACCGAAGGATGGTCACACACCAGTCCATCGCAGCTTTAAATGAACTGCTTTGAAATAGAAATTCTGCCAGTCTGTCACATTTTCCCCTAGGGTCCAACAGAGGAACTGCAATCCCACCATCACCAGGGCAATTTTAGGTGCAGACAAGCCTGATTCACACATTCACGTTGTGTCACACGACATGTACGAATTTCAGTTCAGGCCACTTCACATGTGCTCAAGCTTCCGTCATCAGAATCAATGTTGTCACTGCCACCATGACATGAATTCAGTTGAATTTTGGTGGATTAATATAATCTTAAATAATTTTCTCTTTATGTATAGTAACTGAGTTCAGTCATAACATGTGGCTTGAAAACAATTTCATAATAAATAAGTGTGATGACCCAAAAGAGAATAAGCACAAGATATGGTTGTCACACTCGTGAGGAGGTGGGCAGAATGGTAAAAAGTACCACAAAACTACCTCCACTTGGTGAACTGTACAATGAAAACACACATTTTGAACAACACCGCATACATTTGCAATCAGTTGCAAGTAAGATTAAACTATAAGTCTTGACAATGATAGTTTCACTGATTAAAGACAGTAAAATAAACAAGACACTACAACAAAACAAAACTACAGGGGAAAAACGTATATCATTAATATTGAACTGATGTTATTTCAAGGCACTTGAATCAAAATATTTATGTTAAAAATAATTGAAATATGAATGGAAATAAATGTGGAAAATAATTCTAGGACATAAAGTGTTGGATGAAAAGAAACTTCAATCAAAGTATTCATTTATTTTTTGCAAGAGCCAAGGTTTGGACAAATGTTCATACTCCAACTTTTTAAAAGTGTATTAGCGCAGTATGTCATGTTTAGCTTGTCATGTTTATCTGTTTAGTTCTTATGCTGTTACTTCCTGTTCATCTTGTCCCTGTGTGAAAGTTCCAGCATTATACAGGGGTTGGACAAAATAATGGAAACACCTTAAAGCTAAAAAAGCTTCAAGGTGTTTCCATTATTTTGCTATATATATATATATATATATATATATATATATATATATATATATATATATATATATATATATATATATATATATATATATATATATATATATATATATATATATATATATATATATGTATAGTTGTGCCTGCTTGGACTGATCACCCGTGTACTGAACCTTGCCTGGAATGAATTTGACCTTCTGTGTGAGTCGAACACTAACTTGTCCACTTACTTGTGCGTCTGATAAGCAGTGTGGTGAGTCTTCCATTCATGTGTGTTTTCTGTGTGTTTTCTATCATTAAGCTTGTTCACTTATTTTTATATTTCTTATTATCTTCACCCATATAAAGTCAAAATAAGTTGGGTTTTGCAAACATACTTCTTTTATTTCCTTGGATCATAACAGGAGAAAAGGCCTGTTTGCAAGTGGGTCTCAGTACTCGTGACTCTGCCTATTCACATGAATACTACCTTTTCATTTAATTTCTACTCCTTTTCTATTTATTACAGTAACCACAGGAAGGGCAGACATTTTAAGATTCATTCCCTATCCTGTCATGGCATCTACTATCTGTGAGGTGTCAAGACAAATAAAGCTGAGATGAATATTTCCTGAAAGGCAAATTCGTCTGGATTGATGCAAATTCCTCGAATTCTGTGACTCAGTGTTGCAAACACTCAAAGTGCATGGGCAGAAGCACCTATCATTTATTCATTCAGCTGTCGAGCCGGTCTTCCATCGGGGTTACGAGGGGATACAATCCGAAATGACCAGCTGCTAGTTATTTTTAGCCCGTGTTGGTGATGTAACGTAGCAAGAGGCAGACGGCCAGAGTAAATCCCACCACACAGGAGTTAAACAGCCTGCGGGGCAATTTCATGTAAATATAACTGCAACAAACCATGATTACTTCAGGGAGTCAAGCGGAGGTCAACGAGGAGCATGTGGGTCGACTCCATCGTGTAGCTAGCTGTGGTTATTGGTTTGATGCCCGGAGGGAAAAAAAAAATCTTTAATGAGTTAATTGTTTAGAAATACACCAGATTAAGAAGCGTAGAATCACACGTGATCCACTCAGGGATTTGTTTGTAGTGTCTGTTGTTTTCTTTTATTGATCTCCATTGTCATTGTAAGATAAAATTTTGTTTCTCTATGTTTTCCACGTACTTGTTGACCAAGATTTACCTTTGAAAACCAGTATAATTGCATAAATTCAATATGTGTTCAGTTATACTGTTTTTTAACTGTATTCATGATTTTGTGTGTTAAGTACATCAACTTTCTTCAAAAAATAATATGTTACGTAATAATATAACAACAACAATAACAATAATTATTATTATACATTAAAATATGGTATAATAATAGTATTGTTTATTTGAAAATAATGCATAAACTATCACTATTATTTGGTCATAATTATGATTATCTAAATAATATTTATTGGTCATTTGATGTAGGAAAAAAGAAAAAAAAAGTTTTCAAAGCATATATGGGTGTTTATCATGTGATACTGCTTATCTTGCTTTGTGAGGACCAATTCTTGACAAAACACTGCCTGAATTTGAGGGTGAAGACTTCAAAATACTCATTGTAACTGGGTTTCTATGGCAAAGAGAAACCTCCTAATGTCCCCACATGGATGGTAAAACAAACGTGTGTGTGTATAGTATTTCACACAAATGAAAGAATTTATTCCAATTAGCTTCCATGCTCCAACACAAGCTGGATGAAAAGCCTTCACATTAGCAGTGTGTTTACATCACCAGGCGGCCTTTCATGTTGAGTTTGAATGAGCCCCAGAATAGAGGGTTTGAGCTGCAGGTATCCTACCCCTGATCAACGAGGATTTCAACTCGAAGAGGAGGAAAGAGGAAAACCTGCGAGTTGTGTGTGATTCCATTACAGCGCTTTGTCATTTTTCACAACTGTAATTACTCCACAAGGTCTGCGGATACTTTTCACTTTGTGATATTTTCCGAAACAAGTGACAACTTCGAAAATTGGCCTGAAATGCTATGTGACTGCCGCATCCACCGTGGGTGATTTCAGGAGTCGCTGTAAGCACGGCATGTGTTTGATGTGCCTGCAAACCATCTGTCTGCATAGCACTCGATATTAAATACACATTTCCTTTCATAATAAAGAGCATTTTAGCCAGCGGGCTTCTCCAGACATGATTCACTGTGGTGGAGCATTTCTTTCTTTTATTTTGCTGGATACAAAGCGACCATGGTTTGATCTTTTTTTCATGATGATCCTGCTACAGCAGTCTCTCAGTCACACGACGAGGAACTGAGACACGCTCATTTTCTTTCACATCTTTGTGGGAGAATCTCTCATGTGTCTTGGATTCCGGTTCAGATAATTAAAATAATGCGTTTCATTTTTGCTGTTCATTGCATTTCCAAGCTGGTGAGGCCCCATTGCTTCATTTTTTTATTTTTTTAAATGATGAGTCAGTTATATTCTGAGATTATTGCCGTAAACAGTCTTAGTGGCCCACATAAGCTCCGTACTCATGTTGGAGGGACGGACTCATGTCGCTGCTGACATCCCACAGACGTAATCGACTGTGAGACGCAATTCCTTGACTCACGCTTGTTTCCTGTCATGTTTGGCAAGTCAACAAGTGAGAACATTTCCCACTGTGTAATCTACAATATATGAATCAACGGATACATTAATAAACATGACTGAACTTCAGGAGTTTTCAGAAGGTTGTTGCTTTGGCACATTTCAGAAGCCCTCTAGTGGACACTGACGTGTATGATCAACACAATTCACCTTGCTTTCGTAGGAGTCAGTACTCATGCATCAAGAAACACAAGTTTAAATGCAAGTTTTAGTGCAAGAACACAACATTAAAAACATGGTGTGTTGCTTTAATGCATGTTTGTTTACTTCACTCAGTTCACTTTATTGTGTTGACTCAAGTGTTTTCGCTTTAATTGAAATATTTCAGTGTAAATTTGACCCAGATTTTGTACATGCCCTGCAGTCATGCCTCCAGAGTCCAGTGACATGTTTACCGCCGCACAACAAGGGCTGGAATACACAACTGGAGGATTTGATGACTGGAGTCCATCCCAACAATGAATGAATGAGTGTTTATTCCAATCTCCTCTGGTACATTGAGATTCCATTTGACCTTTTTTATGACCTACAGTGCACCTTGCGTGCAAAAGGGCAGTGTTGTAGAAATACAAATGCTCCTCAGTTCATCGGTTTCATTTGTTGTCCTCGATTTCTTTATTTAGACCTATGATGCAAATGGCTGCCTTGTCTTCTTGACATTTTTCGACACTATACAAATGCAAAATAGGAAATTAACCCAGGGTACTGTTATGTTCCGTGTTTTTCTTGTGCTTTTATTTTTTTTATTTTCTATCTGTGTTTTCCTTTTCCTTTGTTCCCAACACACCTGAGTTCCAGTCTGCGCTGCCAGATGGTTGATCCTTGTTCTCTGGGAAAG
The DNA here is from genome assembly GCF_027744825.2 of Synchiropus splendidus. NCBI lineage: Eukaryota > Metazoa > Chordata > Actinopteri > Syngnathiformes > Callionymidae > Synchiropus > Synchiropus splendidus. The sequence continues at coordinate 21,630,553 of NC_071339.1, read as the reverse complement.
CCCTCCTCAAAATTAGCTCTTTGAAATGTATCTATTGTTTCTGCCGCTTCCTTGTTTGTTCTTGTTTGTTTGGTTTTGTTTGGTTGTCCCCGTTAGTTGGCTTTGTAATAATTCACCTCTTTTCTGTTCTCAGGTTTTTCCCCGCCCTTGAGTGTTTTGTCGCTCCGCATTTTTGGATAGCGACGTCCTTAGTCTCCTGTCTGTGCCCTGTTATTTTTGGTGTTGTTGTTGATTAAATATTGTAAAACTGAACCTTGTCTATGTCGAGTAATATGTGGGCCAGTTACTATTTAGCACCTGATGTTCACCTGAGCCAACCATGTCAGATAAACTGATAAGTGTACACATTGTTTTACTATATTGTCTGGACCATTCAGGTCAACACCCGGGACCCTTCCAAAAATGTGCAAGTCCCGTCTCTGGGGGGGGTGTTGCTTCTAATATATAACTTACAGTGTCTTTAACATTTCTTGCTAGATTTCACAGAGACTTGAAAGGAGTAGATTAAAGAACAGTTCTTCTCATTCTGGTGATGCGTGGTACAGCCATGGAAGATCGCAGAAGTGGATACCATTGTTTTTGTCTCGTAGATAACAAAATATAATATAATAATTAAAAGTCATTTGCATTTTTCTCGTGCCCTCTGTGAACACAGCATTACTCTCTCTACTGAGATGCTTGTGAGGTGACCATCCAGGCAACTAATCATTTATTTACCTGGTTTTATTTTCAGTTCAACTCCAACACTTCCATCTTCTCCTCCTTCTTTTTTTATTGCCCAACAAATCGCCCTCAGGACTCACCTAAAAGGTCTGCTAGTTAAACACAAGGTTGTATTAATGCCAGAAATCATTGGAACTTCATGTGTGTATAATGCGGTCTGTTTATTTTCGTGGCCACGGGGGGATGTCAGCAGCTGGTTGAACCGTGAAGCTGGAAGTCCCTGATTCACGGTTATTAACTCCCACCCTCTCCAACCCACGAAGCAGAGAGCATGTCTTCCAGCAAGGACACCAGAGAGAACCACGCTGTGCTTTTGAATGCATTTCACAGAAAAAAAAGGCCAGACTCAAAATAAGTGTCCCTAATCCATCTGAAGCTGATAAACAAATATGAAAAAAGAGGCTGCGACCTTTGATCGTAGATGAGTCGGATGCGGCAGTACAGTAAAGACGGACAAATGTTTGTGAGTGGATCTGGGTAGATGACGGAAGCCAGTGTCTGGAGCGATGGGAGGGATCTGTTCTGAGAAGGAGCATTAGAGCTCTTGACCTAAAACCTGGTCTAAAATCTCTTATTGGTCAGTCAGGATTAAACGTAGCTTTGTCGGATAGGTCCGAGAGATGTTGAGAGAGCAAGCTAGGCACCAGCGAAGTTTCTCGCCAGCACAGTTGAGCATAGGGGGAGCTGGGATTTAAGTACTCATAATAACACCTGAGCAACGTCTGTCCATGCTAACGTCTCTGTTTCCACATTCTAGTTGTTATGCTATGCTAACACTCGCGCTTCTATAGTCATCACGCACTATCCCGTTTTCTTCGTTTGTTGTCAGGGCAATACAACGCCACCAATAGGCTTGGAACATGTACTACATTGTTCTATATCAGTCTGTGGAGGCACTTCAGTCAAGACATTATAGAGACATTGTGGAGGCCTGGTGCTCACACCAGAAAGATGGGCACCTAACGGAGACACATTGTTGACACATGAGTGCTGTGTGTGCAGGCTTGTGAGCTACATGGTTCCAGTCCGGAAATGATTCTCACACAGATTCAAATAAATCAATATGAATAAATGCTATCAATGTGGGTGGAACTGACAAGATCTTCTTTTCTCAAGAATTGAAGAACGAGTGAAAAAAAAAAGGGTATCAGAAGGGGCACGTTTCTTTTGCATGGAAAAAGGGTTGGTTGCTCTAGCACCACTAGGGGTCTGTCTGTGTCTGACTCGAGTCCCTGGCCCCTAGCACTGCAAGCCAGGAGTAACTCCTCACAAGAACCTTAAGAGCAACAGATATTGTGGTACTCAGATGATGATTAATGGTGATGTTTCAGAATCTAACTTCAGATTAAAACCTAGATTTTAAAGTTTCAACTTGGGCTTTTTTTGGTGAGATTTTATTTTAGTTTTCAGTTTATGTAAATGTTTTTTTTGTTTGTTTTTTTATATTTAAATACATCACCAATAAGAATTAAAGCAAACTTAATTCACTTTCTTGAATATAAAAGTAATGTTTGCTTTTATGTGGTGTGGCGTTATATGTCTGTTGAATTAACGCCTCAACAACATTTTATGAATAACAATGAATCTAAATAATTTCACAATGGACCGAGCGACGACTCAGGAAATGAATGGTAGCATGTGACTCAATAAGTAGCAGTCTAATGTTGTTTATAAAGAGAAGAGAAGTAGGCCTGTGAAAGCGTCTTCAAGTACTGCAGTCTGACCGCGGAAACACAGCCAGGACTATTCTTGAACGTAGCAGGAAACACTGCGGCTGCTTTATCTCCTTGTTTTGCGCTTGCTATCTGGTCTTCATCTGCTGAACATGGAGCAGATTGCGACTGCAAACACAAGCGAGATAATCTGAAATGAATTCATCTGAAGTCAGCGGGCAGATGTATAATTCATGGCACACACCTGTTTTCTTGACAGCCCCCCTTCACCTTTCTCTCTCCTTGTTTTGTATTCTGCCATGTTTCTTCCCCATGCGATAATTATTCATTACCCGAGCCCTCAATCCGCTGTGACGGAGCGGCGTGATGATGAAGTGGGCTTTGTTTGAGATTGCACAGCTGGACAATATGAAAGCAGAGGGATTGAACCCTGGCAGGTGGAGTGCAAACACGCTCGGCCGCTGTTCAGAATCTGGAATGCTTTGTCATTTTTGGAGCTTGGAACGTGATCTAAATGGGCACGTCTGCTAACCCTTCCTGACAACACATCCATACTTGTAGCTATTGTTTCCAATCGAAACCAGTAGTTCACCATATTGAGCATCGTGTACAACAGAAGGGAATTGATCGTCTTGCTGTTTATTATGTAAATTTAGAAGTGATGAAGTCACAGGAATTCTTTATATTTGAGACCTGGTATCTAACTCAAGTGGTTTGTCACTTTGCTGCCGTGTCACATTAGCAGACATACTGTACAACATTAGCATGTAGAAGCTTTGATGGATAGCTTTTAGTTTTTATGTTTGGTCGTCCAAGCGGCATCATTGGTGGCAAGGTATGAGGATGCCTACATATAGGAATAAAGTGACTGTTTGCTTTCACACAAAGGCATTCTGGATTTCAGAATTGCCATTTATTGAAAAGCACCAAAACAGCCTCTTTCTGAAAACATTTTTGAAGAATTGTTGTCTGGCGCGGCAGTAATGGGTAGCCTTGCAAGAGGGTTGTGAGCTCAGTTCCAGCTTGAAGCGACATGCATGGAGTGAGTTTGTGTTGTTTGTGAGTGGAGTTTGTATGTTCTCAGGTTTCCTCCCCTAGTCCAAAGAATGTACATAGGTCAATGTTTAACTCTAAATTGTGCATCGTATTTTATGTCTCGTCATGTTCTGTTTATTTCTTGGGGGGTCCCAAGTTGCTGCCACAGGCTCTTGGATGGACTGACGGCAGACATGGTTTTTGAGGTGCTCCGTGACACCGCTATGAAATATATAAAACACACAAATGACTCACACCAGACGAGCTGCATCGCGGTGGTTTTGATCAAGTTGCAATGAAGATGATTATTCATACAGGAAGTCAAAAAAGTAAAAGTATATCTGGTGGGGGTTTCAAAATAAATCACTGTTCAAATACTTGTGTTTAACTTTGAAACATAAAGAATATGTCATGCCACACATGCCCCAAGTCCTCGACCCGCAGTCGATACCAATGAGAGTCATAGTCCTCAGACATGGATCATCATAAGATCTACGATCAACTGGATGAAAGTTAGCAAGGTCAGCATTTCACGTTGTCATGGCCTATACTAAATGTGTGTCATACTGCAATGCAATATTCCCAATTGATCTGCGTGAAGTCAGTTAAATTCAGTGTTGTGGAGAGTCAATGGGACCCTCCAGTCTGCAGCATCGTTCACACTCACAGACCACTATTAGCGAGTCCACTGTGCGTGGATGGTTACAAAATAAACATCTGAATAAATCTGAATAAGTGCAAATTAAATGTTTTTTTCTGTGGTTTCTGCTTGTATTTTAACCAGTATTCAATGCAAAATCACTCCATATCGTGTCGCTTCACTCATTCGTCACCGATATCACTGCATTGCAAATATCGCTTGTTTCGTTGAGCTGATGCCGTGTCATGAACCTGGCAGAAACCGCTTCTCGTGTGAGATGCCACTTTGCATAACAGAATGTGGTAACATGCCTAACATCTCCTGGTTGCTCTTAAGACGACTCAGTGTGAAGACTATGTCAGTCACAGGTCACATGAGACCGAGAACCCTTCTGCCCTACTGAGAACTTAAGAATCACAGATTTAGCTCGGATAAGAGCCGAGATCATACAAGCCCAGGTTTGCTGCAAAGATAGGTCAAACCTCTTGTCCTATATTGTTCCCACAGTGTGGACATAAAATAAGAGATTTACATACAGTTCAAGACCAAGTACATTCCATTCCCCTTATCTAGCCTCAGCTGCAGCTGTCTCAGCTTATTGAACTCCGTAACAAACTTTTTAATTAAGAACCTTGTACTCTAGTAATGAAAGCACTTTTTAGAAAAACAGCATGCAAAGACAAATGACTTTCGCCTTAAATGCTTGTTAAGAGAGCATATAAACAGCTTTTCATGATTATTTATTATGCCCCATCATTAACTTTGGAGATGTATGGAGTTTCATCGGCATACATTTTTTATCAGGCTGATGCACTGTGTCTCCTAAAAGAGGAAAATTACCCATCACTGTGATTGACTGTGGAATTAGTAATCCTGCAGGCAATTACAGCAGCTGATGCACCAGAGAGCTGTTTATTAACACTCGTGTTAGAAAACAACGGAGGATTCCCTCACCCAGGAGGGAGCTGGCGAGATGATACGGAAAGGCTCAAAGCGAAGTTACGTGCCATTAAATTTTTATGTCGTCTTCCCAGAGCATCTGCAACATTTTCCTTTGCAGTCGTCACATGTGTCAAGAGAGAGGGGATATATTCGGCATCACCGCCACCGCTCGGTAAGTGGATGTGAAAGGTAATGAGTACAGAGGGCAGAGTTCAGGACACGCTGGAGGTTGATCTGTATTCTCTGCAGGCTCTTAAGCCTCGGACCCTCTCTGGGGGTCACGCAGATCAGAAGCTTTCGGCTACCGCTTCCCACTGTGGCGCCACCATTAGGAGGGAAAACAGAGGCAGGGAAGGGGAGGCGGAGCGCGAGCAGCTGTATGTAAGGATTTATTAACTGCTCATCAGTACCTTATATTTCTCATTTGGGTACTTCACTTGTGAGGAAGTAGCAGCAGGGAGGGCAGCTGGGTGAAGCCTAATGTTACGCTAAATGGGCCCGACGAGACGGCACTGATTACTGGAAGACGCTGCAGTGAGAGTGGGCGGTTTGCCCCCAAGCCCACAGAGGGGCAACCTGAGAATGTGTTTATGTAAGACACCGCTTCGTTCCCAGTCACGACAAGTCGAAATACTTTACCTAAAAAGGGCCATAGGGGATTTTTATTGACACAATGTGGAACCACGCGCACAGGTCAAGATATTTTAGACTTGTATTACACACAGCGCAGGGCATTACCTGCTATAATGGGAATCTATGTCGGCTAAAGATCTGCGTGGGCACACTCGTGTGTAAACCCTATATCGCCTGCAGAGCAATGAGCAGAGAACAGGTTTGTATCTGATACACTTTACTTATCCAGAGTCCTAAAATCAGAAATGCTGTAGGGCTCAATGTTACTGAGTCAAAACTGGACATTTTGCAATCAAACATTTCAAGAAAAAAATGAGTGACTTAAATAGCCTGTCTAAATAAGAGTGTGAAGTGCTGTTTTCTTTGTCAAACACAAGGTCTTGGGCCCAAATCTGGCTCTCCAAGACTGTTTATGTGCACAAGAGCTATACACTAAATAGGTGTAGTTGAACTCAAACCCACTCCAAGAAATAGATCCCCTTGTTGTTACCTATGTCCTACAAAGTGTCATGGTTTGTGCTTTTACTTTGTCACTTCCTGTGTTCCAGTTCCTTGTTTTCCTGTTTGCTTTCTCACTCCTTCCAGATGATCGTCTTTTGTTCTTATGGTACGTTCTCTCTCGATTCCTCCGTTCGCTTGTAACCCTGTTTACCTCTCTGTTTTGCTCCGTGTTCATCTCCTCGTTCTGTCACCTTTGTCTCTCTTCTCACTCTATCTCTACGTGCCCCCCACACTCTGAACAACCTCGCTCTTGCACAGGACCTGAACAACTTCTATTGTCACTTTGAGCAGCCATTTTGCACCAACACCTCTGTGGTCTCTCCAGCCTCATGTTCCACTTTAAAACAAAGGACTATGCTGTCTCTTAGTGACACAACTAAGACCAACGATGTCACTGAGACAGCAAAGATCACAGTCACTTTTGATGAGCCACCCCCTCACCTCCCCCCTCTTTCTCTTGACATCATGGAGCAAGACGTGCGCACTCAGTTCAGGAGGCTGAACCTTCGGAAGGCGGCAGGTCCGGACAGAGTTTCCCCTGCCATCCTGAAGCATTGTGCTACTGAGCTGGCTCCAGTGTTCACTGACATCTTCAATGCTTCCTTGGTGTCCTGTCATGTACCTGCCTGCTTTAAGTCCTCCACTATCATCCCTGTTCCCAAGAAGACCAGGATCACTGGACTGAATGACTACAGACCGGTGGCACTGACGTCTGTGGTCATGAAGTCCTTTGAGCGCCTGGTTCTCTCTCACCTGAAGTCCATCACTGCTTCTCACCTGGACTCATTGCAGTTTGCCTACAGAGCCAACAGATCTGTGACGATGCAGTGAACCAGGCCCTTCATTTCGTTCTGGAGCATCTGGACTGCCCAGGAACCTATGCCAGGATCCTGTTTGTGGACTTCAGCTCTGCCTTTAATACAATTCTTCCAGCTGTGCTTGAAGACAAGCTTCGCCAGCTCGACGTGCCTGACTCCCTCTGTAGATGGATGACAGACTTCCTGACCAGCCGAAGTCAGCTTGTGCGGCTGGGGACGACTGTCTCCGACACTCAGACCCTCAACATTGGGTCTCCTCAGGGCTGTGTTCTCTCTCCATGGCTCTTCTCTCTGTACACTAACTGCTGCACCTCCAGCCACGAGTCCGTGAAGATGATCAAGTTTGCAGATGACACCACCATCATCGGGCTCATTTCAGATGGAGATGAGTCGGCTTACAGGAGGGAGTTGGAGCGGCTGGTGTCCTGGTGCAGCCACAACAACCTGGAGCTCAATGGCCAGAAGACAGTGGATATGGTCATAGACTTCAGGAGAGTCACAGTTTCTCTGTCCCCTCTCATGTTGGCTGGTTTACCCATTCCTATTGTGGACTCCTTCTGCTTCCTGGGAACCACTATCACTGAGGACCTCAAATGGGAGCCAACCATCAGGTCCCTCATCAGGAAGGCCCAGCAGAGAATGTTCTTTCTGAGGCAGCTCCGAAAACTACGACTGCCGACGAAGTTGCTGGTGGAGTTCTACATGCCATCATCCAGTCCATCCTCACCTCCTCTATCACCGTCTGGTACAACAGCGCCACCTCCAGGGACAGGAGCAGACTGCAGCGCATCGTACGTTCTGCTGAGAAGGTGATCGGTTGCAGCCTGCCACCTCTTCAGGACCTGTATGCCTCTAGGACCCAGAGACGTGCAGGTCGGATCAGAGCCGACCCTTCTCACCCTGGACATGGACTGTTTGTTCCTCTTCCCTCTGGCAGGAGGCTAAGGTCCATCCAGACCAGAACCTCCCGTCACAGGAACAGCTTCTTTCCCTCGGCCGTCAGACTGTTAAATTCGTGAACAGCCTTGTTGTTATGTTATTCTATTTATTTTATTTTATTTTATTTTATTTGTTTTTTGTTACACTTTATTCCAAGGCACTTTCCTAGTCAGTGGGCTACCCACTGACCATGGCAATAAATTTGATTCTGATTCTGATTCTGATTCTATCTAGCTCTCCTATCTATCTCCTAGATATAATATATTATATATTATATCCGTTTCTTAGTTGTCCCCGTTTTCAGGCTTGTATTTCTTACACCTGAAGGGAAGAACAGTGTTCAATCTGTGCCTGCCACCAAGCTACCAAATGGAAGTTACAAATGTCATGAATTAGTCTGAAAACTTCCTAAAATCTGACACAGGTAAAAGGGACTTTGATGTAAGATTGGAAAGCAGATGAATTTAAGTGTCTTAAGAAGAAAACCCGACCATCTCATGAGTCATGGGTGAGCTGCTAAAATGAGCTTCCAATAATTAAGCGACACTGTCGTCTGATTCTGTTTAAACTGCTTTTTCCTCCCAAAGAACTCCATTTACAGACTATTTAATAAATGTGTTTGAAATTTTAATCCCTTGAAAGTTTGAGTTTGTCAGCCTTTCATAGATTCTTGTACTAGAAATGTCCCTCATTAGTAAGCGGCCAAGATTTTTTTAAACGTTACCACGTGAAAATGTTCAACACTGATGCATAATTTTGCTGGGGAGAATTATGTGTTGTAAAAACAAGCAAAGCTAGAGATTTTTCCATTCTTTTCAGGCAGTATTGTGAGCTAATGAAAAGAAAGCCAGACGAAGCGTGAGGTATGTGTGAATGAGAAGGAGGCAGGAGGGAGAGTGAAAAGTCAGTCAGAGTAATGGAGAGAGATTAAGGGAGGTTGAGAAGAGAGTGAAGGCTGGGTGGAAAGGGTTGAGAAGGCTGATTCTGTGACAGAGCAGAGGCGTCAGTGGAAGGGAAGTTTTATCAGACTGTAGCGAGGGCTGTTATGATGGACAGTATAGACCAGGGGTGGAGTCCTGTCTGCCAAAGGGTCAGTGTGGGCACAGGTCTTTGGTCCAACCAATCGAGGGCATGCAGTTGAACCACACAGCTGTCAAAGTCTGATGATCGACTCCACTAGTTTTGAGTTAGAAGCGTTACAGCTGATGGATATGGAGGTTGTCATTCGGAGTGACTGGAAAGGTCAAGATCAGAAATGAGTGTAATCAGCAGGTTGTCTCACATGGAAACAAAGTTGCGATAAGGATTGCTTAAATGAATAGACGATGAGTTGATCCATTACAAGTGAGACAGCAAGTCCAGTCTGGCACAGGGACGTTTAGGAAGGCCTCAGGAAGCAAAAGCCGAAAGCAGAAGTCTAAACATCAAAGGAAACAAACGCATTAGATTCATGTCTTGAGTGGCTGAATTGAGCTTGAACCTTTAAACTAGGGGTGGGATTCGTTCAAAAAAAATTAATCTAGTTAATTAGAGAATTTGTGATTAATTCATCACAATTGATCACAGTTTAATGGTATAAGAATATTTGCCACTAGAAGCCACATTTTTCAAGTTGAATGAATTTGCTCTCTCTGGGTCGGTGTAGAGTTCTTGCCCCAAGTGGTGGAGTTTAAGTATCTCGGGGTCTTGTTCTCGAGTGAAGGAAAAGGGGAGTGTGAGATTGATAGACGGGTTGGTATCGGGCCGTCGTGGTGAAGAGGGAGCTGAGTCACAAGACGAAGCTCTCGATTTACCGATCGATCTACGCTCCCACCCTCAACTATGGTAATGAGCTTTGGGTAATGACCGAAAGGATGAGATCGCGGATACAAGCGGCTGAGATGAGTTTCCTCCGCAGGGTGGCTGGGCGCACCCTTAGAGATAGGGTGAGGAGTTCGGTCATCCGGGAGGAGCTCGGGGTGGAGCCGCTGCTCCTCCACATCGAGAGGAACCAGTTGAGGTGGCTCGGGCATCTGATTCGGATGCCCCCTGGACGCCTCCCTGGGGAGGTGTTCCGGGCATGTCCTACCGGGAGGAGACCCCGGGGAAGACCCAGGACTCGCTGGAGAGATTATGTCTCCGGTCTGGCCTGGGAACGCCGCGGGATCCCCGGGGAAGAGCTGGAGGAGGTTTGTGCGGATCGGGAAGTTTGGGCTTCCCTGCTCCGAATGCTGTCTCCGCGACCCGACCCCGGAAAAGCGGCAGAAGAAGGTGAAGGAAGGTGAATTTGGTATATTTCTGAATCAAATGATGGACCCATACATACATTGAAACAACAAAATATTGTTTATTTTGCATCAGTTTGACAACAGCACAATAAATCACGATGGTGGCTATATTCAAGTTTTTATATCACCTTATTGAAACAAAATCTCTATTCATGTCTTGAAAATATTTGTATAAGGATTTCAATTTTATAAGAATTTCAAGTACATTCAGTGCAGTGGAAACCCTGGCCATTGTGTAGTGAAAAACCTCCCTGAACAAAAGCAAACAGATGCTTTAGTTTGCTTTTGTTCAGGGATTCCTCCATGTTTGTTGTTGTTGTTCTCATCCTAGCTACCACGTGTCTTGTGCATCAGTGTGATCAGTGGAACAGGAGCTCCTGCACTTACAAAGGTTCCCTGTTGTCTGGAGAGCAAACTTTTCAATTAAATTTTTGTTGTAATTAATTAATCGTAATTAACTCATTAAAGTCCCACCACTAGTTGAAACATTAACTGATCTACTGGTCTCATTCTGCAGTACATACTATGTTTGACCAGCCCTGAGCGAAGCCTGACTTACGGGAGGAAAAAAGCACATTGAACAATCTCCCCTGTGCAGCTTTGTCAAGACACTGGTGGAGTTTGACTCTCACCTCACGCAGCATCACATGGACTCTCATTAAAAGCCATAATCTGGGGGAGGGATGCTTTTTAATCCCTTTAAACTATTTCTATGCTCCTTTCTAATCTGACAATCACAGCTTAGCACAAACATAGACCCTTAATTACAAAAAGAAGAAAATGTATCTGCATTGAAAGTGCTGGCAGATGGAAGAGGAATTGATTAAAATGGGGATCGCTGAAATGAAAGAAGGAAGGAGGGAACCTTCGGGGACATGGTTAGCATATAAATGGTGAAGCGGGCCAAAAAGAGGGGAAAGTTATTGGTTCAGTTATTTAACTTTAGTCCTCAGGGGACGGTGCTTTCTATTTATTAATGCAGTGGGTGTTTATCATTGATGCTAACAAGTCTGTGGCATCTCAGGGAAGATGGGAAGAGATGGAAATGCTTTCACTCCCTTTTTTTGAACAATTTCATTTCAAAGACTTCTACTCCTACTTCATCTAAACAGTCATGATACCGTTTAGGTTGGTAGATATAAAACCTTCTTGATTCGTCAGAAGACTGTGGTACAAAAAAAACACAAAAAAACAAATATGTTTACATAGTGCCGATATGAAAATGTCATGAACCAGTTCCCTTCTGGTCGTGGTCCTCTGTGAGCTCTTTGGGCAGCATTTCATTGAGCAAAGCTCATATGATGTGAGGACATCATACATGTCATGCTGGGGGCATCATGCCAAAAGAAAGATAGCAATGACTGCATAAAAACTGAAGTAACAAGGTCAAAATGGACTTTGTTAAATGGAAAAAGGTTAAATGGAAGTAAGGATATGAAGCGGTGTAAATATGCCAAGAAAGATATGAAAATATTCAATTTAATGTGCATTTTATTTGAATAAATCATAATAAAATGATGGACCAAGCATCAAAGAAAGAAAGACTTATTTTGAAATATATTTGTATTTTTGTATTTTGAGGAACAAGAAATACTTATTAGAATGGCTAACGAAAAGAAAGGAAAAAAACTAAACTTTTGTCAAACAATGTTAAATTTTCTGCTGAACTAGTAATGGCTAAAAAAATGTCTGAACACTTACTACTTCTCTGCTGTATAGTTTAGTCTGAGCTCATGAGGCCTCTGAAAAGACATCCAGAGGGCTGCGTATGTCCTACACTCTGGTCTGACCTATATTCGGATGTCATCGGTCCATTGAACAGCTTTTTTTTTCAGGAGTATATATCACTCATGTTGGGGCTTCTCACATGGTCCAGCAGGTGGCGATCACCCCGAACTAATCAGGTTTTATTTGAAGCTCTATGTGCTTTAGTCATAGTCACAACAAATTTGTTTTTCAGCATGTTCGCCAAAGTCTCTGTCTTCACCAATGCATGCATTTACAAAAGCTACGTTTACAAAATGGCTGCCTCAATTGAAAAGCTGTCACGGAAAATGCTTACGCAAGCGACCCTTTCAACTCATCAAAAGCATCACTCAAGAATTTATAGTAGCTTCGAGAAACCTGCTTTCTCTATTGGAAAATAAAACAAAATAACAGGAACGAAACAGGAGAATATATAGACGCAGTAAAAACGTCGCACCCTGAAGTCAGACAGTGCAGCAGTGGAAGAATGTGTTGCGTCATCGATCCCATGATCTTTGGAGATGGTTCCATGAGCGCTTAAGAATCTGAGATCTAAAACTAAGTCACTCGGGAATTTACTAACTCTTTATTTCCATTGAAAAATTCTTTAAACTATTTGGAAAAACCTGTTGCTAGAAAAAGGCTCACGAAAAAGTCAAACCCAAAATCCGAAAATTCCTCAGCAAGGACCGATGTTTGGGTTCCGAGTAAATTCACTCACATACTTTGGATATAATGATGTCACCTGGTGGCAGTCACTGTGAATTACATAACTTCTGCAGATGTTTTTTCTGATACGTTGGTGACACGCTTTCTCATCTCTCATCATCACAGCGTCCAAAGAGCATACACCTCTTGAATTAATACAATATTTAAAAAGGCCATACGCCTTCAGATTTCACCTGCCACAAGCCTCTAACTGCAGTCATAACTAGAGCACTGCACAGCATTGTTTGATCGAATCTTGACTGAAAAGCCAAATGATCCTGTGAGATGACCAGCAGCAACAGTTGCAACATTTGGAGTGTGTCATCTTAAATCCCCAGAGCTCGTGTTGGTCACCTTGACTCTGTTAAAGGTCCAACAGCAACTTGCGTTAGCTCTGATAAGCCCTCCAGTGAAGTGCCTTCTGTGGAAATACTGCATCTCCCACTTTTTATTTTTTTCTAATTCCATGTGAGCGCCACGCAGAGTTCCTTTTATGAATTCATAAAAGAACTTTTTCACACTCTGTTTTATTCAGAACTTCCATTTTAATGTGATAAAACACTTTCTTCTGAACTGTCATCTTTCTCATCTGGTGGCTCAAAGAAGCGCTGTGAGCTCACAGAACATCATTGCACTTTCCGGTTTTCTCACCTTCACGAGTACACAGCGAGAGAGAGAGAGCCTGGAGTTCACGCCAGAATGTGATGACGGCCCGCTCACTCACTCCAGGGCATTAATGAGACCTCTGATTTAGCATGGATGAATAGCAGATGCCACTTCAGAGGACCAAGTCTCCAATTAACCAAGCGGAGTTTCTTTGAATCTGTGGTGTAAAATAACATAGATATTAGCTGTTTGAAACTGGACAGTGCTTTAACATCACCAAATTCATATCGACGGAATTTTTGCTTTTTGAAAAATATACACAATTCTGCTCCAGCGGCTTTTACCCTTTGTTTATTTATTTATTCAATTATTTTTGCTTTGTTTTTGTCATTACAGAATTTGGGACATCTATTGATGTTATTCAAATGAAAACCTAGTTTTACGGACATTTAATTGAATATAAACCCAGTGAGTACTTTTATTTAATGCTGAATTACATGTCATAAAATCCAATTTTCATACGTCAAACACTGTTTAACTGTTTCCATTTCTATTCTATTTTTATTATAGTGTATAATTACTTGCAACTTATAACACATAGATGATCACTAAATTCAGTCGTTTAACCTTTCTCATTTATGACATTTACAAATTCATTATAATCACAGGTTTTATCATTAATTTACAGTGATTCATCACATCGTAACATTTCATACCAGAACCGCTACATTTAAAGTGAATCTGCACACATAGGCTCAAACAGAGTTCAAGTTCTCCAATGATGAGCCACCTCTTGCTGCTTCAAGAGCTTCTATCCTGAAGATTTCGCTGATGTTCCGTCAGTAACCTCATGTACCCTTGAGGTGCCACCGAATACCATTTTAGCCGATGGAACTGTTGTTGAGTTGGCTTCAAATTACACATAAATGTGCCCGTTTTTATCACCATTTCATATTTTTAGTTACCATCAAGGGTATTTCAAGTGCTGTCACATGTTTACAGTGCGCAGGTTAAATAGCGAGGTTGAATGCTAGGCTCAGTGGCGGTACGTCAGCGCAAGTGTTAGAAGTGCTGTTTTATGGGATCATTTTGACTATGTCATCCATGTGCTCTTAATCCAGCGCAATAGAGGGTATGTTTGGTGACAAGTTGGTCAAACAAAGCAGAGGGCAAACCGGCTGGGGAGGCTACAAGGACACATTCAGACTCATGGATACTTGTCCCATCTGCAAGCTCAGCTTCCACAACTTAACCTGGAATTGGTGTGCTGAAAATGTTCCTTGTGAAAGTATATAAGTACTTAATATGTGATGCATCTACATGATTTGGATCATAATATTATTTCTGTAATGAATGAATCCAAATTTATTTGAGCCACGCGTGGGTCTTTTCTGCCTTCATCTTCACAACTGATGGGTGTCTCTCCATGTGGTTATGCTTCTGCAAACTTTCTGGATGTGCTAAAACTTTCCCTGAATCCCCAGCTGTGCAGTCATAGATGGGTGCACACTGTCGTGAAAGACGTGGCGCGAAGTGAGGCGGCTGAAACTGCCTGAATCTAATCTAATTAATGTCGGATACATTTGTGTTCACTCAACTTGCACTGTAAAGCTTGACATCAAACACCTTTATGAGCTGTTGAGGGAGAGATACGTACATGTGTGGCTCTAAATTCCGCTGTTCCTTCATCGCACGCCGAGTCTGCTTCAAAGTCGTCTGCTGTCACAGTTGTACGATCAAGGACAGCCTCCAATGAATATCTGAAAAGTGTCAGATACTTTGGATGAATGTCTCAAACTGACAGCTGCAATGAGTCAAGTCTGCCAACCAACCAGGACGAATCCTTGCGAAGTGACACATTGACCAGCACAGCCTTGGTGTGAAAGGTCAGCGTGAGCGTCACCAAGCAGAGAAGGAAACTTAACCACTGGCATGGGTTCCACAGCTTCACTTGTGTGACTCATCGGTTTCTAAGAAGCAGTTACATCCTCGCTGTCTTCCGTGACACAGGGGCATCAAACTCAGGGGGTCAAAAACTCAAACACAGACCGTGTCGTGGGACACAGGAAATGTATGTTGATTCTTTTGTAGTCAAACCTTAAATTCCGGAATGCAGAGCACACCGGAATATTAGCCACACCCACTAAATTTAAGATGGAAAACGTAAGCCTTTAAGGTCTATAAGCCGCGGGTGCAGTGATGCTGTCTGCGCTGTAGAATGCACAGTGGTGCTTAAAAATGCATGAGGATCACTTCTAAACTAGTTTTGAAACCGGGATCCGGCAGGGAGACTGACTCTTGAATCAAACTGGGCAATGTTCTGAACTTGAATCATAAACTCATGAACCGCTCAGAATACATCGTTTTTGGCTGCGTGTCCAAAGTTCCGACACCACAGCCGGTCTCAGCTTCTCGTCTCCGGTCCTCCAGGACATCGACTCTGTTGGTGGAGCTACGGACACGCAGGCGAAAACAGCCAATAGTCAATAAAACTCCTGCGATTTCATCGGTTTGATGTTGAACATTTTGGCAGCATGACCCTCTTTAGCTTGTATAAATCCACATATTAGACACGGCACTGTATCAGCCACAGGGTCCAGTCGAAATTTCAGTCGTTTTGAATTTGATTTCAATTGTGCACATTTATAAGTCTTATGGACCACAACAAAAGACATGAGGGGCTGAACTTGGCCCCTGGACTTGGAGTTTGAGCAACATGGTTTTGGGAGCGAGCTAGATGACTTTACTAGATGTCACCGGTCGAACAATCGATCAAGCCTGGTGGGCACACATGTTAACTTTAGACCCCCGCCTGTCTACCGCCGCTCAGCACCAGCTAATCTGATCACCGGTCCCCATCCGAGAGGGTCACCCCCCTCAACTCACTCATCACGGCTGGCTGTCATGGCTCCCAAATGTGGGAATGAGCTCGATATTTGTGGACTAGTACCTCACAACCGTCAACACTTAGATCATATCCCTGATAAAAGTGATTCCCTCCTTTGATTTAGAGCACACAAGAAGATGGACTATATAGAACAAGAGCAACACGCTGAGAACTGAATTTAATAATAAAAGATGTTTTTTTTTCTCCACCTATTTCTCCATTCACCTTTTTATTGGATCTTCATTGTTTAATTCATATTGCCCACCGATTTCTTGGCTCAAGACTGCAGCATTTTTTTCGGGGTTGCAGCTCCTCTGCAAATTTACTTCTCCTGTGTTATTTTTCAGCGTCTTATCTTTTGAACTGTTGACTGTGCTTTCGCCTCAGCTCTGCCCCCTCATTGGATTTGTTGGCTCCAGTTCTGGAGCTCCTGTTATTGACCACCTGTTAGTTTACCAAGTTTGCAGGACGTGTGGATCTTATTGGACGGAAATATACTGCACTCCTCACTTTTTCCCTCCACACTGTCTGTTCATCAAAATTAGTTCCATCCAGGTAGCTCAAGAACTCCATACCTCCCGATCGGCGGCTCCATTCTTAGACACACACGACCTTGACATTTACACTCGCAGCAACCTCACAGAGAAACAGCCCATGGCTGCACATGTAGTTAACATTTCCAGCCAAAGTTGTTTATCATCTAGACTAAAGTCAGCCAGAGATGTGTGTGGAGGGAGGAAGCTGAAACTAGTGAGTCACCGCAGGGTGCCGCGAGTGGTTAAAAACACTTTGAGTTGCTCCAATTAAATGTATCTTTTGTTTAGCAGTAACATCCTTTAAATATTGGTAACTGTTTTTATGAGAATGCTGCTCGAGTCGTCAGAAGTATAGTATTTGCAACTGAACAAACCAGACCACCTGGAGAACAGTTCACTACAAGTATCATCCGACTTAGGACCTGCTCGACTTACGTCCACCCGTAACTTACGACCACAGGCGGCAGATGCTTGTTTTTTCTCATTCAATGTCTGGCACCGCAGCACGTAACAGCAATGCGTACGACAATTATGGCCGCACAGTATCCCAGCAACTCACTCTCACACAGCCATCAGCCACTACAGTAGTACCTATAAGCCTCGCATCTATTTTGAATGGCATTCGACTTAGGTCCAATCTGACTTGCGACCGGTTGCTCGGAACCGATCCCAGTCGGATGTTACTTGTATTGACTTTGTTATTGCATAATATCTGTTCCAGTAAATACTTGATTTCTTCTAAGTTAGAGAACATCTATTTTTTTTTTGTTGTTTTGTGCAGTGTCATAACTCGTTTTGCACTACCTAGTCTTTGGTATTTTCTACTTTGCGCTACACTCTGGAAAATGGATGCTGTGCGTTACGCAAATTTCTCTTAGCTAGTGACTATTTTCAAGTGGACTTCTGTTTCAACAGTGGACGCATAGTTCAGCTGTCTGTCTTGCAGCCTGACACATAGACATATTTGAATGCTGTCAAATGCCAATAAACGTATATACATTGTCAGTTAACCAGCGCTTAGTCCTGTTCAGGGTTGTGGGGAGTGCAACCCAGCGGTCATTGGGCAAGAGGCGGGAATACATCCTGGTCAGGTCGCCAGTCCATCGCAGTCAAATGCCAATATACAGAACGCAGTTAGCGCTACCCCATGGCTTGCCCTCAGCCCCAACCTTTGTCTTCCTTGCCTGCCCACCACATCAGGAAAAGGCAGTGAACACGAAAGACAGCCCTCAATTGCACAACTGATGCAACAAAAACAAGTCTGTCTTGGACGCAAAAGTGAAAATAGATGCTATTTGATGCCTTAGGAGGGACAAACGCTGCACCACAGGGGGGCAGTATTGGCAGAATTTGCTCCATGAGAAGACCGCAGGCCGTCTTTATGGCAAAGAACCTTGTTAATTTTTTTTTGTTTTAGTTTAGACATCGAGGGACTGGGATCCACTTCTCCACATGGACTAAAGTCAGAAGCCAAATCCACTTTTTTTCTGTTCATCTCTGGTTTTTGAGCAAAACGGACCCGTGTCTGATTCTGTAGTGGAATTCCCGGGTTTTTGACAAGCCCTGTTATACCGATGTCACCCAGCAAGTACATCTTCCTAACATCCCGGAGGCAATAAAATACTGAAAAACTAGGAAACTCTGATTTGCCCTGATATCTTCTCTAGTTTGCAAAGTGAGTATGGAAAGATACTGTAATAAGACACTCATTCCACGGACGTCACGCCAACACCTGCTTGTTTTTCCTCCCTCCGACAGAGCAGCATAATGCATTCTCAAGCCAGTCAAAACAGTGAAAAGACGACAGCAGCACTCACACCTCATGTCAATGTCAAAGTCAAATGAGCTCGTCGTAGTAAGAATAAATGACCATACAAGGTAGCAGTGAGCTCCATCATGGCCATGTGGATGGTTTCATCAGAGCGGAGAATAAAGGACAAACAGATGTCTTTTCATTCCCTCTTCTCTCAAGTTAAGTGCCAGCAGTCGCAAGCTGTTTTTGTGCATCTCAAATTTTCCCTTTTATCCCACCAAGCAAGTTCACTGCCTCCCCGCACACTCATCTTTGCTTGTACATAGTCCAGTCTTGGCTGAAATCCTTTCTTCTTGCCGTTTGATGTTGTGCAGCAGCACTGATGTGATTTAAGGCTCAACAGTTGTTGGGATCATTAAGAAGAAGCAGATTCTTTGTGTTGTCTGCTACCAACAAGCAGCGGTGGGATGCCTCTGAAGGATGCGACACACGGCTTTTAATCACATGTCATCTTTTATTCTTCTGCCGTGTGATCTTGTTTGCCCTCTGGTTTGTTGACCTGCTCGCTTTACTTTCGAACTTCCAGGTCAGAGTGTCTGAGACTGCAACATCAAGCCATCAGCCTCCAAGAGATCAAACACAAATGCATCACCTGAGCATGCGAGAACTAACACACTTGTCGCTTTTAATTCAGAGAGAAGCGTGCAGGAGGATTTATAGGGGACTTTGCACATTTGAGGCGCAACAGTGCAAAAAATACTCCGGTTTGGAAATGCAACAACATTGCCAGAGAACCTCCCATGACAAACAAAGAGAATCCTGTGTACAGATGAATGTACACATTGAGGCATCATATTGTTCATACATTCATTACAAAAATGACTTGACATGGAATCATTATATCGTCTTTAAATCTGCCTGAAAACAACATTTTTGTCACGTTAATTCAATACCTTAAAGCTTTTTCCTACTCCTTTCATTTTTGTTCATCTGGACTGCCTCGTAACAGTATGTCCCATGGTTGACAATGGAGCTAATGGAACTCAGTCAGTGAATGAAAATCCATGTGAATTCTTTATATTATATGCTTGAATTCAATATTAATACTTATATTATATACAAGTATTATTGCACATATTCCAAGTTAGTCAAGAATAATGAACTTTGCTGGCACTTTTTTCCATTTCAAATTGAGAAGTGTTGGTCTGTCACAGAACTTTATAATAAGGGCTTTAACAAGTAAACAGCCCTTCTGCTGCCAAACCCTTGTTTAACACTGTAGGGAACAATTGGAAGCGTGAAGATCTGGCCCCTTTAAATGAGATCTGCTTCCCCTCCCACCACAACACGACTTGAAAGCTGCACTTTGTTATTGAGCCTCACAGAGGACGAACATCAAAGCAGTCGCCTGGGCTCGCCAGATGCAGCGGCGCCCGATTACTGTATCGTGGAGCAGGGGGGCGCCGTGACAGCGACAAGAACATCAGGGCAAACAGGTTACACAATCAAACTAGTGTCACCTTTAATCGAAGGTGAATGCTTCTCCTTGGCTGATCAAAGACCCACTCACCTTGTGGAGAGCTAAACACACAAAAA
This sequence comes from Synchiropus splendidus, assembly GCF_027744825.2. Taxonomy (NCBI): domain Eukaryota; kingdom Metazoa; phylum Chordata; class Actinopteri; order Syngnathiformes; family Callionymidae; genus Synchiropus; species Synchiropus splendidus. Next base: position 21,610,550 of record NC_071339.1, on the reverse strand, counting down.
ATGATTCAGCTACTTACAAAAACCTTAACATCATGGCTCGAATGAAGAGTAATGCGGTTCAAAACGCGAAGCCCTTTGAACCTTTTGACACAAAATACTTTCATCTCGACCATTCAGACTCTCTATAATCCTGCTTTGATGGTCACCTTATTACATTATGGTCCAACAATAGTCCAAACTGTCGCACCATTCTTTATATACATTTTTGTGTAGTGTTTTAGAACGTCCAAACGTTTCCACACACCACGGTCAAATATATGTTTTAAAACTCCTGACTTTGAAGTTTCAAAAGTACAGTTCAAATGTTTCTTGACTGTGAACCTGGGGAGGATCCTTACTGATGATGATGAAGTATAAATTGTGTCACAATTAGACGACATACAGTCACATGGTCAAGAATATCGCCAGAGAATAACTGCTACTTGACCCTCTTCCGCAGAGTTACAATAAATAAATGAATAAAGAAGTGTCAGCCACATGACAGTAGCCTCCTGATCAGCCACTCCTCATGTCTATTTCACTGTGTGTGTGGGCTAATAATAGAGACCAAGCCCTCTAGCTATAAGTCAGGAGAGATTCTGTTTGAGCCAGTCTATTATTATTTAGTAGGTCGAACAATGACAACAAAGATTTCATCTTCATCATCCACTTTAAATTGTCAAATATATTTGTAAAGCGGTGCTGTATCATGCAATGCTTAAAGGAGAGTGGGCCTCTTTTGTACTAGATGCACAGCAGAAAATGTTACAGGCACAGATCAGAAAATATATTCTTATTTATTACCATCATATAAATACAACACAAATAGGAAGACCTAGATCTGTTCAAAATCATCAGGCTGGACGGCATGGATGGAGAGATCGCTCATCTCTCTCTCTCTCTGGTCTGTCACCGGGGGACATGAGTACTTTGTTTAAAAAAATATATGCAATTTGTGGTTCCAAATGCTTCAAAAAAAATTATATTTTGTTGGTATTTATTCACATTGTGCACCTGCTTTATTGTGTGTCCAAGAGTGTCAGCATATTATAATTTACATTTGTTTTGGATGGTTAGGTTTAGGGGGAGAAATTGGGGGAAACAATATGGCAATGAGAAACCTCCCAATGTCCTCAGAGGGATAGAAATACAAACGTGTGTGTGGGCGTGTGTGTGTGTGTGCATATAAACTGTTATAGCTATACCTGTAGGGACCACTTCTTGGAAACACACCACCACGTGGGTACATTTTGTAACCTTTTGTTGTCCCCACAACATTAAGCCTCAATTTGATTAAAGATTAAAACTTCAAAATCTCTGGGTCATTGTATGGAATTTAAATTTGGTTTAGTTTTGGATGGTTAGATTTTGGGTGGGAGGCTGGGAAAACCATTATGTCAATGAGCAGACCCCACAACGATGGTGCGACAAACCTGTGTGTGTGTGAGGAAGGAAGACGGATGAATGAGACACTTGAGACGTCGGTCTCACGACTGTTCGTCTTCCTGCTGGCTCAGAAAATGAACGACTGCACAGAAAAAAAAAGAGTCTGACTTTCTGAAACCTTTGCTGCACTTTATTCAACATTGGAGAGCAAGCAAAAGTCAACACTTCCATCAAACAGTGAAGTTAAAGGAAACAGAACGGCCTGTGTACACAATTTCGTCACTTGGATCGTGTTGGATCAAATCAGAGTTTCTATCTGCAGCTCAGCCCAGCTCAGGCATCTCCACGTCCTCCACAGCCGCTGGGAGATGCTGTCTACCCCTGCCCCTCCTGATCGTCACCATGACAACAGCCACGCACAGCAACACGATCGCAACACTGAGCAACACTGTCCTCACAAGGCAGTCGTCAACCTCAGGCTCGCCGAACATCAGGAGGGTCTTAGATCTGTACACACAGTGACCACCCTCAAAAATCACACACCAGAACTCTCCACTGTCTTCCAGAGAGACGTTGGGAATCACCAGGCTGAGCCCAGTGCTGTATATCTTGTTTTTATTCTCCTGTCGATAGTTACGCACATACAAGACTCTTCCTTCAGTGCTGTTTGACCTCATGAACCAAAGTGTCTCAAACTGGTACCATTCGACACAATGCAGGGTCACTTTTTCTCCACCAGTGAAGAACACTGCAGCAGGCGGGTGGGACTCAGGACACACAAACAGTTCGTAAGTCTTGTCATCCAGATCACTGAATTTACATCTGTATCTGCCAGAGTGGTCTAGCGTCAGTGATTTAAACATCAGTGTGTTGTTGAGACTCACTTTTACATCATCAAGCCCAGAATTTGTCATCTCCCACGTGGGTGGTTGGTTATCACTGATATCAGAGCAGTTAATCTCCAGACTCTCCCCCACCGTGCCGTGAATATACACAAGTGGGACATGAACAATGAATCTCCACATTAAGTCACACATCTGACGGTTCTTCTCCACACAGTAATAGAAGATGACACCAAGGTGTCTGCTCACTGTGAGCAGTAGAGATGATTTGTTCTTCACCAGCTTCAGTTCATCCACTGAGGAAGTTCCATCAACGATTGGAGCAAACGTCCAATTTCCGCTTTTGTAGTTCTTATATTCTGTGAACCACTGAACACTCTGGTTTGGTCCTGCGCCGAAACAATCCAGCTCCAGAGAGTCTCCAGCATCCGGGTGGAACCTGCGATCTGCCATATTCTGTCTGTCACAGACCACAAGTGTGGAGTTCCTCTCGTGCGTCACGTTGCCCTGGGTCCAGCACTGCTCCTGGTACTGACCCGAGTCTGAAACACTCAGGCTGGATAACCAATAAGACGCTGCTCTGTCCACGCTGGGGTTGTGGCGTTCAGAAGAATTCCACAAAAGCGTCTTCTCCTCACCGGTCCATCTTGAGATCAAGCAGAAGTCGGCTGTTTTGTTGAGGATGAAGTGATGAGATCCCCCGGCTCTCTGAATGAATTCATCCTGGACGGTGGTGGAGATGAGAGCCAGCAGCAGCAGCAGCACCTCTGTGGCCTCGGCCATGTCTGCGTCTGTGTGAGTAAACACTGGCTTCTGGCATAGCATGTCAATCTGGCCACCACAAGCAGCTTCTTGCTAACCATTCGCGGAACTGGGCGAGTTTATCAGCAAAACTCTCCGCATGTTACATCCTGTTTGCTTTATCAGGTGTGAAGATGCTGAACTAAACATCAACTAATATTAGCAATAAATGAAGTGGACACTGAGCACATTCATAAAGTGCTGTACAACTGTGTGTGTGTCTGGCCTGCTCACACATGGACTAATAGAGCACTATAGTTATTACATGAAGCAACGGTAATACACATTATCCTCTGCTCACTGTTGTGAAACTGGGGGTGGGGTCAATGTAGACAGGCCTCAGTCACGCGTCCAAGTGCAGCTGTCTCTTCTATTTGTGTGGGCGACAAGTGTCTTTCAATATCAAAGCAATATCTATGTGACAATGTTTAGAAACGCTGCTTGATACAACCATCCATTCGTCCTTCCATCCTTTCCATTCACTCGATCATTTGTTCTATCATTTTTCGTTTTGGCCGACTACCAATCTGTCGCTGTGGGTGAGCCCTTCCTCCATTTGTCTGTTTGGTCGTCCATTGGTCTGTCAGGCCATCAGTCTGTCCCTATTTCTTATCTGTTCAGGATAACTGACACATTTGAATTATGCTCATCAAACGACGATGATTCTTTCAGCCGCACTCCACACAGATCTCAGTTTTACAAGTCTATCAACAACTATGGGCTAATGAATGACTGCTGCGATGGAGTAGGAGATCGAAAGCATTGATCCACGCCCTCCTATCTCATCCCTGTTTTTAGCCTCTGTCACACAGGTGCCGACAGGAGATGGATTCTGTCTGCTGTAGGAGTGGATTAATGGCACTGTAGCAGAGAAGAGTGTGGGCTCCTGGTTGGGTCTAATGGTTTACTCCTTTTGGACAGATTGGAGGTGCCACAGGGGTTATTGACAACTCTTCAGGTTACTACGCCCACTACGTGCCCGAAAGAAAATGCGGTTTAACTGGATGGAAATGATCAAGGGATGATATAGCCACCACTGCCGTTGTGACAAACAGATAGGATTAGAAAATCAGTTTTGGGGGGTTTTATTGATCATTCTGAATTGACATTAAAACTGTCTAAAGCAACATTCCAACAGTGGGACTAATGGTGACTTGCATCACAGTGCTTCTTTTGTTCTGTCAGCAAACGGACTCACTGTTACTACGCACAGATGCGGTGACTTCTGTCTCACTGTATGGTCTTTATCAGAGTGTGAATATTACTGCACTGAATCTGAGTCAGTTGAATTCGCTGTCATGCTCCCTGTTACTCCCCTACTGTGTAGCTATGACCACCACATCTTGTTTTGAAAATATATTCCTCAGAAGTATAGTCCTTGAAGTTACAGGCGTCGCCATCTGCTTCACATAATTCACTACATCAGGCTTCATATTTGGAGCTTGGCTTGTTCAATTTTTTTTCCCCAGTATTGAAGAGTGTTCATGAGGTTTCATGAAACAGTGTCCTGATTTTCAGAGGCCACCAGATGGCGCCGTCTGCCGTAAAATGTTTGGACTTAAACATTTAGTGCCAATAAAACCCACATCATTCTGAAACCGAGAGCACCATCCAGTGGCTGCCGAAAATGACGACACTGTTTCATCATCCCTACAAAACTGTTTCATGATACCTCATCTACCATCACGAAATATGCGTGTTGTTAATTTTACTCACATTTAGTTATATATAAAGAAAATATATAAAAACATATAATATATATCAAATATATAATATTTATAGAAACACAGGCGTTGCGGTCTGCATGCGTTGTTTTCCCATTAGATGTTGCAACTTACGTCAGTTGATAGACGTTTTACTTCTAAGTAATCCTATTTTGAACGACATGTTTTATCACTTCATATTTATTCATAAACTGCCGCATGCATCACTGGTGGTTCAGACACAAATTGAGGCTGACGGCAGGCGACATTATAGGTGGTAACCAGTCTCCCGCCTCCCGTTCACCTTCGTTCAGAACTGTAAATGAAGTGGCCTCAGCGCTGAATATTCATGCACGCGGCGACGATGTTCACAAGCTCAACACGCAGCATATAAATTGCCAATTGCGCGGAGTTAATGACACAAACACAACCCTTTGTTCAATTTCCATTGACTTATTGTGAGGCAAATTAATTGTTTGCCTTCCAATCACTGACGGGTATTTCTCGCAGACGTCTTTTTGTACATGACTCTAATTGAGGCGGGGAGAGAAAATAGGTCCAAATTGTTCTTGATATCACATCATTGCTAATGGCAAAACAAACTGGGCGATCGCCTTCGTCTTGGCCAGCGGGAACTCCACTAGCTGCCATCGTGGCGGACGCGGTGTGACACTGGTCACACATGATCGGTGTCAGGAGTAAACTTTGAATGTCACAATGCAGGAGATCTACTTGCGTGGAGGAGGCTTATGGATTGGCAGGGAGCTCAGTATTCCGGAGGCATCTGTCTCCCTCTCTCTCTTCACACTGTTCAAACATCACTGGCAATTTCTCAGCTTCACAAGTGCTAATACAGTTTTTTTTTTAATGCTCAGCAAGACAACAGGGTGTGCCCCGTCCTAGATTAATGAGTACTCAAATGCAAGCAGACAGCATCGGAATTAACAACCTCATCTGCCTCTTCCTCGCTACCTCTCACAGCTTTTTTTTTGTTTTCTCACGGCTCACAACTAATTAAGGAAACAGCATCTTGAAATGAGCTCTACCTTCATCATCACAAAACAGAGCAAGTTCCTTGAGTGCAGTACAGACTGGGATGTTGCAGAGGTGGAGGGAAACAGGTGCGTCAAAAATAATCCCAGTTCAATACCTATCAAAAGATGGTGTTGAGCATGATAATGTCGGGAGGCAAAAGTTACTGAGTCGCTTCTGTCCAACAGTGGGGCTTAGGCCAATGCTTCAGATATTCTGTGACAAGATTTGGAATCGTGCATAGATATGCGCCATGGAATTATCTTGTACTGTCTGCAAAAGTTGAATTTGAATGGTAAATAAGTAGAAAAATGCTTTTAATGCAAATTCGCCACAGTGCCGGACTGAGCCAGAACCAGAGACGCGCCTTGATGACATCATGATAGGGGCGTCCTCTTCACCTTCAATATCAGCCCAAAAATGACGAAATGTATTCTATAGATGCAGATCGAAGATCTGTCCTGGGACCTGAAAGTTGGACACACCTGCCATATCTGTGGTTTTCAAGTAAAAAACACAGCAAACGATGACATCGACATAGCAAAACTGCCGAGCTAAGCAACAGTGTCCAACTGGCCTGAAAGAAAGGCAAGTCTTTTTGGTGATGTAATTGCCTGTGACTGAAGTGCGTGTACGGATACGGGCATCACAATTGGGGCTGTTTAGTTAGAAGCTGAGATCGAGTCTATTTGTCATTGCTCTCACTATTAAGCCTAAACCCTCATGCATCATATATTAAATAATGATAACAACAACAACAGCAACAACAACAACAATAATAATAATAATAATAACACATTTTATTTGAAGATGCTATTGTGGACACTCAATGTCAGCATAAAAAAACATGTTTAAAAACTGTTCGAACAACAGATGCAAGAGTTAAAATAAAAACACCATATATATCACATATATTCTTCCTCAAAAACTCCCCACCATATTAAAAACTACAGTTCTTGAGGTGTAGCTTTACATGAGGGGACACTTGCATTTTGCTCAACATTTTACTTCACACCGTTGCAGGCTATAAAAATGATGCGTCAGTCCTTTTTCAGGCCTGGAGTTTGACGCATGTCATCCCTATGGATTCAGCTTGTAAATAGCCAGACAGACCGGCAGTCGAGGACGTGTCACAGGCTGTGGAAGGAGCCATGTCCGCTTTGGAACCTGACCAACAACAAAGTCAACGCTGAGACAGGTGTTTTTTCCAGTGGTGGCCCACAGGTAGATGGCGACCAACAAGGAGATAAAGTAAATCAGGAAACAAAAATAAAAATCTGCCTTACAATTACATCAATTTAAGAGCTATACACAAAGCGTGACAAAGTCACAAGAGAATGGTTGTTTCAAAAGTAGCTGACAACAGGAAAGAGTGGACGCTCAGATTTTCAGCCTCAGGAAGGCAGCAGAACAAAGAGTTGTTCTACAAATGGGAAACTGTTGGGATTTATTGTCTGACATTTTTTCACTGTCAAATACTTGACGCTGCGGTAAAACAATTCATTTCTAACAAGTGCCACAATGCACACGGGAAATGTCACTATCAGCCAAAGAAATATTTTCATTCTCAATAATAATAATGAAAATGAAAATAATAATAACAACATCAACAACAATAATAATTCCTCGGTCAAAATGATATGTGTTAAATATGTGTTACCCAATACAGTGACAGCACGAGAAGAGTGTGGAAGCAAATCTACCTGAGACTTGTGACCTGTGATGAAATATGAATATTCAGTTAGTGTTTTCACCTTTGAAAAAGTTTTCACGTGTTATTCCATGATAAAAGATTCAGTGCAAAATGAATCTCAGATGGAGCATCTGGTGCACCACGAGCAACTGTTAAAATGTTTTGTGTTCAATTATACCGATTACACATCCACTGGCGAACATTGTCAAACCAGAGTATACACACTGTTTTAGTTTGACAGATGGTAAAAGTTAGAGAACGGTTTGAAAACCTTTTATAGAAAAATCTAATCTAATCTAAAAAACAGGTTTTACTAGTTCTGATATGAAGCTAGGTAAGGTTCTATTATAATGTCACATCATTTACAGTTTTTTTTCTTTTCTCTCCTAATATTTTAGTGTCAAAATTAAATTTTCATTTTCCTTCTGTCCTGTCTATGGTCACAACTTCTGTCCCCTCACAACAGTCACAGGATGCACAGTGGCCCCTAAGGAAATGTAATTGCCAGTGAATTCCAGTGTTTTCTTTGAGGAGTTTGGTGATACTTTGGACATAATGGATTAAAAAGGGGACATAGTACATTCGCCGACTTGTCAAAAATAACCCTCCAGATCAATGTCTTCCACTTTTGGCAACAGCAGGAGTCAAACAAGACTCGCTGCTTCCCTTCATCCTCTCAGGTAATTACAGCCTGCTCTTGTGCGAGTCACACCAGTAAACCAAACACATCATCCGCCTTGAGCAGCCGCGAGTTCCTCAGCTCCCGCTTCAAACTTTGCTCTCCAAACCCAGAAAATCGTCGTCTCTGACTTTGAGCGGCAAAAATCTACCAATTTCCCATGGTTCTGGTACCAGTTAGCTCCATCTCATCTCTTCCTGTACCAGGATTACCGGTTAGCGTGTCCATGATGTACCATTCTGTTTTGGGGGAAGGCAGAAATAAATTCAGCAGATGTGTTGGTGGAGGTGGAATTGGGATTTAAGTGATTTGCCGAGCCGGCAGAGGCAGTGGGGGTCGGCGGACGCCTGATGGATGACTTTCTGCGAGTAGCTGAGAGGACTTGGAGTACTTTTTCTACTGTCCCAAATTGTCCCATTCGTCTGTGTCACGGTGGAATACAGATGTGTGAGTGTGAGACAGGAGTTCATTTTGCTTGAGAGCACCACCCACTTCATTCCAGACATGTTTACGTGCTGATCCTTAAAACACCTTTTGTATTAGCGGTGACCGTTGCATCGATTAATCACTTTATTTTTGACAAGGAAAGGGGAGGCGCTATATTAGCGTTTTTGTTGACTTTTACTGACCTTTTCATCACCGGCAACCAGGGGCGTCAAAAGTACGGCAGCTGCCATGCTTTGGCTGCAGGGGAATGGGTAGATGTTCTTTTATTATTTTTTAGAATTTTAGAATTTCTAATTTGTATAAGTTATTGTATTCTTATATACAGTACATATAAATGAACTACAAATGAAAATGATATACCCGACCTCCATACCTTGAAATGCAGTATCTCCTCGTCCCAACAATTTGTTTTGTAAAGATCATGAACATAAAATATGACGTAGACGCAAACTTTTAACTGATTTTCCAACCAGAAAAAAGGCAGATGACGGCTCCAATGTTGACCCAGCAGCGGAGGGAGAAGGCAGGAATCAGTTAACCGTTAACTTGACTCAGTATTTCAAGCTATCAATGCGTTTTATTATGATCTTTTTGGGATGTTGATTCATTGTTGAAAACACAATAAATGATTTAGTTTGATATTGATATTGAACTGACTCATGTTGGAATGCAGTCATTAAAGAAATAAAAATAAACAATGAATGCGCCAGGCGTGAAGTGGCAACCATGAGGACGGGCTCTAACCACCATAACACCGCAAAGTCACAAGACTCGGAGCCCACATGAGTATCGCAGCCCTGCTTGCCATACCGTCATCTGAATTGACACCTCTGCCCACCATCAAATGTAGTAGCCTACAGTAATTTAGTATATTACTGAAACTAATGATGGACCCATACATACAGTTAAACAACAATTTTATAAGAATTTCAAATTCAAGAGCAAACTGTTAAATTAAATTAAATTAAAATAAAATGATTAAATGCGGTTAAAATATTTTGACGCTTAAATTATGATTAATTAATTAATCGCAATTACCTGGTTAAAATTCCACCACTAACATATATATATATATATATATATATATATATATATATATATATATATATATATATATATATATATATATATATACACACACACACACACACACATATATGTGTATATGTTGAATAATTTCTAAATCTAATTTCTAACTATATATATATATATATATATATATATATATATATATAGTTAGAAATTAGATTTAGAAATATATATATATATATATATATATAGTTAGTTAGAAATTAGATTTAGAAATTATTCAGCATCCTATTTGAGTCAATTAAAAATAATAGACAAATCAATCAATAACAATCAATAATAATGGGAAGCATAGCAAAATCGTCATTTTCTCATTTATTTTTATCATATTCTTCCCAACAAATTTCACTGTGAGACGAGCGATATTTCACTCAATTAAAGTCTCTGTGCCTTCAAATTGTGGCTGTTTTTAGGTGGAAACTATATTGATTCTATATTGAGACGTGTTCTGCTTTTTCCAATTCATTCCTCCAGTAACAGTTTAATGTTAATAAATCAGCAGTGGTGACTAGTCCTCAGTGCTACTGTTCAACACCAAAAGATAAACAATGATGTTTTTGCTTGTTTAATCGACAGAGGAGACAAATAAAAACCCATTTCAGAAGGGCTAGCAGCTAGCGCAGCCAGTTCATGTACCAGCTACCCTTGGTGCACAGGAGTGTTTCAGTTATTCTCTGCCAAAAAAGGCACAACGACATAACAGATGAATGTCACCCTGTTGTCAATTAACTGTTAAAATCAGAGAGAAAGGATAAAAATCAGCCAACAAATCAAATTTCAAGTCGCTGACTAGCGCAAAACTCCGACGTCTCGGCAACCATAAATAAAATATCTGACGCGCAAACTAATGACCTTCCTCCCCTGCTCTTGTTTGTCTTTCCTGCTCCTCTCTGCCTCCTGATCTCTGGCAAACATCAGCCCACTTGTCCCTTGCAAGCCTCCTGTCACACAAAATAAATTGCCTTTCGCTGAGAGTGGGTCAAAACAACACAGATGTCATTATTTCACTGCAATTGATCATAGCTCGGGAAACACAAGTCAATAGATTCTATAATTGCAATGTCACCTGCCCTTCAGAGGTTTTTTTCCACCAGGGCTTCTTTGCTTCTCCTCATTTCGCCAGTGATTATGATTTCAATATGTCACGTTTGTGCCGTCGTTCAAGAGGCCACACATTCAGCTTTCCTTTTATTTTATCACCTTGTTGCCGACAGACCGTATGCTGGATGTTAGGCATGCGTGGTTCAGCTCTTTCATTTGAAAAGGCTGTTTCAATACAGAGTGACCTTTGCCGTCTGAAATACACTTCTACTTCCAGCTTCGTCTAACTGGAGCGCTTTGAACGGTTATTAAGCCGTGCAAGCGTGTGAGAGTAGTTTTGAGGCAGCATTGGATGTTTCTCAAGGAAAAAAAAGAAGTTGCACTTCAGCCACTAGATACTGATGATGCTCGTCGAAGAGATCCATTCACAGTTGACATCATCAGGAAACATGTTTGTGGATTTTGGCAAAAGAAGTGGAGCCCAGTTCCATCAACCTCGATGTGCAAGCAGGGCGGGGCAATTCTCGATTTTTGGGATTGTTTTCAAAATTTCATGTTTCTAAGCCTCTTCAATGAACACTATAGAAACTACAATGATTTTAACGGTTAACCAAAAGAAAAGATAAGAAGGAAAATGGCTTATGAGGTCTATAAGTCACAGGTGCAGTGGTGCTGTCTGCACCGTAGAAGGATCAGTGGTGCACCTGGCATACAGATGCATGAGGATCACTTCTAAACTAATCTTGAAAACCAACTCATTCAACAAACTGGACAACGTTATGAACTTGAATCATGAACTAGACATTTCTGTTGTTTTCATTAAAGCGCTCAGAATGTGCTGTTTTTGCCTGCGTGTCTGAAGTCGCAACACTTCAGCCGTAAATAAAACGCCCTGGATTTCATCGGTTTGATCTGACAAGGCTCTATAAGCTGCAGCCGTTTAGACCAGGAGTAAAATGGCTTATAGTCCAAAAATTACAGTTATCAAATTGTACAAATACAGAAACAATACATAAAGAACAAAAAAGTATATAAAAAAACAGTATCCACTCAGCACACCATCTCGTTTGCTTGTTGGCTAGTTGTTTGTTCACCAGTTGAATATCGTATCGGACCACTGTCAGAGCGCACTCCTTTGAAAACAGTGTTTGCCGTCATCTGTCAGATTCTGAACACAGTGACCTCCTGTGGTCAAGGAGGAGAGGTGTATCCAAGAAGTACGAGAACAATTAACAGAGGATGGTCCAGAAAATCTCCATGCTTGTTAAGTGAGATCGATCAAAGGACAAGCCCCATGCACAAGTGAACATTCTTTCAAAAAACAGGAGTTTTCAGTGCATTTGTTTACGAGGAAGGTCACGGACTCCCAACAGTGAAACATGTCATCACAAGTGGTAATTATGACATCAAACTAATATAGAGATGCACGTCGATTGTCTGAAACAAGGGAGAGGCGAAAGAATCCCGAGATAGTAAAAGTGTCACATGGTCACATGGGCGGGAGTGAGATCACCCCGAGAAAGTAATGTTGTCTAGAGCTTTGTTATAATAAAATCTGGAGAGGTGACATCAGTGGTCTCTGACTGTCCAATATCAAACCTATTGTCTCACAAAATATGAAATGAAATAACAAAAACGTCAAAATGTTGCACTGCTTAAACATTGCATGGTCCCAGTAAAACAGGAGTTCTAATATTCTTATTTTCTAATGCAACAATACTGCTTTGGTAATGCACAAGAAATGTTTTAAAATAAATACAAAAAATACGGTTTGTTTGTTCACACAGTATGTTGCCATTACTTGTTCAAGCAGAGAGTTCTCTCCCCAGTGCTTTTGTGCTTGTATCAGTGACAAAGGGTCGGCTTAAGATAACCTGAAGATAAGTGCGCAGAAGGGCAATTCACGATTTGGTCTCTTTAGAAAATGGCGTCTTTCAAATATGGATATCCGTCTTCAAAAGCTTTGAGTCATCCCCCCCCGAAGCATCTGAGAACAGGCCCCCTTTTAAAGAAATCCTCTTGATGAAATTGTTCAAAATAGTTTTAATCGCATGAGCTGAAGCGACCCAGTTCTCTCACAGACTCTTATCCCATAATAGAAAGCATCACACAGGCGTGCAGGTCGCGGTACTTCCTTAAAACCCAGTCCTGCAGCGCCACTTGGACTGTACACAGTGACAAATTGTGGCACAGTTCAGGGAACAAGCTGAACAGAGGCGAGTGAGTCTCACACAGAGTTTAATGAAAGTAAAGTCCTGCAGCGTGGCGCAAACCGAAGCCTGCTGTCGGGCCTCACTTGTTCTGACACCGGAGGCGAAAACAGAGCGTCTCAATGTGCACATTTCATTTTTGCCCAAACGCGGTTACCAGTGATTCATGGCTCACAATTTGGTTTCATGTTCGATTTCATTCTGAACGCGCCAAAGACGCTCTTTAATGCTGTTAAAAACGACACACATATGGAGTGCGCATTATTTATTCATACCCACACACGTAAATGCTCACACATTGCTTCGCATCTACATCATCCGTCCATAATGTTGCCATCTGCTCGCTCTCTCATATGCATGGGATGCTAACCGACGTGTGGCGAGTTGCAGACGCTTTATAATCTCACAAAAATTAATGAATAACCTGGGACAGGGCAGGAAAAGAGTGGTTATGGTCTGACAGGAAATTAAAAACGGCCAACAAATCTGAATCAGCCAAACTAACCGGCGGGGCTGCTGGGGATTTTCTGAGGGAAGCCAAAACTGCCGGCAAGAAATCACCAGCTCAGCAGCTGTTACGCGCAGCAGCTCCTTATCTGGCAACACTGATGCATTTTGGGTCGAAGATGAAAAGAATAAACCAGGAAGCCGCTTCATGGAGCAAAGCTGAGGACCAGATGGTGACACTACAACATCATCCTAGCTGTGGAACCGCAAGATGCCTCGGGTTGGATTAGCCAGTAAAGCAGCCATCTTGGAATAACTCCAAACAGAGATAAGATAATGTGTATCTTGAGCCCCCCTCCACTTCCTCCCAAAATCAATACACTTTCAGTCAATGACTAGAGGAAATCAGAGTGTTTGTCATTGTAGATGAAGTTAAAAAAAATACTAGTTCAGACACAAAAATAATATCCTTGTAGGTCATGGAGGTGTTTTGTTTTTTTTCCCCCCCTCCTCATGCGTGAGCACAAAAGCCTGCTGGTGAAAGCACGTCAGGAGGAATCTTCAGGTGTGTGTCAGACTCCTGTTGACCCTAATCGTGCTCAAAATGAAACTTTGCACTTCCCATTTGTAGGGACATCAGCCATGGAGAGCAACCTTTGGACAGAATTACATGTTTCATATCATTTTTTTTACAGGTTCTTTTCCTCATTCATTTCTTAACATCCATTTGCATTTAATTTCTGAGACCTATCGTTCTCACCTTTTATATTGACAGTATTTATTTGACACATCTTGGACGCCACAGTCATAAAAATCAATAAATGATATCAATTTAAGTTTGCGTGAACAGAGGGGATTAGAGACAGTTTATTTTGGACTTGGTGAAGGGTTGTCAATGAGTCTGGAGTATTGTAACGTGGGTTTCATTGGTAAAATCCCTCAACATTTTTGAATCACGAGTCTCTATGTTTCTTAAAAACGTCATGTGATGAGTTTTTTGGTATGTTTCCCGCTACTGTGCTTTAACGCTGATGAGGAAAAATGCACAGAGACCAAGACAATGAAAACATGCTGTAGCAACCTCATCAATGGGTCAGATGGAGGAAGCATCAAATACAGGTAGGTGGTGAAATCTTCAGACTGATGGTTACTGAAGAGAGCCATGAGTGTGAAGACGGGTGGGGTCAATAGGTTTAGAGGAGGGATCAGGAAAAGAATCGTGATGCTTGGGTTGATGGTGATTTAGACCTTTAGCTATATCTAGCTATTATTATCAATTCGATTCAGCAATTTCTAATGCAACAGCCATTGTACTTGAACTTGAATTTGTGGCTTCTGACCTTGTGCTTTTCTTCCTTCCACTTTTCACTCAAGCCTGTCTGCTTTGTTCTATTACGTTCACTGAGTTCAGACTTCATCAATAAGAGCTTTCGTTTTCATTGTGATAAAGTTCATATGAATCTGACAGTTCATATTTTCTTTTACAGTGATGCCTCTATGTATGTGCACAGTGGCTGTCAGCAGTTTCACCACAGAACCAAAGGCACTCATCTTTCCTCAGGCTTTAGACTGACACGGCATGAACATAGACATTGGCGCCTCATAAAACAGTCAAAATGACCTAAAAGCCTATCGATTTACATCAGAGTAGTGATGGCACTGAGTCTTATGGAGCAGCGGTTCTTGGCTTTTCTGTCTCTGGGAGCCACCATCACTGCCTAACCCCGAAATATGGCACAAAAACCATATCAGTCAGAAACATATCAAGTAATCAGGAGGTAAAAACAAATGAGGAAAACGTCAGGTGTTCTTCTTCACTTCTCTTGTAAGTGTAATGCACTGTGTCATATGTACCATGCTACTGCATGAAGGACTAAACCCTTTGTCCCTGTCATGGCCTTTTGAGACCACTATCGAATTCATTCAGTTCAGTTTGAGCCCATATCACCTGCCCCCCACATCAATCGCCTTCAAAATAAAAGCAAATAATGTTTTCCCAGTCAAAGGCTCGCAACCAAAATGGCCAATTAGTGAGAATTTGTGGCGGAACTTGCTTTGTCTTTTTCCGACATACAAATTCCCAGCACTCGTTGGCACCATGAGCGACGTGTTTTAAAAAGGGTGTCCTGAGTGATAAATCACAAAAGAGTGGCATGGAGTGATGCGCATTTCTTGCTTATTCCAGCAAGAGCTGCGTAAATATTAGGATTTCACAAACCCCACTCCAAGTGAAAACAAAAACCTGATTCCACAGCTCTTATGTAAACTGGTTTACAGAGGGATTTTCGAGGAGGCAGCTTTAACACCCTTCATGTTCGCCTTCTACACCTCCTTTGACTTCACCTCTCCCGTCAGCCAACACGGTTTAATCTGGAACACAAGCCTTGGGTTGCAACAGTCACTCTACATCTTGTCAGGACAATATTTTCACTGCCTCCTTTTCCCAGCAGCGATGACCTTCCTGCGTCTCTCTGATCTGCTCGGCACAGACACCCAGCCCACATTGACAAGGCTGCGAATGGCAGCCAAGCATATCTTAATCCATTCTTGCGCTGCTTTGTTCCGCCATGAGTTGTTCCAAAGCGCCGCTAAAGGTCTCTCTCCGTACAAGAAAGGTTTCCTCGGCCCAGTCCATTAATCCCAATGTAAGATGCTGGCGGGTTTAGACGGATGACAGAGAGAAAGGTATTCTGTCATTTTATGTAATGCAGCTCTGCACTCCTTTTTCTTAGCTTCTGAAATATTCAGGATGTTTGTGAGAGCATCTGCAATGTTTCAATTTGATGCCCATGTAAACATACTTTAGCTGAATGATTCATCAGGAATAAATGTAGCGACTCGCTCATCAAAGCGAGCAGGAGACTCTGCAGATGTCTTTTAAGGGATTCACGCAGAATTTAAACAGCAGTGCGACTATTTTGTAACTCCTCAGATCTCTCAACAGTGGGGGACGTATTGTGATGATCCATCACGGCGCAGCATGTTTGTCCTGCTCTGCTGTGTTGGGTAGCCTCCCCTCACTGTCCTCACTCACGTGTATGATTTGCAACCGCAACACAATCATTCATTTTAGGGTTATGTGATGCTGCAACAGATGATGCAATAACACACAATTATCTCACATTACGCTTCCCCTCCTGCCTCTCCTGATCGTCCATGAACTTTTGTGTCCTCAACACACAGTTTATTTAAATAGCGCATTGTATTTCACCGAATTGCAGGGTAGTTTTGGTGGTGTTGAATTGCCTATCTGGGTACAAAATGACTTTGAAAGTTATGGACGGATTTGGATTAAATTTTCAGCAAGTGTGTGAAATGAGACAAAGAATAAATGATTCAATGTTGGGAGTGATCCAGATCACCGTCTGGATTTGGGATTTTTTTAAATAATGTTATTGAGAGATTGCATAGGCGGTGACCTGAGGCTGCTAGGCAGAGGTTTGCTCTCTTTGAGTACTATTCCAGTTTTTTATGTATACTTGTCTGCCAGTCCAGTAGTGGAAGTTGCCTTTGCTTGCCTGTTTTTAGAATGACCTTTTTCTTGCTTAAAAATTATGAGGAATGAAAATAAAATGTCGCATAGTAGAAGTCACAGTGGAGAAAGAAGATACTATCAGGTTAGCCTTCCACGTTGGGTGTTGAGGGATTGGCGTTTCAATTGACTGAAACTGGTTCCCCCAGTAGTGTAGCCTGACTAAGGCAATAGCTCAGTTACGCTGCCAAGTCAGACTGCGTCAAGTTCTGCTGGTTTACGTGCGGAGACAATCAAACTATGAGTAGTTTGCTAGACTTCTAATCTTTTTGTGAGAAGTAAGGATAAAAACGACAAAAGTTGCATCGCCAAACACAGTCGATATCAGGTTTGTTATGTGTTCGCCGGAGACTTTGGCTCAGACTGAGGAGCACACACATACTGCATCCGGACACACACGCAACTTATCCATTGTATAGAAGGCTATTAGACATCATTAAACCGTGATGAGTCTCGGAGTTTGTTTACTTCTTCATGCTCATGGCTACAGCTATTAACCGCATTTTCCAGGTCGTGCAGTCCGACTGAGAGAATTTCTCTCAGTTTATAACTCTGACATAGTTACTCCTTCTCACCACTGAGCGCTTTCTGTTCATTGCCACCTTGTGGGCTTAACTCTGAGTGTTTTGTGTTCTCCCAGGTTTAGGCTCTGAATTCTAATTCGCCTCTTGTGTTTTCAGATTCTTCCCCATTCGTTGTTCCATGTCGCATGCTCTGGTTGCGGCGCCTTTGGTTATAGATATTTGTCTGTCTGTGTATTGTTTATTCAACGATTACATCTCTGTAATTTAATCTTGTGTCCCGTGCCTTCTGTCAACCAACACTTCCTGCACTTGGGTGCATTCATCCGGAATCAGGACAGTTGCAGTCATGTTACGCAGTACCTACAGTATATTGTACTGTAGTACCTGAGTAGTAAATGACCATGAGCTTTAAGTGATTCAAGTGATGAGGTACTATAAATTACCAAATGATTGTGCGCCAATTATGTTTGAAGATTGGTACCTGGACAGTGTGGTGAACTGCTACCGACAGGGAGACTGTCATGAGATGGTAAGAAAGCGGGACACAAGAAAGGAAGCGAGGAGACTGCAAGGCAGCGAGAGTTTACTTACGCAGACAACAAAGAACAGACAATAAGGACGAGCGATGGCGTCACCGGC
The DNA here is from genome assembly GCF_027744825.2 of Synchiropus splendidus. Lineage (NCBI taxonomy): Eukaryota > Metazoa > Chordata > Actinopteri > Syngnathiformes > Callionymidae > Synchiropus > Synchiropus splendidus. The sequence goes on along the minus strand of NC_071339.1, from coordinate 21,592,506 downwards.
CAGGAGAGAAACACAGGACGGAACTGAGGTAAGAAATCTGTTACAGTAAGAACACAAGCGCTGAAATGGCTGTCAGCACAAGCACGTGAAAACAACAGAAGGACTGCAAACACAACACAGAGTGGTCTAATAAACGCTTTGTGGAAAACATGGAAAAAAATAGATAAAAACTGTAACAGAAAGTAACGTAGTGGTCAGGACTCACATGCAGTAACATAAAAAAAAGCAGAGTAAGGAGGACTAGAGGAGCGTGGCAGAAAACACCAGCACATGAATAACTACAAAACAAATCAAGCTCCAGCACCAAGAGGATCGCAGGAGAATAGACAGCAGAGTACAGAGGCCAATTCACCAGCGTGGACTGGAACCTTGGCTCTGATATAGAGAAGCAGGTGTCACGAGCAGATTAGTTCCAGCCGTGTGTCATAAACTGAGAACCAGCAAACAGACAATACAAAAACAAAGTAAAAGCAGAACATGACCGAGACATTTGATTCAGTTGACATGAACACTGTACTCTGCGTCATCCTGGGACACAAAAGTCCACAAGACGATAGTTTACATTTGACACCTTAGGAGTGAGAGCATGTTGGTCCATCTTTGAGACGAGAAGATGCCACCACCATGTTGTTCCCACTGTCTCGACCATCAAATCTACAGGCAGCTATCAAAACAGTAATGCTTGAATCCCGGCAGTCGAGCAACCATATTTGAAAATGAATTCTTTTGTATGTGACGCTTGACTTTGCTGTCCAGGAATAATGTGATGCATTGTGAGCAAACACAAGTGTGCTTGCACCTGAGCGTGACAGTTTAAAGTGTGTGTGAGAGGCTTAGTGCAGCCGCTGGGCTTGTTTGTCTCTCTCAGGTTCCCCTCACAGATGGAGAGCTACGCCCCAGGTAAGCAAAGACCAAGCCAAGGATATGAAACAAGGATGACCAGGCTCCCACCGGAAGGGAACACAGGAACTGAGGGATTGTGGGATCTGAGCTACAATAGATAATTAGTCTGGAACATCTGTCAGAGGAAGTTCCCCGATACCTTGTAGGCCACAGCTCCTTAATCACTCTTTGGCAGAGAGTGAGCGGCTGGAGCTGTTGACTGTGATGAATCATTTCTCAATGAATGGCAGTGTTTCACCTGTGCGCTTCCATATGGCTTCACCACAGATGAAAGAGGAGTGGAAATCACAAGCTGGATAATAAGCCAGGCTGAACTGACAGCGACCTCATCCTCTCACTTTCATCGCTAATCTCTAATAATTGCTAAAGTAAGAAACCGCAATGAAGCGTTTGATCTCAGAACGTGATTCACGCTAGCGAATTAGGGCAACGGCTTTTTAGGGACTGAATAAAGCACTGTTTACGAAACAATGGTTTGGTTTTCACTGCATATATCTTGTGGTTAATACTAGGTATTTCTTTACTTTCAGATTGTACTCTATTTGACATTTACGGGGGGAAAATATCTCAAGTGGAGAACAAAAGAGTTCTTCACAAAAGAGTTGGTGTTAATTGTGGAGATTTTTCTTCAGGCACACATCTTAAAATGTGTTATTATTTATTACATATCTTTGTGGGTGTGTTTTATTGTAGTGTATATTCCGAGTATATATTTCGAACAGTTTAGTCACAAAATGAATTATTAATGAATTATAAATTAATTTAGTTTAAGTCAAGGCCAAAATGAAATCAAAATACCACTTTTGTCTCTATTTTCCCAGAATATAGTAGAACAATATCCATTTGAACTACTTTATATTAATATTTAATAGGGAAGAGAAAAAAAGTGTTCTTCATGCTTTACTATGTTTTTCGTCAAAAAACTTTTTTTTCCTTAAAATGATGCGATTTTTAAAATTAATTTAATATATTTTATAAACAAATCCCTCCCCCCGTCCACTGTCTTAGAAAATGCCATTTATAATTTCTGTTCTTCAGCCAGTGATTTGTTTTGAAAACCATCCCCATCATCATAAACCATAATCAGTTACAGTATAACTGTTATATTCCCTTCTCTTTTCAATTGTGATGTTTCTTTTACATTAACTGAACTTGAATTCCCTGCGTGCGTGTCTGTGTTTAGAGTGTCTGTGAACATTTGTAGCAACAGAAAGTCTTGACTTAAAAGACCATTTATAATTTCTGTGAGTGCTGCATGTTTCAGTGGTCTTGATTTTTTTCCGCTTTGCAACATGACTAAGATACGCTGAATTAAAACCATGCTCTTTGGACGAGGAATTGTTCCACGGATCATTACTCCGGTCACATGTGCTGGACTCTGCTGACCCATCCGTCCTGCAGAGAGCCATATTTCACCTCAGCCACGTTAACAGACAGTAAAAACAGCAGCAGATTCCATTTCTGCAGGATTGAAGTCCATTGACCTTTTTTTAATGTCACCGGCATCTTTTCATCACAACAGTAATGAACGTTTCATTAATGTTTACGGCTGCCATTTCTGCTGCGGTAAACTGACCATTAGCAAAGAAACCTATTTTATCTACGCCGCTGAGAAATGAGCGGAATTGATGAGTAAATCACGTGTGGCCCCACAAAATTGCCTCAGCAAGCAAGAACAGACACTTGGAAATCCATCAGAATGTCATTTTGTGCCTCTCTGACCAAACATCTCAATGCAGACCTCGGCGCCATTAACCTGCTCACATGTTAGCACGGAAGGGAAGAGCCTTTCTCCTATTTTTCTCTATCCTGGCTCCCTCTCCTCGCCCACTCGCTCCATACTTTTGGTCTGATGCGGTGAGATACAGCAAAGATAATTTCCTTTTCAAATTACAACGGGCCTTTTCAGTGACCCGAGGCCTTGTGATAATGCAGTATGGGAGCGGAGTGTGTCTCTGATGAGGAGAGAGAGCGATTGCTCAAAGTCTTGACAACACCACACTTACTGCACCCATGGAACAAATTCATTCCTTTGAACCTTTATCAGATTTTTTTGCAAACAGGGTTTTCTACTTTGCTCTGAAAACCCACCGACGCAGTCATATATCTCTTCCTGTGATTTGGCTGGAGAAGAAAAGCTCTCTACTTTTTAGCGTTGACAACAAGACACGGCTTCCATTTTTCATTCCATACTCCGACTAAAACACGATAACAGAGCTACAAAGCTCGGGGTCTACATGAGAATATATATGATATTAGTAGAAGCAAAAAGTACCATTCTATTTCACATCAACCATGTTTAAATAAAGAAACATTTGTCTCGCTAATATTGGGTCGGGAGGTTTATATTTAATGAACCACATTTTAATATTGGATCAGAGAATGATCTGATTTCCACTGAATCTGTAGAGCTCAGCTTAAACCTCAGGATGGACGTGCTACAGCGATGAGCGAACTCTTGGCTGCATGAACTTTTTTGTGCTTCTTTCCACAAGTTTGTCAAACTCTTATTTTTCATCCATCAGCACATGCTCAGTTCCTCTCCTTCATCATGGATGTTTCAATGACGTCATCACATTGAACTGTATCATGTGGTGCACCTTGAGCTGGTGGGGTGAAAAACATTCCCTGCAAAAGAACGTCTTTATGTGATTCATTCATTCAGATTTTTCTTCAGTAAGTAGTTAATGAATCATTCAAATTCATTCACTTAGATTTGGACTTGGCGTCCAGGTCTGTGAGGATGTTTTTACCCCCAAAAATGGGGTTTGCAGAAGAGGAATTCTGTTGGAAGGCAGTTGCATGGATGTCATGGGCACACAACATGAATGAACCCTGTGTGGGAGACCCAACTAATATTAGTGGCTTAGATTTATACAGCGCTTTTCCCGACGCCCAACGTGCTTCACAGAAACCATTATCCAGTTACACTCGTGGTGGTACGCTACTATTGTTGTAACCCAGACTGCCTCACCTTCAGACAGAAGGCTGTATGGCTGCTAATGTGCCCGTCCGACCACCATGATTCATACACATTCACAAGGTGGGTTAGGTGTTTTGCCAGAGGACACCAGCACAGCAACTGGAATGGACCCATTCAATCACATGAGCCACTGTGCCACCTGCCACTAAGTGATTGGCATATCGCCCGGTGTTTATTAAGGCTGGAGGTCAAAGGTCAAACACTCTGGCAGGGTTGCCTCCCCAGGCGACAAGATTAATCTGGAATTTCCACCAGGTACCGTGGCGACGGGAACGCTGAGTTGGCACTGAACTATGGCGGAGTTTTCAATTTTCACTGGGAACTGGGATGTGGAGCGGTGCAGAGCCAAGTGCTTGTTATCCACTCGGTCAGAATCGTGATCACACCTGCGGTACTTTGTGGATTAAAAGAGGCCTTCGTCATGAAGATGGGCGAACGCCCGACCACCATATTTCGCGACTCGTCATCAATGTTTTTTACGAAACAAGTGCTCTGTTGTCTGCATCAGAGTCACAGCCCCTTGTGACGTATGGTTTACACCGCACTATCACAGTAAAATGGTCATTTTATGACTAAAACCTCCCGGATTTGCATTTCTTTTCGCTGACTGATTTCCTGTCAGAACAACTTCAGAAGCACTGGAAGTCAAATTGGAAAAGCTCTGCACTGCTGCCGGACTCTGTAGAAATTGGGGGTGAAGTACTGAAAATGTGAGCCAGGTGTGCGGTTCAGGAAGAAAGAGTGATAAGTAAGAGTGAGCGCGTTTGATGACAGAGGTCAGTGATGGAGAAGTACGGATGCAAGAGGTGAGGATCGATGATGGACCACAGTCACAGCCAGTGATTTGCTTTGAAAACCAGAGGAGCTCCTCCCAGCAGCGGTGTTCAAAGCCAGAAAATGTTTAACCTTCATCATCATAAACCATAATCAGTCACAGTATAACTGTGATATTCCTTTCTCTTTTCAATTCGGATGTTCCTTGTACATTAACAGAACTTGAATTCCCTCCGTGTGTGTCTGTGTTTAGAGTGTCGGTGAGCATTTGTAGCAACAGAAAGGCTCGACTCCCTCTTGCCTCAGGATATTGCTTTTTAAACAATACAGTGTATGGAAGAGCAGAAAGTGGTTTTCACTCAAGATATGATGGGAGTTAACCGTTATTGAAGGGTCTGCAAGGGTTGTTGTTGCACGGTACGAAGCTTCTGTGTAATTTCTGGGAACATTATGAAGACTGTTGCCTGTGTGTTTGGTTCGGGGGCTCTGTCCATGAGAGGATGTTGGGTTTATGGTCACATCTAGATGCGTCACAAGAAAAACAATATATAGTTCTGATTTATCACTACAATTGTGACTTCTTATTATCTGTGTTGGTGGTTAAGACAGGCTTGACTCTAAACACAGAGACTAGTTTTCTCTTCTGATCTTTGGTTTCAAACATAGTTTGAAGGTGAAGTGGAATGGTTTTCAAGCACATATATAAAAAGCAAATCCAATTTTAAAAACTCAGCAGCCACCATGTACCAACTAGATCCTAAGCAGCTCAACATGAGCGACAATAGTCACTTCGGAAAGCGAGGAAATATTGTCATATGTAATGATCCTGAAGATGAACATGATGTCGAACGGGGGTGTTGATATTACCGGTTGAAGCCCTTGATACCAAACGCTGACTGCTTGGTACTTCCGTCCGTTCAGATTGTGAACTGCAAAACATACATAAGCAATATGTCTATTTATACTTTCCTACGCACTCATTTATGGTCAAGTTTCCTGACGTCTAGTGGTAGTGACATACCTCAGCACAGAGATGAACAGAGGACGACAGCTGTTAGGGCTAGACTTTCAAAATAATGGATTCATCGGTCAGAATTGATTTCATGAGAATGGCCTACTATCAATTCATAAAATCTTATAATCATTAAGTCTCAATTGTTTATTTGATGTTTGTTTTATTTTCTACAGGGTATAGAACAGCCTGCATTCTGAAACAGAATGTAGGCAGTAGTATTTGCAATAATGCGCCATTTTAGAGTGTCGTGCTTCCTGAGAATGGCCTCCATTTTCAAGTGATATTGGTAAAAATTGACAGGAATCTCCCTCAGCAATTTGAATTGAATGGAGTAGGGAAGTCAATCATGGTGCATGCAGGACTCCTCAGCAATATGTTTGGTACCAGCTAGCGCCAGTACACTGAACTAAAAGTGTCACTCATCATCTGTATTCATTGTTTAAAAGAAAGTCAAACAGCGATATTTCTGGTGTATCCATGTTGGAACAGCCCGCGGCCAGTACGAGGCATTTTGTGATAATCCTTTGGTATTCCCCCGCACGTCATGCACAACGTCCGCTACTGTCCACCATTGTTTCCATGCCATCCATCCTGTCATTTCATTACAACCAGACGGCGAGACAATCCTGCACCCAAGAGGCAGTGCTTTGAATAAGTCTACGCTATATTCAATGTGGTAAATGGCGATGATTGTAACGCAGGTCTCCGGAGGTTCATTTCAACTTGCTCATCCAGTTACTGCTAAACTTCCCATCTCTTTTCTCTTTTTTTTTTTTTTTTTTAACCACTTATCAGTAGCTGATAATAGTAAAATGAAGGAGGAGTCTGTGCCCTCTTCTTCTGACCACGGTCATTTTCATATCTTAAATATTCGCTCCCGATCATTCCATGACATTTTCACTAGCAAGGAATGAAATAGAGACAATCGTCAGGTACTTTCATATCCTATGTTGACACTGATGTATATAATGATCTGGCATAAATGTAGAACACAGTTCTGTCTATCTCCCAACGTTAAAGAACCCTTGAAAAAAAAAACTGTCCCCTTACACCACGCCTGGCCAACCCACGGCTCTTTGCTCAGTTTCATGCGGCTCTTCACCACGAGTCATCAGATCCACGATTTAACATGACTTTTCATGCGTTTGTCATGACCTAAACTAAATGTATGCCGTGTGTTTTGCGTATTATTCATCGTTGAAGAGTCGACATGATAGGCACCAGTCTGCAGCGCCGCTCACACTCACAGACCTGGGCCACGTTATTGGTGGCATGGGCCACATAAAATATATATATAAATAAATGAAATAAATGGCGCACACATTTCTATCTATGCCACCTGAGATTCGAAGAATATCACGGTTAAATGTATTAATTTTCAGAACAGATGCACAAGAGACATACGCCGAATGCGAACCTTGTGACACACAGGGATGTGCTTTAACTGCTATACTGCCGCTAAGTCACTTGACCAGCTGTTCAGGTGAGCCTTGTCTGTCACACCTACATATTTGTAGCATGTGGCCTTTTGCAGGAACACAATAAAAAAATGTGGCTATTCTCTGACTGGTTGGCCACCTCTGCTCTACCCATACAGTATTTCCTGGAAATTTCACCCAAATCCATCCCTTACTTTTCAAGCTATTTTGAACAAAGACAGGTGAAGCACTGCAGTGTAAAACATAACCTCCGTGGTGAAGGTAACAAGCGTGAGAATGCCACCCTTTTCCGGCCGAGAAGCCCGCTGCTCTCAGAGCTGATGTGTAGGGAAGAGCTCTTTTTGTAGCCAAACGCACATTGTTTAAAGCTGCGATGTTTTGGACATCTCCCGTCTCAGATAAATCCCTGCCTGGTAAGCTTGTTTTACACCAGCCTTGTTGCTGATGACAGCCCGGCGCGCCACCAACATCCTCCAACTTTGGTTTGCACAGGAAGTGAGAGCGACTTGCCCAAGCAGCTTGCGCCCTGATTCGCAGTTTATCCGCCTCTCCATCCATGCAGGCGTGAAAAACACAGCGAGCAGGAGGTGTCAGGTACCGCATGAAAAACTTTGATATTAGAATTCCAGGAATCAATGTCTTCGCCTTGAGCAGGATAATCCCATTATGCCTCGGGTCACAGCGATGCATAGGAGGGAGAAGCAGAGCTTGCTTGCAAATAAACCCTGACCTGATGAGAATAACACGACGGCTGCCAGAACTAAGACTAAACTCTGACCCAAACAGAATTTTACTCTGAGATGTCTGAGTGGAATCATGAAATATCCAAGAGCAGATGTACAATAGTAGATTCCCAGGCCGCAGTCTTCTTTCCGTCCTGGGTGTTTTGAAGACTCAAAGGTTTTCTATTCCAGCAGTAATTGTGAAAAAGTGAGTGAGAAAAAAATCTTAAATGTGTTCATCCCATCAAAGCGAAGGCAAACTCACCAGATGGTGTTTGTGTCACCCAGAGCTTTGTTTTCTGCACACACTTTTTTCAAAAGTGTCTGACGTCTGATGACTTCAGTCGCCACGGCCTGGGATTGAATCATTTATCTCAGTCCTCCCTAATTACCGGCTCGCTGGGACGGAATCATGGGACACAGCCTCACAATCTTTGAGCAAAGGACGAAAAATTGAACATTTATGGTGGGTTTAAAAAAAACGATTTCCTTGAGCATTTTCAGATAAAAATCGAAACTTCTTTGAAGGAAATGAGCGGGTTTAAATCTTACTGATTTGTGCGTATTTGTCTACACACTGAACTAAAAAAGATTACAGTTGTATGTATAGTTTTATTTTACAATTTGGACTCGTATATTATAATATTGTTTAAAAACATCTTGTTTGATATCATTAGTTTCACATTATTTTATTTTTTTAAATTTTTTTTTTGTATAATATGTTTTATGATTTAGACATTACATTATTGGATGAAAAATGTTTTAATGTAGAAAATGGGGATAAATGTCAACTGAAAGTTTAGAAAAAGTCTCAGGATTCCCGCAGATGCGTAGGCAGGAAAAGCATCTGATGTCATGTGTGCCTCTCCAATTGAGTCAGAATTTACACTGTTTCGGGATTCAAGAGGGAGAACCTGGTCTATGTCTCAATGGGATTTCATTTGTTCTCCAGTTTTCTTTCCACTGTCCACTGTCATTAATCTTCTCACATTTATTCCCAGTATCAGGTCACTGTTGTGTTCGCTTTTCATGTCCTTTTATTTCATAATTTCCTGTATTCTTGTGTGTTATTTCCATTTCCTGTCCAACTTCACGGCAGCGCAGCTGGAACCCATCCGCTAATCAAGCTCCACTGATTTCAACATATTGGTTCCAGTCTGCGTTTCCAGATGGTTACTTCGTGTCCACCGGTAAAGATTACCAAACATCAGGACGGAAATGCTCCGCAACTCTTTGCTGTATAAAGTGCGCAGAACAACAGGTTGTCTTTCCAGTCTAAGGGTTTTAAACGCAAATTCTGTCCATTGGTCCAAATCCCAAAGTCCCCTTCAGCGTGGATGTTCTGGGTTATGACATTACATTGTGTAACGTGGTGCACTGAAAATGGCTCCTGTGACTCGAAGTTTATAGGCTATTGTACGTTATATAGCCCTAATTGATGACTCATTACGACTCAATTGATGAGTATGAGAATGAGTCATTGTCCAACAGCTATGACACAGTGTGTCCCCCATTTCGGGGTGTCCCCCTCCTCACCCTCTCAACCTGGCTTGCTGGGGAAAGCGGTAATAAATTCATGTTAAATCCAAACAGGATTCTTTGTTGTAGGTGGAACAGTAGGTTGTGAGTTGAATGGCTACTGTGCTGCATGGAAGAAAGTCAGATCATGTGCTTTGGCTGGCTGGTTACTTTGTGTTGAAGCTTCTTGGGTGCAAGTATCTCATCGTCATCTGCAGGGTAGAATCAAAATGAGCGACACAGGAGGGTCAAACCGCTCCTCAGAGAGCCGAAGTGGGCGCAGGCGTTTGTACCAACCTGTCAAGACACACCTTCTCACCAACCAGGTGTCTGAAGCAGTTGGCTGTCAGGCTGATGCTGTTTCTTTCACCTGCTTGGTTTACCTGCAGGTGCTTGCAAGGTTGGAACAAAAGCCCGCCCCCACTGCAGCCCCTTTGGTGGATCACTTTGAGACCCCTGGTGTAACATCATCAAGATTGGCTCAGGTGAGCCTTTATCACCTCCCTGGACACGTCTGGAAATCCAATTCCTCTCACATTGTTTTTTCTATATCAGTGAGCTCATCTGGATTTAGACTCGTGGATGGTTTCATTCACCATCACAGGCTGTAAACGCTCCACAGAAGACAAATATAAACCAATAGCCTGGATTTTATAATCCACATCAGAGATTTCATTAACTGGGAGTTCCACTGCAGACGTTTAATGTGCGGAGGGATTTAAATGTGGCTCCCGTCTCATGGAAATTATATTAAGAAAATAATGTAATTTTTAAAACCTTCATTCGTCTCAGTAATGTTTAAAAGTAAAATACAGTAACAGTAAAATACTGATTTGCGGGACAAAACAATAATGTGTGTTGTCTTGGTGAAAAAACAAAATGAGGACAGGTTTTCTTAGGAAGCCGAATTTCTTGTCCCCTGTGTGGTGGACCGGTGGTTCATCGCCAAGTGTCTGGATGATGTCAAGGGTCCTCATCTTAATGTCCCTGTGAATCGCCCACCCACTCATTTGTTTTTCAGTCTTGATTCAGAATTCGAGAATATGGAAATTCAAATTCAAAATAGATTGACTTAAAGTTTTCTTTCGTTTCATCTCTAGTTTGATTGGTCTTTTTTGATCAAATCCCAGAGCAAAAACATAGCAAGAGAGAGATAACCAGAGTCGGTTGTATCCACAAGTGTCGGATAGGTCTTTCGACCACAAGGATCCAATGTTTTCTGTCGCCGTATTTGATGCTTTTTTAACCCAGGTGTAAGAGTGACTACAAAAATGTGTGTATCCAGATATTTCTGAAAGCTAAGGAGTCATGGCCCCGTCTCCCCAGAAGTCACCGACAATACTGTCAACTGTCGGGTAGGTCAGTAACAACGGTTCAGTTACTCTTTCATTGTAGAGAGCAGGAAACCAACGCTGTAAACACAGATGTGCATCCAGATGCTGAACTCCCTTCCTGCTCTGCCCCCAGGTCTGCACCAGGCACTTTTGGCTCCATCCATTGCACGTCTGCCCGTCCAGGGTGGGGGACTCCTCCTCTGATGCTCACCCTGAGGTTTCTCTGTTTTCCTCCCGATAGGGTTTTTTTTCAGAGTTTTTCCTTAGCCGATGCGAGGGTTTAGGGCAGAGGATGTTGCCATGCTGCCATGAGCTAGGTGCTCCCCCAGGTGGTTGATGTCATGTGTCCAGGTCTGAGAGAACAGATATTTCATCCATGCTATATGTCTTGTACTCTAAGTTACCTACCTACCTAGATGAGAGCCATCGAGAAGTCAGCCACAGTTTGAAACAAGACCGTTTGATATTTCCAGTTTATTTTGCCAAACCATAATCAAACAAGAACCTGTGAAATTGAAATTCATACAGACTGATCCCTCAGGTGTCGATGGATCATGAAGCAGCTGTGCGCCTGGATATGGTGGGTTTTGAGACCTTTGGCACAGTGGGTCCAATATGAGCACAAATGGCTGCAAGGCTGAACAGCAACTTTATTTTGTACAGCATGTTGTGAACACAGCCTCTCTAAAGTAGAGACAGGTCAGAAACGTCACCCTTCAACTTTTGGAAAATGGGGCATCAGTTAGTTTTCATATTGACATCTCAAGTTCTCATATGTGTCCTTGTGTCTTCACTCAGTTTGACAGCACAGAGTGTAGGAATCTACACCTTTAATGTATCTTCCGCGTGTTCGTTTACTCGTGAGAATGACTACCAAAAGCCCACAACTTAAAATCAAAAAGAATTTATTCCCTGACAGAGGAGTCTAATTACCCTAACAGAGCTCTGGGTCCACAACTACGCCTGACTTAGCCTTAGCTCCAGTGGTGTAGAGTGACAAAGACTATCTGGCCCTGACCCTTTTTATATGTTTTCAGTCTGCAGTCTTCAATCTTGGGGTGCAGTCTCCACCGATTGGTCCAGGTCTCCTTATGGTCCAGGCCACTGGAGTCGCATTCCAAATCTTGTGTCGCCTCCACCACGTCTGGAAATCCCTTTAGGATGTTTATACATCTGTCCTTTATTGGCGACAATGGCGGAGCAGATGACCCAATACGTCCTTCTTTGGTATCTTGCTTCTGTCAACTCATCCGTTCTCCACCTGATTAATTGGTTTACGACGCCACAGATGGTCTCCAAAAGGTTCCTCATATCAGATGCCATTCCCTTATTCTCTGCATCTGTTGAACTCAATCCTTTTATTATTTAACAACCCATTATAAATTCTATTTAATAATATAGCTTAATTAATATATTTATTTTGTAATTTAATATTATTCCCATAATCCCCCTTTTGATCTCTTCCTAAAGAGATCAACAACACATCAAACATAGTTCACAAAACTCTCCCTGGTATTAAAATTAAAATCAATATCAGGATTGAAGTAAATAAAATTCAAACTTGACAATAAGGATTTCAAACATTTCATGCCAAGGATACAATATTTTCTTCTTCCAGATGTTTCCCATCGTCTCCTGGAACACATAGCATCACATAGACTCCTTTGCCATCGTCCTCCTTAAATGCCCTATTAATCATTTTCGAAAACACAACTTACATACAACATCCACACCATCACAAAGTAAAGTAGTTCACATGTATCATCGTTGTTATAAACAATGTTATTATCAATCCTTTTCAGTTGCCAAACCAGCCCGTCAGCAAATTATGTAGCAGGTCATCCACATTGATCTTCGTTTGATGGACATGGCTTTCAAACCTCTCATGGCTCTGCAGATCTTTTGTTCCTATTCATTATTAGGGTCTCATTGCCAGATCCTACCAGGTTGGGTTCCTTGTCCCCTATTGTTAGCCTGCACAGCCATGACATTACTCCCAAGGAGATCACCAGATCCCCAAAAGTCACCAGCTGTCCTTCTTTGTCCATCACCATCATCTTATTGTCCCCCTTTTTATATCTTCCTGCAAAATATGAAATGAGCAAAGAAAACAAAAACTAGTGACAATACATTTAGCTTGAACCATGACTTCAAAAGATCCAGTCCAAAGTAGTTCGGACCACTTTCTCTGCAACACATGAAGATAAATGGATGACGCTGGCGGGGGTCCGTCTGGTTCAGCTGCAAAAGTCGCATCATCCTGCGCACAAAAACATGAAGAAAGTTGCTCCCAGTAGGGCTTATAGCCGGCTGGTGGGTCCACTTCCGGCTGGAGCAACACCGAGGCTGGACCGAGCATCAGACGACCAGTCAGGAGTTCAAAAAGTGTGAACCCTGTCCGGCGGTTAATAGATTGTCTGATTGCCAAAAGAACTATAGGCAGGGCTTACAGCCAATTCAGCCCTGTTTGTGCACATGTCTTGGCCAAATGCTATTTCGGCATACGATTCCTTTGTTCAACGTGATCTTGAGATTAGGGATGATATGCAGAACCAAATTTATAAATCAATCCCAGGAACTACACAACTTTTCCATTAATTTTGCTGTAAAATACATGCGATCTGTGATGTGATGTGATGTGATATGATAATTCCTGAAAACCCATGGGTAGAAATATAATGGTTAACCAGCGCTTTGATGACAGACAACAAATCCTTCCTTGCACACAGATACACCTCAGGCCGTCCTGAAAAAGTATCCACCATCACCAACATATACCTCTTTATCTACACCGGTGTGATCATGTCTGTGTAGTCCATGACCACCACTTCACCCGGAGTCCTCCCTGACTCCATCGGATGCATCACCCTCTTCGTTGGACCAATGCTGAAACTCTGACAAATCATCAGGAAGGACCACTCTTCTTGGTCCCTTCACTGGGCTGAACCACAGCCCCTGATCAGCGTTCCATCACGCCCCAGTGGCACTCCAGTCTTGCTTCTCACTGTCCAGCGCATTCGCCTGTAGCTGCTGAATAACTTGTAAAGTGATTTCAGGTAACAAGTCCTCAACTTGCTTACCTCATTGAGGAGAAACCTGACAGCCTGCAGCCTCCTTGCCGCTGCATCTGCCGCCTGGTTACCCCTGGCAACCTATGTGTTCACCTTCATGTGTCCTGGGCATTCAACTACCACCACCGCTGCGCAGGGTTGACAGCCTTGTCCAACCTATGAATGAGATCCCCATATGCAACTGGATCCCCAGTCGCTGTTACAAAACCACTGCGTCTCCAAAATGCCAAATCAACAACTCACAACATACACAGAATCCAAATATCCTCACCTTTCTTTTGGTTGAGTACACCGTTTACAACATCATCAGATACTAACACATCTGAGCAAAATCATCCTGGTAGCCTCCAAACAAATACCAGAATGATTCTGTCGCAATGTACAGATCGTCGAGATACCATACCAAGAAAACACCTGTAGGTAATGAAACAGTGGAGAGCATGTCACACAAATATTGGCTGAAAATCCCACGGCTCAATTTCCACCCTTGTGGGACTCATGTAATACATGAACGCAAAGAACTTTCTACATTCTGGAGCTAATAAGATACAGAAAAACGCATTTGCCAAATCGCTCACTCTAAACCACTGAAATTTTGGACTTAACACATTCCAACATCTGTGCGAGTCAGACACTGGAACGCACAATGTTAATGTTACCTTATTAATTTCTCTGAGGTCATGTGCCATACGATAATTAACGCAGTCTGCTTTCTTTACCGGTAAAATAAGTGTGTTGCACGCCGATGAGAAAACCTCCAGCACTCCTGACTCCCATCATCCATCCAGAGTGTTAGCGATCCCCTCAGACGCCTCCTGTTTACGTGAATATTGTGGAACATTAACAAACGCGCCAGGTGTGATTTCAAACGTTACCGGTTCACAATCGACACAGTGGCCCACGTCCGCCGGTCTTTATGACCACAGCGAATCAGGCAGGGTGTCCAACAGCTCTGCTGATAATTCATGATCAGAGCGCTCTCGTCCGTGAAACCTAGTTAGAACATCTGAATCTCCTGTTTTATCCTGGATACAAAAAGTGTTTAGCGAAGGTGAAAACGGCACGTTTGGTACTTGCCCACTCTGTCAGTCTTCCGCTGCCTCACACTGCTTCACCATGGGTCCCAGCTCTCTGAGCACATGCTCGTGAACTGGTTCAAGAAAGATGTGTGGATTAGATGTTTCGGACATCATATACCACTCACCTTGTGAAGACGTCAGTTTGGTAGGTACAGCTACTCCCTGTTTCCCTACATAAATGCAGGTACTTGAGAGTTGCCATTCTTCCCCCTTTAACTGATTCAAATGCTTCTTGGTAGATCAAATCTTGATTTTGGCCATAAAACAGAGTGAGGTGGAGGGGGTCAATCGGAGGTCTTAATGAGGCCACTGGATCGTTCCAGGGCTTCCACAGCAGGAAGGTCGAGTACACACCACCTTCCCCTTCTTGCTCTTGAGTCATTGAGGCTGCAGTTCATGTGAGTCCCATCAGCATCATGTGATTTCCAGAATGTCTCTTTGGTGGGATTCGAAGGCTTGATGGTGGACAGTGTGGTTCCAGTGTCCATTAACATGTTGACAGTCTGTCCCTCCACTTTGACAGAGACTGGACTCTGCTGCTGCGGTAGATAAGGTTGTTGATTCCAGGGCGCTGGTCCTCGACCACCTCGACCTCTGGGGACTCCCCCTCCCCTAGGTCCGGGTCTGGCTGCCTCTCATTGCCACTCCTCCAAAACTTTGTTGTAACACAGGAGGGTGTGGACAGTCTCTCACCCAGTGGGTTGGATGTCCGCAGCGATGACACACTTGAGGTTGTTGCTGGTAGGCGGGTTGAGTGATGCTTCCCCTACCGCCTCCAGGGTCACCCCTCCCACGATCCATGGCTCTGCCTCTCGAATGACCGGTTCCCTGATCCATCCACATCTGTTTCTCCCCTTTAACTTTATCCTTTCCCTCTTTGTTTGTGAATCATGGCATTGCGACGGACTGGTGCGAGTCGCAGCTTCAAAAGCTGGTCCTGCTTGCCCTTGCCATTTTTTTTCAGATTCAGCGTGATGATCTGCAAAAAGTTTGAGATAATGAACATGTCTTTTAAAATATTTTGCTCAGCATCCATCAGATCCAGGCTTATACCCAATTCTGATTTAACTTCTTTTCATGATTACAATTCCAAAAACCACCTCTTTTGCATTATTTCTGGACGCACGTGCAGCAGTTTTATCGGTCCACAGAGTCAGGCACTTGTCATAGTGAGAGCTGGGGTCCGTGGCTGGCGTGTAGTCTGGCAGAGTCGGAACTGTCGGGGCACTTAAGGGAACAAGTCTCTAATCACTGTAAAAAATAAGAAGCAAAACCTCCAAAAGGAGAAGTTAACTCTACAGAATCAAGTCCAGTCATGTAAAGAATTTGGTCAAATTGTTATACTGAACTGTAACATGCACGGGTGACTCTCACCACATCGCCAACTGCAAGTAAAATGCTGTCCATATGTGTCTTTAATGCTCCAATCCACTCTTCACCACCTGCAGTCAAACTTGGCAATTTATTAGTTACCAGGGTCAGATCTTGCATCTCCCACTCATGATACTGCAATACTCCCTGATTGTTGATCATCATTGGATAGTTGGATAGCTCGTCTGCACGCTCCTGTCTGTGACCTGTTGTGGACTCCGTCACGGGGGGTGGGGCTGCTTCCTCCCCTAACACTGAAGCCACTACCATCATGTCACAAACAGCATTCTGGTCTCCTCATTCTCTTCTATCAACTCCTTCAGCTCCCTTGTTTTCAACCATGTAGCTGTTTTCACCTCATCTTTCAACTTCTTTCCTTTATCCACAACTCTTCTTTCCTTCTGCTGCAAATTCTCAGATAAATGTTTCATAGTACATTTCTGCCTCAGAAATTCCTTCTCCTTCCCTAACACCACCCACTCTTTATTTAATCTATTTCTATGTTTTTCTTTTCTCTCCTTATCCACCCCAGCCAAAACTTGTGTCTCTATCTCTGCATACAAGTCATCCATCTTTTTCTCTCGTGATTCTACTTATTACATCCGTGTAAAATACGCACATTTACCTTTTCCTCTCTCTCTCTTTTTTTTTTTTTTTTTTTTTTTTTTTTTTTTTTTTAAATCTTAAAATAAGTTCCTGACCTCACTATCGCAGACCATCAAAATAAAAGTCAAAAATAAAAAACTATATACTGGGGATCAGACCCAGATAAAACTCTATTCTCCTGGTATCCGACCAGGCATAAAACTCTGTCTTGATATCCGATCAAGTATAAAACTCTATTCTCCTGGTATCCGACCAGGCATAAAACTCTGTCTTGATATCCGATCAAGTATAAACTCTATTCTCCTGGTATCCGACCAGGCATAAAACTCTGTCTTGATATCCGATCAAGTATAAAACTCTATTCTCCTGGTATCCGACCAGGCATAAAACTCTGTCTTGATATCCGATCAAGTATAAACTCTATTCTCCTGGTATCCGACCAGGCATAAAACTCTGTCTTGATATCCGATCAAGTATAAACTCTATTCTCCTGGTATCCGACCAGGCATAAAACTCTGTCTTGATATCCGATCAAGTATAAAACTCTATTCTCCTGGTATCCGACCAGGCATAAAACTCTACGCTGTTTCAGGGGGTCCCAAAAATCCCCTATGTGTACAGCAACATTGCAAAATGAGATCGCGTCCGATCTCAAGCCAGTCTACGGCGGGACAGAACCGAGTCCAGTTCCAAACTGACTCGCGTTCATGCAAAATGAACCAAAGCCCGCTCTATGGCTGCTTTGCATTCATATGCAAAATGAACCAAACCCCGCTTTTTCGCTGATTTGCATTCACAAATAAAAAATGAACCAAACCCCGCTCTCTGGCTGATTTGCATTCACAAATAAAAAATGAACCAAACCCCGCTCTCTGGCTGATTTGCATTCACAAATAAAAAATGAACCAAACCCCGCTCTCTGGCTGATTTGCATTCACAAATAAAAAATGAACCAAACCCCGCTCTCTGGCTGATTTGCATTCACAAATAAAAAATGAACCAAACCCCGCTCTCTGGCTGATTTGCATTCACAAATAAAAAATGAACCAAACCCCGCTCTCTGGCTGATTTGCATTCACAAATAAAAAAGAACCAAACCCCACTTTTGTCTTTAACTAAAATGACTATGGACCAAACACTGTCTTCCAACCAGTCTCCAAAATAGTTCTTATCCAATATGCAGAATTCGTGATATCTCAAACAGGTTTCTGCTCACCTTTAGTCCGGTGCACCGTGGAGACCAATTGTCCAACAGAAATCAAGTCCGACTCCTCTGTCCTGTTATCCAGCCACCTCACGATCACGTCGGGGTTCACCAAATTGTAGGAATCTACACCTTTAATGTATCTTCCGCGTGTTCGTTTACTCGTGAGAATGACTACCAAAAGCCCACAACTTAAAATCAAAAAGAATTTATTCCCTGACAGAGGAGTCTAATTACCCTAACAGAGCTCTGGGTCCACAACTACGCCTGACTTAGCCTTAGCTCCAGTGGTGTAGAGTGACAAAGACTATCTGGCCCTGACCCTTTTTATATGTTTTCAGTCTGCAGTCTTCAATCTTGGGGTGCAGTCTCCACCGATTGGTCCAGGTCTCCTTATGGTCCAGGCCACTGGAGTCGCATTCCAAATCTTGTGTCGCCTCCACCACGTCTGGAAATCCCTTTAGGATGTTTATACATCTGTCCTTTATTGGCGACAATGGCGGAGCAGATGACCCAATACGTCCTTCTTTGGTATCTTGCTTCTGTCAACTCATCCGTTCTCCACCTGATTAATTGGTTTACGACGCCACAGATGGTCTCCAAAAGGTTCCTCATATCAGATGCCATTCCCTTATTCTCTGCATCTGTTGAACTCAATCCTTTTATTATTTAACAACCCATTATAAATTCTATTTAATAATATAGCTTAATTAATATATTTATTTTGTAATTTAATATTATTCCCATAAGAGACACACTTGCATTTTTGGATTCATATCAGTATCAGTGTTTGACATGGAAAAGTGGAATTGAGCAATCCATACCTCAAAGAACTCGCTTGGCGTCTACAAAAAATAAAATAAAATAAAAGAATGAATCTACTCCATTAGAGCCTTCACAATTAATTTATTGCAGCTAACTGCATTGTAATAGCTGGCACAATATTTGAATGTCCAATTTCGAGGTTGAATGTGTTCACGCAAGCTGAAACTGGGTGCAAGTTTTCTAAGGATGAGCCAACTCCTTGATGCATGAAGAGCTCTGAACAGATTCTATTCATTTCATTTCAACTCACTTTTATGAGGTGGTGCCGCAGGAATGGCACTGAAAAATACACCATGAAGGAAACGCACAGCTATTATTAGTAATATTATTATTGATATTATTTTTATTATTATGATTATTATAGTCTGTGATCAGTCAATCATACAAGAGTCCCATCCCTTGTAATTACTCTGCTATAATGCAGCCATTAATGTAAGCATAATATCGGAGTGACTCAACATGCACCTGGAGTTGTTCAAACAGAAGGGCTTGACTGTTTGCGTGCGCCCCACTCACCTCAGTTGCCCACCAAACCGTCACTCAGCCGGCTCGCAAACAGGCGGAACACGTTTCCATTCAACTTTTGTGAAGGTCTTTTATGATGAGCAACAAAGCTCAGGGGGGCTCTGCTATGAAAAGATCGTTCATTATTAATAGAATATTAGCCCACATAAAGGTGAATGAGTGAAGGATTGTGCTTCAACACTGCAGGGGCTGTAAAGAGCACGAGGTTAATTCTCTGATCCAAGGGTAGATTTGTATCGCTGTTTGTAGATAGAGAGGGTTTTTCCAGGGGACTGGATTCATATCTTTCCTCTCTGTTCCTGGGAGCGCTGCGCTTTATTGCCCGGCCTGATTAATCTTAATGAATTATGCAAATAACCTTTATCTCCAATGATTTAGCAATGTTTCTGTATTGTTTTATTAATGCACTTTTGAATTACTCTGTATAATCACGTAGCCTTTCCTCAGCCACTCGCGCTTTGTAATTCATCGCCAGCTCTTTATTAAATCCGCGGTGGTCTCGGGCGAATTGCATGCAGGAATGAGAAATTAGTCATTACTGTAATTTAATGATTTCTAACCCGAACAAGAGACAAGCCCATCGCTAACCACCGCAACCCACTGCGTCCCACCCACGCGGCGCTGGCCCCTCGGGAGCCGTATTTGCCAGAGAGCTTTTTACCTTTTTGCTTAATTCATTATGCTTTGTATGAAGATGATTCGGCCGCGGTTCGACTGCACGCGCAAGTCCCTCAAAAAAAGTCAGGCCCTTTCAGAGGTAGTTGTTGACCTGACCAAGTTTAGTGATGCTTTGCTTCGGGGGTCGAATTAAAAATATTGCGTTGACGAATTCTATCGATGAAATGAGTCAATACTAATTCGCCGAAATGTCTTAAATCAATCAGGTCGGCGATTTTAAAGGGTCGGAATGAGCCAACTGGACATTAGTTGACTTTGTTTATCCGTCGATGTGTTTCAGACCATCTCAACCATGTGAGCAACAGACAAGTTATTATAAATGGATTCATTTCATCAGTGAAAATTGTTTTAAAAAGACAATGTATAGTCAATTTTTACCTGAATTATTTGTCCAGGTTGATCATCAAGGACAGAGACACAAGTTACATCAACATTCCTACTGAGTGTTGGCTGTAGAGTTTGGATGGTGAAGGATGGAAAACCAAATAAACCTGCGACACGGACTCTCCAAGCAGTAAGACGCGAGGTCACTAGAATACCTCTCTTTGTGGAGGAAGAACTGGTACAACTAAAATCTCCCAAGGATGTTTGACCTCACAAGTGGAGTCAGACTGATTTTGATCATTTGCATCCTCCAGGTATTCATTAGCTCAAGTTTATGACCACAGGCGCGGGTGTGTGTGAAGGCTTAACATCCCTAATAGTCCCTTCCCTAAGGAGGAGTCTGGAACACCTTCAGTTGAGCAGCGATTAAACAAAAAAAAAAAAGAAGAAAAAGAAAAGGTCCAATGGTTTCGTATCAACACAGATGAGAACCGGAAGCGAAAAAATTGTAGTACAAAAGGCTTGCAGCCGGGAAAACCGCTTGCTCCTGCCACCATCGACAGAGGACGCACACCAGCACAGGAAGAAAGCTCACAACATGAAAGCCACTGAGGGCAATGCCAGGTCGACCCCTCTCGGAGAGATACATGTCTCTGTCAAAATTTCATAAAAGGCCACCTGTATGTAAGTTTGGAAATCTGATGCTTCGCATCTTAACACGTACATAAATTCCAGCACAAAGCAGTGAAAGATATAAACAAGAAAATGCAACAAAGGAATATAAAACAATTGCACATATACTTTGAAAGCAACATGGACATTTCACTGTATATAACAGCGCAACGTGTTACTTTGTTTAATGATGTGAAATATTTCAAAACACACTCATATGCACACACACAGGTCGCACCATCTTTGTGGGGTCTGCACATTGCCATACGGCTCTCCCCAGCCTCTCACTCTAAACGTAACCATCCTAAAGCATCCAAAACGTAACCAAACCGAAACCCAATTATTATGACGTTTTGAAGCCCTCATCCTCAAATTGAGGCTTCACCTTAAGCAAAGCATGAGGTCCCCACAAGAAGGATTTTTCCTCACTCGCACACACTTTTTCTGACATGGTCACACACATCTGTTCACAGCTAAACAAAGGATCAAAACACTGTCGAGTTTTCAGGGGGTTTTTGAAACAGTCAAAAGGGTCAACTGGGACGTTCTTCGCACCCAGTTGCAAGAGCGATATGGGCTTGGAATTCATAATGATTTGAATGTTTTGAAAAGAATAGAAAACCTGCATGTGTCTGTTAGATTGCCACAACAAATGCCTGTGATTAAAAAAAAATCGTTCTCTTCCGAGAATTATCTGCGTCGTTCTTGTAACCTCTGGATTACAAGTGGAGTCTTTCACATCTGGAGTTAGTCTTGCAGCCTGCTGTTGCAATCCCACTTCTGACGCCACCTGTCGCCATGAGCTGCATGGATCAGATCCTGCAGCTCACCAGTAATGCCACACACGGATGTCTGTGATAACCAGTGTTCATCTTCTTCATCCCTGATCTGCAAAGTGAGCTCAAGCCAATCCCAGCTCACATAGGTGGAGTGGATAAGCAGCTCGCTGCCGGACAAACAGACACAAACACTGAATCCAAACAAACTGTCCAATTGACCTAAAAGCATGTTTGGACAGCAGAAAACAAAAAAACAACAACTCTACAAATCAGGTTTTCAACCACATTCACTGCTGATCATCACAAACATGATGACGATCCATCTCTTCCAGGATCTCAGAAGGATTTTTTGTGAGAAAGCGACAGGATGGATGGCTCCTCTTTATCTGTGATGAGTGAATTCCAGCCGTATTAAACCGTGATAATGAGAATCCACGTCAAGAATGCTAAATTATACATCTTCCCCTCAGCTCCACTCACGTCCCTACATCAGCACTTTATATTGGATTGATTTTTGGAACAGAAAGGTTTCGAAGGGTCACATGACACATCCACGCAGTACTGCAGCGCCTGCAGGAACCACACAGTTGAGAGGCGATGCACTTCAGTAATACCCTCATATTAATGTCATGAGCTGAAGGACGTTTCTGAACCACCTATTACTGCTGGTTGGAGGAGATGGAACAAACATGACGCTTTAGTAGATCAGTGCACACAGGGTCTGAACTAAATTTTCTTCCTGGTGAGAAATACTTGTGACCAGAGCGAAGGAACCTCTGCGATGTCGCTCAGCCTGAGACAGGATGATCATGGCAGAATGCTCGTATTGTTCAACTATGATTAAATGAAAGACATCTGACCTGGGTGAAGGGAAACACATTGAAAAGTCATGTGACTTCGACTCTATGGCTAAAATATGCCCCCTGCATTAGTGTTGTCAGGTTGGTCACCATGAATGATGGATCAGTAAACCTGTCCCCGTCGGCCCTCGACGTCCATCCAGCGTCCCTCAGATTGGCTCCAAGCCCTCAGCGACCCTGCCGCCAAATGAAATGAATGCAAGAATTCAAAGGCTTTTTTTCTCGTAGTGAGCATACGAAAACCAGAAGAGCGATCCTTTAAGTTAAATTTATTGAGATAATACTGACATTTGTAATCAACCAGCCTCAGAAAACAACAAATACCATTTAAACATGTGGCAGCATGTATTTCGCCGTGTGGTTCACCTCGACTACAGTTTCTCTGGGTTGTACTGGTTTTAACATCTGATGACTTGACATCCTAATAAACTTTAAAAAGCCAAACACTTGATAGTTTTCAGTCCAAAAAAAACAAACAAAACCTTGAAGATTTCAGCTCCATAAGGCCTAAAGGAATGAAAATGCTTCTTTGTCTCACTTGATCTTCAACATAGAGATGCAACAAGAGTCCTGGCGCTCTTCTTGGTGAGAAAAAAACACAATGGTTTCACATCACATATATTTGTTTAAAGATTTTAGATTTTTTTTTTTTTCGGTCTCTGGAAATCCACAGTTCGTCAGTCTATTGGAATAAAACTATGATACAAATAGAGATTTAGTTGCGACAGAGTCCGGAGAAAGCTACTGTTGGTTGAGTTTGAAGACAAGAACTTTTTTATAATACCAAGCTCCCGGCTCCTTAATCCATACATCCACTCAGTTTCAGAAACGTCTGTGATCATTGTCTCTATTGGTCCTCAATCACACAATGTCCTGGGGTGTTGATACTCAGGAGGTCTCCATCCGAAAACGTTGTCCGAGTTCCAGATGACTATCGTGTGACCTGGAAGAGGAAGGAAAGAGAGAGGCATCAGATACTTTGCATAAAAAGTCGTCCCAAACTGCCATCGATATTTGCTGTGAGACCAGTGGATTCAGAACAAAGCTTGCCAGAAGAACACCGTGTGCAACATGTGAGCGTGCTCTATCACCACTTCCTTCTTTGAGGGAAAGTGCCCTAGAGCCTCACCAGAGGCTGTACTGTATTTGACATTCACCACATCCATGAAGCTCACTGGTGCTCTGCTTCCTTCACCTCTTGTAAAGGAAGTCCTATGAAGGTTCCCTTTCTCTGCCAACCTTCTTTCACAGAGCTCCCATCAATCATCTTCAGCTCTTCCACCCTGCCTGCACTCTATTCTTCATCTCCACAGATCAACTGGATGAGTGACACATACTGATATTATATTAAGTAATATTCTTTACTGAAAATACATAAACCAAAAACCCTGGGACAACAAATGTGGTCACAAATTCGTAGCTCTGCTTTGTGCAGGATGGTTTGACAAGCTCAATGTTTATATTTGAGGCCCATTTATGCTGCCTTTATGTATGAAATTCCACCTGTCCGTGGTACCGTCACTGATCACATGCTTCCATGTGTTCTTTTCAATGGTATTGCTCTTCAACAATATATGCACCAGAGGGAGCAGCCCAGAGTCATAAGTCAACATGGCACCTGTGGAAGAAGTATTGAAAACTCTTGCACAAAAGAAATGAAACGGAGGCAGCATTTTACGAGGCAATGGTTGGTGACAACGTTAAATATTTCCGCCATTGTTATATCTTCTTCATGTTTCAATAGAGCTACCTATAGTCTAGTAACAGCAACACTGCCCCCCACAGTTTCCTGTGGTACTGCTCCATTTGGTCCATATCCGTAAGCTTTGTGGAAATGTGTCGAAATTCAGAGGAAATGAATGCAGAGCCCAGAAAGCAGGCTACGTCCGCATCCGGAGCTGTACGCAATGTTTCTGTTATGCCAGTATGTGATCCATAAAGTTATTGTTAATCAAGCAAAAATAATGCCGCAATTGTGTTTTGACTAAAGTTTCTGCAGTTCATGAAACTTCAGATATGACTATTAGTTTTTGGTTACCAGGCCTTTCATGCTTCTTGAAAATAAGTAAAAAGAAACTCAGTTATTAATAACCTTTTATTATTGAATATCAAGAGGCATGTTTTAAGCAAAAGTTTCACATGCATTTTGCATTTTCAATATTTTTCAGGATACTATTTTAGATACAGCTAGCTTCCTGGTTAAACATCACTCCAACATGCAGAGAAAGATGACATTGGACAATTTTAGTCTCCACCGTCTATATATGGACAGAAGGTGTGTGCTGACTCCTGCAGCTGTGATCCTGATTGGTGCTGGATTTATTTTCACTCTCAATTCAATTAGCACAATGGAAAGTCACACCACCAGTCTTCAAAGAAACAATCGAAGTGAGGTTTGGGTTCCCCGCTTTTCTCTGCAGCGGGAGACACAGCCTGCTGCGCCAGGAGGCCCAATTTAATTTTCACTTCCAAGTGACAGTCCACAGGAATCCAGGGCAGGAGCGAAAATATGAAAATGATTTTTGGTCCTGCCACTGTTTCAGCAGCTGCCAGATTGTCTCAGTCTCATATTTGTCAAGCCTTTTTTTTTATCGATCAAGCTGCGACTGCTCAAGTGCCACAAAGATAATACAACAAAAGATTTCGAAAATGTGACTTTGAAAAGTAGTTTGCTGTCTCTTAAACTTGTTTTGTTGTTTTTGATCTATTATTTGTTAACGGCTAGGACTCACTTTTTTTCCCCATCAACTATTATAATTCACAAAAGAGAGAAATGAGCTGCTTAAAATGTTTAACAGTAAAAGTTCTTAAAATGTCATCTGGGTTTTCCCATAATTGCAAAAGTCATGGATTGTTGCTCGGTGGGAGTAGAACACCCTGGAAAGGTGGCCACCCCCTCACTGTTATTCACAAACATAAGATCCGAGGGGTTTGGCTTTCTCTTGTTATGTGGTGTCGCTGAGGTCATATGATGTTGTGGTTCTGAGGCAGGCGATCTTCCTTTGGGCAGTGGTCCAATTCTTGTCTCCCTCCAGAATAGAAATAGTCAGGTCTTCAGTAGTTTGAGTCTGGAAGTGGGTTGGCAGGACCGTTGTCAGTCTAATGTGGCAGGAACACAGATGGAATGAGGATGAGGATGGAATAAAGCTAGGGTTAGAAGAGGATGACACTTGGTCGTGACATCATCTCAGGATGGAAGGGAGAGAGCCGACTCTGAGGAAGTTGAAGGAAAAGTGCCCTGGTGCGGATTTTTAAGAACATAGGAGGCACTCAGAGCTGCACAGAGGGATGAACATATAGGAATCATCTTTAAGTCTGGAGACAAAATTGCAGCAGCCAGAAGGTTTGGACACATTGGTAAGGAGAGATTCAGAATGCTAGAAGTCGAGGTAACAGGAAAAAGGAGAGGAACAAGACAGCACATGAGATCCATTCATGAAGAATAGGAAGACATGAGAAGAGGTGGAACAAGGGGTGATGATGATCAAGATGGGTTAAGAACAAGGAGGCTGTAGTTTTGCTGCACAAATACGGGAAGCTTAGGATCAACAAGCCGAATCTGAACAACAGCATCGCTCTACTGCAGGATGGGCTTGTGTGTATGTTTGCTTTGAAGGCTGGAAATTCAACATATTGAAAGAAGGAATATATCTGTTCCTCAGGCAGCAAGATGAGCAGGCAAACTTCATCAAGCAGACAAAACAGTGAAGTAAAAAACGATGTAAATTGTATTTTTATTTTTCTTAAACTTTTTTTTATTTTGATTCAGAAAAAAAAAACCCTCACCATTTGGTCTTGTTTCTTATAACAATATGACTATTACAATAATAATAAGAATAAAAATAACCTAAAAAAATATGATGATGTCTGCTAAAACTATTGTCGGCACTTCCAATCTAGTTTGTTGAATCTGATGTATCATGAAGAAAAAAAATGTTTACGTAGACATGACACCAATAAAATGAATTTAATGTAAACAAATAAGTGACTGTACTACGCACAAATCAACTGCGGTTGAGTTTGAGGTCAAAACACCTTGTTTTGCTGTTCTCACATCAACTGTGAGAGCAAAACAATTCATTTTGCGTTTTTTTGTGCACAAGTCACAAGTTCTGACGGCCTATTCAGGTGTCGCTGTGTTTTCCCAAACTGAGGGACTTTGTCCGTTCATTGAGTCACAGGCAGCCCGATGTCGAAAGGGTTTTGGTTTTTATTTGCAAGCCTCGCAGGCACTACTGGAGAATCTGCATCTGAGGCAGTGACTGAGGTCCTCTGGACAGCAACCAGCAGGTTGTCAGCATGTTTGATTAATGGCAGTGACTGCATCATGAGGTGAAGCGACACCATCATTCTTTATCAACAATGCCACCGCTGGACATCACAGAAGAGAAGATTTACAACGACAGTTATGGAGCACCGCTGAATAAGTTGTTGACACATAAAATGTATTAGGAGACAAATTGACCGCCTTAAATCACCTGCCGTCATCCGTTTTTTTTTTGTTTTTTTTTTTAATACCCAAGCACTCTGGAATGTAATAATAAAACATCAAATGCAGCCAATTATACTGTTTATATTTGTGAACGTTTGCTTGCATATTGAAAGAGCCAGCAGCCTCAACTATTCTCATAGTCCACCAGGCAGCAGACACTTTTTCTGTGATATAGTTATGAGTCTGTAAATCAATTCCAAAACAGACAGGAAACCAATATAGTGCAAGTGCGAACTCTGAAACAACCAAGGAGGTTCATGGATGCAGTAACTGAGGATATGAAGAGGATCAGGCTGCTTACCATGGCAACCCCTGATGGGAAATGCTGAGGGAAGAAGAAAGTGATCAGTGTCCTCAGATCCCCCTCTACTGAACTCAGATGCAGCCCATAATAAGAGCCCTATAAATGTACCAAATTCTAATCCATTTAAAAAACACAGCAGAAGCCTTAACGTGAAATAGATTTCAATATGCTTCTTAATGATTGCAGCGTTGGCACCGAGGATTTCCGCTTATGATAAAGGAGTGGCAACTTCCTCCATGAGGCGCAGCAGTTGCATGTTGATAATCGCTATTGAATTTGTCCCCACTGTGAGCGGAAGAGACAGATAATACGGCAGAAAATCAGCCACACAGATCAGAGAGAAGGGTCTTACAACAGCCTATTTTAGGTGATTCATAGTTGAAGAAACTGCTATCTGTCTTTTACTTAGCACTGAGCCACAGTAGGTTGCCACTTAATTGGAAAATACATAATATCTACCCAAACCTTTAGTTCCACACTGTAGCCAACCTGAGACTGAGGGTATCACAGGGTCTTACAACGGGGTCCAGCTGAGAATTTGAGCTAGAGTTTGTTGCCAGGTCTGTTTGTCACCTTCATGCACAGATGCTGTTGGCTTTATTTTGTATAGTAAGGCACAGCTCCACCAATTCTCGGACCATGGTTCTCAACTGTAAACGTGGTGTTGCACAGCACAGCAGGCAGGATGGAACATGCTGCCACCAGAAAGATTGGTAGGCTGTCTTGACACAGGAGGACAGCGCACAAGAAAGAGCTGAGCTGAAAGGCAAAGGTATACATTCGCTGGTTCCCTTCCTGTACGGGCCCAAGCTATGGGTGGGGCATCAGTAAGTATCACAAAGATTGGTGCACATAGTGGGATACGAGTTGATGCAAGTTGGGAGTTGAGCTACCCACATGGATGCTTCCCAGTGGAGATACTAAGGCATTAGGAGTCTCATGTTAGAGCTGGATACGCCACAATGCATTCAGTTGAAGATGTTTCTTAGGATTCCGTGAAAACACATCAAATCTGACTTCAAACTTTCACTTTATGAGGACTGATTCTGAGGCGTCCTGACTGATAGAACCCCAGAAAATCCTTCACAGTTCTTCACAGACTGAGATGAGAATTAAAACACTGTGGAAGTTCATCAGAGTTTATCATCGAATTGTTTTGTTTTGCTGTCATGGTACATTGCAGTTGAGATGCTTACAAACAAGCCGGTGATTCCACCAAGACATGAGCTCATGTTGGGCCCCGGGCTTGTTGTAGAATCATCTTCACAGTGAGTAACATTGACAATGGATGGACAATAAAATTATGACGCTTCACACTAACATGGCTTTCTTACACAAACCACTTCTGCAACATCATGTCACGTGTGGCTGCCCAGCAGAGATGTAGGCCAAAGAGATCTTTGCACAAAACCTATTATGTAAAAAAAAAAACTGAAGCGCAGCTTTTTCAAAATATTCAATTCATAACAGGCATCGAAAAAAAGAGTTTAGCCTTTGACTGTGAAACATTTCAGGCTAGCTCTGATCCAAACCCTGGCTACACATCAACTTACTCCCAGGCCACCGCGCACTTGTCAGTAGCTTCTTCAGCAGCCACATTACAGAAAGTCTGACACAAGTGGTCAGCTAAAATATATTGAGGAGGCAATGGTGTGAAAACCTTTTTTTTTTTTACAAAAAAAGAAAGAAAAAAAATGCTTTACTTCTCTGGGGCTGGTGCTTGGGCACCACTCGGGATCTATCTGCACGTGCCTGTACAACAGAACTTGCCGTTTCTGCTGCAGGTTTTTCAGTATTTATGAGAGGTCTTGCGCATCTGAGCAACAACAATGAAAAGCATGGACTCTCTGGACGGGTCCCCTGCAGTCACTCACGCACACAAATGAAGGCAATTTACTAAAAAAAATAAAAGTAAAATTAAAGACGAGGCATACAAAAAATTAAATACAATTAAACTTTTAATAAAATAAATAAAATGAAAATTGCAATCTCTTGTGAGATGCATAAAAAAAATCACAAAGATACACTGGATTTGTTGTATTTGTGTGCTTCTGGCTCTATGAGGTCCGTCAAAGCCTGGTGAAAAGAGAAACTGGTGAACAGTAGCTGCAACGGAACCTGCTCTAAAATGAATACATGAGTGAATAAGTACCAGAGAACAAACCACTTTCCTCAGAAATGAAGGCGATGACGTTCCATTCATAACAATGACATGAAAAAAGGTAAAACGCTTTAAAAACACATTGGCCGAGTGCGAGTGAGTCCAGGTTGGCCATTACTCCCATGTTATTTGATGGGATCCAGTTTTACGGCCACATTTGGCTGACCGCTCATTTAGCAGCACTGATTTACCTCCTCTAAATACCCACACACCGCTCTAACTGAACGACTCCTCGAGCACATTCCATTTCCTCTCATTGACTTTGCGTCTCGGACTGTCCGGCGTCCTGACTCGAAGAGCAGGAGCAGAAAGATTGTCCAGAGATTTCATCCCAAATGAGGTTTGAAGAGTCTTTATTCTTTAAAAAGTGTGATCTCTGATGTAACCATCAGTCCGGTTTAACCTATGACTCAAATCATTAGATATATTCACCATTCACTGCGATTCAGATGACGCAACCTCAGACAGATCTTATTCCACCGACTCCCATTTACACCCTGCCATGGTGTTAAACGCCCAGGAAGCTCGACCTCGAAGGACTCTTCAGCACTCACTATCACCCCCTCTCTGACTAAGGGCCATGAGAACACAGCTGACTCCTAAGTGAAAATATATATATAAAAAAAAAGGTTCTGATGAGTTCTTGAGACTACCTGGACTTGGACCTGCTTCTGTTTCTGCTTTCCTGAGGCTGAGTGAGGGACCATGAATTATTAACCCGGCTAAAATAAAAAGCTCTGCTACGTCCAGGCCTCCTGTAGCCATGAATAATGAAAAAGGCAGCTCAACTACAGGCGTTTGGTGAGTCAAACACTGCTCTGTGATGGATGGCTCAGGGCTCACTGTGCCCACACACCCCCTTTACCCACCACCCATTTTATTTCCACCACACCCTGAAAGCTTAAACATACATTCAGATCACCTCTATTAATCTCTGGAAGTGCAGAAGCCACACTTCTCCTGCACTGTCTCAGCACATCCCACTCAACGATCGCTGTCCTCGGGGGACGGCTGTTTGTTGATTTTTCTCTGCCCACTATTGTCTTTGTTGGTTTGTCGCTGCCGATCTTAAACTTATAGCCACAACTCTGCTGACTCTGAAGTCAGAGCTGCACGGCTGTTTACATTTCAGCCCGTAATATTCACTCCTACCCGGAGGATCTAAATAAAACATGTACACCAAACTACAAATTGTTGTATCCAATTTAAATCAAAAAGTCATTTTCACTTATTTTGTTTCACAATCCATCCAGACAGTACAGTCTCAGCCCCTCAAATGCAACCTAATATTGGGTGTATAAACATGGGGCCAAGGACACAAACAGAAACAGAAGATCACCAGGAGGCCTCTGTGCCGCCTCCTCAGTCTCACATCAGCGCATACCAAACCTGCATGGCAGGGCAATCAGTCGTGACTATCATTTCATGAGCATCTGCGCTCTTGGCGAACACTGTTGTCACTTGTCCTGTCGCACGTCCACCGCATGAACCAGGAGCACGAGGAGACTTGACTGTGTGACTGTCTGACTGACCAACCTCTATCATGTGAGGAAAAATGAGACGAGACATAAAACACTGCTCACGTGAAGGAAACTATTACTCAATATACAAATGAATTGGGTTCATGATTCACGCAAGGTGTTAATTTCCAGTGTTGTTAAGTTATGGAGCTGCATGATCCAGAAGACGCACTAGCGGTCTTCATGCTAAAAAAATCAGAAACCAAGGCAGTTGATTCTGCACTCTGCCGAGGGTTGTGTCCCTCGCCAGAGCGTGCACTACTCCAGAGTTTCATAGAGACAAGCGATTTCTTCCAGTTAACATTGTCATCAAAGGACTTTCAGTGTAACACAGAAAGCACAACTGGTTTGATGGTAATGTGCCTGTTTAAAATGGGAGGGGAATATAAATGCAATCTAATGAAGAAGATTCTTACAGTATGAAATCTCACGGACCCCAATCCTTATTGTTGTCTTATTGTTTTGGACAACTTCCTGCTCCCGCCTTTTTCTCCTCCTCACTTCCAGGACTGGGAGTCTTCTTCCCGCCATACAGGTTTCACAGACACACACACCTGAGCCCAATCCTGTCATCATCTTCCACTCAAATTGAACGCCGGCCAGAGGACAACCGCGTCACTTTGTTGCTTTCGATCGCTCTGTGTGACTGTGCCTGCTCACCATTGTTTCTCTCCCCCAATCCTCCTCGGACTTATTTACGTGCCTTGGACACTGGTTTCTACCCTTCTGTTTGCGCTTGTTTATATTCCTAGATTGTTTTATTTTATTTATCGGACTCCCTCTGCTGTTGAGGTTTACTACTATATTTCGTCTGCGTTTGTCGTATTTTGGTTCTTTTGTTATTCCTGCCTCCTTCTAGCTTAGAAGTCAAGTGTGATCCTGTTTGTTTTGTAATTAAATTTGTTGGAACTTCTTTTGCTCATTCGCCTCCTCCCTGCTGCATTTGGGTCTCACATCTTAAACCGTCTCATGAAATAAGTGAGGCCCAAGAAAATCATATCAACACTTGGTTTTTTGTAACATTGTTCTGTAAGCACAGCTAAAACGCGGCCCCTACATACAGTATTTCTGTCCAGGTGCCAACTGAATATGTGATTTTTGTCCTGGTGAGTAATTCATATTGTATTTCCATTATCAGGTCATCAAAAGAAGTCTCCATAAAATCCACACCCACCAATTTTTGCCTAGGTGCTGGTCAAATGTCAGACATTTACTGTGTGGTTTATTGTTGCTAGTAACTTCACCTATTGTATACTACGAGGCTCTTATGGTACTATATGATGGGGTTAACTGGAATTGAATCTCTACTGGGACGTGTTTTTTTGACTAAAAGTAGATATTGGAGGATATTCTGAAGACGCAGTTACCATTTCACACAACCAATAGGATCGCTAGATACCAGTTCACATCAAATGCTGTGTGCAACCTGGTGCATGAGGAGACTTCATCGCTGTAAAACATATGAAAAACTCAATTCACATTCATTTTTCGTTTCGGTTTTTCGTCTGTCTCAGTCAAAAAGGTTCCTGACACTGAGGATGCGTGTTCTCCTTGCAACTACATTTTCCCTTCACTCTAAAACAAGGCCATGTTTCCTTAAACATTTCTGAACAGCTTTAAAATGGCTACAGACTAAGCTTGAAGCAGATCAAGAGTTGACTCAACATAATTTTGCCTAGATACAGAAACTTTTGATGTCAGCATCTGTGTGACTGCACCTCTTGAGTTCTCTGGAGCTGAATGCTTCCAAACCTGATTCTTTTTGGGGCCAGTGTTGAATCTGGCGGCCCATCCTGACCACATCGTGGCCTATGTCTCTTGACAAACAGTTTTTGAAGGAAACGCACCTTGGTTGTCTTGACTTTGTTTCCTGTACTGCAGCTCCATCCCTTGAGATCCGGCAGCACTTTACACTCCTCTCCGTCCATGCAGGGATGCATCTGGCACCACCACTTCTGGGCAACTATGGAAGCTGTGAGAAAATTGAAAGACATTCAAGCTATCACAATACAACTGGAGGCAATTAACACCACGCTGTTTGAAAGCGTAACCAGGTCCTCTCCTTTCAGTGGAAACAGCAGCGTGCGCTTCCTCCGGCTTGCCGCTCCAGCAAAGAGTGTCTTTTGATCTTTTGCTGACTGCAGAGACCCGTCAGTTCTTCCCTGGTGTGTTTTCAGGGCTGAATTACAGACCGTGGGTCAATGTCAAGGCGCTGAGTGTTGAGAGCAGGTGCGTGGAGGAGATGTTTGTATGTGGGAGGGGTAATAAAGCACAAAGCAGAGAATGGCACGTCAAGGTCTCGCTCGCCTCTCAGGAGGTCTACAGGAGAGAAACAGCTTCCCTTGACATTTGTAAAGTGAAAAGAAAACTGTCAAAACCCAAGAAGCCCTGGTCAGAGCCATTACGGTGAAGAGAGGAGTTGGGGATCGATTCACCTGTAACAGAGGCCACATTTGACATGATATTAAATGACCTCCCCTTCTGTCAACAACAAAGAAGTCATATGGTGAAGCCGACCTGATGGAGAGCAGGGCACGGCTCACTTGGATATACAATGGTTCTACAGTCGCGACTGCAGCGCCTGGATTTACATCTCACTGCTTGTGTTGAAAGAACGCAATAACATCAAACTTTTTCCTGCTCTGGCCCAGAAATGACTTCAATTGTCACAGAGCAGTTTGCACCAAACCTGAAGAAGCATGGAACAATAATAATCATGAAATTTCTGCTGCTTGACAAATAGAAATAAAAGTTTTCGGATCCTGTTCATCACATTTGCCATTTGTTATTGCAACTCTTTGATCAAAAGCCTTTTTTTGCGTCTTCAGCAGGAAAGCCAATAATTTCAGTGTGAATAAAGGTTTGCGTGAAAGAACACTGTGAACTTTTCTAAATGAAAATTATACCGTTCCTAGATATCAAATTAAATACTTTTCATTCTCGTTTTGTTCCCATTTCAAGCAGTCTGATTTATCCATTTCCAAAAGAAAAAAAGACTGCAAAATAAATAACAAAACGCAAGACATTTCTATACCAAGAAAAAAGAAGATTTTATTCATCAGTCATTAAGAAACTGAAGTCATGGTCAACACCATCTCTATCAACGTTTTGCTGGTGCAGGATAGTATCTGGTCCCGCAGCTTGGTCAGCTTGAGCGCTCTAATTTCCTCCCATAGTCTGTTGAAGGACAGATATTAAGTGATAACTCTAAATTCTCCACAGCTGGGAGTGTGACTGTGTACTGCAATAGACTTCTATTAACTGCAAAAATGCTTGACTCTTGGTAACAAGACTGGAATGTTTATTTTTTGTTTGTTTCTGGGAATCACTTTTCTATTGACTGAAATCATTTTTATATGAATTAGATACAGGATGCAATTCACCACCTTACTGTGACGAGTGCTACATCTGTGAACAATAAAAACTGAGTGAGCTTCATCAGTTCGATTTACGGTTATTTCAACCACTTACACAAAAAAAAGCGCTTGGGTTGGTGTTTAAATGAGACTCAACGGATTCCTGAAATACCAAAACAAAACTTGGGAAATGTGTGTAAGTAACAACAGGGTTGTGTTCAGACCAGTGAACCTTAAATGTAGTTGGAGCAGAGCGTTAACATGACCTTGTCAGAAGCTTGTCATATAAATCCTGCTGACTCCATCCTAGAGAGCAGCTTGAGCCAGCTTTTATTCAGTACATATATTTTCAACCAAGTGAAAAGGGCCTGAATCCCTCCAGAGCATCCACCTGCTGCTGCTGGTCTGTGTAAGATGTGCTCATGTAAGCACAGCTCGTGTCAAGGGTCTAGAAAGTGAGCAGCTAATGATTGCAGGTATTCTCACACTTGTCTTTGGGAGATGCAGAATCAAAAGCGCAGCAGACGTCAGGTCACCAGACTCCAAACTATAATGAGCTACGTACCGTCTACACATGATGGCGCTGCTCTTGTTGTCCCCGCCACCTGCCCCGGGAAGCAGGAGCATTTGACAGTCTGGGACCTCTCTTCGATCTTGTTCTTGTTGCAGCATCGGTGTGCGGCAATGACCTCACACGTTCCTGCCTTCACGTGGACTGGAAAAAGAAGAGGCGTGATTAGAGGTCTGGATTTGTCACAATGACACAATATCTCACTTCATATTTGTGTGGCTTTTTTTCAAACAGGACTTGAGTACAGACAGGCAAAAAGACATCGTCCATGACCACAGCCTCACAGATCTTAACAAAAACAACACTTAACATTCTGGAATATTTCAAACACAATATATGTCATATTTACTCACATTAACACTTGTACATTTTGTATTAAGTATAACTTTGCTTTTAAAGTGTTTCCATTTAAGTTTGTTTCAGGCAGCAATGTCAGAACTTGTGTATAATGTCAAAACACCTGCAATGACTACATCCACATGGGTTTTTGAGAAAAGACGATAGTTCAGAGGCACTGCCCCAACGTTTGGCAAAGGCCACTTATAAAGGATTTCCAGGAAAGGACTGGAAAAAAAGGAATTCATCCACCAACTTTTGATAGATACAGTATAGCTCCTTTGCAAAATATCTGAAAACAAACCCTGAGAGGTTTTTATGGTGTTTCCATCAGCTTTTTTATTGCACTGTATAGAATTTGCACATTTCCACATACAGTGGAGCCACTTAAAAGTTGCCTTCCCAGCTGACAACCAGCAGGTTTCCAGCCAAGTTCCAGCAGCTGAATTGACCCCGCCCCATCTGAATTACAAAGATCTGAGGATGATGCTATACACAACCCCCAAAACAAACATGCAAATGATGTAGACAATTACATTAAAGCCATTAATGTCTTGCTGTCAAAAGTGAGAATGTGTTCATTCAAAGGGGCTTGTGTGAAGACACTCATGGGGAAGGAGAAAGGCCTTTAAGGTTACAGGTCACAGAAACTACATCACAGTCATACGCTTGAGTCGCTATAATCTGTTTTAGTAGTCTAGACCACTTGTCCAGACTGAGAGAGACCAAGTCCAAGACCAAGAATAAGACTGGGACCAGCCTGAACACAGAATTGACTGTACTACTACCGTCTAATCTCATCGATGGAAACAGTATACAGAACAACAATGGCCATGTCTTAACAGTTTTTATTTCCCATTATCCTTTCTTATGCAAGGGGTTTTCACATAGTTCATAGTTGCCACTTCCCCCCTCTTCAGACTGGACTGGCCTTGTCCTTAAAATGAAAATCTTGAAATGTCTTTATTTATTCATTTTTTTTCTGTCGATCCATTTTTTCTTCTTGGTGTTTCAGCACCATCTAAATTTATCATGTTCCTCCCTGGTCACACTGATCCTCATCGTGTCCTCAAACATTCAAGAAACTTGCTTTTTTTCCTCTTCTTCCATCTTCTACATTCAAGTCAAAACCATCACAGACTTTTAAAATGAGTCTCCAAAATTCTCCACATAGAGGTCCCTCGGATATTCTCCAGGTGTAACTCAGTGGGACCGACCACGAGAATGAACATGGTCTCTTCTTGAATAAATGATGTGACGCTGATGGACGCTGGTTGGATTTGTCATGCAAGCGTGATTTAAATTAGGACCATTGAGAGGGAAACCAACAATCTTGGTATATAATGTAAATAATGCATCTGACCACGAGCTAATCAATTTACATTCAATATTAAACATCAGCAGCGAACACATGGAACTGATGTGTTTTAATTAAAGAATTACAGGACACATCACTAATGTCAGTGCAAAACACAACAAAGAATAACGCACAATAAATGCCAAGATGGGGAAAAGGGAGCGACTCCAGTCCGCTCTCTTCTACATCTCCTGTTTGACTCTCAAGTACCACTCGGCTCCAGCCAACATCCATGCTGCCATTCATAATGAATGCAGACGTGTATATATTCAGACCATGCTGTGGAAATTGTTCAATACAGATGCATCATTGAGAAGAGACAATTCAGGTTCTTTCCTCGCCAGTGTGCAGGTGATAAATATTTAATCCAGCAGGAATTTGACAGAGGCCGAGCAGCGGCGCTGCTCCACATGTACCTTGCTATCATCAAAGTCTGTGCATGAATATAAGATAGGAGATGAGAACGTCAATATGAGCATGAAAAATCACCAGATTAATGCACCTTGAAACTAGAAAAGCACTCAGAGAGCGCATACACGTGATGGCTGAAATAAGGAGGCCCGGACCCACACAGCCCCTGTGGTGCAGCGCTGTCCCAGGACAGCTGAGGACATGGTCTCCGCCCAGACCTGTCAATCTTTCAGGCGTGACCCAAAGCTAGTAAGTCATCCTGAAAATCCATAACTTATTCTTCTGCTTCTAACCCATGATATATGCGTGCAACATACAGTCATAATTTCATTTACATTTGAATTTACCGTAATTGCCCTAATACATAGAAATAAAAATATTTGATCTTTTGGCTCTACATTGCACAAAACTGTGTAATTTACCAATATGTACAGTATCTACAGTACAATATTTAAACATCACAAAGTAAACAGAGAAGTGTGTATGTATTCATTTTGGAACACATAACTATGTAATGCCATTGAAAATGACCTCTTGGTGGAAGTAACAAAGCAGTTGCTGAATGACGTTAAGAAAAAAATCCTTCTGTGAGCAAAATCTTTATATAACAATGTGAAAATTGCGTGTTATAATACTGCTAATGTAGAAATGGAATGTAGAAATTTGTTTCATGAGCAGATCATTTAACGGTTATTTAATATTATATTTAATAATCACTTTACATGAAAATATTAAAACGTAGAAAATACACACTTTCTTACTCAACCTCATTCTAAACACATTAAAGAAAATTTACTTTATTAGATTAGCAACATGTTTGATCAGTTGCTCACACTCATGACTCATTTGGTTTACTCAGTCCGAAGGCCCATGTTAAAAACATGCCAATGATGAAACCATCACCCCCCATTGCTAAACCTGAAGGTGACATTTGCGCACTGAAATGATCTCAAGAGATCAAGTGGATAAATATGAGTAACGTCTGCTGGAACGCACACACACACACAGACATACGGAGCCAAACGTGTTGAATGACGTTTACTGTTCAAATGACGCCAAAGGACCATGCGTTCCAAACCCACCACATATGGGCCAGACATATGACTAATTCCTGAGAATTTGTGAAAATGAATCACAGTGTAGTCATCGTCAAGAGCGATAAGAAAAGCGGCAACACAATGAGAAAATGACTTCATTAAGATCACTGAAGTGCTTAATTGTGTGAAAAGAACATTACAATATCAATTCCATTGACCTTGTTCTCACTGCCAATGGGTTCAGCTAAACATCAATACCGCTGTCTGATTTATATTCATTGCCTCTCTGCATAGGCTCATCGCTATTCCAGCTGTGTGCATGTCTTTACACACAACAATCAGGATTGGACGCTAAAAAAAATATACATATAAATCCACTAAATAAGGACTTGCATGTGCAGAGTTTTTGGCATTCTTTTCAGATCTACCTTAATTACGCTGCTAAAGATTTTCTATTTGGATGTTGACTCGCAAATAAATTGCAGCAAGTTTCCATCTTCCCATTAGCTTCCAATCTCATCTGCAGCATTAAAAACATTTTGCCTCTGATCAATAAAGTGCTATTTACACTCGCACAAAAGTCAGGACAACAAGTGCTGAGTGCTGCTCAGATAAACAGACTGAAGAAAAAAAACGAAAGATGTCTGGCGTTGTGGCCGTAATGTGATTATTGTTGAGCCACAGACATGCCCTTTGGTCAAAGATCATTTGTTGTGATGGAGCAGACAAACAGAGACTCACAGAATAGAAAAAAAAGATTTTAAAGGTAAAACCATCTTGGCTCATTTCTTCTGACGAAGGGATTATAGCATGCACGACAACAACTGGATGCGGTGTCCCCCAAGGCTCTATTCTGTTTCCCTTTTCATTTTTTTCTATGTAACAAGTTTTCTTTCTATTGTTACGGCCAAATAGAAAACAGTCCAAAACCTTGGTATGCAATGTGTCTTCCTGTTAAATGTTATATCACACCAAAATCTAAGTACATACAGTATGCACACGTTGTCTTCACTGGTTTGTCAAACTTCGGCATCAACCACAAATCCCTTGCTCCCCTCTAACTGGCCGAAAAATCTGTTTCAGTGGTTTTGGTTCAGTAGAATTGGCCTCCTGTCTAGTTTAGAATCGATCGCTGGGTGTATTGAAAACTTGAAAACAAACGCCTGTGTTTTTTATATGAAACATTCAAGTTTCAAAGTGCTGTAGATTCAAAAGAGTTAGAGATGAAGGCATACTGTAAATAACAAATCTTCAGTGTGACCCAAAGTTTGGGATGGAAGTAAATTCACTCATCAAATTTGTATATTACGATGTTACCAGCAATAGTGATCTACATAGCTATACTGGCTGATAGTGATACTCTCCCTTCAAACAGCAATGATGATGATGTTGAAGTGTCGAGGAGCAACTATGTGCAGGAGTTGCGCTGTTGTCATTTTCTGTCTCACGGCATGATCTTCAGAATGTGAGTGAGTGAGCCATATGTGCTCTCCTGCTCTTGCTTTTGCTCCTACCGTATAACTAACCGCCCTTGTCTCGGCCACAGCCCTCAAATGCAACTCAGATTGAAGTTACAGGTGTCTGACATCGGCGTTTGTGAAGTAGTTTTACGTCAGGCTTCAAAGTTGCAGGTTGGCTTGCTTAAATATGGATTTTAAATCTGTTTCTGAAAACGTGTTTTATAACTAAGACAAATTTGATATTTGTAACTGACACCAACTCCCCAGCATAAAAAAAAAAAAAAATCGAAATCCTGCCATCACCAACAATAACATTCCCCATCAATTCCACATGCCACATCCCTTTGACAGCTTAGAGACCATCAACTGAATCACAGAAACTGCCTATCCCACTTTAAAAATACCCCTCCCCTTTATCAGGTGTTTGTTCCTTCCAGACATGCATGTTTGAAACGTATCCGCCAGCTCACTAACCCACACCTGCGACCACAGCACCACTGTCTTTCAAGATGACTGCTGGCCTCTAATTCAACCCAGTTTAAAATGCAAGGCGTCACTCCCACAACAAGACCCCCTTCCCAACTCACAGATCCGCTCCACTGCCAGAATTCAGCCCGGAGCTTCCACTCCTCGGATATGAACCTCTTAACTCCACCTCAAAGGACCATACCTTGGGGGACAGAGGCCCCTCCATTACTCCCGCTCAGACTCACCATCCAAACCCATCTGTGTCTGCACGGCTCGAGTTAACTACAAATCAGCCTTATCCTCAAAAGTAGGAAAAAGTAATGACAGCGTTCATGTGGACCTTTTACCGCTTAAATAGGAAAGGTTTACTTCAGAAGCGAAATCCTGGAATCCTAAACTCTGTCACTGCTGACGTGATTTGACATCCACATTTCAAATTACCATAACTCCCAGAAGGTTTATCCAATCTAGAAAGCTTTGTGCTCTCACTTTTTTCACCGGCCATCAGTACTTCTGCATTGGCACATCCAGAAACAAAGTATTAATATACAGCACACCCATCCACTTTGGCTTTTATCAACTAGCTTCCTAACTTCCTGAGTGAAAAACCAACCCATTCTCTCCATTTTCAAGTGGACTGTTGTGCCCAATGTTGACGTCAAAATCAGCATTCCGTGTCACATGTTTCCACATCGGTGTCTCAGTGGTGTGACTTGTATTGAGACATGCGTGGGGAGCTGTTGCAGGCCTCGGTGTGAGTCACTTGAAACCTAAATGTGTCAACACAGAACATGGAATGCTTCCTTAAAGAGCAACTAATGTCCCAAATCCAACTTTCCTGACTCATGTTTCCAAAGTCTCCTCCATCTGAAATCTTGGCAAATGGGAGGTCAGGTTTTTTATGATGTCAAAAAAAAGTTGACAGCTCTTAACCCACCCACCACCTTCTTACGCCGAACAGTGGTAGAGACATGTCAGCGGATCAGAGATGAGGTGCGTGATTCTAGTCAGCGAGTTTCACATTGCTGTGATCTTAATTAACACATGTGGCATGAGCTCATGAACAACACACTCCGTAGGAGTAGTAATCTCTGTCTGGCATCACATGCAGACGCTGAAGTGAGAGACTGAGAGACAGAATCGGGACAAGTCTCAGTCATTAACCAGTATTGAATTTGAAAGTTTATCATAACGGCTCCAGTGACATCACCGGCCTCCGACCCAATGAGGGAGCTCCATATATTCTTATCTCTAAACCACCAAGCATGCAGACAGGACGCTGCATGTCAGTGTCAAGTGGAGCTGTGACTGTGTGAGAGTATAACTTGAGAGGTATTTAGATGGCGCTCATGAGTGCAGTGAGACGCTCCTGTTTGACAGAAGAGGCGGGCTGAAGCTTCCTCGTGACCAATCACAGCAGAGTGGGAATAGACGTTCAGCTCCCAGGAACTTTATTAGGTGGGTTGGGCTTATGCATGTATTCTCATGTAATTATTTCAAATAATAGTTCTATTATTTTCTGTTATATTTTCTATAATATCAGACTGCAGTGTCCAATATTTTAATACATTTTAAAAGACACTCAAATCACCATATTGGTTCCTCTTTAAGCGTCACGACAGGAAGCTTAAGTCCACCTAAAATAGTCACTATTTGACGCCTTGGGAGTGACAATCTGTTGGTATAATCCACCATGTATCATGGATTGGAGGTAACCCAAGGAGTAATACAGTTTGAAAATAAGATCATTTTAAATAGAATTCTTTTTTACGCTGCACTAGTCAGTGACACTCAGTACTTCAACACCAGCTAACTAGATAGTTAAATGGCAGAAAAAAAGTA
This sequence comes from Synchiropus splendidus, assembly GCF_027744825.2. Taxonomy (NCBI): domain Eukaryota; kingdom Metazoa; phylum Chordata; class Actinopteri; order Syngnathiformes; family Callionymidae; genus Synchiropus; species Synchiropus splendidus. The sequence goes on along the minus strand of NC_071339.1, from coordinate 21,550,509 downwards.
TAGATAAAATACAGGAGTGATACTTTCTGATTGCTACATTGGATGGTATTTCATCTTCTCAGTTTGATGGTCCATGTCTTTTAGCGATGCTTGAGGTTTTATAAAGAGGGTGGCACTTTCCAACTCAGCTTAGAAAATGGTTCATTTAGGTTTAAATCTTTGACTGCCATAATATCAAAATATACTCCTGTCCAAACTGCAGTGGTAAAGGGGTGAAAGGTGCTACGTTAAGCTTAGTTAATGCTACAGAAACATCTCCATGAGGTTTCAGAGACTTGTTTGTCTCAGCTGTTCTTAGTAGTTGAAAGGTGAAATAGTCGATCAACACAGCAATAAAGGTTTCAAACTTCTAATGAAAGAAGGCAAATTAAAAGGCCTTAAACTCTCCTCAGTGAATCCTCCAAGATGAGCTCAATGAGCCGTTTCACTGCTTATCCTCCTGTTGAATGAACACATGCCCAACTTCAGTGGCAGAAGAAGAAAGACAGCACCACTGCAGGCCGCCTGCTCCGACGCGGGACTCTCAGCTCATTAAGGTGCGAGGAGCGGCGGCTTCGGTCCGCCTGTGTGGAGAGAAGTGCTAATTAAACCTGGAGCCGTCCGCCAAGGTCAGTGACTCCAAGGCCCGACCCAAAAGCAGCATGCAGCGTGAACAGGAGGGGAGGTCAGGGAGCACGGCGCTGCGGTCATCCTGGGCGGGTAACAAAGGAGTTGAGACGTAACATCTGTGAGCTGACTAGCCGCTGCTTTTATGATACTCTGGCCATCCCTCCAATAGAAACAAACTCCGTCCATCAAAACGTAAATATGGCTATCCTCACTGAATAATACAAGAAATCGTGTTACTGTAAAGTCTAAATAAGAGGAGTCAAGCTCAATCACAGAAGGGGGGGCAAAGAAAATTGCTAGTTTTCATGGGAAATATAGGTCGAAACAAAACACAACTGTCACTCAACTCAATGCTCAGAAAAAACATCTGTTTTTAAAATTAATTCTAATTTGTTTTTTTCTGCATCAGTCATTTTCGGACTTACAGTAACTGCTTCAAATTTTTTCAAAGAACAGCCTACTGCATACTACAGTGTCTGTGGGTCACTATCTTGAAATGCAATGGCAGACTTAACCTTTGTGCCTGCCACTTGAGGCTCCTGCACCCACTTCAACTTTCTTTGTGGGAGAGATCTGGCACCCGGGCCTGACCCAGTACTCTCAGTTATTTAGAAAGTAAATCGCCGAAAACACATCTCCCACTGCTAAGTCATGACAGCGGTTACCTTGTCCTAAACTGTTCCCTGCCTGGACATACGTCCTACCGAAAGTAAAAAAAAAAAGAATATTAAAAATCATCACATCAGAAGCAACATACCTTCACTTTAGTGGAATATTAACAAAACGGCACCTCTTTAACACAAAGCTACAAACATATTGAAGTGTGCTCCTTCGCTCTCACTCACCATCTCATAAAGCCACAATTGAAGGCCCCCATATACAAGTAACATCCTACTTACGACCGGGATCAGTTCCGACCAACCGCTCGTAAGTCAGATTGGACGTGAGTGGAATGCCATTCAAAATAGCCAACGCGAGGGTTATAGCTACTACTGTAGTGGTAGATGGCTGTGTGAGAGTGAGATGCTGGGATACTGTGCTGCTGTAACTGTCGTACGCGTTGCCGGGCTGCTGAGGTGATAGACACTGAGCTGGCCGTGGTCGTAAGTACGGGTGGGCGGAAGCTGAGCAGGTCGTAAGTCGGATGTTACTTGTACAAGTGACTTCACGTTCTACAACCACAACTCCCCCATCGTAGTCACGGTCCTAGACCACACTCTCGCCATCATCAGCGGCCGCTCTGCCGCATTTACTGCGGAAAACACTGGGTGCATGGTTAACGCTACCCTTGGAAGGTGATTCATCTGTTCTTCAACCATCTCTCGGGCCCTCACGTTAGGGGTCACCTGCCATCAGGTAGTATCCACAGTGACCTCTGGCGGCTCACAGCAGGAACTCCGCCTTCCACCTTCATCTGTTACGAAGAGGGAGACGAGTCGCTCCCTTGGCCTCCATCCCGGGTCGAGGAGGGTCGAACAGGGTGAAGGAGAAATCACTGTGGCTTTAAAATCAATAGTATCATCTCTAAATGATCTGGTAGTGAGACGATTGATTCGACAGTCTGATCAAGCTCTAATGAGGCTGTTTGTTCCTTTATGGTATTCTGAAATACAAGCACATCTATTAAGGGCAGACAGAAGTAAAAGTGATTGATCACTCTGCGCATGCAAACATTGATAAACATGGAAGCCCGCCATTATATTCATGAGCCCCAGCTCTTGGGAAGGTAATGGCTCATTGTTCCGTTCAAGGGCATATTGACAATGGCCAAGCCGGAAATCTAACCTCTGCTTCCAGCTGTAAAGCAGGGCCCACCAACCACCAGGGTCACCCTGTCACCACGCACACCAGCTCTTTATTTAGAGGCATGGCTGGTGGGAAAATAAGCATATGTGAAGGCGAGAGGTTCGTGTAAATGGCTCTCCACACCTGTGATCAATAGGTTTCTATGAAAGCACTTAGGATTGTCATGACTTGGGAATCAATGGTCTCCCACGTCAGCGGGATGAGCAGATGAGGAACAGAGAAAGGCGAAAGGACAGAGACCACTAATGAGAACTGGCATGAGGCCTGAACCCTTGAGTGGATCAATATCACTTTGAAGCAAAGTACTGGGGTCTTCAATCATAATCATTGATCTGCGATTGATAAACAGCCGTGTGCCGAGGAGACCAGCACAGATCAGGAGAAGGAAACACACCTGGGTCGAGGTTAAAGGCAGAAAATTAAAAACGTTTTATTATGACTGAGATTAATTCTTATGGATTATCAGTGGGTGTGTGCAATGACAGTGAAAGTCAATTCTGCTTTGAAAGTTAGGGGCTGATTTACTTAGGTTTGTATGTCCTAAAACATAGACAAACTACATTCTTCACTGGATGCACTGAGACAGCACGGCAGCTAACTTCAGACATCTTCACAAAAATGCGGCACAACCAAACCAATACAACTCCAATGACCGAAGAACTGTGTTGGGGCCAAGGATTGTCTCAAACCTGCACTTGACAATCGTAAAACATCAAGTTCTTCTGAGATTCGTCCGCTTCATTTTGTGTGTTTTGTTCCGTTTGTCGTAATGTTTTCGCACAACAGTTCCAGCTTGTAAGACAAGCATGGACAAGGTCAACTCACCATGAGTGAAAAACAGTCGCTTTGTATACCAAGTGACACATTATGGAATGCAGAGCGAAAGGAGCGCACCCAATGGCTAGCCCTGACTCCAACCTCTGGCTTTCTTTTACACAACCTGCCACATGATACGTACATCATGACATGCAGCAGATGGCAGGACGTGCTTCAATTGCAAAGAGTTGCTATTTGATGCCTTGGAAGGGAGAATGTGTGGAGATTATTAAGACAGAAAATGATCAAAACAATGGCTACTCAAAGGGATCCTTTTCATGGCGACTCATCTTATTTTATCTCACATCCAAAACAAGCACTCGTTCGATAAAGAATGAATGCACTGTCCTAATTGTGTATATATATATATTTTTTTTTAATCCACCAGGAAAAGTGTTTCTGCTTCTGACACATGCAGATAGTAGAAAGTATACTGTACCTGCACACTGGTCGATGGTAAGACTGTAACAGCACTTAGGTACATCGCAGACACAACACAAGGGACTCAACATAAATGTGGTTTAAATTGAATGAATCTAGTTGGCCACTGCACACATGAGAGAGCTGGTGAGTTTAATTTAGAAACAATACAGTTTGTGTGAGTCTCCCAGCAGGAACTAAGACAAACTGTACTGACAAGAAGAGTTCCTCATTCATTCTAACATGGTAAAACAAAAGCAAGAGGTTGGCAAAAGAGGAATCTGGCAGACCATTTGACAAATCAGCTTCTCGCAGCGGGGCCTTTTTTAATGACCGCGATGAGTCTGATAACGCCAGTGTCGCCAAATGGCAGTCGCAATGAAGAAGAAGACTATAAAGTTTTGGAATTTGTCAAGAATTAACCAATATAAAGCATGCAGCTATTAAATATTAGACACCACTTTTTGTTACAAAGCAGACAGAAAATTCAACGGCTTATTAGCTTCAACACAACCTTCCACTGCTGACAAGTTTTAAGTCACTTATTGGTCTAATTCAGTCCAGACAGTTATGCATGACGGTAATTATTACCCCTCCATGCTCCCTGTGAAGTGAGAGGCGACGACTGAGACAGCTGGAGCAATATAATTGTCTGGGAGATGAACAGCAAGACAGCCTAAGGCGAAAACAGCAACACAAAGACAATACCCCACACTTGGACCGACTCAAAAGTTCTGTTCACTTTAAAGAGGTTTCAGAACATGGATGAATGAATTTATTTATTTTTATTTTTTTAAGCTAATTGTGTAGCATGGATAAAGCACAAGTTAGCACACAACAAAATAAACTAGAAAAGCACTCAGAGGGTACAAACCTCCACCAAGCAGCTTCAGTCCACACCCAACACAATCTCCCAGTGACAATCTGGCGCAAATGCCAAAAATGTTCTGATCTCAAAATGTTCTTTAAAAATGTCAGAAATCCTCACTCATCAAAATGGTTTATTAATGTGTCCCTTCCACAAACAGACAAGCTATTGTTGTCGAACTCACAACCTCCTTGGCGGAGGTAATGTAAAGTCAGTATTGAATATCTTGAAAATACTACGTGGCTCGATTACCTGCGGCTCACCTCTCAGCAGCTTCCTGTTTTGTTTCTCATGATGAAACTCATGGCAAATGCATCTTAAGTGCAACTATTGATCATGTGACGTTAAACTGCTGAGACCCCGGTCTTCCTGTAGCTTGCTTTCCATTAGCTTGTCAGAACTCACTTTATCTAAGTGGGTCTCACTTTACAGTAGTTCACTTGTTTGTAGAAGAGAGAAGAATAAACAAAAAGGAAGCATACATTACTATTACAAATGTGATTTATTTTATTTTTGCACTTCTTTGATACTGGTATTTTATTGTTGTCATTTCTGTTGCTATATTACGGAGCCCTGGAAGTGACATGCATGTGGTTTTTTTTTTTTGGCTGTGACATGAATGACTTTTTTTTTTTTTTTTTTGCCCGAGATAACACTTACCTCAAGATTATTTTTATCTCAAGATACAATCGTAAATGTCAGCGCATGCATAACTGCATGTTGTATACGTCCTCCTGGAACCACTATGTCTCCCATGGCTTCGCAACTGTTCGTCAACATTGTCAGTCACTGTCTGCAAGTCTGTGCGCTTTTAACACTCAAGTGCCAAATGCCTTCAAATGCTCAAGTGCCTTCTACGCCAAATAATACCATATGTGGCTAATATATATGTATTATGCCTCCCTGGAAGCGACATGCATGACTTTATTTTTTTTATCCCAAGATAAAAATCATCTGGAGGTACAAATTATCTTGAGATAACCGTTATGTCGGGAGAAAAAAAAAAAAAGTCATGCATGCCACATGTGGTATTATTTTGAGTAGAAGGCACTCTAGGAAAGATCTCGGGAGAACTGTTGTCTCGGGCTAAAAAAAAATAAACTCATGCTTGTCACTTCCAGGGCTCCGTACTATATGACTAGATCATGTTGCACTGACAATTTATGACATTTTTGTAATTTCGTTATTATTATTGTTGTTGCTATAATTATCATTATTAGTATTATTACTGAAAGGATATACATATACAATATTTTAAAGCAATTTAATGTTGTGTCATAGTAATACAATGTAACAATTTGTTAATGTGGGTTCTTCATGAGAAGAAGAAGGAATTAAAGAAAAAAACTGCTGAGTCGCATATTGTCACGGCAGCGGGATTGAAAAAAAAAATCAACTTAATTAGAAGTTTAATTTGAGGTTTATTCCATTTTAACCGAGATACCAGAATGATCAAAGCTTGAAGCTGTGTCAATTTAAGATGTATAGCTACCATGCTAGCTCCAGGTACACTGACAAGAAGGCGGTTGACACATTAGCATTTGCATACTATGATAGTTTTTTCTGCAATTAATTCACCAAGAATGCATGAGAAATGTATGTGAAATATATACAAATGAACATTTATTTTTATACTACCAACAACAGTTCTCATCAAGCAAGAGGACAAAACATTACCATTTCTGTTTTATTTTGCTTCATATTTAATAGCTTTAAGTGCAGTAGAATGGCTGCACTTATTGTTTGATATTGCACTGTTTTGAAAGGCAAAGGTACTGTTTGTATAACTAATTTGAAACTGTAACCCAAAAATGCACTGAAAAGTCTCGCTGTTGCAGTTTATTTCAAGGACAATGAAGACAACTTTGGTCTCATAATGCCTGTCACTCTGTCACTGGTTGACAGTGATATGAAATAGACCAAATTCCTGGGACTGCAGTCATTATTTCCCTCTTAGTTAGACATCTGTGACAGTTCCTAAAATAATAGGACCTTTTCAATAAACCGCGTCTCAATATCAGAACCAGGCTTTTAAGTTCAGACAGGTCCTCTCAGCCTCCGTCACAATCAAATAATGGATTTAAACATGCAGGCTGTGTTGAGTGAGAAACTGCTGTCTGCCGCAGCTGTCAGCTGCATGACTGCGTGCGCCAGCTTCACCTGGCCGGCCGAGCACAAGATACAGTAATAGAAGCTCTACAGGGGATACACGAAAAGCACAGCGTTCATTCTCCTGCTGACAGTGACTCCACTGACAGCACAATCCAGAATGGCAGATCAGACAGGTGCAAATGCGACTAACAGAGTTTTATTTGTCGAGTATGAATAAGTTAAACAGTGATTTTGTCAATAGCATTAATATTGTAGGGGTGTTTTCAGTCAGGGAGAACCTACCAGCAGAGACTGCAGTGTCAAACTCAAGACATGAAGAAGCTATATCATCATCATCATCATCAATAAGTGATTGAGCCACACGCATGGTTGCATCAGTTCACTCAACGTCTGTGAAGAACTTGTTATGCATCCAACAACTTCGCCTTGTGAAAACAGTTTTACATTTTACTTCAATAAAAGAGCTCAATCTGACAAGTTCCACCACCTCTCATCTGCTCCCTGTGCCCCATACTGCAGCTGTGGCAGCTGTGGAGGGTTGTGGAAGCAAGTAGCAGTTAGGTCTTTACCCAGTTTGTCAGTCTCCATGACGCTCATTTTCAGAACTTGTTTAAAAATGAAGTGGTAATGTATCCTCAGACACTTTTCTATTGCCTATTCATCGTGGGTTTACAACGCCTAGTTGCGTATCATGTAGACTAAACCACTGATCCCTGGTGTCAAGTGATGGTTTGGTGCCTGTGCCGTCGACTTCAGCATCATACTGACGCTTAAACAGCGGAATCTGATTCACAGTCTACAAATACTGCTTCATTTTCAAACATTTCCGGAGGCACCTAACTTTTATCAAATGCTATCCTGCATGAACGTTCTATTCCACTCTAACAAGACAGATACTGCGGCGCAATGCCACACAATACCGAACTCGACCTTGTTTTAGCGGCCCAGCAGCACGGAGGCGGCAATGGTGGCACAGACTTGGTGCGACAGCGTGTATTTACTTGCATTAATTCCATTTTCCAGGCAGTAAACCATCTGAATTACCTACCTGTTGAATTACCGTGACCGACACCGGTGGTGTGATAGCGGTTGTAACGCTGCAAACACTGGCAGCATTCGCAGCTTTAGCTGTTTCACAACATTCTAAATTTAACACTCAACACAAAAAATGTGTGTTTCACGTGCCCTCTAGCAATACCATGGTGTAATGGCAGCTTGGCTGAATTATTCATCTTCCGCTACAGAGAAAGTCGTGTGAGTATGGTTCAGTGTAGCAGCAGCAGCAACATGCAAATGAAGCAAGTGCAAACTAAAGCTAACCAGACAAGAGAACTCAGACTTGATTATATGAATAATACATTCAACAGACACATATTCCAAAGCTTTTGGGGCATCAATTAGCTTTGCGTGTTTGTGCAGTGGTATTTTGTCAAAATCACACAAGGACATATTGCTCCTCAAACCTTGGAGATGGAATCAAACTCTACAAATCTGTTCAGTTATATCAACGTCAAATCAAAAGCTATGTTCTGATGTGACACGTCCAGACATATGAGTCTGACAGGAAAAGTCGTTCTCCTCTGAGGCGGGAGGCAACAGGTCCGGCTTTAACTCCACTATCACAGCACAAGGACGGATAACCAGCGTGTGTTTTCAAACTCGCCTCACACAGCGTGTGTCGCTTTGCCTTTTCCAGGCTGTGAATGCAAAAGCAGATGAAATCGCAGGAAGCAGCCTGATGTCCTGGCCACGGGCCCAGACCACACAAACAACTGCTACTGAAAAAAACAGCCGTTCTAGGTCGCACGGATCTGACAGAGAATCAAATGATAATGATTTCGACCGAGCCACTGCCTCACGATTCCAATCATTCAAGCTGCTATACTGACTCGATAAGATTTGTTGATAGCTCTTGATACAAAAATACAAACAGGCCCTCAAATCATTCACTGCTGTTCAGCCGCACATGTGCTGACAGGCCAGTGACTCATTCATTCATTTTCTCAGGCGGATTCAACACATACCGCAGATGAAATTCTGAGATGCTCTACGGCGATGTAACCTCAACACTGGCAACTTGAAGAACCAGACAAGCGTAGCTTTTGTCATTAATAATTTGTGGGAGCCAAAGGTTACAATAATTATTAATAATAGCGTATGATTTACTACACGGCAAAATTGCTGGACACCAACTCTACAGTATCTGCAGTAACTCGCACAGAGCATCTAAACCAGGGGTTTCGAACTCTATTGGTGCCACTAGAGGCGTGAAGTCACGGCCGGGCCGAGCCGCAGACCAAGGGTTATTAGACCCACTTGAGTGTGAAAGACTATCCAGTTGAAGACCAATTAATGGCTCATTTAAAAAGACACCAGAGGAGGCTTCAAACATCACATGATAACAGACACCAGAACACCAACAAACCTTCATCAACATTTCCTAAAAATCCGATTAAACATGTGGTGACGGACAGGCAGAAAATGGGCTCAGGTGACAATGCACTTCTGTCTTTTTTGTGGCCACTATTTTTTTTAAATAATGTATTGTATGGTCAACATAAGAATTGTTTATTCACCACCATCTTCTTACCTGTGTAAGAGTTTATGCATTTGAGGACTCACCTGCACCAAAACATTTTGCCTCATTCCAGACAGTACGCAGGCTTCAAATGATACACACATTAACTACGACACCACTGAACAAGCGAATATGGAATCAAGTTTCCAGTAGAGATGAAAAGCAGCACAAATGGATCACGGAAAGACAGAATCACTGACTTTTATCTAAAGAGGTGGTGTTACTTTCATGATCATCTCAACCATCATCGACAACACATCCTGCCAGATGAGAAGCACACAGAACTGTCGGCAGCTTCAACTCTACTGTTTATTATTCCTTAAAGAGCCAACAAACTGAAATGATCTGACTGCAGTGAAGCAGTATTAGGGGTGAGGAATAACACAAGAAGGAAACACCAAAGATTTACAATTACTAAATAAGCAGGGAGATAACAGAAGTTGTTTTCATCTTCCTGCTGAGGCTACAGGGAGGAGAAGAGATGAGTAAGTGTTTAAACTCCCTGAGAGTCTGCCATTCGGGTGTATCTATGTCTATGTCTGTACCATTTATCTCACGGCCATGATGTTCCAGCCCACCACCAACTGATCAATGGAAGCGCCTTCAGGAATGATACTGCAGTGTAAGTGAAAGGCAACTGGAGTTATTAAATCCAGGGACATCAGCCAGAGCCGAGTGGGAGAGTGACGTCTATATGGCTCGGCGCATGCAGAGTGCAATTTCCATGCTGCAAATGTGATAATGAATGTACAGAAATCCTATCAGAGCACAATCATGATCTGTTCTCCCGTCGCAAATCATTCTCAGACGCATTAGGTGGCGGAGCAGTTTGTCTCAGCTCAAAAAAACATTTTCTACGATGATGTGTGGTCTTTTAATTTGCTTTTTTTTTCCACACCGCATGTTCTGGGAAAAGGTGTGGCACATCCTGGACAGGTGTCCCGCAGGTCAATGGTTTATGGCCCCTGAACTGTTCTTCATGAACCCCATTTAAACAATCCAGTGCTGCCATTGTCAATTACTGAATCTCCCCCAAGGTTTATCCAATGTAGAACAGTCAAACACCATCTGGAAGAAGCGAACCGAGGCACATAACTGTCATTACAGTAGTGACCAGCACTACTGCGCCAAAGCACGGTGGATTTACCAGGTAGCCTCACCTTATGAACAAAGAGTTATATGGGCTATTTTGTACAATAGCGACGGTCGTAGTAATTTAAAAAAAAATTAATGGTTATTGAAAGCCCAAAAGCAGAGCATTCAAATGAAAGTTTATCTTAAGCTTAGATAAAAAATTGCTTCACTCAGGCATCTGAATTTCACTGTAGAAGGAACGTGACAGACTGCAACGGTTTGCTGAAAGATTTATTTCATGTTCATCACATGAGGAAGAAAATGATTTTACTTTAATTACAAGTCTATTTTGGGACGATTATTTTATGTGTTGAGACTAACTCAAAACATTGCTACAAGTTTTTTACTGTTTTTTTTCTTAATGTTGCATAAATAGTCTAGAATACATTATATACACTTTTTCAATGAAAGTAAATGTTTAGATGATTGAATATTTTTGACATTAAAAATCATTTTAATTTACATTAGTCCTTCAAACAAATCATGCATTCCAAAAAGACATTGAAGAAGATAAACCCACACCAAACAAATTCATGTCCTTTTGCTACACGTTAGCTTAGCCACAGTGAACAGGCTTATAACGTAAACTGAAGGCTCTAGATAGTTTGGTTGAATACACGTTGCAAACTGCAATTCTACTCTCACGTTCCGACGCTTAGAAATACTTGAAAAGTTCAACACTGTAAGCAGACTTTGGATCACACTTTGCACTGAAGCGTTGCCATGGCAATGGCCATTGATACTTGACACCATGGATGACAGAGAAGTGATCAAATAAAGAGGAAACATGCGATACCATCAGAAGTCAAAATAATTTAGTATAATAAGTATGATGAACCGGTCACCAGCCAACTAGGCAGTAAGCCAGTAGTTGGTGCTGTCACTGCTGAAAATGAAGGGTTGTGTTGCCAGGTCTCTACAACGGCGCCTTGGAGAATGGTGGAGTGTGTTTCCTGGATTTCACCAGTGGTCTCACAGAGCCTTGTCAATTTGATGGAAAAATCATCATCCAGGCTGCTCTGTATTTGTTGATATCATGACAGCGTCACACGCCTCTATTCGACTTTGGTGACTCTTGGCCACCAAAACCAAATGCAGTCTTGTAGAATATATTCAGCAACCGAATATTCAGTGCATCCTTAGTTCAAACGCACTAATGTTAAATGACATATACCGTTCTTGCCTTAACATTACGTATTCAAGTTCACTGCTAACAGAAAGTGGACAGTGAAAATCTGTAATTCAGAGAGAGACTCAAACGGGACAACACCATCGTGCTCACAAAGCCAGAACACTATGGTCGTGATGAAGGTTTCAAGTTGAAAACATCATTCATGTTTTCTTGTTTTAAATGTTGCAGTGGAGCATGAAGACGGAGCAACCTCAAAGATTCAGATTTGCATTTGAGAACCTCAGAATAAGAGTCATCAATGACTTGGCCATGGGAGGAAACCAGACTGCCAGATGAAAACCCATACAAGAACAGGGAGGACATACATGCTCCATGCAGGAACGGACACTCCACTATTAGAGACATATGCAGTGAATTGACACGGCTCTTAAATGTGTCCTATAGGTTGGTGCCACTAACGTCGTTCTTACTATAAACAAACACTGTCCATAACTAATATGCAATTTCCACCTCTATCCTCTATTCCACCTCTTAACCATGAAAAATGGAAACAATGTACTGTTGAAATTGTTCATCCCCTCGTCATATGACTTATTTTACTGTATATTACATAGTGGAATACAAGAAGAAGAACCACAGTCATCTGGGAGTCTGCAGTGCAGAGTAACAGTTTTAGCAGTTCCATATAAAATGAAATAGATTTCAGGCAATCGTAATAAAAGCACATTGCACTCGGCATGTTGAGCCCCACTGAGGCAGACAAAAGTAAAGATATGGGTTCTGCCATCTACGGTCTCTCATCTGACATGCACACATGCTGATTATCTGTCAGGCCGGTGTCGTGTTGGCTCTAAACGGCTGCCATCGCCGCTCTCAAGCAGGATTCCTACTTCTTTTCATTTGGAACAGATTCCTCTGATGCCTCTCAGGGCTGACAGACAGACGGTTGCCGGTTCAAGTGAAAGGGGACGGCTGTCGAATGTTAAAATGTGCGAGAGAGAACGACTGCTGAGAAGCACGCTGATCTATCTTTGTTCAACCAAGTAGATCGTTTAAAATGTAGAGCAACAAGTAGTGTTGAGCAGCGGCGTATAAATACCCTGGCGGGGAACCACATTATCTACAGACAGGACGTAAAATAATTATAGAAGAAAACATCTTACTAAGGTGTTTTCTTTGTAATGTTGTTTGTGGAAATGGGCCACTTGGCTCCTACTGTGCCTCCCAGTTAGTGAAGCCGGCTGTCACCCATTTCTTTGGCACATCCGTGTCAACGCTGAAAACTCTTTTTTTCCCCGTTTGACCCAAACTTTTTGGAGACAGTGAAAACATTTGGTATATTGTAATCATTTGCCAAATATTTCATGAAATTCCTGGAGTTATGTGCAGATTACTGCACATAACGTTTAACACAAGTCTACACTTTGAGACCTGCATCTTCCATATTTCTTTGATCCTACCCAAAGAAGAACTTCTATATTTGAGCTTCCGGTGTACCACCAGACAACCTCAATGAAAGGGACAGTCAGAGCATTCTGCCCCATACGAATGTATGACATGAACAATAAACAATGAACTGAAAACATCCGGGATGAGTGATAACATACAGTAAATATAAAAAATAAGCCCACAGCATTAAAAAGAATACAATAAATGATGGTTGAAAAATATATGCATTGACATTCACTATGTACAACTAATAAAAGCAACATACTGTAATTCACGAGTTGTGGTGCTAAAATAATAAAAAATAATAATGGCATCAAAAAAAGAAGAAAAAGCCTTTACTTTGTTATACATTAAGACAAGTACCTGTGGCAGAAGGACAGTTAATTATTACAGGAGAAACTTGGAACAGAAAACAATATTTCTGCATGGTCAGTTATAGGGTGTCACACTGAACTTGTGGGGTCCGGATAAATACAGACCAAGGGCCATAGAGGCCCCCGGCAACACTCCGCCCAAGTCTAAACTAAAAATAAATAATGCCCCGTTTGTGCTGAGAAACGCTTCTGTTTTGTGATTGGCTTGTTGATTCAATTACATAATGGTACAGCGGATAGAGGATATTAAATTAATAAAATTATAAAGAGGAGGCATTACTAGGCAAGACGATCAAGATAAGCAAAGTAGAAAGAGGCTCATTGCCGAGCAACTCCTCATAGGGAAAGCAGAGGGAAGAAGATTAGAACTAATTCTAAATGTTAAATGTCTCCAGAGGAACTGTCTCAGCCACTGCTGATGTAATGTCCCAAGACGCTGACGACAAGAAATGGTTACAAATCATTCAGTGCTCTGAATGAAAAAATGGGATATAGTGAAAATAAAATCACAAATCTTCTCTGACCAATGTGGTGTAGAACGTTAGAAACCACCAAAAGAGCAGCGCACCTGTCCATCCATATACGGCTCAATATAAACGTCCCTTTTTTAATATTCCATCTCACTGAGAAATACGGGCATAAACCCTTCTTGAGAAAAATAGTACTTTGAAAGGAACTCTGAAGGTTTCAGCCATTACGTTTTATGCTTCAGTCCGTTCACATAAAGCTGATGTTCGGCCTCGGCTGCTGTTTATACGGCGCAGCGCGGACTGCTCTGCTCTGCACTTCATTCCTGAGGAGACACGAGGCAAGAAAAAGTCACAGAGCGAAGCCGCGAGGCACCAGCTGGGAATTGATGGACTGCATTTGAGAAGTTTATATTTTATTTTACACAGTTAGAAACTAGCCTTTCATGAAAAACTACAAGCCCATGTTGTGCACTAATAGGTTTGACTTAAGGAGCCACAGAGTCTCACTTCAAATTCACTCCCAACAGGGTTTGACGACAAATAATAAAAGTCTAGTTGGATTTATAGTCTATGCTCCATGTAGAAGTGGTTTCAGGGGAAAATGTACATTTATAACCGGGTGTTTAATAACCTCTTACAAAAAGAACAAGTGGAAATCATTTTACTGTTTGAATGTAACAGTATATGTGACAAATTTTATCCTTTAAAGTAGCAGAAATTGATCGCTGTCATTAAAATGTGTTGTTCTATTATATGGTTATAAAAAATACATTTTAGAAAAAAAACAATGCTATTATGTCTGTGGCAGTTAAATAAATGTATTTTGATTTTTCTGAATTGGATGACCTTTTCTTTTTGACTCAACTTTCCTCGCTCTGGAATCACGCCTCCCATTATGTTTTCTTGACGTAAAACTCTTTACTCCACAGCCAAGTTTCTCTTTTTGGCTCTTCAGTTAAACCATACATACTGGACTGTTTCCTTATCTCCTGAATGACAACTTCCTTCACTCGGATAATTACTCAGATCCTAAGTGATGGTTTGCTGCCTCCTGTCCAATAATGTTGATTTAACACTTTCATCAGTCCGTGACTCTGGAGGGGCCTCCAGCCCAGGATTCAGTTAGAAAAGTTAGTGCAAGAAGAAGTGGTGATGGGAAGAGAAGCTGGGGACACCAACAGAAAAGTTTCTGGGACGTCATCATCACATGGTATTTTTGTATTCACAAACAAGTGTCTGAGCCTCTCTGCGCTCAATGGCTTACACTGTAATTTAGGAAGAACCAATTCACAACTTTTCATCAAGGAGGGTTTTAAAGGGGAGAGACAAGTGGCATCTGCATCAGAAAGTGGAACTACTAAAGTGAAACGACTTATCATTAACAGCTGTTAAGAGGTTCTGTCCCACTTTATATGGGGAGTTAATAATCTTGGTTGAATGCCAGAGCTGCCTTCTGCTGAACGCTAGATAAGTTAAGGCTAACATAGGATAACTGCAATACTTACCAAAGTAAATTACAAGAATAAAGTGAACTGCAAAAGAAACTGATATCTATTTCTCTCCTGGTGGGATACTGATGCCACAAAGTTCATTATATAAAAGTATTAAAGCATGAAAACACAGTCAGAACCCGAATACCCTTCAGACTGAATTGTATTATAAATAAACTAGACAAGTCTTTCAGGGGTCTCTTTGGAACCTTCAGTTTCCTCCCACAGTCCAAAACAAACATTACAGTGAATTAGCAACAGTGAATTCTCTCTGGGCGCCTTGATGGACTGGGCTCCTGTCCTGCCGTCCCCACGTCTTCGCTCATGACAGATGGAATTGGCCTCAGTGACCCCAGTCCAGCAATGTTTAAAGACCAGGGATCAATGGACCTCATATGTACAACATGAATCCCACTGCAATTTGTGACTTGAACGAAAAAAGCTCTCATTAAATAAGATTTAAGAAAGCTTGGCCACAGGGAACAGAAGACATGCTTGTCTTCTCTCTTCCAACAGCCTATCTGAAATGCCAGAGCGTGTGAATCACCTTTACTAGCAAATGAATGGCTTCAAAGAGTCACTGACCGATGAAGAGGACGGCGAAGACCAAACAGAGAGCTGTGGCTCATTTGAACAGAAGGATTGTAACGGCTCGTGCTAATCTTCAACCGAGCATAAACCATTAACAGCAACACAATTGACTGACTTGAGAGGAGCTTGATCTAATTGCTGTGTAAGGGCAGGCTTTTAGTTTGGAAGAGCCAATTACCACCATGCTGTTCGCGCGCTTCCTCTAATTGCAATCATCCTCTCAAATGGTTATCGCGCCGCTCCCCTTTGGGTCGTATCAGAATCCTCCAAATTCTTCTGTGTTTCTTGCCGTCGCCGGAGGTAACTGGTCATGTAGTCTGGGAGAATGAGTTTACAGTTCAACTGTAATTAGAGGGAGGACAGAGAAGAAGGCTGCTGGCACCAAGTCAGTGTGGAGCGCTCGCTTTCATCCAAACTCCTTTCACCTGTCTTCTGCTGGAGTTTACCAGGGAAACCCGACCACACGTGTTGTCCACCTCATCCACCCGTGGGTAACATTCTCGGCCAGACTATTCTCAGCTTGTCTTTGTTTTAAACCAACACATTCTCACTCCCACAGTGTCAAACAGCGACCATTTTCACGTGGACCTTTGCGTGCCAGGGGGACGCCAAAGTCAGCCTTATCACATACTAAGACATTGGACTTTCAACTGAAGCATATGTTCCTCCTCTTCCTCATCCCCAACGCACACCTCCCCTCTGCTTGAAAAGTCACTTCTGAGTGGAAATAGTTAACTCCATTGAAACACCCATGTGTCATGCGTCAACATCTGTAGGAGGCATGTACATCTGAAAACTAGGGATGGGCGATATGGACAAAAAAAGTTATCGCAATAAATGTTGTAATTCCGGCGATAACGATAGTTATGACGATAAATACATTTTCATTCTATTCCATGTGTTGGACATACTACAGTCTCTCTTGAAACTGTTTTATAGTGAAACTTATTAGTGGAGTTTGACTCCAACATCATTATTTATTTATTTATGTTTAAATATGATAGTTAACCAAGTGTAGAGATGAGAAATTCAATGTTTCACTGGTAGAGGCCGCTCGTGTCTGACAGACTTAGGGGTTAAATTGAGTCGTCTGTCTGCTGTATCTCATGTCTCTTAACAGTTGACTTTAACTATGGACCAGAGTGGACACATTTCCTAGATGCTATTGAAGAAATATTGGAAATAATGTGAATAAATGATCATTTAGTCAAATTGTATTCTGGAACACATTATACAAACATTCAGTCCTTTGTCTTGTGAGATGAAAATCCTTTTCACAATTCTCTCTCCTAAAATGGTTGTTTTCTGTCACGTTCAGCACTCTGTGAACTCTCTCTGAATTTTTCTAGATTCCTGCGCGCGCTTTAATTTCTCTTCAGCCGCTTCCTGTGTTTCGCTTTCTCCTCTTGCTCCGCTTCTGTTTTCATCTCCTCAGGTCTTTAGCCAGACCGCGTGTGAGTGTTCTTAAACTCACTTTTCATTTATCAATTGTGTAGATTTTTCCCTTCTTGTGAGTTTGAGTGTTTCTCCTCCACGTAGCGCTTTTAGTTGATTGGACCTATATCTGAGCGTGTTTGAGTTCTCCCTGTTTTTGAAGGTTGAATCTAATTCACCTCTCTTTTGTTGCAGATTTTTCCCTAGTCCATCTGTGTATTTCCCTGTTCGTGTTTTGACTCTGGTGTCTTCAGTTCCTGTCTTCGTCGTCTGTATTTATTGTGAATTTTTGTGTTAAATTTATCAATTTAATCTTGTGTCCGTGCCTTCTGTCAGCCTGCAATCATCGGCACCTGGGTCACTTCTTAGGCAAACATGACAGTTTTCCATTGCCTTATTGAAGATTTCGCCAACACCGTTTTAGAATTTGTTGATGGTCCCTAACTGATGCTGGATTGTAGCATTAGCGCTGCCTGTGAGAGTGTGTCCGGGATCAGTGAGCCCTAGTGGGGACACGAAAGAGGACGCCGCCGCCAATATCGAAGCAGAGCTCCGTCCAATATCTATTTTCACCACAGTGTTTTACCGAGACACCAGCACAGCGGGAGACCTGCATGTGTTGATACGAACCAAGGCAGGCGACCGCGTCAGAGAACCTATGAGGACCACTCCAACTAATAAAATAAACAGGGATCCAGAGACTCAGAGTCGACCAGTGTCATTATCAAAGGTTCCCTGTATTAAAAATAAGTTTAAAACTATGATCGTGAACCAAAGTCCACCACACGCTCCACAACTGTCACACGCTGGTGTCGGCTGTCAAACGCTGCAGAGCGCGGCGCGTCGTCGCGGTCTTTGTCATGTTCATGAATGCAGGTCCAATGCATGAGTGTGTCACGTGTTCATTTATCGTGAGATGCAGAATTGTCATTGTGGACATTGTGTTTGACAGTATATCGTGTATGATAAGTTATCGCCCATCCGTACTGAAAACTGTCAGTATTTGCCGCCTTAGTTGTCAGTCAATTAAACATTAAAGGTGAACAGGGTCAGTACCCTGCCAGTTCAGAGGCAAATCGATAACGGTATTCTATTCATTAGCATCAGTTAACAGATTTCTAGCCGCTTGTTACCGACTATCACAACGGATGCATTTGCATAACAACTCAAACTATTGCAATATTATCTTGGTTGGTCACCTGTCCAGGAGGAGATCTGCCTGCCCCAAATCCAGATTGAGACCGAGAAAATCCCAAAACTCTGCCCATTTCAGAAAGGCACTGCTCACATTTTGGATTGCTTCTGACACTGTGGTTGGACAAAATAATGGAAACACCTTAAAGCTTTTTTAGTGTTCCCATTATTTTGTCCAATCCCTGTAGGTCATATAAGCGGCTGTTGAATCCCTTAATGGCCACCATCTTGGAGAAAGGCACAAATGGTCTTGACTGTGGCCCAGCACAGGCTTTGTGGTCATCGAGTGATCCGTGTTATTTATGTGTTCATTTCATTTTTTTTTTATTTGTATTATACGAGGAATTTTATTGCTTTGACATTCAGTGGCGTGGTCATCAATAAAGTTGTCACAGAGTGCCATAACTTTTCTCAACAGTAACTAAAGCAGCAGCGATGACAGGAGCAACATTCGATACGTCATCCTCAATACATATTCAACTGGATTTATTGTGGGCTTCCCCTCTGTGCATTTGACTTGGGCTAATACCATTTTATCACGTACAAAACAGAACAGGACCAAGGCCACCCGCAGACACTCATCTATACAGCTGCCATTCAGAGGCGTATAGCACAGGACATTTGATGGTTTTCTAATCTCAGCAGCTGCCACGGGGAGATGGGCGAGCTCACCTCTGTCATCCCCATAGCGCATCTCAAACAGCTCCACATCTCCATCTCAATCTGGGCCCCAGCGCTATCTCCGTCCAGCATTGTGTCGTCCACCTGCTCTCCAAATGTCAGGACGAATGCAGCGCAGCCACGTCCCCACACGTCCCCCAGGGTGGAAGTGACCCTGCTGCTGCCACTTTGTATGTCAAGCCATCCCTGGGCGAGTGTTGAATACTGACCTGCTGTGGAGTGTGACAGCAGGCTGGCCAGTCCTCACAACACAAAGTAGTGCTGCCTCTTCAGAAATCACAGCGCAGGCATGTGTGTATGCTCATGTGCTGTCAGTGAAGATAGTTTGCAGTAGTGTTTAGAATAAACAATACGCTTTTGGTTTGTTTACTCGAGCAGTATTGACAGAAAACCCTGAATTGAATCAATAAACCAAAATTCAGCCACAAATTACAAAATGCATTTGCTTTCCAAATGTTTTTTTTTATCTTATCTTTCTTCAATAATAATATAGGTAACAGGAAAGAATTCCATTTCTTTTTCAACATATGTATTAGACAAATGTAGAATGTAGAATGTAGAATTCATCAAAAACATAATTCCGAAGCCTCCCGTCCATGCTCTGCATTCATTTCGTGCATATTTCTACATGTTTCCACAAAGCTGACGGACACAGACCAAACGGAGCAGTACCACTGGAAACCATTTGGGGCAGTGTTGCTGTTACTGCCAGATACATAGCTCTAATAAGACACAAAGAAGACATAACAATGGCGGAAATTGTCTGTCCTCCAGTCGCAATGTATTTAACGGCCTTGTCACTGCCTGATCTGGTCCGCCTGCCTATTGCGGTCCACCGGAAATTCTGGAGCTGGATCCGGAAATGCACATGTTTTACCAGCTGACGTTTGCTGGTAAGCGCATACGTAGATGGTTATATTTTTAATACGTTTTTTTTACGTAATATTTTCATTAATTAATTTCATTAAAATAGTTGTTTTACTCAAAATAGTCTAGATTTAGAAATAGTACGTTTTTTATATGATATTCTATTTTTTTTTTTAATCCAACAACATAAACAAACTCAAGCACCGCACCACGGTAGACATAAACCTTGTTCAAGGGCAGAATGCTCACTCCTGCTCCTCTTAAATCTATGTGAAACAAATAGAAGGAGAAATGTTTCCCGTACAATATTGATAATGTCTCTCTTTCTAAATCTAGATTGTGACAATGTGATGACGTCATTGGCGTGAATACTGCATACTCACACATGCAAGTAAAAATGTATAATTTCCAGATTTTCACGTTAAATATAGAGTATTTTAAGAATTATTTTTAAAAAATCACAACTTTACGTGATATAACCAGTAAATACAATTCATAGAACATGCGTGTTACTAACATCCGGTTCCAGCCCCGGAACTTCCGATGGATCGCATCAGGCAGGTGGACCAGCTGAGGAAGTGACATGCCTCACTGACCACCTCCTACAATGCTGCCTCCATTTCTTTTGTCCAAGAGGGACACTGTCAATTCTTCTTCCACAGTCGCCATGTTGCCTTTGGAGTTTGTTGTGGTCATAAACTTTAGATTCCAAGCTGCTCCTCCCTGGTGGATATATAGGCCAACAGCAATATCAACGTAAAGAACGCATGGAAGCATGTTTGAAAAGGACGGGTGCAATTTTGTACCTAAAGGGAGGATAAATGCGCCATGAATAGATCAACATTTCAGAACACAAAGCACCACCATACTGAAAGGCAAAAGTGATAGGATAAATGCAAATTTCTATAAATATCTAAAGCCAGTGGTAGTAAATCGCCCCCAAAAATGGAGCAGTTCCTTCTTACAAGAACCTGAGCACCATCCATTGATTTGGCTTAAATGATCTTGTAGATCTCAATAAACAAGCGGCAGCACACTACAGAGATGCACGCAGATATTGTTTCCGACTCCCAAAATGATCCGCGGCTTTAAACAGAAATAGCATTATGTGGCAGGCTGCTTCTCGTTAAGAACCTTAAAAAAACTGAGCCGAAAAAAAGTTTAAATTGGATTTGACTTCTAACTTAAGCTCCAGAGTATCCGTTTGTTGCTCATATGAACACTGGAAATGAAGAGTGGTTAGATTTAAGCCAATTTGCATAGAAAACGCACATATATAAAAAAAAAAAAAAAAAGATCCCCTACAGCACAGAGATCAGCTTGAGAATGAGCCATTAGAGTGCATCACAGTTTTTGGAAATAAGCAAATATGGAAATGTTTTACGGAATTGAGGCCACAGTGCGCAGTTTCATCTTATTAATAAGGCAGCGTGGCCCCGTGTGAGCGTGTGAATATGGAACAGGAACTTGGTTAAACCTGAGCACCAAAGTGATTTTGATTCCAGTTTCAGAGGAAACAGCAAGCCGTGCCGCTAAACGCCTTGTATTTAAAAATATAACAGAGTTTACGACCGGTGAACGGCGTCGCTTAGAGGATTTTATATCTCAAGAAATGGAAGCCGTGTGGCATCACACCGTCTCCCTGGGACGTGCTTTTTCACGCCTGTTTTCCTCTCTTCCGCATTTCAGCACTGGCCTCAGAAGACACTGACCAACAAACCGCAGAGAGCTTGATTACTACTTTATAAATGAGTTACCACTGCGGGGGGAAAAGCATCTAAACAGCTGAGTAATGAAACTCCCATTTGACCCAGTGGCATCATCCGTCTAAATCTGTGACCAAAACAAATTGTACAGCCAAAAGGTAGTTTGTTTTCACGCCGGCGTTCCCCGCAGAGCCCTCTCAACCTTTTTCCACTCATTCATGACTGGCTAATGAATGCAGATGGCGCTCTGGGGGGGAGCGACGGTCTTATTACCAGGTTTATGCGCCAAGGCTCAACATCCTTCAGTCAGACTGTGGTGAAAGGTTCAATTGCTTTGGCGGAGCCCCCACCTCAATAAACAGAGGGGCTAAAGAGGTTTGTTTATTGGGTCTACCTTGACTTGACCTCTGCAGCTCAGGGACAAGGCAGCATGATTACCTAAGTGTCAGTGGAGCCGGGGGGACGGCGGGGGCAGACTACTTGTGTTGGCTTTCTCTCCACTAATAAATCACAGGAATAAGCACACAAATCACGCCAGCCAGACGGACGCAGAGGCAAAAGGGACAGAAATGTAAGCCTGCAGATTAAATGGGTTATTCAATATGTTTGCAGTCAAAACAAAAGGATTTATAGCGTCACTGTCACTCTTCCGGCATCGGATATACCTGGACTGGAACGGTTAGATTATCACGGTGGACGCAAAGAAGAAATGTGACTGATGGGCTGGGGTTACTGATAAAAGCATATGCGATGATAAGGGGACACAGACACGCGAAAATAACGGCCGCTGACACATATTAGATGAAAGGGAGAGAACGTCGTATTTAAATTTTGTTTTCATCAAGCCACGTTTACAAAGACAAGTCCGACATTGATTCAGAGGAAAACTGAAATCAGGTCATTATTCCTCTTTCACATGGGGTGGGCTCAGACTACAATGAGGAAACGCATCTTTTCCGATCTGAAAAATTCTCTGAAGTAATGTGTCTGGGTGGTTTTTGAATGAGTGAAAACATGCTAGCTAGCCACAACTGAGGAAGATGCATGCACAGCGTTAGCAGCAGACTTTGGTGTGGACCCACAACACTTGAGCTGTTGTCATACACCCCTACACACTAACCCTAACCCTCAAGACACAAGAGAGACCTGTATTTTTCTTGCTTGTTCCTTTTTTATTCACACATCTGTCAGCTCAATTTCAGTCACCTTCAGTTCACCTCATTTTACAATGAAACATAGCCATTGCTCAAATCTGGCGGTGTGTCTCTCGACAGTTTGTGGCGTTTACTGTTAAGATAATGAAAAGTTTGTGGTAACTATTAGAGAAAGCTCTAGTTGCTGTAAAATTATGGCTTTCTGGGTGAAAGAAGAGGCAATGGAGCGGTGATGTCATCATGAACAGACAGCTTCGGTTTCAAAAATCCAACGTTGTGACTGAAAACACCGAAGTTTTTGGTGTAGGATTGTTGGCAGCATGCATCATCCAGCATTTTGTTATTGGCCATGTTTGTAAACTTAAACTAAATATAGCTATATAAATACAAGTATTTTAAAAGGCACAAAAGAGCCCCTTTAATACTATGAATGAGAAACCTAGTATCCCACTCTGCAGGTAGTGGGATAACAGTGGAGCATTACCATTGGAGTCGTGTAGATAAGGACTTTTGATTTTCCACTCCATCAGTCTGGATAATTGTCCTGGTACCAAACACATGAAAGTTTGTTACTTCTTTGCCGCAGGTCCTTCACATGGCCAGTGGTGACAGGTCATTCCCTCCCTGTGCGTGTCCCGTCCTTAATCTCCACTGTCAGACTTGACCCCTTCACTCAGGTTCAGACTCCTACATCTATCTCTACGCTACAAATGGGTCTTTGTTTGCCAGACTGGAGTCGTGTTTTTTCAGATAAGAGCATGTAATTAGTCATTTTCTAAATGTTTATTCGAAATAAGATGATGCCACTGCCACCGTGGGACCAGAAGAGCCAAGATGTCAGAGGGAGCAAAAAAAAAATGTTGAAACAAGAACATCGTACAACTGACCAGGAACAGAAATTTGAGTTAAACCTTTGGCACTGTTGCAGTGCATTATGGAACAAGTGGTGGTGGCAGTGTTTCTTTTTTTTTTTTTTTTTACCAGACTTGTTGCAGGTAATATAAACCCAGAGTTTGACACGTCTGCTTACCTACTTTTTGAAGATTTAGTCCAGAGATTACTGTGCTCACCACAAACATACTACTTTGTCAATTGACATTTCTGCAACTACTGTTCTTTTGTAGTTTCACTCCTACTTCCTTCAACTCTCAAACCTTTCTTCATATTATGAATAAACTGCAAGTATTTATACATGTAACACGGATGTAAGTCGAGTGGCATTCAAAATAGCAGATGGTGAGGGTTATAGGTACTACTGTAGTGGTAGATCGCTGTGTGAGAGTGAGATGCCGAGATGCTACATGCGGTGCCAGCTGCGGTGCCAGACATTGAAAAAAAAAAAAAAAAGCATCTGCTGGCCGTGGACGTAAGTTAAGCACGTTGTAAGTCGGATGTTGCCAGTACAGTGGTACCTCGGTTCTCGACCACAATCCGTTCCGACGGCCGTTAGAGAAGCAATTTGTTCGAAAATCGGATTGCAAATAAATAAATAAATAAGAATGCTTTTCTATTAACGCAGTACCAAAACATTGACATTTTTCAAGTTTTGGTGAATAAATATTGCCTTCACCGTAAAAGTGAATTAGTAATGTGTCGTGGATATGTTGTGTTGTAGACAGGGGATTAGACAGGGAAGTATCTGAAGCAATAAAAAAAAAAATGCTAGAGTTGCCTTCTTTTTGGTTCAGTTTCCAATGTTTCATCAAGGTCCGATACTTCTTGTGAAGGTCAAACAGTGAGAAAAGATGAGCACAACCATTATCAACCTTGTAAGACCTTGAATTCTGCATGTGAGTCCAAACAATGCTTCCAAATACATCCTGTTCAGACCCCACGGATGCATGTTCTTACATTGTTCAAGCTTCAGAGAAAGACAAATTATCCACAAATATTCAGACAGAAGTGTGACAGCAAAGTAAAAATCAGATAGTAGCAGATGGCCCTCCGGGAAAGTCGAACCAAGAGCATCACACTTCCGTCGCCTTTTTTGACTCACAGAATTTCCATAATGCTGATCTATAGTTTTGAAGGCACCGACTAGAAAATTGGTTTTAATCCTTCCTTCTTAAAGACACGACTCCATGTCTCGTGAAGTCAGAAACCTCAACTGTCCTCCTGAATACAACCTCCAGATGATCTCATTTGAATATATTACAGATACAGTTTGGCAAAACAAGGCAGGGGAGAAATTCAGCTGAGAGCAGAGAAAATACATCCAGAGCTGATTTCGACCAAGTTACAATGTAATGTAATTAAGTGGGCGCTCACACATCGAGAGGGATTGAGTCACTTTCTTTCGCTTGTCTAGTTTATTGACGTTTGGATAAACCTCTTCTCCCTCTCTCTGGTTCCTCCTTTCTCTCTCGAGCATGTCGTCCTATACTATTTGTTAAGTTACTTGGCATCTGACATTGGTACACTGTGGGAAAACCTTTTCCTTTGTTGCCAAATATGTGAACACACTCCAACAAACACAGACGTGGCCTTGAACCATATGTCATGTCAACACAATTCCCACGTTGTACTAATTAGAATTGCACGAATTATCCCAGACTGTCAGGAAAAACAATCTTTTCACATATTTACGTACTAATGCAGGACAACAAACTGGCTGGCGTCGTACTTGCCCTTCTCTCTTGCAGTGAAGTGAATTGATGATAGGTCAAATAACTGCACAGACTTACAAGCTTCGGAACCAAAGACAAAGGAACAAATGCAGTAATCCCTCACATTTTTGGCTTTAATATTAGCATTTGCTCGCCGAAAAACACTACATATTATAACAACTGCAAGTTACAGTACTAGTCACAAAAGAGGTGACTAGTATAAAATGTATTTTTAAAAAAAAGCAAATCAAGCAGCTGCAAAAAATAATATAATTTATTATTTATTTGTATCTAAAATCAAAATAAATGATTATTCTTTTATTTATTTGTAGATTAGTCTGTGGTGTAAATGTGCTCAGAAACAAAACTGATGCAGAAATACATGATCAGAGACCAAAATGTAACCTTTTTCCCACCATTCTCACTGTATTTTCTCTGCAAATTTAAGCAACAATAGCTTATTGACATGTGAAATCAATGTAGAACAGCGATTAACAAACTGTAATGCCACAAGGTTTGAGGTGACTGGGAAGCGTCTTCAGCAAGTTTCAAGCAACATGTGTTTGTCGTCATTTGTCATCTCAAACTCTGAACTTGAGCTGACAAGTCACAGCCAGATTTTCTTCTTTTGGAATATCCAGAGACGGGCACATTCATCAAGACAAAGCCAAATGGAAGACTGTTCTGCATCTGAAGGATCCGCCCCCTGGAGGTTTACCTAGTTTTTCTATCACTACGTCAAAGGCACAACAACTGTGTCCATGTACCTTAAATCACAAGGTCAGCTGTGAGTTTTCTTCACAGTTTGTGGTCATATTGATCAGGTCTGAATAAGCCGCCAACAGCAGCTTTTTTCTATGATTGCCTGAACTGTTTTTTTTTTTTTTTAATAGTGCAGTCACAGATGCTCAGCATGGACATGTAACCTACGTTTCTCAAAAAAGCAACGACTGTAAGCTGTTCAGTGAATGTGCCTCACCTATGTGGCTTCGGTGTGACGACGCACTGGTCAGCTGGCCCCAAAGCGACACCATGCAGACGGTCAGCAGCAATGCACTTCTGCACATGCTCTGCAGGTCTTTCTCCTTCATCCTGGTGGGCAAGAAAAACAAGCAGGATTGTGATACATGGATCGTTAAATATTCTGTTTTACTTTGGAAGTGCAATTCAAACACAAACTGCAAGTCAAGATAAAACACTTTTGAACAAATGGTGTCTTTTTTCCACGACACTACTGGGGAGGAAGGTATCCACTCCTACTCCAAACAAACGTTCACCTCCGCAATTACAGCGGCTGCTACATACATTTGTATTAAACACGTCCCCGTTGGGGCGCACACTGCGCAACAAAGGAGCGTTTTGAGGATTCAATGCTACAAATGTCCTCTGAATGAGCGGCGCGGACCATTAGTGATGAGATAACAAGCTTGGAAGTTGTTGTTTGGAGAGCTTGTTCACGGCTTCCACTTTGTTTTTCGAATGAAGAGGCCAAGCATTAGCTGGTTTGGGCCCTAACATGGTTACATGTCGTGGGATTTTTTACGGTGCAACGCTGAAGGCCACGTTACCAAGCGATTGAAGGGGGGAAAACCTGTCTAATGGTGTTTATTTGTCTCCTTCTCTTGCCGTCCTGCTGCTCCCTGGCCATTTGTCTTAATGTCCTCAGCCCCGTAATCCTCATGTACTTTCGAAAGGCTGTTGCACAGAAATACTCTATTTCAGAGGCCTGTGGAGAAAAGAACAAGCAATGCAATCAGTGGCTCATCTTATTGCCAACAGGACTTCGCTCTTCCCTCGCGGGGGACGCATTTCGCAAATCAGAGCTCTGCTTTGAACTCTGTTCAAGTGCAGCCACTCAAATTAGCAAAAATGCTGCGTTTCATGCAAGGATACCGACTCCATTTGGCAGGGGTTAGCACGGGTGGGATTATGTCGTGACTGGCAATGTGGAGGGATTTTAATGGAAAGTTCTCATTTGGAAATTCGCTAAACAGCTCGAGCGTTTGCCGTGTTTAGGATAATAATCATAATGCAAGTCATTAGCAGGAGATTATAAGGTGAAGGGTCACAGAGAGTGTGGCACAGAATCATCAACTTCATGGATCTCACAACTTAATGCTGCAGAGATGTCAGCAGCCCACTTGTGCAAGATTTGACTGCAGAAGCCTAAGAGGTTAGCATCGCCTCCCTCCGGCATGAAATGCCCTGAATGAAAGGCGAGGAGGTGGCATCCTTCTATCTTCAAGAGCAAACAGAAAGTTTCTACAGGATGGCTGAATTATTCACCATGTTTTAGCGGCAGACATGGGCCCCTCACTTTGTGTCCTTCCCTATTCTTTTCTTTCTTTCATGACCCGGAGTTCAACACAAGTGCAGCTCAGACCAAAATTGCAATGTTTGCGGTACCAGGGAGAGGCAGCAGTGATACCTGCGACCTAATGGTTCATGAAATTTTACAGTGTGTCACTCCATTCCATGAAATAGTAGAACACCAAAAGTGTTTTATGTATTTACATACACTATGAAAAATATGATGAGGACATTGAACAATGACGGAACACTATTTATTTCAGCGACAAGTCCACTGGTTAGAATCTGGACTCAACATTAGTGTGTGTTACTGAACAACATTTCTGATCTCTCTTTTGTCCACTCTTACATCACTGTCTCCTTAATTCACAGGGAAACCAAAATCCCTCAGAGCCAGATGAGAATCTTTTTCTGGTCTGGTAATAGTATCACTAGCAACAAAGCAACTCCTTGCTTGAGAACGGTGCATTTGCAACACACCAGGCATCATTCACACCAAACTACTCCTTTTCAAAGTGGCTGTATCAGTAGCTAGCTTCAAATTGCATCTCTTTCTGCATCTTTATTGGTTTTGGTGTGGTAATAAAGGTTAGGTAATGAGACTAATCTGACGCCTCCATCTCAGAAGTGAACCTGAACTGACCGCAGCCTATCATCCAAATATGTTCCTTCCAGCAAAAAGATAAAAGTAGATGTTCTATAAAGTTAAAGGTAAAATATACAATTGTGTGCTACCACATCGGCCTGTACATATTTTAATGCTCAAGAATAATTCATTCAGAGGCAGCAGTGGGCCCCAAAAAATGTCGGTGGCAAGTCAAGCCATTATAAACACAATACAATTTCAGTGTATGTGAAATTGTTAAATCCTCGTCCCCTATTTGTTCATCTTTTCGGAAGTGCACCTAAACACAATGCGACCTACATCCAATGCCCAAGCACATTCGAAAAAGACAATCGAAAAATAAAACAAATAATATGATGAATTGAAGTCAAATGATAAGTCGATAAACCATTGGTAGAAAACAAACAAACACCCATGCGCTCGCTCCTCACCACATGCCACCATGAAAACAGTATATTTTCAGCCCTTCTGTAACATACATTGCAATGTTTGGACTTCAGCTCACCTAGAAATAATCAGCACCTACTAAATTTAAGAAGAAAATCAATTTTGGACATACACTAGCCCCACTGGTCTAGAAGCCGTGGGTGTAGAGGTGCAGTCTACGCTGTAGATTGGTTGGTGATTTCCGCGTACCGGCTTAAAAATGCGCAAGGATTTCACATAAAAATCCATATAATAGTGGCATCGCTGTTTAAGCTGCAGCATTCAGCGTGTGAGAAAAAAGTAGTGGCTTATTGTCCAGAAATTACTGTGTATATCAAATGTTCCAATGATTCATTCTTCTCTATGCGATGGAAACAGTCACCTTAAATTAGACCTGTATCATCGCAGTTAGGTGTGAGGATAGTGATATCCTCATGTTTGGCGACATGGATCAGGCCAATTGTTACATTGTACAACACAATTGGCCAAAAAGTGACGACTGAACCAAGAATAGGAACAGTTCTGACACTGACCAAAGACTCAGAGTAGTGCAGTCTTTGGATGTCGGCTTCCAAGTGAGCCATTCAATAACTGGTACGATTTGAATTGTTACAGCGTAGTGAACTGCTGCATGTTTACATCAGATTTATTAGATCTCTGACCATGTACGCTTTCAGAAACTGGACTCGCAGCCCTCAAATGTCAGTCCTGAGCTTCCATTCTGTAAGCATGCAGAGGAATGCCAAACCTCGGTAGCACGTGGGCGGTATGAAGTTCTGCCAACAGTTTTACACCAGTCCACTGATCGACAGTTGGTGGCAGGAACTTGCCAAATAAAATCTTGCAACGTGCAAAACAAGGACACGAGAAAAGACCCAGACAAGAGAGATGGATGTAAATATTGTGAGCTCTGGATCAGCGCGGTAAGCGACATGAATAAACAAAATGTGTTTGCAGCCATAACTGTTCAGTGCCTTACACTTACAATCTTGTTAAACTGTATTTTTATGGTGCTTAATGACAAACAGCTGAGTTTTGAAGAGGAAATGAAATGGTTTTTTAAATGTTATTTATTTATTCATCTTTTTGTCTTCTAAAAGTTTCAGTAAGTATTCTTAGAAGTTGGCTCACTGCCAAATTGAGGAGGATAAAGCTACTGAGCAGTATCGGAAACAATTGAAGACCAAACTGAGAATATAATTTTTTTAAACTGAAGCATGTTACACATGGACGAGGTAGGTTTAGTTTAGCTTTCGTAGCTATATTAACCATCTGATTGAAAGTTATTTTTAATGTGCAACAAGTGAGACGTCAACAAATCAAGAGGTCAAAATGTGCAACACCGCCCAAGTCACTGGCTGAAGATAATACTTCCAGTGCAATGTGCGACTAGAATTAATTGAACAGGGGATTAGAATCCAAACAGAAATCTTCCTCTCTTTTTAATTATTTGAGGCTAATTTTAGCATAATTGTATCAGCTTAGTGTCAAATTGCTCTCTCATCATCATTACATAACACACTTGAAATTCCCTTTCATCTGCATGTTTGTTTTTTGTTTTTGTTTTTTCCAAAATTGCGTGTTGACATTTCAGATCTTGCGCACACACAGCATTCCATATGGTGAATTATGAGCGCTGTTATACTTGACGATCACAACGTCGACTTGCTTTGGAGGTGTTGTTGCACATTGTATATTTTATTGTATTTGAGTTTGAGCAATGGCCAAATAAAATGACTTCATGAGCCACATTTGGCCCCTGGGCCTTGAGTTTGACACATGCGTTCTTTGGAGTTTTGAACGCTCAAGAATAATTCATATAGCCATTGCAGTTGTACCAAAAGTTCTCAGTAGCTTGGATCCACGTCTTACGTCTTGTCACTCTTGACAAGACACCAGGGGCCAATTTTGTGCAATGACAATAAAGAAAGTCTAAGTCTAAGTCTAAATAGACACACCTTCAGAAAAATTAAATAAAGTAAATGCTGCCTTTCAGAGTGAAACAGAGAGTCTGACTAGCAATTTGTCAATCTGACTCCAGCTAATATGAAGAGCACATTTCACAATGTTAGATTAGAATAATTAAACATTTATACTTCCGTTCAATATTTTAAAACTGAGGACATTTGAATTGTGAAATGGAGCTTTAAAACATTCTACGCCGGGCTGTTCAAACAGCTCCCAAAAAGGCAGATTAAACATGTCAGTTATTACACCCGTGGTATTGTTGTGTAGCGGCATTGTGCCAATGTCGGTGTGGCACATCATCGGAAAGCGCTGATGCCGATCTGCCAACTGAAGCCGGCGCTCGATGCCTGATGTAGCACCACGCTTCATTTCTCATGGATCCGAGCTCCGGGGAGCAACACTTCCACCTCACTTTCCATTCATCAGCTTTTATTTCATATACTGGGTTTGTATCACAAAAAGGAATGTTATTCAGCCGCAACTGTTTTCAGCCTCCCTTGTGGTTTTCTGATTTTAACGCACAGCACAACAAATAAATGTGCAGCGACAGCCGGACTTCAGAAATAATTGCTGTTTGACTGCATCTGCGTTGCTTAATGAAAATGAAACATCCACCAGTGGAGGCCATGACGACTGCTTGATTTTTGAGATGGACTGCGAGTTCAGATTTATATCTGGTATTAAATTAAAAGGCTCCATCTTGCGCGTCTGGTAGCGTTCAGGTGGTCAGACTGAGCCGGTTATCAGAAAAATTATGTTAATGCAAGGACAGGTCTTCGGGACCAGGTGGTTCATCAGCGAACAGGCATCTCAGGAGGAGTTAGGAAATGCTTCAGTGCTGGAGGTGCACACAGGTTTGTGTATCACATTACTGTGGAAATGTGTTTGACTACATTCACAAGGCTTCCCAATCCACGTTTCTTCACAGCCTTCCTTTAAGCAAATGTAGCGGAAGAGATGGAGACTCGGGGTCGAGGTAAAGATTGCAACACAACTTTTTCTGCACCAGATGTGTAGCCTAAATTGGTTTGAACGTTTTTTTTTAAATCAATTAAGTTGTTTTCAAATCAATCCAGAGCTCATCAAAGCTCCTTCTATGAATCGGAGATGAGCCAGAAAGAATGAAACACGAAATGTAAACAGTCGTATGCAAGGATAACTGGAACAAAATCTTCCCAAATCACCAGGAATATACGACAACTTTTTGTCTTCTTGGTCGCTCTTATGCACGACCAAGAAGTGACTTAGTCAATATTGACATTAAAATTCACCAAAGAGTTAGGAAAAAATAAATGTAGCAAAAAAGTCACCAAGTTGGCAACACTGTCCCTAGTCTTTGTAGTCGTGAAGGGATAAGGGTTTGTGTAAACGCTGAGAAGCCTGCCACGTACAGAAGACCCTTTACTTGTCGCCCAAATGCAGATGGACATGTCCCCTGTAATCCTGCGCTATTCAGGCTCAGCAGAGAGGATAAAATCGATGACCTAAACACTACTCCAGTGCGTAAAAGCTAACGAACCATTTAATTTTGCAGGTGACCTTTCTGGCCGTATAATTAATTGAGGGTTTATGTTTCCATTTTAATTATTGAAGTGTCATTTGAAGCTTTTACATTGCCGGGTGACATTGCTAGTGTATTGATAAGCGTGCTGCTAAATCGACCAAAATCAGAGGATTAATGTAGAAAGAGAGGTGATTCATTCCGAGGTAGCTTGACATCTGAAACGTAGAGCAACACAATTGAAGAAAATAAATAAGCAGGATAAATGCATAATTGAAAATAAATCAAAAATGAAACCTGGGAATACAGAAACCATTCACCCACATGGGGGAAAGACAAGGCATCAGTAACCAAAAAAAAAAAAAAAATGTGAAAAGCAAAATAAATAACTATAACTAATAACTATAAATACTAATAATGAATAGAAATAAATAAAAGCAAAATGTAATAAGCAGTCAACAAGTAAAATCAACACACAATGCAATAGAAAACTCAACACCAAAATACACAATATTTTGCCCCGATTAAAAACATTTACAACATTAAAAACATGAAAAAAACGTAAAAGTAAAAGCAAAACCGAATGTTACAGAACGCACCACTCATATATACATACATATATATATACAAAATATAACACACATCTTCAAAGTTTAAGACACAATTCCTGAAGTAAAGCACAAGACAGGACAGAAATATCATCAAAAGATATATTCATAATTGAAAGGAAGGTGAAGGAAGAAATATTGTTTTTGATCATCAATCTTTTCAATAATTTCCTCCTGTACATGTTGGAGCTGGATTCACCTCTTCATGTGTTCCGTATCACTGAAAGCCTCGCGTGACTCAAACCTCTTTGAATTATCGACGCCTGATTGTAATAATGAAATATGTCGTACATATAATCATAGTCCAACCCGGAATTTTTGTTGGTTAAAGGCTAATTTTATGTTGCTAGGCAACCACTTTGGAATAGCACTCATCGAACGCTTTGATCTCCTGCTCTTTCTGTTCTCTTAGCAATTCTCACAGATGCTTGTTATGCAAAGAGTCTTCCTTCTCACAAGTGTCTGAAGGCTGGATGTGGCCGCTACATGAATGCACACACACTCATTTCCCCACGTCTCACTTCCCCTCCAGCACGTTGTGCCTCGCAGGAATCAAGAGCGAGGCGTTAGTTAAGAGCACATAGATGGCAGAGTGGACCTGCTCGATATGGCTGTGGTGGTTGGAGGGCAAAAACAAACCTGTTTTTTTGGGTTTGGTTTTAGTCTGCTTCTTTTGTCTCTTATCTGCATATGACACATGTTCAGTGATGCCCCAGCAGTCACACCTCGGGACAATACCTCCCTCGCGTAGTGCAGTTCTATCACGTATAACAAAGTCAACAGATCTGGCGTGTTTTCAACAGCATACTTCAAAGAGATCTACACGAGGAGATGTGAATTCATTAGCTTTTTTTATGCTTTTTAATAAATCTTTACATACAAAACACGCCGCACCAAGTCCTTTTTAACATCACAGTCAACTTAAATAAAATATTTTTCTTTGGTCAGAACATAAAAGAAGCATAAAATGTGAGGCTATGAAAACATAAAAAAATAAAAGATTCTTAAACTGTAATGCCAAAAAATGTGTCCACAAACATTAATCCAAGATATGGTCAAAGTGCACCTCTGGCCCTCTGCCTGCATTAATGCCCTCTTTGTGGGGAATTGCAAAAAGTGCAATGGAATGAAAAACAATAAAACAATATATGTTACAGCACGTAACACCATATCTCATAATCGTTTCATCACACATAAAAAGGGCATGAACAAATGTCAGTATTTGTCAGATGCTGATTTGAAAGTCAATGGTTCTTGAGTAGATCCAAGATGCCAGTCACTCAGTGTATGTTCATGGTTTTCAATCATACAAAAATCATCAGAGGGACAGCTCATGTAAAAAAAAGTTAGGGAATCCAAACGGTCAGGACAAGAGGAGAGTAGAGAGGGAATGTCAGACAAAGAGTACTAAAAATGAAAGTGCCAAGCCAAAGAAGAAGAGGAAGACAAACATTGAGATTCAACAATGCCATAAATGAGGGCGTGAAGAAGATAGATGTGACCAGGGAGGATGATCAAGATAATTTAAGGTGGATGAGGGCGATTTCCCGTGGCAACCCCAGACAGAAAACTCTCTTGGAATAGCATGTCTCAAAAATAAATCTTGCACCTCATGAAATGGTACCACATTCAGCCGGAGGAGCAGCACAGATGGGCATGTGGGTTGCACCCATGATAGCTTTGCTAACCTAACTCCTCTCTGCCACGGGTTATTCTGTCGTTGACATATTTCACTTGTACTTTTTTTTTCAAAAAAAAAAAAATGGAAATGGATTGGTGTTCATGGAGAGAAAAATCCAACACATCCAACCCAATCCAAAAGTCCAACACATTGGTGAAAATAATGACACAGTATTTTTAAAAATAATTTGGTCGAGTATTGAGAAAAAAATCCTGAAATAATCCCCCTCAACAATTACAATTCTTCTCTTTAGAAATGATGGTGATGGAAAGTAAAAATGTGATTCTGATGAAAGTGCTGTAATGGCAGGATGAGCAGGGGAGACCCCGTCTTTAAACCCTCCCCTGAATAGTTGGAGAGAAAAACCCATTTCCATAAAGTGATGGAATTTGCCTGCTGCATGATTTTTTTTTTTTTGCGCACACAAATCTTGTGTGCAATCCTGCAGATAACTGGAGATTTGCACAACTTTTTTTACTGCCAGAGGACAATTGCTGATCCCAGAGACCAGCAGCATTAATGAGGAGATTCAGAGTGTCTGCAGCAGATTTAAATCCACAACTGTAATTCAGGTTTACGTAGAATATAAGGGTGAATCATTTACTGTTTAGAACATAATAACGTACATGGCTTCCAGGAACACAGAACGTGACAGTGTAAGAACACAACGACTGATGGTGACACCTTTTCCACTGGGATCAGGACTGGACCTGCTCATGAAAACCATTGCACCTACACTATACTTCATTTAACCTCAGCTGCATACGACCTTTGAACCTGCAGAGTGTGTTCAGGTCCCAGCATGGCTGCAGACAAGAACATTTGTGAGGAGCTGTAATTATGTCCACATGACCACAAGTGACATTTCACTTGCAACTGATAGAAAGGATATGAAAAGAATGGTGCACTTGAAGAAAAGCTCTACTCTGAGACATCCGTCAATTATTAGACAGGGCCAAACAATGCTTGAAAGAATTGATGCACCATAATTTAATTGTTTACATGTGTGGAAAAAATGCTGGCACAATGTAACAATATACTATTACTATTTTAACCATGTTTGAAGGAAAATACAACTTCAGTACATGGCTACTCCAAGAGCTACTCAGCTGTATGTGACCATGTCCTGCAGATGCAGTCATGTGCAGGGTGCAGACTTTGTCCACAAAACCACACAACTATACCCGAGTTATAATAAGGAGCACAAACAGATAACATACAATGTAACATTGCATGAGGTTAATGTCATAGTAGTTTAAGTGACTTTGAAACAGATGGGAAAGCAGTTGTTAATCAAAATGTTTTGTTGCATTATATGACTTTTTGTTACCTGTGGTGAACATAACAATATATACAAAACAATGGCTTCATACAGTGATACTATCGGATGACATCGTAGCATATATGACCTGAGAATTGTGATACATATGACCTGAGAATTGTGATATTTTTGCGGATACTCATCCCTAGTTTGAAGTAAAGTTGATACATGACAGTTGCAATAAGATAGTAACTGACTCTCTGGGTCCTGCTATGGAAAGCCTTGACCATGACATGACACGACATGACATGACTTTACTGAAGAGACTGGAAAGTCACCAAGTCCAAGCCCAGCTTAACATTCTAGTAGAAATTGTGTTTTCATTTTTCGGAGTTGTCTTCAGCCATGATGTAATATTTGTGCTGGGGACGGCATCACATACTTTTATGTTTTATATTGTCTAAATTAAAGTTTCAAGTGTCAAACAATGTGGTTTCTGAGATGTGCCAATAATAAAGAGATTTCCCAACTTGCTGAAAGAGTGGGACTCCATTAGTCTAATTAATGAGAGATTTTATTATGATTTAATCACGATTAAAAGTATATTGACATTTGCCGGCAGGAAGATCAAATTTAAGTTAAGAAGCTCAGAACATTAGATTGAACATCCAGCTGGACGCCACATATACTGTCGCATTTTTCCTTTTGGTCATGATGGTGAGAATGAATGGGATTTGGACGGACACAGCACCAGCAGATCAGAACGCCTAATTCCTTCTGGAAATGTGTCGATATGTTCAGCGCTTAACCCTCCCACCTCTCTGATGTGACTTGAGCACTCGCGTCTGAAGTAATATAAGTGTATGGAGAGGCTGCAATGAAATATACTTGCTCCAGACAAAATTGGAATTTTCTAAAATAACAACTCAGCAGTGCATACGGTGGCCCACTGTGACTGTTTTGCTGCCTCTGCTCCCTGCCGTGCTTGGTGTGGTCATATTTTGAAAGTGGTGATCCATAAAAGCCCGAGTATTTAGTTCCAGAAGCCAACATTAGGCTCAGACCTGTTGGAAAACATCCCCTCTGGGTGGCCTGGTGCAGCGGCAGAGGTCGTCTGAGTGTAGCTGAAGTTGTGTGACACACTTGGCTAGTCCTTCTATCTGGTCCTGTCCCTCTACATCTCTCCATCTCCCCTCTTGTTGTGATTCAGCATCGTCTACGTGCTTCTGACTCATCCTTTGCCTTCGCTGCATGTTCTGTGCCACTGTACTGGCGGTACAGAGCAGCAGGGATCAGATAGCTGTCCGCCTGCATCACTACACCGTCAGGGCAAGAGGGAAACAAACATGGCTGCCGTCACTAAGCATACTGGAGGCGTACGACTACGCACTGTTCCAAAATTCTCCTCACATTTATGCAAATGATGCTATTCAGGAATAACAATAAACATTTCCGACGAGTCCTTGGAAACCCAGACTGATAAGCACTGTACAGTATCCTGGTATGTATTAGCTGAGATGCTGTACGACTCAAAGCCATGCACACCATGTGTCAAACTCAAGGTCATAGTCATGTTACACACAGTACTAGTCACTGTCTTTAACAAGTATGTGGTAGCAACAAAACTTAGTTAACGCTATCATACTAGCCCAACCTAAAAAATATATAACTGAGAGTGAGACCCACAGTGCACTGCCACAGTTCCAAACACAGTTGCCTGAATATTTCTGACCCATTTAAGAGGCTGTTTTGTTTATTTATTTGCTAACATTTTCGCCTCTGCAGCGGAAACCGCCGTCTCACCCGCTATTGTTGCACTCACCTAATGCGGTTATGGACAGAAACGCTGCATGTTCAGACTGGGATGAATATTCAAAGGCGTGAAAATATTTTGACACAAACTGAATGCCGCAGCCAGGCATAAGCCGTAATAAGATCAAAGTAATGCTAAGTGGATCTCCGAGCTTTATTTCTACAGTTTGATTCAACAATGTGTCTGCTCAGGCAGAAAATTATTCCGCTGCTTTAAAGCAATATAAGTCACTCCGGAGTAAACAGTGCTCACTCGGGTCCCGCCAGAATTAAGCCACGACGACTGACTGAGCAGATAACAACTATCAAGAATATTGCAACAACACTAATGAGCTGCTAAACCAGCAGACCATCTCTATCTGCACTGGAACTTCATATGGCTTGTTAATACATTTGAGGGGGAAGAGATTTGTGTGGCTTGTGTGGCAGTTGTTAGTTTGCATAAAATCAAAACACGAAGATAAGAGCGATAATTTGGGATAAAGGGAAGGATGTCCAACATGGCAAGCTGTGGCCCTTAATCCAATGGCATACGGCCCCTATTGTCTCCCCACAGAGTATAACACATTTTAGAATCAAAAACGGTTGTCAAATTCAGACTATAAATGAAAGACAGGATGGTAAATTGAAATGTTCACATTTTGCAGGTGGAGTATTTTGTCTCTGAAATGACATAATGAGACAGTGACTACATAAGATACTAGCAGTCAAAGTAGATTATTAGTAGACAATTTCTGCATCAGTGTGTAATGACAGCTGGTCCGTTGGCTGTGAGTCCATATGGCAGCACATACTGGAGCCGATGCTTTACTGTGTCACGGTCATTCTGTACACTGTGAATAGTTGTGGAGACCACAGGGTCCCGCAGTAAGCAACAGTGATGATGGCCAGCCGTCATCATCGTTGCTTCAGAGACGAGGAAGAATGTCTCCAGTGGATCAGATAACCCAACCCATCCTCACTCCCATTGTGTCATATAGTGACGTCGGGAAAGTGGACTTTTGCGTCCTGTACTGACAACAAAGGTGACATATAGGTGTTTCAATGGAGGGAATGTAATTCTTCACTGAACCACATTGAATGTCAGTTGCTATTCATTTTGACAAATCGTACACGTAGAACGAAAGGGGACTGAACACAAACCTCGACACGTTGCCCACGGTGGTGCCCACCATTACTTAGTTTACTACCATTCCAAAGTTTGGGTCACTGAAGACTCATCTCCACTACAGTCCTTACAAGCGCCTTCATCCACAACAATACAACCTTCTGAAAAGGTGATATCCGAGTGGAATAGTTCATGAGAACATTCTGGCAACCAAAGGGTTAAGTGTCGGCCGATGTTTAAATGAGCCAAATAATGATGGCAAGATAGAAAAGCTACAGAGGGGCAAGGCTAATTCCCGCAGAACTTTTCCTGTCAGTCCCGTAAAGGATTATCCCATTTTATGTTCAATACACAGGAGGGCGGAGAGAGGGAAGGGTGGAGCTGTCAAAGGAATCTTGAAGGTAAGTCAGTCATGAAGAAAGCTGAGCTGAGAGGCGACCGCAAGCTTTGGGTCGGCCTCTCCCTCAGAAGTTAGGTGAGGAGCTGCATCCTAGCATCCCGTCAGGATGGATGGCTCCCTGGCGAGGTGCACCAGGCGTCCCATTCCGTAGATGATTTATTGTGTGTTCCCTTTATCAACCTCTGACATTTTCTGCTCTTCACATGAGACATGCTTGAATTCACATTGTTCTTTCTCACCCTCTCTAACAACCAAGTACGTTTGAGACTCTGGTTCACTGCTCCCCCTAAAGTTTTGGTCCAAACATATAAGAGGCTATTCATCTTTATGACAACAACTAGAAGGTAATTTCATACATTATTGCTTTAAGACGATCAATTACACTCTTATTTTCAAGATGAATTAGCAGTGGCCCTCTCAGCTAACCAGCAAAACCCTAATAAAAAAATCCATCATTCAAGCGTGATTTCATATTTTTGCTATAGTTCACCACAAATAACTCAAGTGTTACTAATGAAATCGCCATATAATTGTAATTGTGGGCACAAACGGGACGTTACTGATTCATTAAGCCTCATCTAATTACTCTGGGCTCCATTTTTGCGGCGATGTGAAAATATGTACTTTAAATTAATGAGGAACATGAACATGCTAGCAGTAGTGCAGATCGATCAAGCGCATGAACGTCACGTCAGCTTGAGCAGAGAAACAGAGAAAGACCTGCTCCGATTGAGACTGTTTAGCTAACAGAACTACACATTAAAAGACTGGGTACTGTCTACACAGATAACACATATGAGTATGAGTACACACATGGATATGTAGTATACATATGAGTGCAGTATCACTATACAGTGGTGGGGAGCCCTCATACATTCTACTGTGTGCTAGTTGAAAGACTACTAAATATTAATTTGATGATTTGATGGTTTATTTATTTGTTGTTTTGAACACATTCTCTGATATTTGTTGGCTGTGACACTGACAATGTTTATTTATTTATTTTCCCCTTTTTAGTTCCAGAACGTGAAGAAATTGAAGGCAGCACATGTTTTGAAGGAAAGGAGACAAAGACAACTAGGGTGATCTCTTTTGTCGTGGTCATTCCGCCGAGTGCAAAACAAGTTTCAGTGTCAACACATTTGTGAAATAATAACTTAAAAAAAAAAACATCTGTGTAAAAATCCCTCAGATGGGAGGCTCAGAAGATGAGCTCATCTATCCCTTCAGCTGACAAGTTTCCAGTATGTGATAATGTAATCTGGATTCTGGGGGATTTGGGAAGAGGACCATTACCGTTTGGAACGGTTTGGTGTGTTTAAGTGCTTCCTTAATCGCTGTATTTATGATATATTATTTTGAAGCACTTGTCCTGGCCACTCGTCATAACTGAAGCAGCGTCAAACAGTTTACCTTGGTCAAACTGTTTAAAAGACGACTCCTTGTTTATAAATGATCCCTTTCATCTAAGCATGCTAGAAATCTAAAAGCGTGGTCGGCCCACATTCGCCCTGAGTTCCATTCCACCAGTATCCACGTTGCTGTGAGGCCTCGACCACCAGGCCACCACAGGCTGATTACTTGATTTATTTATTTTCAAAACAAACTGCAGGACAAAACTACCGATCCATGACAAGTCACGATGCCTTGTCGCTGTGCTGCTGATGTTATTAACCAAGTTGGAAACCAGAACCGCTGCCTGAGACTGAGACGGGTGACACTCTGGGACAGGGGTCGGCCTCCGAGGGACTCACATCCACGATACCGTTTAAAGACTGCAATATTTGTGCGGGATGCATTATTTACACGTAAAGCTATGCAAGATCCCATCCTATTTGCTTCAGCAGAAGTAGCTTTGCATGCACTCATAAATAATAAATGTGCAGGATGGCGCGTGGGAACAGAGCGGGCATAAAGAGGAGCACAGTCACACTTCATGAACAGGCAAGGCTGCTTAATCTGGTCATGGTAAAACACCGTCCGTGCTAGTGAGTCACCCATGAAGTATGAAATGACACATGACAAAATGTAGACAGAGAGAAAAAAAAAACAACCAGAGCCAGTAAGACAATCTAGAGAAACAAAATTAGCATCTCGAGCGGCAAAAACACCAAGGGAAAGAAGCAGCTGTATCTGAGAGAAGCATTTGATGAATTCATCTCACCCACGATAATTATCCTTGTGTCCTACTGTTATCCTACTTGTGTCACAACTGTACTTTGCCTTCATCGGCAAATCAAATATCACACCATGATCTGGAGATTTTCAAATGTATTCGACAAATTCTAATCAAACTGCCAACCCAATCTCACACCCAAGGAGTCAACAAGCGCCTAGTGCACGTTTGGTTTCGGGTTGGGGTTGGGAGGGGTTCAGCCATGTGATGGCACTGCATTCGCACAGTATATATAATTCTGTCACCTGACACATGGCACTTCAGTCACGGTATCTGGACACCCAACAGTGCCAACTTAACTTTTTCGCTAATGTCAGCAACTTTCCAAACACTGTTTGCATTTATTTTTAAAAGCGACTAGCAATAGTTTTGTTGAATTTTCTGTCGTCCTTTCCACAAAAAAGCACCTCTTGCTGCTGTCTTCAGCAGGCAGTGGCTACTACCGTGAGCCCCTTCCCCGTCACAAAACACTCAGTGGGTTATGCAAATTAGTCTAGTGACATTTACGACTGCCAATAGCCACTTTCCTCCCAAAAGACTTGGCAATACTATTGACACCGTCAGTTTAGCAAAAGGTGCTGTGTATACTGTATTGGGTGATATCACCCACCCTGCATCTTTAACCCAAGGTCACATGGGAGGGGAAACGCTTCACTGGACTGAAACACTTACTGACTTTGGTGGCAACAGAGGATGCTAAAAGTGTCCCTGCAAACAGTCTGCTACACTTATCCAAAAGGTACAGATGGGAAATCCAACAACTGCTGTTGATCCAATTCAGTTTTTGTTGACCCTGTAGTGGAAATGCCTTTTACCAGATGAACTAAAGCAAAAGTCATAGTGAAACAAGAAAAGCAATTTGACTCCGAATTCCAATATCAGTCATGCCTCCTTTAGCATTTGAAATATGATTGGTTGTAATGACCTCAATCATTAGTGCTAAGGAACTGACTGAAGCTTCAAGCATTGCACACCATTGAAAACCTTTTGTTGGTGGCTTCAGCATGTTCCAGCAGCATTACGTGAGAGGAAGATGGATGCCCCACATTTCTTTCATATACAACCTCCTTGACGAAAAGAATGTGTCATGCAAACATTTCTCATTAATTCTAACGTTAACAAAACATGGTCCCTTCAACATGGGAATGGCTGAGGGCAGCTAAGACCATATGCTCTCTTAATACTCTCTGACTTGCATGTTTGAATTGGCTGGGGATCTTTAAGCCGACTTGATTGTTGTGGCAAGGGTTGGCGTGGTCTCATGTCGACCAGGGGCCCAATGTGTCAGGTCGAATCAGTCCCAGTTTTAAAGAACTTTGATGTGATATTAAGACAAGAATTAAAAGAATTTTGCTTCTGTATTACCTAAAACACATACGCAAAAGAGCGTCTGCCTTTGAAATACATACATAAATATATATATATATATATATATATTTACAAATGATTTAGCTTCCCCACATTTCATTCGTGCACTTCATAAAGTAAAAGAAGGAGACATGCAAACATTAACATCAATAATAAAACGCGCTTCTATCAACTTGGGAACGTCTCCAGTTGACTCAGACAGTTAGGTGGATCTTCAGTGACCCGAGTTTCCAACAGCAGTCGAGGCTAATAGAACATGAGCTCAGATTAAATAATTTACCGGTACGATTTTTAAAACTTTATTGTATCACGTCAGCACATACGTTCCAACGGCTAGTGGTCTCATTAACGTGTATGTTCCTCAAAGAGATCGACGAATGAATTGGAGAATGTCAGAGCTCCATGAAGCCGGTGCCACAGAGGCACTGAATAGAGAAAGACGACAAACACGGATGGCTATTATCATATTCTTTACATCGATTTGCTCATGACTGAAGCTGTCAAATTTAAGTCTGTTTTCTTGTCAGTGTTACGGGCCTGGGGTCCATTTTGCCTGCGCACTCGGCACAATTAGAGGCTTTTATTGAAGCTTGTGACAACTGAGCTGTGAACAAAGATCGCGTGTTTCCACGCAGCTGCCACTTATTTCATTCTTCGTATGCCCTCGCTGGAAACTCCACGCGGAGTGTCTTGGCAACTCACAGAGAAAGAG
Organism: Synchiropus splendidus; assembly: GCF_027744825.2. Taxonomy (NCBI): domain Eukaryota; kingdom Metazoa; phylum Chordata; class Actinopteri; order Syngnathiformes; family Callionymidae; genus Synchiropus; species Synchiropus splendidus. The sequence goes on along the minus strand of NC_071339.1, from coordinate 21,507,062 downwards.
TAAACCTTTTTAGAAAGCCATTAGTCGACCAAGCTGACCCATCCCTTAATCTAGCAAGTATTTGCAGAATATTGGGTTTCATCTTTCATAAGAGAGTGGTTTAATAAAAAGTGGTTACAGCCGATAGCCCCCGGAGAGTCGCAGCCATAATTGGATGTCTAACCGTGTCCCCTGACATGTTTGGACAAGCTAATACTCGCCGCAATCTGAAACTTTGGTTTTTGCACATTAACGCATCGCTCCCACTCAATTTTCCAACTCACAGTTGAGCGCAACAAATGCTCTTACTCGAATAAGTTAATGGGATTTAACTAGCATTTGTGCTTTTTGGGTGAGAATTAGACACAGTGGTAGGAGAGGCTTAGAGAATGTTTTAAACATCACTTGTTAGGGAGCATGAAGCACACAAAGAACTGTATCTGAAAATGAAGTGACACTTCTAAACATAAGGTGGAAAAATGGATAACAATTACCAATGACATGTTTGGTATTATTAAAAACTAGGCAGGCACCGATTCCGATACTGGGTACGTCAGATATCAGTCCGGTACCAGACTTGAGTACTCATACTAGTACTCGTAAAATGGCGATACCATGAAACTGACACGACTTTATGACAGCACGCAATTTCTGAATGTCAGTTTATGATAATTTTGTTAAATGTGTTTGTACTGTAGTGAGACTTGTGACCGTCACCACTGTACAAGAAAAAGATAGTGAGTAATGTAGTTCAAATAACAGACTTTCTTTCGACTTGGTAATGGTATCAGTGAGTACACAAATAGTATCAGCGCTTCCGTCATAAAAACTGTCTAAACTATCGAATGGATAACAAGCATTCTGTTTCTCTTCATTCATTTATGAATTGGATAACCCCATACACAAACATCACCTGAATGAGTAATTATTATCAGTCAAAATTATTTCTCACAGATAAATGAAAATTCAATAAGAAAAGCAAACACTAAAATGCAGCCTCACTTCATTCAACATTCATCAGCAGCTGCAGAACTGGCTGTTTTTAATTCTGTGTCATGAATTGGATTTTTTTTAAAACAAATCATTTGCATCCGTTTGCTTGCTTTAAAAAAAGACAATTTTATCGTCAGACATCCTTCCCATCACGTCTTCCTTCTGCATCAGGGGCTGTCACAGCAGGTGGCCAACCTATCTTGATCAGCCTCCATCGCAGAACCTCACTGGTCGTCCTTGTCTCCTTTTCCTTCCACACCTCTTCAAGTAAACTTTTCCACACTATCAGTTTGCCCTTGCCTTTTTCCCTGGTAGAGGCTTGAGCTCCAAGTAGCACTTAATAGTTTCAGCTTTAGTCAGTCAGGTCTTTCAGCATGGAAGCTACTTTTGGTAAAATCTCTAAAACATGAAATCAAATCCACAATCTGTCCAGTCGTAACATTGATACACAATTCTAATATCTCATGGCATAAGTGCTGTGATATGGACATGAACACTAATTGCAGATTTTGGCTCATGTACCACCTAGAGTTGAGAATTGAGAAGAAGAACAGGGATGCCGGTTGCAGACCCTCTCCATGGCACCATCACTAGCTGCATGTGTTGGGTTACAACACACTTTCATTTTTGAAACTACATATGAAATTCAAGGGGCCAAACTTCTTGGCTCAGTCTTAGAAAGTAGCCGAGCAACATGTATTCATATGTAACAGGGAATAAAAGCAGAAACAGAAGGCGTGCCCATCTTTCATCCATCAGTACCAAGTGGTCAGACCAATTTAAGATCTCTGCTTGTGAGAAAACAAACTCATGTATCACAAATCGACTGCATTTGAGATGATGTCAGTTTTAGTGTGTTTTTATTTTGAGTTAAATTTCATTTCATATCGTAGCTGATAATGAACTGATATGTCTCACACACACCCTGCCTTTCAACAGTGTTTTAATGTTTCCTCTTGACTGTTGAGAAAAAACAATAAGGAAGAATGCAAAAGGAAAGTTGACCTTTTGAAAGCCAATATGAAAAACTGACATCTTTAGTCAACAAATACCAAAATAAAAGGATTTGAAAAATCAACCTGCAATAGAACGGCAAAAGCCCAGCCCTTCTCAAGATATTTCAGAAAGACTGAAGTTGGCATTAACATCAGACGAGGCATCACAAGCCCTCTAAAGCAGCAAACAGTCAGACGCCAGCTGTGCAGCACAAGGTCCCAGAATTCATGAGAAACTGATGCTCTGAAATAAAATCTGTGACTGTATGACAGACAAGTATTAGTATCGCCATTGTTCCATCAGGTCTATTATAAAAATGGATCTTTTTCTCCTGACATTTGTCTTGTCATCTGTAGTCCTCTAAATAAACAAAGCCTGTGTTTGCCGTCGTTATTAAGCAGCCACCTACTCTGCTGCTCGCGATGACGCTTTAATCAGTTTTCTTTGCGACAAGAACAGAACCCAAAATAGAATGATTGACAGTAATATTCATATTTGGCAACCGAGTTGCTGTGCGGTTAAACAGCATTAACATAAAACAACTGATGAATGGTGGTGAATAACCATATCAGCACTTCCAAGTATGCGATGAGAAGCATTAAGACGCAGTGTGAGGTTTTCCTACGTGGCAGACGGATCTGCACTGGGGTCTGCAGTGTCTTGGCAGCACCCTGCGTATTCTGGGAGACGAAATTAAGCAGAAGAAGAGCGAAAAGAGACTCTTCTCAAACCAGAGCCAGTTTAATTTTTAGACAGGCCTGCTTAATTCCCTTTTAGAGTCCCTTCAAAAGATTCAGCTCTGTTCTGCGCCTTTGTGGAGCTCCAGCGGGAAGCCTTGTGTTTGTGTTTTCCGGGCACAATTCAGCCTATTTATGCGAGCTAATTTAAAGCATAAATGAGAACGCTTTTTTGTTGTTGCTTTTTTTTTTTTTTGGTGACTGCACTGTCAGTTGCAAGTGGGAATAGAGTTTCCTGTTTATTTGCTTCACCTGAGCAACGGCACAGTGACTCCTGTGACTTCTGTGGCATTTGCTGTAACATGTTACTGCACAATTCAATGAAATATATGCATGAAATGGCAGCAAGGAGCTTCTGTAACTATATTTCATTTCAACTGCTCCTTCTAGGCATTGTCACAGTGGATCAACCTTCTCTATCATTCTTTGACCTTTACGTTTTCTCCCGTCACACAACAACATTCATGTCCTTTTTCACCATTTTCATAAACTGCCTCCTGGCTTTCTTCTCTTTTCGCTTTGCAGTTCCATCACCATCCTTCTTTTACCTCCATTGTAACTGCCCAAACTCTCTTACACCCCCGTCTCATTTTGTACATTTTGTACGCTCTATCTGCACCGTTCCTGCAGCCAAATCTGTCAGTCCTACTGAAAGAGAATCAAAAGTCAACATTTTTGGGGGGTTTCTGTGTCAGCATAATGCTGCCTACAAGGGTATCACTTGAGCGAGAAGAAAAGAATGATCCACACAGCCAACCCGAAAGCTTCAGACACCAACAACCACCATGGTCATGTCCACCTCCATGATGCGTCATGTGTTATCAGCTTGTGTCAATGTTTAATGCATCATTTTTATGATCACATGAGATTTCATGATCAAAAAGAGACCACTTTTCTGAAGGCATGCCGGCTCTCATTGAAGCCATGGCAGTGCGCCATGAGTGCTGAAATGTAATGGAAACCCTGCTTTTTGTTGCCATATGTTACTAGGTATGTACCATCCGAGACCATGATAATGTGACTAACTAAGGATTCTACTACATGTACACAGCCACAGCAAAATAAAAGCCTTCAGAATTATGATCATATTTTTAGATGTCACACATGTAAAAGTCATGATGTATGAATCATTCATCCAAATATAAAGTTTAGAAGTTTATTGTATTCTGGAAATGTGACGCTGCTCAGTAAATTATTTATTTTGAAAAACGCACACTGTAGTTTCCACTTCCTGTCCAGTTGTACTGCACTCAGCAGTTATGAGGTAACGGTGCGGAGATCATGAGATCAGTACGGGACAGAAAATTGGCACAGAGAAAGGTATCTAGAGGGGGCCACACACATAAGAATTTTAAAAAAAATCTGAGAAATTTGTGGAACTGTCAGAAACAGAAGCAGCACACCACTCACAGGTTCTGTCTTGAAATGTTGCTCGATCATGTGATAAAGCCGAAACATGACAACAAGCGGGAAACGCAACAGGCAACATGGAAGTAGACATGATTATTGGGTTATGTTTTTTATGGAAAACTCCTGAAAGGAACATCATAACTAAATTACAGGAAGATATCTGCTGCTGACAGAACTAATGTTCACACTTGCTTCCCGAACACTGGAACGCTGTCTTGGAGCGCATTAGGAGATGCCATGGGATAGGAACCATTTCCTCAACATGTAACACGGACGGACTTATGCATCCACTTGATGCACATCAATATGTTTGGCCTGAGGAGTGAGAACATGAGCTGTCCAGGATGTTCACTGTCTCTCACCCCAAGCATCTGGCAGCCTATCCTTTGCAAAAGCTATATGGATCTCAAGGAAAGTTTCCGCAGTAAAGTTTTAAAATCAAATCAATTATATTGACGGCAAAAGACAATACATATTTTACGCCTGTCAGAGCCTCAACCCCACTAAACCTGTGATTAAACCTCCCTCGAGTAACATCGTGACTCCGCAGCAGCAACAAAGAAGAAGGAGTTAAACCACAGAGTAAAATTTTCTGCTGATGCTAAGTTGCTCTATAAATATTGAAAAGGTTAAGTGGTCCATAGATCATGCCAATTATGCTCAGAGACATCGTTGACTTTTGTAAAAACCTTAAATCAATAATTCCTAACCTTAACCGAGTGCATGTACATAAACATGATAATTTTCATTTGCCTGCAGCAGCGGGAAGTGAAACAATAATCTTTTTTTTTTCTATTTTTTTCACCATCATTCCACTTGTTGAAACAATACATACATCACCTCTTCTGATAATAGTCTAGGCCACAATACTAATGTCATGGGTATAAATTCTCAGTAATTTTAAAGATCACAGTAACTCATATTAATATTCAATGACTAAATCATGTTCTGAAGTCTATCTACGTCATGCTAGGAGTGCGAGATGCTGGACCGTCCCCCAGCTACTATTGAATTTCACTATCATGAAGCAAGTATTTAATACATTATCATTACATAAACATTCACAGTGGTAATGGTTTATGGTCAAGTGCTTTTGGGATTGTTCAACGCTGCCTAATGTACGAGTAACTCCTGCACACTCCGTCCAGTGGCTTAGACAGGCAGGTAGTCTGCATCTGCAGCTTACCCTGCGACAGAAGAGATGAACCTAAGTCACTGAAGGCATTACCATTTTCAAAAAACACGAACAAATTGAAAACCTACCTTCAACTGTTGCATTGCTTTATGACTATTGCTTTAACAAAGGGTTCATCAATTATTAAGGCTCTGAAGTTAAACGTTCATGTCTCACGTCCCTCTTTCTATATCTTTTTGAGTGAAAAGATAATTTCCCCAAAGGTGCTGTTTTCTCTCCTCACTCTTTTGTCCTTCCCTGTCACTTCAAACCACGTCCATACTGCGCCAGTATTCCACCGAGGCAAGTGAGCGCAAGAGTACTGAACTACCTGCTTACTTTGCATGAACCACAATGACACCATGAGTCAGTTCTAAAAGCATTTTTGACAATTATATCCACAGCTGTAGAGATGAGTTCTTGAAAAAGAACGCTCACAAGGCACATCAATGAAGTTGCTGAATCCTCACCAGCTGGCGGTGCAGGAAACTTCCTCCATCATACACTATAAATTCGGCTGCATATGTTGTCCCAAATGTCTGACAGCTTTGCACTATTAAATTGTTTTCTTCCTCTGCTGGCAGAACGGCTGTTTTTGTATTTGTACACCAGAACCATGGGGAGTCGTCCATCTCCGGCAATGCCCTTGAAGGGGCCGCGGAGAAATTGCAAAAAGAACTATTTGAAGTTTGAGAAACTTGATCAACTTTTCCGGTCAGAGACTGGAGGCCAGTTTGAGTCGTTGATTTATGCATATAAATAATGCATGGCATTAGTGTAAAATGTAATCAACGTAGAATGAATCTGAAATATCAATTGTGTGTAAAAGATGCAGAAAAGACATCAGTACATGAATAACAAACTGGAGCTAAAGAACAAAATACTGTACCATGAACAGCTGCAGATTGTTATAAAAGGTCCCTGAGTCACGCTCGGTTTACATTAATGCAAACAACTGTATTAGACTGGAGAAGCGGGTTGTCAAGCAAAGAAGCAACAGACTACATAGGCGCTGAAGTAGAAGGTGTTCTATCTTTTGCAGGTTGGTTTTATGTTGCGGATGAGTGAAACTCAAGGCCTGCAAGATGGTGGTCCCAAAATTCATTGTTAGTCATTGTGGACAAGATCCCAATCTCCAAGATAAGATAAAGAACTTAGATTTAATGTAAAATAACTTCCAAAAAAAGCCAAACTGATGTGGAAGGATGGGGATTTAAGGTGAGGCAGGTGCATGTTTGTGCTTGAGTCTTTTGTGAAGCGCTTCTTATTCTCCTGGTACTAAAAAAAGACAATATCAGCTGAATCAGCTGAAAGGGTGTTGGTTACCAATAGTTAGGTAAATGTATTTTTCAATTTTATAGTTAATAAATTGGGGTCAATCCCATTTTAATATTCCATACCTGAATGATGTCTCAACCGCGGTTTAAGTTAATGGGGTGGAAGTGCCCCACTGAACTTTTTGTTGCATGTAGTGCACAAACCACACAAATGTCTTCCATCCATCCATATAATTGTGTCACTTGGCATAGTTCACCCCTAAAACAATCACTGGTTCACAGGTGCAGAGCCACATAAGCTGCAGCATATGCCACGTGGCTTCTAAGTTGAAGGAGTGAAGAAACCCTGGTTCCTTTTGGGACGTCACACGGGAAAGGAAGCCACGGCTTGGACTGTGTTTGAGACCACTGCTCTCCAGCAAAGTTATTTGATCCAGTAATGGGATACAAGGTTTTCCAGTCCTTCTTGACATGTCAAGGAACCACCCCTGCATCCTAGGCTGACAATTAATCTTCACGAATCCGCAGAAGAGGCACAAAACAGAGAAGTGCACAACCCAGACCAGCACTTAATAAATAAAAACTGCTGTGTTGCGGAGCTTTATTAAACTAACTTTTCTGCTTCCTTTCCATTTTGCATCTTGGCTTGCTTGGTTTTTTACTCAGCTGCAGCAGCACTGAATCGCGGCCTCTGTCAATTTCCTCTCCAAAATCTATCCAAATACTTCAGCTCTGCAGTGTGAGCAAGAAAGTGCCCACATCTTATCTTACAAACTGACTCGGGAGAATTGATTCATTCATCACTGTGAGCTGTTTTTAATTACAGTGTCAAATGATCTGCTAATGGACAAAGTGAAATCTATTACATCATTCTATATATATCTATAAGCCTGCGTCTCAAGTGGGGAAGGTCATCCAGGATTACTGACATACGAAACTGTGTTCCGAGGCATATGCAACACTTAATTATCTGCTGGCGGCTGAGTTATTACCTTCTAATCCTACAGCCAGGACAGCGTTTGACACCACTTGACAAAAGAACATTTACTGTTACGCCCACAGTGACAATCAGAAAATGAGAATGTGCGAGGTGATGAAAAAAGCTAATCCTGAGAAAGGGACGGTTAAACAGCGAGAGCTCGGTATCCGGATGAGGACAAGAGAAAAAGGATGAGAGCGTACGCAGCCTGGACAGTGTGCGGGAATAATTGGTGGAGCGGTTTTCTGCCTGCGCGGCGAGCTCTTGGCCTCCAGGTAGAAAACTGCTTTCACTGCGTTTGGCCCGAAACGATAGCACAGCAAATACTATAATGGAATTCTACCTAATGTCATGTGAATGTAGCTTTGTGCTGTGTTATCACTCTTCCTTCCTTGAAGAGATTTCTTAAGCACTGTACTTCAGTAAATCAAAATGTAATCTTTACATCAAGGATGAAATTATCTGTCCCTCCAACAACGTGGATCATCTAATTTTATATCCTCTCTCCATTGTTTTCTGTTTTCCCTCCTCTTGAGTCGGGGTGGAGCAGACATGACATTTTCAATAAGAAAGATTTATGGGCGCTATCTGACCCAGAAATGTGCAGAATCCCAGCGTTGGCTTGAAATACTCCTCTCACGGCACCCAGAAGTTTTGTTCCATGAAATGTCTTTGTGATCTCAGACATGACAAGGAAGTTGAACATATTCAAGGAAAGTTTCCATGCTTTCAACAGGAATTATGCTTCATCACCACTCCCGACTCACATTGGATTGTTGTCCTCAAACGCGTCTTGGAATAGCTGATGAGCACTCACTCCTGAACCTAAAACTGCTGCATTTGGCTTCGCTGTTTTTATTAGCACAAATAGTTTTCAAAGTTGTCTGTTTGATCCTTTCACTCTTGCAGCAGTGGTTAAAACGGCTTTCCCGTCCCAGTTTTTTGTATCATTAAAGACCTATTTATGCTCCCTTGGCGTACGAAATTGAACCTGTCCGTTCCAAGCGATGTTACCGTCACTGGCGACAAACTCCAAAACAAACATGGCAACTGCGGGGGGAAGTATTGAGCATGTACGTCTTGCACTAAAGACAAAAACGGAAGCAGCATTGTAGGAGGTCGTGGTAGATGAAGGGACTGGAGGATGGGGAATTTCCGCCATTGTTACATCTTCAATTACTGAGTTTACAATGGTGTGACAGCAATGAATTGTGGAAAATTTGTGGTTGATTTCAATTATTGGTTATCATCCTGTTTCTTTTTCTGCATCAGCGTGAGGCAATTTCTGACTCCAGCTGTGTGTCTGTGTGTGTGTGTGTGTGTGTGAGTAGCCGGTATCGACACCAGCCATGAAGGAATAAGTGGATGAAAATGAATAACTATTATCACAAGCACTATTCACCGTAGCTTAAATCAATAGGTTCAAAGCAACAGTTGTCTAAGTCAAGGTTCGGGGGTCACATCAGGCCTGCCAAAAGATTTTGTGGCCTCCAAGTGCTCAAAAATGAAAGCTGATAGTAATTTCTTGATGCTATTCCCAGTGAAGATTAAAGTGTTGAACGTAGTTGTTTTATTGGAAGTTTAGAATAAAGAGAATATAGATGTGAATTATTATGGAGGAAATATTGATGACATATGACACCTAACACAGTGATAAGTGTTCCATACTATTTGAAAGACACAAAACTCTAAAAGCATCAAGTGCCACACAAACAAGAAGATAGGATTTTCCTGAATAGGATCTCTGTTTGGGCGACGGTAGAAGGTGCAGAGAGCCATAAAGGATTCGGCGGTTGAGAATTTTAGAGTCTATTATTCAACTTCTTTTAGCTGCACTAATAGCAGTTTTGGCGTGACTTTGATCTGCAATCTAATTGTTGAGCATATTGAAGTAGCGGTTTGGATACAGACAAACTTTGATGTGCCTCCTCTTGCATTGGCTTCCTTTCCACACATAATTCCTCCCATGCTTTAAATCCTGTATGCTCATTGTGGGTGCCAGTAATTATGCACGTATTTAGCAGCAAGTATATCTACATCACATGTATAATTAGTTACTGATATTTGAAGCCTGAAGGAGCTGTTGTGGCTCAGCACGCTTTACAGTGGGTGGATACTGCCCACCGATTCATTTAAAGACAAATTAGTTAGGCTTGAGATTAGTACACGAGAGAATGTGACGGTAAAAACGGAGCTGTGAAAGCAGCTTGTTGCCAGTCGATGTGATTCAAAAATCGTGGCTTTCATTATGTTTCCGAAACATAATGAAAGCCACGCCAGGCTCAAGAGTAAAAGTATTCTTCAAAAAACTGGCATCTGAAAGCAAACAGTAACAACGTTCATGGTCAGAGTGAAAGATCTAGAATATTTGAAGCAATGAAGTACTTACAAGCGGTGAATCAAAACTAGTGCTCCCTCCCTCCAACATGTCTTAAAAGCAGCACTTAGGACAGCAGCTCTTGATGCAATGTTCGGATTTAGAGAATGCTGACTAACAATGACAGTAGGCTTTGCTTGGACTTTTGGGGACTTTTTTTTCACTCTGAAAATTAATTCCATGAAAGTTTAGCTCGTAATGTACATCATTGTCAAAGGAGCACTTTTCTGGGATTCAGACTTTCACAATAGAAACACCAACTTTCTGATTCCCCTGAATGGGTTCTTGTGATTCTTCATTCTTTATGATGATTGTGGGCTTTTCATGCTGCGGAATGTGACTTCAGCCTGCTTAGAGACACAGATTTTGTCTGAGGGATAATATTTTGCAGAAAACACCAGAGTGCGTAAGATGATATTGATATCCTCAAATATTGCGATACTCAATTCTGTGATATAGTATCAATATTTTGGCAGAAAAATCGCAATACTTGGTTGTGTGATATTGTCTTGATAGTATTAGTTGTCTATATAGATGTTTAATACATAGACACGTGGTTATGCTGCTGCATTTGTAATGTGTTTAATCCTTTTTTTTGTTGTTGTTTTGTTGATTAAGGAAGAGATTTATTCCTCTGTTGGACTGCGAATTCAAATTGAAAGTCTCGCTGGACTGACGTCATCACAATCATGACCACATTGTCTGATTTTCCCCCTTAAAATGAGGTTCCTTATTAGAATATATTGCAACACATCCCAATGTACTGTATCACCCCCCGGCCTTCCCTTCCCCCACCATATCAGGATACATATTGCAAAATAGCTGCCAATACACTGCCCTTAAACACTGTAAACATTGTCAATCAAAATGAAAATGAAAGAACAAAAAAAAAATCGATTGCCTCTGCTGCTGTTTTAGCTTTTATTTGACCGATAAACTCAAGCTTTAATTGATTTATTGATCATAAATTGATATTTAATAACTAGAGCCCGCCCACGACCCTTATACAGTAAAGAAAAACACTGCCAGCAGACGAAGAAACCAATGCATCATTCATCAATTAAGCGGGTTTTATCATCATGTAAAATTAAAGTCCAATTTCAAGAAGACTGCAGTGGTGCAAAAGAGAAAAGCTCCAGAGGAGAGCATTTTAGTGTAGGGTTGACAGCTGGCTCAGACTGAGCAGTGTCTAGCTCTGCCAGGTGGAATTCTCAGTAGGACGCCTCGAAAATGTAAAGTCGCTATTCACATGAAGGAAAGGAGTTCAAATTTGGTGGAAGTATTTTCATCACACAGTTGAGGCGAAAGGTGGGTAGCGGTGCTCCTTCAGATTCTGGTCCCTCGGCTCGCTGAATTGGCTCAGCGGGTGTTCTGCAGATGATCCAGTAAGCACCGCTCATTAAAGCATTACCTTTCACCACAGCACCACCGTTAACAACACTGCTCCTGCGACGGAAGCCGCTCTGCTCTTAGATCCTATCCCCCTCCATCCCTTTTAACCACACTTAACACTTTTTTCCACTTAGCGTCCGCCTGTTTCCAGTCGGACACCCCTCGGGACCAGACATGCACATATGTTGGAGGGAGGGGGCGGAGCGGCAGCTATTAAACGCAGAATCATGTGTCCGCTCGACAGATCTGCACACTAATTCCTCATGCCCTCAAAAAAAAAAAAACCTTCCCGTCCGGCTGCAAAGAGACGTGTGCTTTTTTAACATAATCTGCTGGATTAACCACAGCTCTGGGACATAGAGCCGGGTCATGCATGTGGTCCAACAGATGGGTTTTAGCAAAGCAATACGGTTTAATCAAGTCTCATTTCAGCGCCCTTTACAGGAAAAGGATCCACGGCGGAAAGAGGCAGAGGTTCAGTGACATTAAATAAACGCTCACATCCGCTAATTGATTTATTTGCTGTTGTGTCAGGCTTTTTATCGACTGAAACCCCTTGGAGGGAAATACAAGAAGCCTCGTTCCAATTTACTTTCTGGTAACACAGACAGCAGCGATCATATAGGTGCTGTGACTACAGTGCATGTGGTGTGTGAGGGGATGTGGGAGTTCATAACAGCATCTGGGTGCATCTCACAAGGGGCCTGAAGCCTTTAAGTCACAGTGCACACGCTAGCAACAGCTGCTAGCAGTGGTTTACCAGATCAACACAAGCCGGTGACTAATTGGTTTATTGAATGTACTTGGTTTCACATAATACTTATTTATTTATGTTCGGATAGCAAGTTATTTGGCAGGCAAGATCGGACACATGGGGCAATAGACAGGGGACACCCTGGACAGGTCACCAGTCCACCGCAGCACACTAACAATAGACAGCCACACTCCCTCCCTTTCTAAATATTCAATCAACCTCTGTATGTTTTTGGACAGTGGGAGGAAACTGGAGTGAAACTCATGCATAATAGAGCCCAATCCAGGATTGCCTCAAGTGGGAGGCAAACCAAGAAACGCCTTGCACAAGTTTGCCGCTCTCGCTCTGGTCAATATTTTTCAGTGAAATGTTATTGAAATCATGGAATTAAAATATTAAATAAAATCATGCCATGTAATTAAAGTAAGCAGAGCAGCCCGACAGTTCTGCTGTAAATGGACACTTGATTTTCAGACGCTCTTCACTCGGAGAGATGTATCTCAGTCTGACCCAGCGCACTATACTATATAATAGACTTAAGGTTACCTATTTTGATTTCATTTATTCACACCTTTCTTTATGCGTGACTTTTTTTATTTTTGTTCTTCTTCTGTTGTACTCCTCAGGAGGTGTGACCTCTTTTTTCCGCCAAACACACGGTTGAGCTACTTGTCTGATGTGCAACCTTGACAGGCAATGATTGAAGTAAAAGTGTCACGCCGTATTCTTTGATGAGAGTCAAAGAAAAAAAAAACATTAAAAACATTTCACACCACACTCTTTATCCAAGTGTCTTCAATGAAACACTGACTAGATTCATGATCTTTAATGCTGAGTCATTATTAAACATGCCCACAACTGTCTCCACCATGTCCCAATACCTGCAAACAGTCAATGATGTCCAAAGAAATAAAATCAATCAACAATCAAAATAAAAAATTGCCCAGTTGGGACAGTTTATTGCACGAGAGTAAATAATATTGTGCATTAAATATTTGCTATTTTCAAAAATAAAGACAGAATATTTTATTTTTATTTTTTTTATTTTATTTTAAATATTTTTATTTAATTAATTTTTCAAAATACAATCAGATGTTTTTTTCTATCTCTATAAACCAATGAGTCACACAGCAATGTCAAGGACTTCATAAATGAAATATTTCAACATTTTTTTTAACAAAAGATGATCCTAAACTTATTACATTTGCTGTACATTGACTACCTGGTGAAACTGAACTTTGCAATCCCTTTGAAATAAGGAACAAAAGCTAAGCTGGAGTAATGGAGGAGCAGCCATTTTTATTTTTCATTTATTCTTTAATTTTTGGTTTCAGAAAAAAAACCTCTTTATATATAAAGACCAGGTCACTGGAGAGTAGCTTCTTCAGGGAAAGTGCCAGAGTTGTTGAGTGGTTCAAGATTCTGGACGTTTGCCTATAATGAAAATCAACTAGCAATAAATGCACTCAACCATCCTATGGATCAAACCCAGATCATGAGGGGAAAAAATAAGTTCTTTATGTCATGTCCATTCTCAAATGTCGGCGAAACCACAGACAGACCCAGTTATTCAAGTCATTGGATAGTTGAATGGCTTGAACTACAGATTTCCAAAGAAATGTTGTTTGCACATTGACAAGGAACCAGTCGCTCTACTTCAGTAAGCGCTCCAAGATACTGACACACAACTCACTTTGAAAACTTGTTTGTTTGTGTTTTTACTTACCCTTATGATAAAGAACAAAAATCAGTTTGGATCAAAACATAAAAAAACATGAACACAATTAGATGCCACTGAAAAGAGAAGAAAAATACCGAATCATAAATAAAATCACTTTTTGTCTGACAAGCGAAGCCACAACTGTCCAGATGGTGCGGTCGTCAATGACAACTTTCACGCCACAGCTGTTATTACATTAGATGTTCTGTGATTGAACTGTCAGCACTTGATGATCAATAATGTGATAGATGACATTTGATGACTCTTGAATTAGAGGTTGCGGGAAGTGACGGGAACAGAAAATCATGCTGGCACAGGCGTGTTCCGGCCAGATAAGTGTGACAACTGATCTGAGATGATGGGAAGTCAATGCCGGCAAATTTCTACATGTGTTTTTCTAATGCCTGCGTGACTGACATGCTGTCAGCACGCATGGTTTGATGCCTGGATGAGGTGCAAAACTGCATTGGTGCCTTCTGTGCGGATGTATTTTAATGAGGTATTTAAAGGAATGATAAGAGATCAATCAGAAACACATAACTGGAGGGGGTTTTTTTCATGCCAAATTCCTCTCTCTACTTTTTGGTATTTATCTTAATGATATTCAATTCCAACACTCACTCTCTTCTCTTCACAACATGACAATGTTTTGTTAATTGTCTACAGCCTAGAATTAAAAATGTGAAGGTAAAGTTGACGTTTTGACAAAGTTATTAAGGAGTCATCTGTCTATCGAGCATAAGTTTTATCAAGGCTTTCATCTCTTATTTTACTTAGAGCCCTACTCCTTCTTCAGATAGTGGAGGCCATTGATGAAAACAAAAACAAAAAAATATTTAACTAGGATTATTTACGAGGGAATGCATTAACCAATTGTTTTGTTTTGAAAACTCACTGTCATCTTTCTTGTAATTTTCTTCTTCCTGTCTTCCTTTCCTGCCTCTGCTGACTATTTTAGTGGTGGAGGCAACGGGCTGTTGTTGGGGTCATTTTGCAGTCTATGGCCGATGGGCAGCGGCTTTCTTGTTTATTATGTTCAAAAAGTTCAAAATTCTACCAACGGTTTTCTGTTCAACTTTTGCAAGAAAAATCCTGCCTAGCAAAACACATTGACTATTGTTACTCATGAAAGATAAAGGCCTGCGGCTTGTGTATCGGTCAGTAACAGCAGTAAACATTCACACTTCCCAAATCAATAAGTCTGTTGGACAAGCTTCCATTAGTCATGCACTGTAATCTGAGTCATCAAACAGATGTTTTCCTTGAGACATATTTGAGACGTGGAAGTGGACGCCGAAAGATTTACGCTTAAGTCAAGTAAAATGTAGTCAAATTGTCTTTTTGAAGTTTTATTAAAGCACTGAACTTTCCTAAAGAAAAAGCTTTCTGACTTCTTTTTCTTTGATCAGTTTTATGGAGCAAAAAAAAGAAAAAAGTCTGCTCAGTTTCACCACTTTAAGAAAGAACCCTGGATTTACACGGCTTGTGACTGTGCATGTTAATACTTTATTACAGCCTGTATGCTAAGTGGATTGTATAAGCTTGTTTAGCATAATCTCAGAGGAGCAAGTGTATGCACCGCAGCGCACCGAAAACCAATACACACACACGCAAACTCACAGCTAACAGATGTTAAACCTTCAGTTCCTCCCAGGGCTTATTTCCCAATTATGTTGTTTTTCTTATGTTTACCTGGGCGCACATTGAAATACAGGGATTTATGGACGATACATTTAACTTCCAGGCCGTTACATTCATTTTATGTCGTCGAGGACGTGTTGTCAGCTTTGTCTTTAAGATATTGGCTAAATGTCTAGCTATTGTACAGAATATTCAAGTACTTCTAATAAAAAGCGACAAAACCCATTTTCACCAAGAGGGTCACTTCTGTCCAAACTGGGTGTTGTACGACTAATTCCAAGGACATTTTAATGAAACTCCGTTGCCATAAGTCATGTTTCCACCTCAGTCACCCATGTCAATTCAGATTAATGTATGTGTTGCTATAGTGACCTGTGGATAGCGTTTAATCTAAAGATCAGAGGCGATGAATGTCAACAAATCTACAGGACTTTCAGAAACTAGACACTTGTCTCCTGTTAAAAGGGTGACAGTTGGGGCCCGGTCACCAAACCGACATTTTGTGTGGCCCGCAATAAGGCGGTGTTTAGGATTTGGCACCCCCGTGCAAAACTACATATGAGGACACAAGAAGTCACATAGAAGACATGAAGTCAAATAAAACTCATTCATTACACCATAACAAGACAGAAATACACTCAGTAGCACTCCACACGCAGGTGCAGCCATAAATATGAACCCTTCATGAATCCATAAATAATAGGTGATACACTCAAACATTAATGCTTCGTTTATTGCCAAGATCTGCCTGCTTTCACAGTTGGAATTCACTTACACTGAAGATTCAGGTTTCTGCTACTATTACGTCGCTTGAAGCATGAACTCCCTCCGTGTTTTGGAAAGGCACCAGTCAAGCAACGGATTCCATTTGAACTTGAGATAAATATGACCACAAATTATCAGCCGGATTGAAGAGCACATCTAATGCAGAGAGAAGGTTAATTGCTCGTGGTTTTGTTTTTTTTTTTAATTTATTGAGTCAGAAACCTCAACTCTACCCGAGAGAGAATGATGCCGAGTAACTAGACTCTATTGAGAAACTGGCTCTATATGGACTCACATCAGTGCACAACAAAGCAGTCAGCTTCATATATACTTTGACATCCTTTGAAAACACCATTTTGAAGGCTGAATATCCTTCCTCTTCTGTCTAGACTAATCGATTAAAACAGTTGTACTAGCACTTCTCTAACTTTTCAAATCAACTACTTCGCTCCCATCCCCCGCCTGCCTTCATCCTCACTAGGCTGGGTGCACATCATCTCCCATGTTCATCTCTGACAGCTGTCAGTGCAGCTACCTGCGACGACCGCTCCTCTCATTGTCGAGCTCGCAAAATAAGCCTCTTTCCCACTCGAACACATTTCAACGGAGGTTCAGATAAGAAACAGAGAGGTGTGCCGTGAGAATGACCTTTTCTTTTTCATTCCCAGAATAGCAAGCGGGTGCCAGGGCATTAGCATGGATCAAGTGCATAATCGGCTGGCCTGGATGTAAAGTATGCACATAATATTTCTTCCTTCTAATGAAAAAATCTGCGTACGACTCTTCCCAGATTGCCTGCTTTGGGAACTATAATTTCAGGCACACCTGGAAAAATCACGGCTCACATTATAATGGGAGGGAGAAAGAGATGACACCTCATTTTACATTGCCAGTCTCTGGAGTTCTGATTAACGCATCCACACTGGGGATGCGCGTCCCCTCCGTCATCACATGCATTCAAATTTTCATGTTAACAACATCCACACAACTACACCAGCACGGCTGAGATAAAAAGTCTGCCTTTGGACTTTATCGGAATAATTGAGTCAAACTCCTCCTGACCCCAAACGCATTTGTATGTATAAGAAAATGGTGAAGGTTGGGAGGTGGCAATAACAGCAGTGCAGCTGGAAATGGGAAAATCGATGAAATAACCGCAATCGTTTTTCCACATTTATACATCTACCTCAGTGGACGACAAACATTGATACGGATGATCCAATATTCCTGCTAGGCAACTTATCATGTTCATTTTTCAAGCACCTCGTGGCGTGAGGACTGGTCGGTTCTCTTCTGGTTATTTTGGATATCGTGCATCTAAACTGTTTACTAGAAAAGTCCAAACTTTTGTTTTAAATTGGACAAACATGTTTGGCTTATCCAGTCCTGAATGATTTGGGTTTTTTTATTAGAAATAAATGCCGTACGTATATTCAAACAAGAAGGTTGATGACCTTAACATTTTCAACAGGAAACATCAGAGGCCACGTCTGAGGCCATGGTTCTCAGCTGGAAAAGTGTGGATTGCTGCCTGCAGGTCAGATGGGAGTCTTTAGAGGAGGTGGAGAAGTTTAAGGGGTCTTGTTCATGAGTGAGGGGAAAAGAGAGCAAATGGCAAATGGATCAGGGCAGCATTGGCAGTGATGCGGATACGTTCTACGTACCAACGCTCACCTATGGGCAGGAGCTTTGGTTAAAGGCTGAAAAGACAAGATCGCAGATACAAGTGGAAAAATCTTCACAGATAATCTGGGCTCTAGGTCAGGAGCACAGGCGAAAGGGTGAGGCGCAAAGTTGGACCAATGTTCCTGCTTTGAGAGGAGGTAGCTAGGGCACCTGGACAGGATGTCTCCACAGAAAGGTTTTTTTGGGCACGTCCGTCAGGTAGGTAGGTATTGACGTCAGACTTACTAGCCGACAACATCGTTGCTTTTTTTTTTTTTTTTTTTCAATTTTGCTTTTGTTTCCCAAAAGTGCCACTGCACCATCTACCGTCCTGGCTTCCTTACAGCCCTACGTACACCCACACATCAACACAACAACGGCTAAACATGTTTCATTCTAAAACGTTATGTGAAATCTGAAATAGATCTGAAATAGATCACTGAAAGGTGGATGGATGGATGGCAAGAGACATTATGGTTGGGCTGCTGTGTTTTATGGATTATGTTTATCTCTTTTTCCTGACATTTTGTATTCTTGGTAGTGTAATTTTCATGGTGCACAGTTTTATTTATGCACTTTATATTTTAAAAAAAGAATGTTTATGAATGTTTATTTTTAGTTAACTCATAACCTTTTCCTTTCAAACTGGAAGCTGTTGATGGTTCTATAGGAGCAGCTGCATACTAGTGCAATAAACTGCAATTTACGTATGATATGATTCGTCAACTAATGGCAAAAAATAACTGCTGACTAGTAGATTATTAAAATAATCATGTGTGTCAGCCGTACATGGAGGAGGTCACCCCCAGGAACACAGAGAGATAATATCTGCCAGGTGTCCCAGGAAGAGTTTGGGATGCTACATGAGGAGCTGGGAGAGTCTAATGGCTTCGCTGCTCAGAATGTTGCTCCCTCAACCTGTGGCAAAAATAGATGGATGGAAAGTGGCCATGCATCATTGATACACCATATTATGTCAGCATTGTTGATTGGCATCTATTTAAAAAACCAACAGAGCCACACCGACCTACTGACACGTCAATATTTGGGCCGTCTTGACAAATTCCTGCATCAGAATTTTAACACACAAGGGGTCAAGTCTGGAGTAATGCTGACCACAGATGTGTCTTGTTTACCCAACCGTATTACTAGACTTGTGTGCCCAAGCGTAGCAGTCATGTTTTCATCGCTCAGTGACAACACTGTGCGATGGAGCACTCATCTCGCCTTCACCATCTGATTGGTTGCATGTTTGTTGGGAAAACAGCGTCATATTCACGACACCCGTGACCCTCCTCAACGTCAGATATTAATGAGAGAATCCCAGACAAGGGGTGAGCGCTCCCCAACTGCTGTGCTCGTGTGACAGCTGGACGTACATGAAAAACCCTCCACAGAAGACGTTCTCTGATGAGCGTCTCACTATATCCCTAAGAGAGAGGCATGTCACACCACAAGAAAGCCCCTCTCTTCTGTACTTGATCATATTCTTTTCTTCACGACTCAGAAATCTCAACAAACATGCTGAAGAACCAGGCGAAAAAGCCGCCAGTATTGTTTCTCCACAAACAATGGCGCTGACAAGCACAATTTTTAATAGAAAAACTGCTTATGTTAGTGCCGTTTTCATCCTCAATCTGTCCCAGAATCACACAGGAAACATTCTGCAATGATATCAGCAGTTACAGAGACCCCTTATTCAGCTAGGTCAAGAACTGAACAGAAGATTCTACAAACTACAGAATTGAGGATTTCACATAAATAGCTGAAAAGAGAACTTTCTAAAAAATCACTTACTTAATTCACGTCATAGCTATGTACGACATCCTGAGAAGAAAGCCATTCTTTGAGCTGGGGAAACAGCAAACAGAGGAGCTTCACAGCTCTGCGCCTGAGATGTTGGTGACCTACTATTCATTTACGACACTGCTGAGTGCATAACAGAAAACTGGGAAAGAGAACGTACTGTATATTTTTTTGCAGAGGCAATGTTGCACTATTCTGGAATGAGTCTTTTGAATTCTGTTTCAGAAAGAGCACGCCTCAATACATGGATCCATGAAAGAACTGCTGTGAAATAATTGCCAGTACAGACAGTAAACATCCAAATATCTAAAACTTGAAATTGAAATCAATAGTAGAATGAAGAAGTTCAACAAAGTACGAGGAATTTATTTCAAATACACAATAACACTATAGCACAGCAGCCAGGACATATTTTCAAGGCTGGATTTAGCTACAACGGTCATCATTTGCAATGATATGATGATATGCTCCACGTTGCTTTGAGAACATTCATTTGAAGTGTCATTTCACAATAAAAAAGTGAAAAAAATGTGCCAGAATCTGCATAGCTCAGCATCATGCAGCAACCCAGATACATCTTCTTTCCTCAGGTACAGCTATTTATTACCTATGCACTCTCACATATTTTACAGCTTTTTCTTTGGATTAATAACATATTTCCAAAGAAGTAATACAAACAAATTAAAACAATCAGAGAATGCTGTACAGATGGTACAGTGCCACCGAGTACACAAACAAGTACTGACAATCCTGACTGACAAAGTACAAAAGTCATCCCTACTCTTCAGACAATCGTCCCCAGGCTACAGGCCTGTTTAAAGTTGTATGTAGTTTCCACAACTAGTGTCAAAAATGATTCACATCATAATTTTCAACATAAAAGCTAGAGGCAAATGGAACTTGGATGGATGGATATTTAATGTACAGTATTGTTGAGTAGTCTGGTACGTGCGTAGAGGTAGGAATGACAGTTATACTTTGCTAGTCAGTCTGGTCGTCAGTACTTGTTTTTATACTGCTGTTTTAAAATTTATTATTATTATTATAGTGTGCATCTTGTGTGCATACTTCTTTTTTATTGGATGCAGGGACATAAAGAATTTCACCATGCGTTGTACCGCGAATAACTACGCGTGACGAATAAGCCTCTTGAATGTTGAATCTTGTTTGCGTACTTCCTGGCGCTGCCATCTGCATTTCATTCTTCAATTGATTTAATTTTGATTGAACTTTTTTGCTTTTTTGATCGTATGTTATTCATGCACCGAGTCACATACAAACTAAGCTGTAAAGTAAATAGCTAGTAGCTGGGGAATGACGGCATGAGTCGGGCTGGCCCTGTATGATGATGGTGGCTGGCTATGCACTTTCTTGGATTTTTTTTTCTCATTTTTATTTATAAATGACAAGTCAAATTAATGTTTTAAAAGCAGCTTAACTTCACATAGAACATTCATATCATCAGAAATAATGACCCATGTGAATGAATCCAGCCGGGAAAATATCTTCTGGCTGCAGGCTTGTTAATGATGTCCCACTCTGCATGGTTCATAGTTGTCAATAGAGTCCAGTCAACAAGCTGTTACTTGACGCCTGGTGCACTTAACAGTGTAGTTGATGCTTCGCTTGCTTTTACCTGAAGCATTGAGATAGGATTGATACCAAAAGTAGAACAGGAAGCACATTGAATCAAGTCATCTTGTCAAGAAGGATGTTGATAGGGGAGCTTCAGCACTGCCTGTTTCAGTGCATAGATGGCTATTAAATTACAAAAGTCATTCCTTTCTAGGTGTAAAATCACTCAATGAAGGGGTGATAATGAGTCTATATATTATGTCAATGAAACTCAATGGGTCAACTAACCCACTGCTACAATGGTGCCTAACATAATCACTGTTCTTGAACTGGCTCAACAAAAACGCACAGATCCTGCGCTCAGTCAGATATGATCTGTAGTACACATTATTATTATTATTATTGTTGTTGTTGTTATGTGAAAAGATGCAGATCCAGCAATTATTTTTTTCATGTTCTAGAACCAATTTTCTCAACAGTTTGCATCAAGTGTATTTTTTTGCTTTTTTTTCTTTAGTAAATTTGATGAATATGACTTGCACCTGGTTCTGCTGCTGGTTGGACTTTTCTCTGACAAATAAATATCTTTGCGATGATCACATAGTTTCGTGTCATTTCACAAGATTTTGTTTTGTTTATGTGTAAGTAGATTAAATGTGGTTGTTGATCACAAATGAAACCGGTGGACCCACAGATCAAAAAGGTTAAGAACCCCTGTTTTAGAACATTTTTTTTTACATCCGTCCATCAACCACCACTACGGTACCACCAAACCCAGTACTTCTTTGCACAGTCAGGGTGCAAAGAAGTACTGGGATTTCTTCCATTCATACCAAAAAGATCAAATAGAATTACAACCATTAAGTACAATGTGATTCTGTCAAAGTTGAAAGTTTACCTGTTTGAGGTAAACTTTCAGGGCTTTCAGATGATCGCCAATCGTCTCTCAATTCTTTGTACTTGCTCCACCTATTTCTGGTGACGCTCTTCATCTTTTGGTTAGAAGAACAGGCTTCTATACTCAGTAACATGAATAGAGCATCCGGTTGTCATGCAACAGCTCAACATTTCTCCTCTGATGCTGAAGAGCTTTTTTTACATGTCTTCCAATGGTGGACAGGATCTACCTCCAGTGACGTCACAAAAGCTTGTTTCCAGTTCATGTTCTAGAACCATTGCAACAAGATAAAAATTGCATTTTTGTTCAATCAAAATACAATAATACCAGCTAGCTTTTTCCAAAGAGGTCGAGCTATGTGTAATCCGCTGTGTGGCAGTATACAGTCAGGGCTTAGGTTGTGCGCTCCCCCATGGTTCATCTGTGAGTTAAAATGTTTTGAAACAACAATTAAACAGTAATTACATGACATTTTGAAACGTAGTGTGACAGAACGTCTCTGCAGTTAATCCGCACCACGGGGATTATGATGTTTATCTGCCACCAAATCTGTGCGAGAGGGGCGATGATCTATTTTGGAGTCTGTAATTTGTGGCGATGTGTACTTAATCTGGTACAAAGTGAGAAGTGTTATTATTTTCCTCTACCAAATGCAGGTTGACAGCATAAGTGCAAAAATGTTGGTTTCACTTCTCCGCTTCTTGTCGGTGGATGAGTCAGAGGCGCTCATATCAAGAGACAATGAGCTGTGCACAGGATTTTTTCTCTCGGTCTGAGAGAAGTTACAGCAGGAGATAAACATACAGGAGTCTGAGAGCAATCAAGTACATAGAAGTGCCACACAAGGAGAAAACACATTGTCTAAATAAACACTGACTATTTATTTTGGAAAATCAATGCAGCACACTGGAATTGATTTGATGTTGACAGCCACAATGCAGAGTGTAAACAAGTAGGAGAAAATACGGCATACAAAACAAACATCTGGGTTGTCTTTGTGCCAGGTTATCAGAGTTGTAAACACATCGATTGTGTGTCGCTTATCACTTTTAGAACGTGATTCTTAACCATAAGGTCGGGGCCGATGGTTGAGCCGCGAGCTCCTCCCAGAGGGCCTCTAAAAGGTCTTTTTGTTTTACACCTTTGGGCCGCAAGACACTCTGATTTTTTACATTAGTCATGTATGGTGGCACTAGTGTGTCACTGAACTGACTTCACAGCTGCAAATCTGTGATAGTTAACAAGTTCTTGAAAAGAAAAAAATGACAGTTAAAACATTTTGTGCCAAAACTTTCATTTACACTTCACTTATATCTTCTTTGGAGTTTAAATGAAATCTGTTATTTCAATTTTATAATATTCAGACATGGTTTTATATTATTTATTTAATTCAGAATTTTATTCAGTTCAATTTTCTCAACAGTGTATTTTTTCTTTTTTTTTCTTTAGTAAATTTGATGAATATGACTTGCACCTGGTTCTGCTGCTGGTTGGACTTTTCTCTGACAAATAAATATCTTTGCGATGATCACATAGTTTCGTGTCATTTCACAAGATTTTGGTTTGTTTATGTGTAAATAGATTAAATATGGTTGTTGATCACAAATGAAACGAAGAGTAATGAACCACTTCTATTACTTGAATGGGCCTGGGCCCGTTCGTTCTGGTGGACCCACAGATCAAAAAAATTAAGAACCCCTGTTTTAAAACATTTTTTTACATCTGTCCATCAACCACCACAACAGTACCACCAAACCCAGTACTTCTTTGTCAGGGTGCAAATAGAATTTTGCTTCTATATACAGTACCTACCATGAAGTACAATGTGATTCTGTCAAAGTTGAAAGTTTACCTGTTTGAGGAAAACTTTCAGGGCAAATAAATGAACCTGCAAAGCAGGTAAATGCAGACGATCGCCAATTGTCCCTCAATTCTTTGAACTTCCTTCAATTATTTCTGGTCTGCTCTTCATCTTTTGGTTAGAAGAACAGGCTTCTATACTCAGTAGCATGAATAGAGCATCCAGCTGTCATGCAACGATTCAACATTTCTCCTCTGATGCTGAAGGATTTTTATTACATGTCTTCCATGGTGGACAGGATCGACCTCCAGTGACGTCACAAAAGCTTGTTTCCAGTTCTCGCTGAGCTTCATGTTGAACTAGATTTACACACATATGATCGTTTCATACTGCATATTTATGCATTGTTCCAGAGGCATGACACTTTAGTATTTAACTGTGTCATCAAGTGCTCAGTGTGTTTTTTTTTTTTGTTCTGTTTTGTTTTTCTGCTTATAGTTGCGTTCAGAAGAGGAAAGTTGATGCGAGTTCACAAACAGGCAGCTCTGGTAAGTGGGTCGGCTCTGTGGTGGCTTCAGTCTTTGTTTCTTAATTTGCTGACAACTCAACAATGTAGACATTTTTTCTGGCCAGTATTTCAAACTGTAATGAGTTCCGTGTGCACAAGTGAACATAGATGAGGTAGCTGGGGAGGACAGCAGTAGAGTACAGTCAGACACATTCATGCTCTCGCTTCCATTTGAACTATGCAAATGAAAATATTGTAAGAAAGAAGTTGGCAGTAAACTACTTTCTCTATTAGATCAAGAGCTGAAATCAAGATCTGAGTCCTTTCGTGACTGATAAGATGTTTCAGAGAGGGACTCTTAACTAAATCACATGAGTCCCTCGTCTAAACACGGCTATGCAAATCAAAGTATTTGCTAGAAGAACACGTTACGTGTGCTTGAAAGCAGTAGTATTACAAGGCAAAAACAGCTCTTGACATAGCAGACTTCACCAACAAGCATGGTTGGTGGCTTCACTTCATTTCATGGTTTACAGTCTTTGCCCCATAAAACCGTGCTGAAAAAATATTCATCCATAAAGAGCTATTCTCAGAGTCAGAAGTAATAAGACACATCTCACACACGTCGACTACAATTGTGTAGAACGTTAAGTTGTCAATCGTCTGTTTCAGACTGAAAAAGGCTGCAGGCTGCTAGGTGTGAAACAAAACCATTCCTGACTAAAACATACGACATATAGTTTTTCTAACACAGCTGGGAGGTCTGTTTGACAGTTTTTTTTTTACTGTAAATGCAGAACATTCATTTCAATTAGTGCCAGCGTTTTTTTCTTTCTTCATCAATGTCACATACATTGACAACATCTCCTCCTCCTGTCAGCGGGACTTCAGCTAATGCTGCGTTTCAGCGAGCGGAGATCAATCCATCTGACAGCATGACATCCTAAATAAGTGGTCATGTATTCAGCCGCGCGTACGGCCAATGCTTCGCTCCCTGCAGGATTTTGACCGACTCCTTTAACTATTGAGATGTGTAAGAGCTTCAAGCGTAAGTATATGGCTTGAGGTTTGATGTGATACTGTGAAGACATATAGCAGTCAACATTCACAACAGTCATTAATTCATTGGTTGAAATCCATTTAAGTGCTCGTATCCGGTAAAACTGTAGGAACAACCAAGACACTACAGCTTCCCTGACTTTGCATCCCCCTTTCTCATCATCCTTGATGTGAAGGTACAGAGCCTTAAAGGATATGAACATACTGTACTGTCAATACAGCACAAAGAGCAGCAGTAGCTTGTACAAACTCAAGACAATAGTTTGTTCCATTTTCCTCATGTTACTGTTTTTTGTTTATTTGTTTGTTTTTTCAGGTTCATTGAGCATCGTGCCATATGTAGCAGTTAGAATCCAGCTTTATGTCACACTGGCTTGGTGGAAAATCGGGGTCTCTCTATGTGGAGATTACAGTATAAGCTCTCTAATTTCCTCCCACAGTCCAAATCATTCATCAAGTTGTGGCTCTAAATGATCAGCAGTGTGTGTGAGTAGTTGTCCTGGGGGTCCACCGTCAGTTGTCCTGGGGTAGCTGCAACCCCACGACACCCCAAGAAGGAGGCAGCAGCGGAGCGGGAGCCAATCCCATCAACTTGGGGGGAGAAGCCCAAAGACAAGTCACTCGTCCACAATGAATTGCTAAATAGATGTTTACGTTATTGATTCAGTACATAGACATTTAGCATTTTCATGGCATTGCGGTGAGAGTTTATAGTACATTTTATCCTTGAAGAAAAACTGATGTCCCATCCATTCATTAGATAAGTTAGTTTTCCAACACTAACCAGAGTGTGGGAGGACCGCTCAGAGACACTCACATCAGAGAATGTTTCATTTTTCTTCATTTGTCAGAGAACCCAGTGTTATGTCTACAGTATGGCTGCCCGATAATTTCACCACACACATCGACTTTCTCTTCCACCACCACTCAGGAAGCTTGACCGCACATGACCATATATCGTAACAAGCAGAAAAGGCAACATGCAACATGGAAGAGAACAAGATGGCAATAGAACAAAAAATGAAAATAAAAAATGAAAAAATAATAAGAACGAAAGTAAAGCTTCGCCACGTCGAAGGACACAACAGAGCTTCGCGGCACACATCAAACCCCAGGGTTATCGCACAGGGTAATCTTAAAAGAAGGAGCAAGCAAAATCGGGACAAAAAGAGCCAGAATACTGTCATGAGTTTACCCTGCTTAAAGCTAGTAACAATTAGAGCAGACAACTGGGTCACAGTGCTAATTAAAATTGTATTCTCTCCAAATACCCATTTATATTGCACTATTCCCATTATACCAGGCTCCTACGATGTTTCACGCTCAACACTGTTGTCAGCGTTTCAACTGATCTCTTACGACGTACCAGCCGTCCTGTCGCACAGTTGGAGTGAGTGTGGATTTAAACACATCGGAACATAAACACCCTCATCAGCATCCAGACTCTTGTTTCGATTGCCAGTGGACGCGCTGTGAAGCCTCCTCAATATGCCGGTTAATAAATCGACACAGGCCCTCCTCCCCGTCCTCATCGAGACAGCAGAGGATCAACAATTCATCTGCGGCATCTGTTTCCCACCCAGGAGCGGCATCCCTCTGTTATCCTGTTGCTTTTGTTTTTTTTTATCTCTTTTCTCCACTTCGTTTATTCATCATCGCTTTTTCACAATCTTGTTTTTCTGCAGGAAGAGCAGCTTGTTTCTAATTACCTCAGGGCTATTCATTACAAATGACACCCTCTACATTACACTGCGGAGATATTCGCAGCGCAAGAGAAAATGGGGTTTGCCTTCACACTGTGTTCTTCTGTATTGATGAAAGGGGAGATAGAACGGAGGGGAGCTTTTATCTCTTGACAAAATGCTTTTGCGCGAGCATGAATACCTGCTTTTATTGTCAGACTATCTGCTGGATGAGGAATCTGTTAAAGAGGCTTGGTTTAGGCTTTAGAGGGCTGGGAATCAAAGTTTAGTCCACAGGAGGAGAAATTCACAGAGCAGGTCACGTGAGAAAATATTTATAAAGCCTCGTACCTCTGCTAAATCAGCTATGCATGTTCCTATTTGTAGTTTTCTGAAACTTCATTGGCAATCAGCTATACAACCGCCTGGTTGGCCTCCAGCTACAAATTAAGTACGCATTTTCAATCAGCCACCAAGGGCGTGCAATGTGTACTTCCTGCAAATAAAGACGTAGCAACCGCAGATGCCTGTGTGGTGCAAGCCGCGATCAATATGGTCACGCTAATGGTTCATGGTGAAGGCTCATGCACGTGCATCGACAAACAAGAATTAAACGTAATGCCTGTTTTAAATAAACTTTGTAATAAGAGAGTTAGAAAACAGGACCTGAAATGGACAATACACAAAAAGCTGTTAAACAGTAATGGGCTTCCACTTACAACCACAATCTACAGTACTTTTCACCAGTGTTTTTGGCAATCCCTGTTTTTTTAAAGGGACCCTGTTGTTTGTCCAGGTTTAAAGAGTTATTTACAGTGTTAGCAAGATGAAGCGTCACCTTGAAGGCTCATTCATGTTCATACAGATTTGGATACGGACGCCGCCATCTGTTCGTGCTCTGCGTTCATTTCATCTGTATTTCTGCTCATTTCCACAAATCTTACAGATACAGGCCAAACGGAGCAGTACCTCTGAAAACCATGGAGGCAGTGTTGCTGTTAATACCTGACACATAGCTGTAGTGAGACACAAAGAAGACACAACAATGGTGGAAATTTCCCAGTCGCAGTATATTTAACGGCCTCACCGACCACCACCTCCTACGACGCTGCCTCTGTTTCGTCTTTTGTTCAAGAGGTACATCTTCAATACTTCTTCCAGAGTCCCCATGTTTGTTTTGGAGTTTGTTGTCATAAACTTGCCATCAACTCATAAAGCCGCTGTGGATATATTGGTAAACAAGCGAGCATAAATGGATCTTTACGTATTGCGAAGTGGTAAGGAACTATCTATGTCAGTAGGTAATTTTGCCCTGAAAGTAAGCGTATACGACGCACTACATTCCATGCGATTCAATCGTTTCGTCCCTTCAAAGGATCATGGGATTGATGTACTATTGCCGTAAAAGATGTGTTTTTGGCTGTGAGGGAGAGGAGCTTGTATTTGCCTTTCCTAAAAACTGCGCTACTAAGGCATCATGACCCTCTACATAGTAGGCCTGGATGAAAACCACTCATGCATCACTAAAGGAGCTATTTCAAAGGATCTGTGAATCCATCCTCTGCAATTGTTGAAACAAAAAGAGTTTCTTTGAGTTATATAAGACCAAGAAACAGGATGTGAAGCTTCATTCCTGATATGGTTTCTCATTAGACCCTCAAGCAATCGGGCCATTCATGTCACTCGTAGGAAGGTTTCCTGAAGTGCCACACAATGTTAGGTTAATCGCAACCAAGAACATCTGGGTCAAATTAATGAATAATAAAGTCAACAAAATGGCTTTGTGTAACAGAAACCGCAATCATTTGACCTCACCACTGTGGATTCATTTTCATTTGGATTGCTACTGCTGTAATGTATTGGAAACCATACTGTTGCGTTAGAACACGGGAGTTTTCCAGCCTCTTCAACTAGATAGGCTCACACAGTAATGGAGAGAGGGTGAGAAGTGATGGAGATAGCGCATGCTGAAGTGGGAGGAGAAGAGTAGCAGGGTGATTTATGACAGAGGAATATCTGCAGGATTGAAAGAGAAGGTCTACTAAACGATAGTGAGAACAGCAGTGATGTATGTCGGCAACTTTTTGTTTCCAAGGCAGTCAAAGCAGCCCGTTTAAAAGAATCGAGTTTGGCGAGGAGGTGACGGCACATCTTAACTAGGGCTGTGTATTGGCAGGTATCTCGCGATTTGATACATGTCCCCATTCAGGAGTGGTGATAGAATACATTCCGATATTTTACAATACTGTTTCAACAATATACATTATAATTAGAAGCATCATTTAAGGGAAGGTATCAGATAATGCAGCACAGCATGATGTGCATGAAAACAAATGTATGGTTATGATGTCCTCCAGTTACACTTTCAGTTAAATTTCGCACTACAACAAAGGAATGAATTGCTCAAACAAAAATGTTGGTGTAAACAAGTCAGAAATGCAGCGGCCTATCCAAGAATCTATGTCTTAAACATTGATATAGCTGACGTAAAAAAATCATTACGATATGGGACAAGTATTGAAATATTTCACCAAAAATAATATCACGAAATCAAGTAACAGGATATTTGAGTGTATTGATGTTTTCTTACGGCCCAATCCTAACTGCACCTGCTTAGCCACAGCATCTTAGGTAAAACACTAGTTATAAGCTGAAATGGACATAAGGAAACTTGAGGGCAAATCCAGAAATGTACACCTGAATACAGTGCTCAAATTAGTTAACTGAAAAAAAAATGTCACAACCTTCATTCCTAAAAATTGCTGACCTTTGTTGAGGCCAGCAAGAGGCCAACAGATCTGATGACTCACGTCAACATCAACTGTCCAATGTCAGCACTCATAGCAGCATGGACCGAGCAGTGACACGCTTCATGGACACAGCATTCGCCCCTCACGTGGGAGAGAGCAACTCTACAGTGTTCATACAATGGAAGCAGGAACCTCAGCAGAGGAGGTGAAGGTGAGACTTGTGTTCATTTAAGCCTGTAAAGCACAGGACCTCAAAGGGCTGGGGTGGTGCAGGTTTTTGTTCCAGCCAAATGAGGACAAATAGGTTAACCAATCAGGTGTCCCCTGAAACAAGGGATTACTACAGTGTTCTTACAACTAATCAGTGAAACCGTGTGCGCTTGATTGGTCGGAAGAAAAATCTGCGCAGCCCAGCACTTTGAGGACCTCGCTGAAGTAGCCTGCTATGAAATGAGTGACTGTGTCACCTTTAGAAGGCACTAGTTTTGGCAGAGCTTCTAAACACTCACCACTGGCTTACAACACAGCAGACAGCCTTGTTTTCAGCCATCCATCCCTTTTGAGGATTGCAACAGATTAATTCTTCAGTTTTATAATCACCACTTGTTGGCCACTCAATGGGCGGAGCTTGAGCACTAATCGTTGTCGGTCATAATATCATCATGCTTTGTTGGCAATCTGGTTTTTGGTGCACTTCAGATTAGTTTTGATTATTTATCTGATGCATTTAATGGCTGGCCATGTACAGTAACTACACAAGCTGGATTTGGCTCCCAGGACTTGAGTTTTACATGCGCGGGGAGTAAACAAATTTACCAAGATTGTGGTTTCAAATGTCAGTTGAAATACAGCAACTACACTATACAAAACTGCAATACGCAATGTCACATGACGACATGAATTACGTCTGGATTTAGGTTGAAATTTATTTAATCGGCAGAATGTACAGTACGCCCTCAAAAGAGGACCACTCCAAACACGGCAGCTTCATGCTGGGCGTCAGATGTTTTGACAAAAATCCTCTACAGTTAAAAATAAAACCAGTGCATTCTTCAAAGTATTTGATGTTTTTTTGTTTTGTTTTTTTTGTTTTTTTGCAAGTCTCCTTTGTGTTTTACCTTGGACAGCTGTATTGTAATGCAGGCACAATATCCTGTGGTTCAGTTGTTGTCTTAGACGGTAGACCACTAAGACCACAGTCTGCAGTCATGTAAAAGGTTTACAATAGAAGACTGTAATGAAAACAATACCAACACGACATGAACAAAACAAATGTCAAACCTAGTTTTAGGCTGATTATTGCTGACAAATATAATGGAACATCTTAATGCTTTGGAGGACAACAGTATTAAGATGCAATGCAGCAGCATAATAACAACACGGCACATGGTATCAAGTTAATTACCCAACAAATATTACAAGATACAGACGGAGTAATTCAGTTGCAACACTGACAGCCTCAGTATTAAATTGAACAGGTGTCGAAGCAGAAACCAGCAACTCATTTAATTATTCAAAAACATTTTTGTGTAGGCGTTGACAAAGCAAGCTTTAATAGTTTAAATATGTAGTTTATATTTTGTTTCATTATTGAACTCTAGTGATGATTTTCTGTTTTATTTGACACACAATCTTTCTGCTTTATTTGAAAGAATATTCAGCTATTCACTATTCAGGGACAAGAATTCCTGTGTGGGATAAAACAAAAGTGTCCACGGACCTTGTATCGTAACCAGCCTACACCTTGCAAATATATTTTTAATACTAGTCCAACCTTGAAACACCTTTTTCCTGCTACTGAACCAAGGCAGAGCATGTTTTTGGAGCTTTCTTGGAGAGAACAAACAGTTGTAGAAGAGAAGCAGAGAATATTACACTTTTTTTTTTTTGCCGCTCACTTGTGTGGGTGGTGAGGACAGAATAGAAGTTGAAGGGGCAAATGTATTTTCAGTAGACACAAAGTGACTAACGGTGTTCAGTTAAATCACCACATGTACCCGTGTGGCTGCAGCACAATTTGTGCAAAATGTCCACCAGCCACTGGTGTGTCTGGCTTTTCTGTCTCCCCCGGAGTCTGCAGACCCAACTTTTCCGAGGATAGTATACCTGCTAAATTTAATAACCACAGAGCTATGGTAGGTTTCCTGCCGCATCATTCCTGCATTTATTTATTTTTGTACATTTGCTGTCCATCAACAGAAATACCTTTGGTCTTGAACATACAAATAGCTACATGTATATTGAACAATCAGTTGTTCTTTCACCACTGGCACAGTAGGTGTTGAAAATGGTGCACCGATCTGCACCGACATGAGAGTCACACTGGCAAGAAGAAATGATCCCTTCAGAAGTGAGGGAGCTCCGGAGCTTACTTGAAACGAAATGGGAATATGAAGTGTGGATAAACTTCCAGGATACCAAAGTACTTTATTTAAAAACAATGTTGGACAGGACAACATTTTAGTAATGAGGACTACTACTTTCTCTCGTATCACATGTTAGCAACCCAAATGGTCTACCATGTCCGACAACATGAATAATACAACACGACGTACAACAGTATGTTTTTATGTCTTCTTCACAAACAACAGTCGGCTCACATCCAGGCTAACGTTAACATCCTCATACCTCTAACAGATCTATCACCGCGACATAGCAGCGAAGTCGGTTTCGGCTCTGCCCATTTCTGTCTCCGTTGGTTCACCAAACCAAGTGAGATTATCAGTGCCGATGCTAGAGGTTGCAAAAACGTTGAATGCTGGCATTTACAAAACGTCTCCAACACTGGATATGCAGGAAGCAAAACACAGCAAGGCAGCCAATGACACATCTTCGTCATCTAACGTCATGAAGTGTTTGCAAGTGTCCATTTGTATCTATTTGCCTTCCCTATTCAATGGTTTCATTTGAAAGCACATATTTTAAGACACTTGTTCAATCATACAAAAGGCACAGTTACAATAGAGGATGACCATTGGCATGAACCTCACAATACAATATGAATCATGATACTTGGAACACTATGTGATAGTCCCACGATATATCATGATCTCACAATATCGTAATGTATTATGATATTCTAAACCAATGAAACGTACCTGGAAAAAACAGTGGCAGTGGTTGAGCAGTAGTAGAGTTGAGAAGTAGCACCAACAACCGCATAAACTGTGAGAGAACTTCATCCCTCTTTTTTCACATCTAACAAAGTCATGGACTCATTCAACACCAAGCCATTCATTAATGTTGAAAATGTACACTTGTATTTCAAATCACTAGTAATGGCCTCCAGCTGCTACCTTATCATAGACATAATGTATTTTATTCATCGAGCTAGATCACACACTGACTGTGAGCCTCATGTTCTCTGGAGACTCTGCATTTTTCTTGTATTTCCCTCTTTTCCTAGTGCGTCCCTTTAGATGACATGTTTTTTAGAAAGCGTACTTGATCAAGTTCCATTCTGTCAGTAAGAACAAAAGAAAAATGAGCACATCTTCATGAGCAATATATAACTGTGTCGCCACCCATTAATGTTGAGGGAAGACATTCAGCGCAAAATTTAGATTTTGTCTTGACCCAAGACTGGAAACGCACAGGCAAATGTTTTGATGAAAGGCGCCACAGAACTTGTGACAGGAAAAAATAAAATTATGGACATTCAAGTCTGAAACTGATTTTTTTTTTCTTTCTGTTCCTCCGTAGTTGAGAAAAGAAAGAATGAAGCACAGAAATCGCAAAACAAAACAGTTTATATATATATCAACACCAGAGGACAGTATTGGACACCACAGATAATAATGGACCTTTAATTTTGTTACAAG
Organism: Synchiropus splendidus; assembly: GCF_027744825.2. Taxonomy (NCBI): domain Eukaryota; kingdom Metazoa; phylum Chordata; class Actinopteri; order Syngnathiformes; family Callionymidae; genus Synchiropus; species Synchiropus splendidus. Next base: position 21,473,303 of record NC_071339.1, on the reverse strand, counting down.
CTCAAAGGTTCAGTGGTATTTTATTATTAAATTTATTATTATTAAATATTGAAATGGAAAGAAGTATTAGTGAAGTAGTTAGATCCCTGACAAATCCTAGCTAACAGAATGCAATTCCCACTCCCAATGTGACATTCTGATAAAGATCTGATCCGTCCTCCCTAACTTCATCACTAAACTTCTCCACGTCTCTCTGTCATATTCCTATGAATAAATCTTCACCTTTGATTCTTCTGTCTCCTCCAGCTTTTGCTAAACGTGCCAGGCCTCACTACCACCGTCTGCACTCTCCTCTTCTCTCTGCTGGATAGCTGGGCAGTGGGAGGTGTGGCATTGACAACCAGTCATTAGTAATGCAGAAAGGAGTTGTTAACGTGGATTTGAAGTTGAGTCTTAGTTTTTCTTCATGATTGCCTAGCTAGTTCAGTACGTTCTTGAACCTTTCTTGACGCCATTGTAGGAGTTGTTTGCCTGAGCTACGATTGCTACTAAGAACATTTTTGTTCCCTGTATCTGATCTCAACTGGACAAGAAAAACCCTGACACACATTCTACGGAACATTAAACAACATTTTTTTTTTGCAACGTATTAGATTATTCATCATGCTCAAAGTGACCTTCTTGAGAATCAGTGATTAATACAGTCTGTAGACTGGTTGGGTACTGAGTTTCCTTCTGCCCTCAATATTTAATGATCTGTGCAACACAAACATTTTCTTTTGTGAATCATTCGGGGAGTTACATAAAACATAGAATTCACTTTACACGTTTCTTTGCGCAGCTCGCAGCAGTCAGGAAATTTTGATTGAAGCAGCTCTACACCTGGAGTAGCTGACACCTCAGAGATGAGCCGAGAGTGCAGTAAACAGGCTCATGCAAACACCAGAGGGTCTTAAGGTGCCTCAGAGGAGGATGGAAGAAGTTGAAAGAACTGATGCTCAAGATGGCGTGATAGGAGGGAGAGAGGGAGAAAATGAAAACCTCGCCAGGTAGGCAGCAGAGAAGAAGCGATGAGGGAGCAAGAAAGTTGCATTGGGAAACTTCAGCATCAATCTATTTTAGAAAAAAAAGTACTCACTGTCATACAACAACACAAAAACAATTGTAATTCCAAAGCTAACATTAAATTAAAAGTATATATATGCTACGGAAATCCAGTTCATAAACAGAAATATCTTTCTAAATTGCAGAAGGTTCGAGACGCAGTTACCATCTCTGGGCCAGGGGCCAATTTTGTCATTTCATGAGCCCCGTGAAAGCATTAAAAACTAAAAATCAACACTAATATCAGCTTCAGAAAATTTTCATCAACATGACTATCAATGTTCAATCCATGGTTGTTTTCAAGCCAAGACAGTCGTAAATGTCAGCAATTACTCTGGAAATTCTCACAAATGAAGCAGACGGAAGGGAGTTTTTTTTTGGAAGATAGGAAGATGTATGTTTGTGCATCAAGTAGAGCGTCCCTTGTGTTGTCAGGCAGAGTCGGTGGTGAACTACAGAGAAGCTTTATGCTAAAATTAGCCACAGACTGTGACTGGCGTCACATTCTGCCTGGACTCTTATTTCCTGTTAAAGGAGTGGCAGCTGAACAGCAGCATTTCATTTGTGTTTTAAAATGTTTCAGATCTTACTGCTCTAGGGTTTTGACTGAAAAAGAGCTGAGCCAAAAGGCCTTTCTTTGGCATCGAGTAGGAGGCCGTGCTGCAGAGGCAGAAGGTTGACATTACAGCAGGGGCTCCGCCTTAAAAGTCGCTTGCACACAGAGAGGTGTGACTGCAAGAGAGGGAGGACTAAAAATAACACATGTTCATAATCTATACAAATATATACAGTGTCAGAAGAAACAGTTGGAGCTCAATTATCAACATATCACAATGATTCCCTTCTCACATTTGATTGGCTGACACTCAGAGACATTTATTTCACTTCTATTCGGCATCAACATCATCATCACCTACAATTAGAAGCTGTTTTAGCCGAATGAAGTGAGCAGTAGGGAGCGATGTCAGAACACACAAATCAGATGTTGCTTTGGAGAAGCTTGTCAGCGCGTTCACAATTCCTCAGAGGGATGATGTCATAGCCGCCTGCTAATAATAAACCACCATTTAGTGCTTTCCTGTGTGCCTCCGCTGCCGCCCGCACCCCAACTCTGTGCCATTTATTTATCTATTTTTTTTCCTGATGTTTGCATGCTCTGGCTAATCAGACTCCTGATTATATACACAAGCACAAGTTGGAGTAAAAATAGCAGCAGAGATCTCAATCATGTGAGAGGAGCCACTCCCCATCAAGAGCAGCTCGAGAAGAAAGTCTGTTTACTCCTGCAGTCTTCATCCGGAGCATTTCATTGGTGACATGAAACTGCAGTTAAAAGCACGACTAGCACTGGGGTGGTTGCAATACTTTCCTAATTCAACAGTGAGGAGATGAAATATTCATTCTATTTTTTCATGCAGACACTGGAACATATTTAGAGGCATCCTGGTGACTGGAAATTTAAAGCAATTTCTCTGACTTCAAAAACACACTGAAGATGTTTGTGAATAATAAAACAAGCAAAATTATAAAATGCAGCCCGTTTGACACACAGAGTACCGGCGGTGACTTATTTAAACTGCTTTAAATGTTTAAAGAAGCTGAAAAAGTTTTGGACTCCCTCGCTACCTGAACTAGACTCAAAAAAAGTTTCAATTTATGAAACTTTTTGGGAGTGTTACTGGAATGTTGAACTTTTTCTCATGGTCATTTCTAGCGCAGACCTCTGCAAAGTTTTTATAGCCCTCATGTCCGTGTTCTCCTGAAATGACGTCAACTGGACAGCAGGTGGCAGTCACCAACTCACCCACACAGTACATACAATAAGCGGGGAAGTTGTTGGCACTTGCTACAGCTTGCTACAGACCAGAACCAGATGGTAATCCAGGACACCACCAAAATGTTGGTTAATATGAATAATAATTCCGGTGTTACTGCTGCGAGTGGCCTGTATCCGTAAGCTTTGTGGAAACGTGCTGAAAGACGGACGAAGCGAACGCAGAGCATGGAGGGAAGCCCCCGTCCGTATCCGGATCTGGATCCATACCTAACGTTGAGTCTTTAATCCAAAGCCCAAAGGGATGAACTAGATTTCCGTTTTGCTAATAGAAAGCTGAGGCAGACTGAAGTGATGTACTTAAATATAGAGTGGTTTATAGTGGTTTTAGTTTTGAACACAACATGAATGTAACAGAGAACATGACCAGAAAAGGCGACTGATTTCTCGGGGGTTTTCCGTTTTGTCATAAAACGACATGAGCATATTTCAGATGACTGCTCATTGTGGTTCAGAAAAGCACAATATGGGCACTTTTTGATGCAAACTAAGCATTCCTCCTGAGAACACATGAATCATCTGCTAAATGTACATTTGGAAACCAACATATCACAATGATTTGTCGCCAACTGTGAGTCCTGTATGCAAGTGCTTCTACGTTTTGATCTTTACAAAACACCCCCCACCTCCACAAACCGTAGTTAATCCCAAGAGACGTGTAGATCTCTTGCTAGCAGGACACTGAGAACTGAATACACGTTGGTTCAGAATCATGGCGGCCAAATTAATGGGACAGTTTTGGAAATCTGTAGCAACAGCGGGAAAGCATCTGTGAGGTGGTCTGTTGTTTGAGCACGACGCGTATTTAGAGAGCTATTCTTTTGGGAATGGCAGGATCCAGCAGCAAAGCTCAAACAGAGTCATTATTTTTAGTCTTGTTTACCGTTTGAAACGCCTCTCTCCTTGTGAGTAAAGATCAACAACGAACGAAGTGAAATTGAACAGACCCCGAGGAGAAGAAACCACACGCATATACAACTGTATTTATAATCTTTTTCTGACCGTTGGAGAAAGAATAATTGTGAGGGGGGGGAAAAAAATCCAATACCATGGCACACGTTTCAATGACGCCTAGCAGGTAAACGCCATGCTTTCCCCACATGTATTCTTGTGCTGGTGGACTTTTGCAGGTCATTAGAGAGGAGGGAAGGTCTGACACGGTGGGATTTCAACACAGAGCAATGCTTCTTTATCATCGCAGGTCCCCTCCATACTCCCCTGCAGGTGTGTGTGTAAGTCAGATAATGTGTGTCTGTACGCACACATGGTGAGCCATGAATCTGCTGGCTGGTGTGTGTTGACGTCCTTTGTACGCGCGTGTGCACAACTGCAGCACAACAGAGAAGCTCATTCTGTTGGTACTAATACAGAACAAAGCCCAGGCAGATATGACATCTATGATCTATCACACTCAGCCACCTGCTTCCCAAAAAGAAGTGCATTTAAATGCCACACCTGTTCCTGTTGCACTGCCATCTGCTGTGTAAGACCAAAACTGAAATCTGAGGTTGCCTCCGCTTATAGGAGGATAACGTCCATGACAGACTCAAGATAAGAGGCCTGGCAGAATATCAGAACACCTTTGGCATTTTATTATGACATAGAGAGGCATCTTTATTAATGACAGACCTTGCCAACAGTTGTAGCTATTTTTCTCAGAAATACTCGTAAGCTTGCTTCTATTGAGATGATTTTTTGGTTTGTTTGTTTTGTGTGTGGTGAACAGTGTTGGGACTAATGCGTTCTTAAGTAATGCATTACAGTAATTATGTTGTTTTTGCAGTAACTAGAAGAGTGGCTCATTACTTTGTCAAAATCATGCCACGTGGCACTGTTTAATCACAATACTGCTGTATAAACTCTGCACTGTTCACGGCTCACAAATGTGTAAAGTAAAATTGGCTTGATGCTGCTGCTGGTCCCTGTGCCAGATTTGTTAACACACTGTAGCAACCAGGTGCTGAGATTGGATTACTGAACTGCATGGTCTGATGGGAGTTGTGTATTTATTTCCAGTGATGTTTCATGCATTATTTTACCGCAGGATTTGAGTGTTTCCAGAAGTGTTAATCAGCCTACTAGATGACTGAAGCTTTTATGCACTGGCTTCGAAGAAGAGCAGCCAACTATTTACAAGTCAAAAAGCAAAGCTTGCTATTGATGCATGATCCAATACATCTGGCGGGAGTTCTTGGTCACTTTACGTTATGTGTTCAGTTTTATTTGTCGGTCACTCAAACGTGCTCGCTGGCTTTTGTTGCAACCCATCCTCACTCCCAGGGTGTAATATATTGACGTTGGGAAGTGGACTTCAGTGTCCAATGCTGATGCGGAAGGCAGCCTGCAGAGTTGCCTGTTGATGCAATAGGTATTCAATTGAGACACATGTTCCACCTTCCGTAGGATATCCCAACGCCATGCGACTCACATTTTACATACTTGGAGCTACGGGGTTGATGAATAAGCTCAATCCACTGCCACAAAGCCAAAAGGTCAAATTGAAATCCTCTAAACATGAACAAGACCGATGCCCAGGTGATAGTGATGACTGATGATGTTATATTGTACATGAGTATTGCAAGTGCTGCGTTCAAGTGCCCAAAATAACAAGTGAAAATGCACTTCTATGTGGACAAAACATGTGGGCAACTCCTCTTTAACACATTGGCTTAGATGAAACAGTCTGTCATGTTCTCCCAGAGCACTCGTGAGTATGGCGGAAATGTGCATCCTTTAAAACCAACAAGCTTGCCGGTTCAATGAAGTCACATGATCAAAGATTTTTTAATTTTTAGCTTTTAGCTTTCTTTGCTGTATATGCATGTAAATGGAGCAAATGAAGAGAAGTGAGGTTGAAGTATCACTGCAGTGAGTTAGCATGTTTTTAGCAAGCACACATGGGTTTAAAATGCCAATATCCAAAATAAATATGAGTAATCCAGGAGAGACAGACTTGTGTGTGGTCAAGAATGTGGTCAAGAGTATTTGGACTATTGTCATTTTCATGTTTTTTTTTGGGGTAAATCAAGCAAAACAATAAACAAGGAAAGCTAAATGTTTGATGCTTTGTCAAGCATCTTTTGTGCTGTTGTGTAGAAAGTTTGACATTATGCGCTTGGAAATCCACAAAACAACTTTCAAAAAAATGTGTCCTTTGCTGCCCATATGCAGCCCAGTGATGCATGCTCAGCTGTCGTGTGTTAGAAATTGCCGCAGAAATCTTTGGAGGTCACTGAAGCTGCACACACTGAAACCCCAAAGCCCCACTGGTCAGAGAGCAAATGAAGTCCAACAAAATCTGACCAACTGTCTGTTTTTGGTTGGCTCACTGCAGTAAGTGGACTGTGCTGTGCCACAGTGTTCTCTCAGGAAATTATGCAAATTGTGCGCCAACACACACTGCATGAACTGCTACAAATTACTGGCCAGATCTTTCTGTGCATCTATTGTGCTCTAATTATATTCGAAATAAATTAAGTGAGCAGGGATGTATGGGGTATTGTTCGGACACCGGGGACATTGAATGGGATGAAGTGTGCTGAGATTTAACTCCTGCCAGATGGAGCAGACTACGGCTCTTATACGCGCAATTGAAGCACCTTGTACTATTGTTGTGGCATTGTGAGCTAACTACATAATGTTGGAGTCTCAGTTGTGGGCTGTGGGTGAAGTTGCTGCCTTCGTGTGCTCCAACCAAAGTCCACAAAGGTGCTTTGAGGAGGTCTCCAAAAACGTGGCTGAGTGATGATGACGTGTCGCATCAGTGAAGTCAACATGGCGTGACATGATAGACTTATATTCAGTGGTGGCGTGTTTATGTCGATCAGTTTTACTGCAGACAGTTCACCAACACATAGATTCAGACTAGAAACTAAATCTGTAAAACTGATAAGCCTGCCACTGATAATACAAGGTCACACAAGTCAGCAGGAGACTACACAAAAAGAAACAACCAACTCAGCCTTTCTTACCATTGATCCATTAAACAGAGCCATCTTGGGGAGAATCCTATTTCCAACCAGTTTTTTAAACCAGCAACCAAAGCGATGGTTATTTAACGTTGGTGGCACGGAAAATAAAAATATTGGGAGAGATGAGATGTCTGTCCTCTTAATGAGATGATTATTTCTGGTTTGCCAGCTTCAAACTAGCCAAAAAGGAGAACCGGAGAACCTCAGAGTCTCTCTTGAGACAAACCACCAAAACCACTAACTTCTTTTTTTCTGTTAAACAGCCATCCAGACAGAAACTGATGCCTTTTTACACAACAAACAAAACACTCATTTGAGAATGAGCAACATACAGTATGATCTAAAAAAAAAACGACATAAATATATGGGGTTATAATAGCAAGCGTATGAGTGAACAGATAGCAAACCTCAAGAATTTTGATCCAACAGGATTTGATCAAAATGAAAAGCAATTCTGGTGGTGTGGCAGCTGAGAGAAAATAAAGGGTTTAAAGTCTGATTAAGAACTGCAATATCCGCACTTTGTGTCCATCCACTTCGGCGATGATTTCCTGCTGCTGTAGCTGCTCTAATTCCTCATCTTCCCAATAGTTCTGTTATCTAAACTGAGCAGGAAATGTCATGAAATCTAAAAATAATCGCTTGATTTGTTGTCCCCATTTCCAGATTCTCTGCGCGAGGCGTTAAGTCTACTTTTGACTTGTAATTTGAGAAGAAAAACATGACGCTGATTGTTAGGGGATATTTCTGGTCCACGTCAACACGTACTATTTTTTTTTTTTTTTTTGACCCCGTTTGTTTGTCGAGAAAGAGCTGGCTGCCGTTCAGCAGCCACAGAAGAGGCTGCGTGGGCTATTTTAATGAACTCCCTGCTTCACTGTGATGAATAGGTGTGTCTGCACTCAGAGTCTGCTCCACCCCTTCAGAGGAATCAACTACGAGGGCAGCCATAAGCTTTGTGCCGCCCACACACACACACACAATTGCACATATAAACTAATACGCAAAGTCACTGAAGCTATATGCTGCAATTTGTGGCAGATGGCAAGATGTATCAGATGAAAAGGAATAAAACCCTGAATGAATATCACAGAGTAGAATTCTGAAGGAAATGGCTGCAAATGTAGCATAAAAGAAGCTGGCCTCAAAAGGAAAGTCCTTTCTTGTAAAGACCAGTTGGATGTGTTTTGACCTCTGACCTCTGACCATGGGAAAGTAGTATGAAATAATAAAATAATAATAAATAATAATCTGCAATGCGTCAGACAAAATAATAGCTAGGATGCCAATAACTTTTTGCTGGCATTTTCCAGGATGTAAAGACCAATGATGACAGCGTAAATTACGCGTGGGGATATACCCAACAAGGGGCGCCAATTATGTTGGTCCGACAGACTGTGTCAAACATGCAGTAAGAGGGTCCGGAAGCAGACTTCACTGAGCTGAAGGGACGGTGCATTTACTCCAGAGTCTGAGCACAGAAAACCATTCAGACATCAACACTATGACACAGACTGTGGCATGTTTATTAACGTTGCTTCCAGTAGGGATCAAAGGGGAATCAAAGCAAGGGCACACATTGTAATTGTGGTCACATGAAGACCGAACAACATTACTCCTGCTTCATGCCATTGGTCACATTCATGCTCAGAATTTCACAAGCTAGTCATGTTAGCGCTGTTTTCATTCCTGTTCCAGTTCAGCCTTATCTATTGTCCACTATTATCTATTCATGTTTAAGGTTTTGTTTTGCATTGAAATCAGTTCAAGTAATTTCTTTACAAATTAAAAATACAGATGAAATGTCAAGCATGATGAATAAACATGATCATAATCATAAACATAATCATGCAGCCCTAATTGAAGGTACATTAGACTGTACTTTTCCTCATGGCATAGGCAAGGAATGGGGAGTAAGAGCCAAAAATCAGCTTTGGTTTCTGCCCTGGGTGAAGGACTTCTTGTTGTTCTTTTGTTCTCAAGTGAGAGACAGATGGACAGTAAGATAGACAGGCAATTAACTGAAGTGTCTTCAGTTTCCTTGTCCATCGAAGTTTCTTCCTTCACCTACGGCTACAAGATTTACCTACTGAACAAACAACAAGATCTCGAGTTGCTTGACAAATACTTTCTCACTTGGTCGCAGTTCCACCTGCTCAAACATACTGTCCAGTGATAATTATTTCTCCTGCCTTGTCCTCTATCCAGAACCCTCACTACCTCCAACACAACTCCCTCTCAACCTGAGCGCCGCTACTCACCGTAAAATAAATGTCTTCTCCTCTCCCGCTGGTGAGTGTTGGTGCTGGGAGTCAGCACTCAGCTAACCAGGACTTCAGGACATTCCTAAGCCAGAGAGTACACTTAAATCACAAAGCCCTTCTCCTCAATGGATATGGGCAATGTACAAATACAGCTGACCTGGTGAGTCAGGTAGTTTGACTTGGCCCATCTAAATGACCTGACGGGCCAGATTTGGCCCCCGAGCCTTCATTTTGACTGGAGTTTTAGAGGACGGCAGTCCAGTCAATGCTCTTCAACTTCAGTTTATCGATAACACTTTCCATTTCACAACAAAGAAGCCCCTCCTCGATCTCAGGGAGTGCTTTAGTGGACAGATAAATCACTCGACACAAATAGGAAGGGAAAACTTTCCACCAACAAACATCAAGGCCACACCGATGCAATCATGGTAGGGCCTGTCTGTCTCAATAGGTGGTCCATCAACATTTGGCACTCGCTCAGTCTGTCAACATAAGTGAGCTCTGCCTCCCCGACACTACCTGCTGTCAAGCTTCCAACCCCCCGCGTCTCTCGCTACCTCTCTTTGTTCTTCTTGCTAAATAATAGATGATTATGGCCGGAATAAATGGAACACGATGCATGTCCTGTAGCAGCTGCAGATGTATATTTTGGCCAAGTATTTCTGTTATTTTGTGTGACGGGTGCTGTGTTTGCTATTGTGTAACAACATCTAGTTTTGTCACTGGTCAGCAAAACAATGGAAAACCTTGTTATTTCCTACTTTTGTCTGATCTTTTTGTCTCCTGACATCTCTTGTTATGTGGTCTTCTGTCTCATCCTGCCCGGCTCCCTCAGAACTGAACCACCTAAGTCGATGTGAAGGGGACCTGTGGGCTTTAGAATAAATGTCAACCCTTTATTATTTCAGCTTGTCAGACATTAATGGGAATTCTGCTAGTATCAGCATAAGTTCCAAAGTTATGGCCAGGTGCAGGTGAGGAGAGTGTCAATCACATTTTTAGAACTTGTACAATGTATTTCAAGGGATTTTAAAGTAAAGAACTGCCTATACAGTATGTACACGTCACTGGAATGTTGTTTCTTTTCTATGTATTCCATGCAGTTAGATACAAGTATGGAAAATCCATTATTTTACAAAGTACATTTCTACAGATTTACAGTGTAATCAAAATTTCCCTTTATAAGATGTGATAAACAGTTCAACCAAAGCTAAATAAATGTCAGCGAGAGAATAATTTCTGGCACAAATGAATGCACTGTTTAAGCAAAGGGAGCAAAATAATTCTGGTCTAATGTCATCTGAAACCTCCTTTATACAGTCCATTTCTGTCAATATGGGAAACCATTCTGTCTTGAATGACCTCAAAGGCCAACACTAACTCAGTGAGCTAAGTCAAGGGCAAGTTAATGTGGAGTTTATGGCGTATTCCTTTTGATTACCTTCATGTTCCCCTTCATATACCGTGATTTTATGGTCGTGGCTTTCAATTAAATTAGTTTCAAACGCATCTTCACTTAATTATTTGTTTTACGAACCAGAGTATATCGCTAAAAGCAGAATCAACCACCCTTTAGCTACAACTGGTCTGAGAGGGAGAGAAGAAGCTCGAAGGCGTCCACTACGGCTCGATTGATCCACTGAAAAACAAAAACAATAATGGCGTGTTACAAAACATCAACCACCGGCTTACAGTAAGTAGAAGACCCAGGCTTTTAGCTAGAGGGTGTCTAAACTGCAAAACATGAAAAAATAGACGCCATCCAGCACTCAAAACCGGACGCCCTGTTTCCTCAGCCGGACGCCCTAAATGTATTATTAGGGCCTGTATCGTGTATCTTGCGAGTCGCGACACTCGCGGGGAAATGCGTTGCTGTTGATGGGATGTTTGACACTGATGACAGGAGGAAACCACGTCAAACAACACAGCTTATACAACTGCATGCTTATCGTGCATGAAAAAAGATGAAGACACAAGGTTGTACACACGATGGCTTGTAGTAAGAGAAAGAATAATTGTAAAAAAATATTATACGTTTTTTTTTTTTTTTTAAATAAATCAGGGTCAGCCAATGTTTATTATTTGACTCAGATGCCTGTTTATTTGTTGTTTAGTTATTTAGTTGTTATTTTGGTACATTTGGTAGATGTTTACAGCTGTGTTTTTTACAAAGCAAGTTGTTAGCTGTCAGTCGTTGACATGGTGTGTCGTGAGGGGTGGGGTTGGGGGCTGGCTTATGGGTTGGGGCGGGGTTTTGGACGCCCTATTTCAAAATAGCCTAGCTAAAACCTGAGAAGACAATAACCCACATGCGTGGCCCTTTTTGTGGCTCTGATGAAGACACAGTATAAGTATAAAACTCTACAATACATTGTCGTTGTTTAAAATGTAGTTGCATTTCGCCGTAGATCTTTTCCGAATATATTCACACTAAATAGAAAGTATTGACTGACATCCTGTGCATATAATGAGAATGGTTCAAAAATTGACATCAGATTAAAAGAAAAAAAAGAAAAAAGATTCCACACAATGGTCACAATATGCCATGGGGCCACTAAGGATAAAGGAATTGCCCATCGCTCCTCTAACCTAACCTAAATCAAGAACATGTCCAAGGAATCAGGTGCTAAATATCCCAAGTCTCAACTTACCTTCTGTCACTCACCACCCGCCCCACTGTGCCGCTTCGCACCTCTGCCTTCAGAGCTGCGCCCCATTTTTCACTGGACTCACCTTTTGCGATTCAGTGGAAACCACTCTCCAAATGCTTTTGATGCTGCTGAAAACCTGAGCATTCCCAAATGCCAATAAGTGAAGTTATTTAATTGCTGTTTTCACCATTCACAAGAATTCCTGCGTCTTCATCCAAAGTTGGACAAACGTTCACGCACACTGCCATGCGCTTGTGGATGAAATCCAGGGACAAAGCCAACCATCGAGACTCAAGCCTTTCCCATCTAAGGCTTTTCTACTGGTGAAAGAGTCCGTAGTGAGAATGGCCACAAAGTCAGGACTAGGTAAGTAAAATTGTGACACTTTTACAATGCAGTCTATTCGGTAAAAGACAATTTCTTTCCATATTACAACTTTAAACTCAGTCGGAAATCCCTCACATGGGATTGTTTCCCTCATCCTCATGATACAAAGGAGAAATATGTTCCGCAAAAAAATATTCTTCCAAAATAGTTCCAAGCTTTAAAGGCAGAGATTTCATGATTTCAAGCACTGAGGCAAGGCAATTTTATTATTTGAGAGTGTTCTCATGAGGTTACAAGGAGCCGAGGGAAACCTCAGAGTGGCTCTGATATAAAATATTAACACCAAAGCAATGGAGTCTACATCAGTGGCCTAATACAAATCACACCGCTGTTCTGCAAGCAACTGATGTTGTGCTCTGTTTTTAAATAACACTCCCAAAATGTAATCTAATTCAGAAAAGCTTCTCCTGTGTAGTAATTGGACAAGATAGTTTGGGTTTGTGCCTGAAAAAAATACATTTTGTCTCATTAAATCCTCATGAAATAAGATTTGATAAATAAACTTAGCTTTTTCACATATTTTTAATGGACATTTGTTCCATTTAGATGCATTGAGTCTGCTCCAATTAAGTGTCAAAACTAAATCGTCCTCTAAACATTCATCGCATTCTTCTTTTTACTCTGTCACCTTGTAACTTAACATCAGAGCATGGATCTTAAGAATTTTTTCCAACGTATAATTTGGCGAAATGTTTTTCAAAAGCCTTGCAGCGTAAGGTCGACCCCGCTGGATCCCTTCAAGCTTCAAACTCCTCGAGATGTCATGTTCTATTTTGTTACAAAGAATGCACAAGCATCATTCTGCACTGTGAAGCTCGAAATGCAACTGCAGGAACAAAAGAAATACAGTTTTGTTTTAGGAAAAGAACAAAAGTTTGCATGCAAGCTGTTTCTAAAAATAAGGAAATACTTTCACGCTCCACTAACATGTGCAGTTGTTGTCACAGGACATGAAAAGTTGAATTTATTACCCTTTACTTAATCATGCAAGACTTCATCGCCATGTTGTTTGGTTCTTTTACATACACAATTATTCCCTGAGCATGGAAACACACAGTGTGGGCAACCGTTGCTGGAGTCATTAAGCTATTCCTTTTGCTTATTTCTTCCACGAGGAGACAGCTTCTACAGCGTATCATGGCTCATTAACGGCGTGCAAGAAGCGCTTCATTTTCTTTTCTTTTAACTAAAGATTTATTCCTCTCTTTGCAGCCGTCTGAATGATGTTCTGTCAAAATCTTACACTCGTGTCAGAGAACATGCTCTTTGGAAAGGACATGCTCTATCTCCAGCCCAGTCTTTTCTGGCAGTGGTCCAAAGCTACGAGGAGGAAGAAATGCCTCCGCAAACCTTCAGTGTAATGCAAATAGCCTGCGCCATGTCCAACTTCGTAATCCCCACGGTGCCTGAAAGGCATCGAGGGCAAGATAACGGCGAGTCTCCATGAAGAATCACTGTCTGTCAAGTCTAACATCATTAATTCTACGTAGGTTCTGAAGCTGTCAAGCTATCAACACACTGTCTCTCCCTCACTTCTCATCAGCTTCTTACACAGATTGTAAGCCAAGCAGAAGAAAAGTGCCCTTTATAATTATCCCAAGGATCATAAGATATGAGTTGTTGCGAAATGCTAACACAGAGATCGCAGCTGTGCATCTTTGCATGAGGACAAATACATTAGCCTTTTATCTGGCCTCTGCTCCCGGCGGGTTACAGCTGATCCTTACGTACACTGCCTTTGTTGGGTGAAAGAAAAGACCAGAATGAATTGTACATAATGAAGTTCTGAAATCCGATTTGGGACTAAATGACAGGATTGAAAGATTAGCTCAATCAGGAACTCATTTTGGATCATAAAGGATATTCATCCGAGACTTGCACCAGCAACATCAATCACAAGATGAACAACTTGCTGAGGTTTGGGAGGCACAGCAGTGAAAATACAAAATACAAATTAAACAAATCTGACCTTCCTCACCTTGTGGACAGGCAAGTCACAGCTATATGTATGTTAATGAACAGACCCCAATGGGCTTTGTTTTTTTCGAATGTGTGCCATAAATATGCAGTATAGAATTCAAGACTAACAGACTAACACCTCGCAGCTGTTCCATCTATGACAGCATGGCACGGCAAATATCCGTTTTCTTTGCAAGCAGGTGTTCAGAAAAATACTTTCCACACTTGTGACACTGATGTGACATTTGCAGGCTCTTTTTTGCCTGTTTGTGAAAGTTAAATATCTCATCTGAAGACACTACAATCATAATATCTATTTATTAATATTATCATTCAGGGTTGTTTTTTGTTTTTGCTTCTCAAACACAAAGCTGTTCTGTGTAATTTTCGATATATTGTTTGCCTTTGGTGGAATTAAAATTATAACCAGGTGATGTCAAATGAATTTAAATCAATCTTTCATTAATAGAAGGGGTGACGATATCAGATCGTGAATGATTCATATATACAAGTGCATGTCGTACCATACTCGCAGTTGAAGCGACGCTGATGCACCACTAACTGGACCACACCTTGTGTTCCTTATGTGACCCACGACGCCAAAGACTTGTCTGCTCTGCAGTGCTAATGGAGATAATGGCGAACGCGTTGAAAACACTGAAGTTATTACTGTTATGAAGCAATCTGTGCAGATTAATGTTAAAGATTTGTCTGTAAACTCAACATAACTAGAATAACATGTTGCGAATGAAGCAAGATGGAAGTGAATGCCAACCTGAACACAGTGCAAATCAGACAAAGTTGACAAAAGGCTTTTCCAGGGTTACAATCGGCAACAGGAATCTGTCTCGATTTCAGCTTTGTCAAGAATGAAAATAAATGAAATAGCAAGATGTCTGTAAGTGGCTGGTCCTTTAATCGTCAGGTTCAATTATTTATTTATTTATTTTCGTATCACCCACCTATAGTTAATAGTTATTGATATCTTCATTCTTCTGGTTTCTTTGTTGACATCATGCATGCAGGGACAGCAGAGACAGGCTTGAGTACCACATGACTCTCTCTCAATATAAGGTCAACAGCTGGAGGGGAAATGTGTATTGATGTAACCACCCGAAAATATATTTCACTTATATCATAGCTCCACGCTGACCCACTGTCTGCTCACATTTAGCAGGGATGAACTTCAATGTCATTTGGGTGAGCTGTGAACAGGGCAGAAGTTGGGCAGAATTCAGCCGGAAATAAAGAAGCCCGTGACTTAACATGAAGTCAATTTTGCTGCTCGAGCAAAGCAACATTCTCAGTGCTGATTAATCATGGGAGGCAGCGGAATTTGCATCACCCACATGTTCCATATGCAGACTCCAAACCCCACTGTGGAGGCTTATTTATTTTCCACTCTCTAATTCGGTATTTTCTTTTTGGCTCGCTCTAGTGCTACTTTGTCAGAGTATGTGGGAGACAAAATAATTGCCTCTATATTTCCCCCAATTGATTTCTTGTACAATTCTAATACAGTGGTCAGGCAGGCACTTGGGCAACCATGACAGCAGCCTCACTGCAGGCTTTGTGAGACAGATGAAAAAGCACTAAAGAGTCAAAGCTTTTTTCTTATACTTTCTACAGCTTGTTATCAAGATCAAGCGTTTGCTATCAAAACAAAAATCCCTGGAGTTGAATCGGTTTCCGAAAGGTCAGACACACAGTGGAGGCAGAGGACTGTAAATCATAATATAATACCTGGAAATGTCATGCAAAACTTTTTAATGAGAATAAGACACTGGCCTGGAGGTTACCATGTCAGAGTGATTAAAAACAGGCCAGACAGAGAAGGCAGGCTTCTTTATTAGCTTCTGCAGAGGCATGCGGTCACCTGAGTGGGTTGGTTTGTTTTTGGGAGGAACAAATTCCAGAGGTAGGTCACAGGACCGGATTAGACTTATTAAATTTTAAGGCAGATCCCAACATTTTTCATTAATATTTGAGAGAATAATATTCAGGCCTTGGTGGAGCTCTCTGCTCTCATGGCGGCCTCCTGGTTCTCCACTTTAATCATTCGGCTGATTTCCATATACAGCAGCTTACAACTCATCTTAGAGAAATTGTTGGCAGATATCAATTTTTATTTTAATAAGCGTTTTCCAGAACTGATATGAGCTGCCGCGCATATCTGAAGTGAGATCATATTCTTAGACCCTGAAATATTTGTATATTATTGTTAGAAGAAAATTAGAGATAACACTGAAGTTCACACAAAAAAAATAAATATTATCCTTCACTACAGATCCAATTACAGTGGATATTATTGAAAAAAAAATCCTGCTTCTTTGCAACAGAACTGTCTCTTCTCCATCTACATCAGTGATGGGCAATTCAATTTCCCAAGGGGCAACATTCTTTCCTGTCATTTTTTTTGTAGTATTTTATTTTCCAATTTTCAAAAATGCAAGACAGGACATACATATCCCACCAATCTCCCCAAACAAAAGAAAAAAAAGTGCGGTCCACACAACCAATTAAATAAAACATGATCCTTTCAAGCATTCGTAAATGTTATTACAGAAGGAACATTACAGTCCAGAGGTGTCTAGAGCTGGCATTGCGCTGTAATATACATAAAAAATGGCTGCCAAATCGTATTAAACTTTTCAGTTCTACCTGTTAAAGCATAGTGAATATTCTCTAGGTAAAGGTTGTTTGAAAATTCCATTAGCCATATATCAGAGCGAGGTGGAACTTCTTTATTCCAGTACTGCAGAATAGTCTTCTTTGCAAGAACCATGCCATATGCCATATTGCCATTATTTCATAATTATTTAAATCCTCCATTTGCTGTGAGCAACCTAAAATGGCTGTTCCAGGATTAGGAGATAAATCTCTACACAAAACCTCAGAGTAAATCTGAAATATTTCTTCCCAGTACTTAGTGAGTTTAGGGCAGAAAAGGTTCCCTCAGACTGTTTGCATTTCATACATATTGGAGATGTGGATGGGTAAAATGAGTGAAGTTTCACTCTAGAGTCATGAAACCTGTGTACTACCTTATATTGGATCAACTGGTGCCTTGAGTTTACTGAACAAGAGTGGAAGTTGCTTAGGCATTTAGATCAAGATTCTGGTGTTAATTCTGTTCCTATTTCACCTTCCCATAAGGCCCTGTGGTGTTCAGTACTCAGTGTCATAGAAGAGTCCCAGAAGTTTACAAACAAGGATACCAGGTCCTTTGTTGTAGGTGGTGACACTTTTTCTTAAAATGTTGAGAATTAAATATTCTCTAAAAGGGAACAGTGTAATTACACTATAATAATATATGCTTAAAGTATGTTATTTCATATGAAAAATCAATCAAACGTTTCGAGTCTGATCCTCGGATCCTTTTTCACCCATCTGTGAGAGATTTTGCGCCAAAAAATTGCGATCTTTTGTAGGCAGCCTTCTCGCATTGCTTGACAAACACATGTGCTCTGCCATGCATTGTTGCCAAAATGTGCATGCACCCCTTCTTTATCACTGCGTCCAAACTCTGACCAGGATTATGAGTCGCAGATTAGTGAATCAGTAGTTCACTACTACTCTTCTGTTGAAAGTTGATAGGTTTTTAACCAGCAATCATTTAAAAAGCGAGGAATTCAGTTAATAAATAATTCTCTTGTTTAATAAATAAGTTTGCTACTTTACAATGCACGATAAAAAGAACTACTACATTGTTTCCTCTTCTACTGGTGTTCTACTGATGTTCCAATAGTTGACCAATTACAAATTCTCTCCTGCTTGAATGAACCAAACAAACACATAACTTAAATCTGAATATCCATCCAAAACTTTCAAACTATTGCGAAACTACACAACACGAAGAGATGCAGCGCAAAGTCAAGTTCATTGTCTTGCCACAAAGAATAAATGAATAGTTTTAATGATAGTGTTTTCAACAATGGGTCTGTTTTTAATGTGAATTACGTCCCACAGACTTGAACACACAAGAGGGCTGCGCCTTCTGTTCAATAATTCAGTGTGTTTACACACGAGTCTGCAAACTTATTAAAGATGGAATAATTAATATCTGGATACAATGGGATGTTGAAAAGTGCCATCTGGAAGGCAGCACCTTTCAATAACTTTAATAACAGAGTGCACGTTCCCCTGTGCTCATCGCGGGGAGATGTGATTACATATCCACAATCATTTGGTCTGTTTGAACTGTAACTACTTTCATAAGGATGAATTGCAGTTTGTTTTTACACTGCAAGGAAGCCTAATATGTCAAAGACAAGGTTATGACTTTACTTAAGGCAAACAGATCCACATCCAGCATATATAAAAGATGAGCAGTTTTTTTAAGAAAAGAATGACCTCGATGTTGACAACAGTTTTAATGCATCCAGGTTAGGGTTGGCTTTAGAAAGAAACATCACAGATAGAATCCCTGACATCCCACTTTATTCTCAAGTTTGCTAAAGTATGGTATGCACAAAACAAAAATTGGGCTCATTCCAAACACAAGAGAATTTCGCCAAATATGATAGAAATTGGCTGATTCTCCAAATTTGCTTTTTCGTTTCAAAATACTAGCTCAATGCCTTCTTATCACTGATACATATATAATTTGTTTTCGTTCATGGTATTTCATGGGCACACCTGTTTCAAAACATGTTCAGAGTACAAGCAACGTCCGACTTACCACCTGCCCAACTTACGTCCACCCGTACTTACGACCACGGCCAGCAGATGCCAGCAGATTTTTTTTTTAATTCAATGTCTGGCACTGCAGCACGTAGCAGCCCGGCAACGCGTACAACAGTTACGGCAGCACAGTATCCCAGCATCTCACTCTCACACAGCCATCTACCACTACAGTAGTAACTATAACCCTCGCGTTGGCTATTTTGAATAGCATTCCACTTAAATCCAATCTGACTTACGACCGGTTTATCGGAACCGATCCCAGTCATAAGTCAGATGTTACTTGTACTTCATTAGGAACTGATTCGACCACTGCCACAGTGGATTACTACATTCCCTTTGTTATTCACCTCTTTAAAACACTTTCTTCTGAACTTTTTACATTTGTTATTTTCTGTACTCTCTCGTCTTCTGCTGTTGATTTTCGCGATCATTTTTCTCCTCTTCTATGTTACTGACTCCTCTTTAAATTAGGCAGGTGCAAAGGCGGCTTCCACCACCCACAAGCCTGATTGAACAAAAAGGACCCAGGTGCACCAAAACAAAACAAAGTCAAATGTTAAGGACAAAAAAAAAAGATAAGTTGTCCACTTGTTCTGAAGTCCTGCAGGCGGGGCCGTGAACCAAATTTTCTTCACAGCTAACCTCTTGTCTAACACACTCTCTCTCACTCAACAGGCCAGCGGGTGAAGAAACCCACTGAACCTTTTAGCACGACTTGATGACATCATGATGTGTGCCAGAGACCCTCGCACCCTCGCTGTGTGACAGAGGGAAGAGGGGACTTGCTGGAATCAGCATGATAGCCAGCAGAAAGTGCGAGTGCATTAGACCCGCGGTACCAAGAGAGGCATCAATTAATGAGCAGCCAGAAAATGTGTCCACAGACACTCGGGGCCAGGGTGCTGCAGGAGGCCAGGGCACGGCCATAGACAGCTGCAGACATCAATAATAGAGAATTATATTTTCAATTTTTTAATTAATAAGAGCCAGGGGACAATGTACAGAGTGACATCCATGCGAAGAAATTACCAAATTAAATATGTCCATTCTGTCACTAATGAGGGGGGAACAGAATATATATATATATATATATATATATATATATATATATATATATATATATATATATATATATATATATATATATATATATATATATATATTTGTTGCTAAACGTGTCGGTTCTGTAGTCTGGCCAGCATTGGTCACAGTTCAGTCAGAATTTAAATGTAAACACATATGTAGCTGTTTACCAAATGGCTACAAGGATGAATCCTGGGGAATCAAAAGTGTTTACATTGAACCTCTACCAAACTACCGTATTACACACATTAATGACTGTCTACTGATGTGAAGGCCACTCACTGGTAGGAGTGACTGGCAGCTACAAAAGCTGTTTCTCTCAGACCAAAACAAAACAATCTCTGTTCAGCGTTTAAGATTGCCTCAGTCAACAGAGCAAACAGAAACACACACTGCTGCCGTATTGTTCTCCATGTGAATCATCAAGTCAATTTAGTTTTATTGTTGAGCTGCAGCAGTGAAGTGGATAAGACACATAGAAGAACAGCAAGAACCTGAATCCCATAAAATGGTTGCTCCATAAGTTCCATTCACATCATAATTCTGGTCCAAACTGAGTCGCACCATGCAGACGACCGCTTACCACAGTAATGGAGACATTTTTGGACCTTTCTATATAAATATCACATCTACCTGCGCAATGACACCGAAAAGGACGTGTCAGGTAGAGCTCCATCATGTCAAAAAACATGATACTTGAAATATTTTTCTTGGGCACCTGCAGAGTGGTAGCATCAAGGAAGAGCTTTCACACAGTCTGTCCCAGTCCAAGCCACTCAAATCCCCAAACTTACCCACCATAGCAGATCCTTAATACTCACCCACATTGCATAGCTTCCCTCCTACGTCTATTGTTAAACCTTTTGTGTTATGCCTCTAAGATGCCCTCCAAATTTCAGTGTTTTAGTTGTTGCTTCATTCACCTACTGTATCTCCTCAGCAAAGCTACAACTCTCCCAGATTCATTCTTGTTTTCATTGCAGTCCTCCTTCTAGATCTAAATTACCTTTTTCTGCGATGCCCAGGGGCAAAGAATTATACAGTTTTTTAGCTGATAGAATCAAAGAGAAAGATATGTGCTGTATTGTGCATGTTATCTGAAGAGTGCAGATACATCTTTGTCTCGATTTGACTCAAGACACATTGGTATGTGGTTACCGACATAAGATATGGAATGACATGAAGTTGAAGAAGGAGCGGCGGTAGAATATATCAACTATTATTACTTATTACAATGCTCCAAGCACTTTGAATAGCATTTAATCATTTAAAAGATGTTCCATCTCCTTAGCCCGACTCTTCAATCAAACTGCAATCGGAACACATCCGAAATATATCATTTCCGTGCACACTACAATGCAGCAGTGACCTGTTTCTGGTAGCTACAAAAACATTTTCCTGCTCTAACTGGCACCCCTTATAATTTCATTAAACCATGTTTCCATCCCAACCAGAATAGAAAAACATCTCCAAAGACTCCTTCCTTTAAACATTTGTAGATATGAAAATATAGCTGTGGAAGAACTGGGGCAGAGAAAAAGTGGCAAAGTGCTGGCAGACTTCCTCTTCATTAATATTTCAGCTTATGTGGAAAGTATTTCAATGAAGCGTATTTACCTGAATATGGCCGGTAAATGCTGCAGTTGAAATGCTGCCAAGAATTTCAACCATCCCTGTCACTCAAATCTGAAGAGGCACTCTCCTTTCATCACCCTTTTACCCTTTCTGATGAGGGTAGAATTTCACTTTTGTTTTTCCCCTTAAAATATTTTCTTTCATCTTAATGGATATTTGTTAGTCGAATAATTACCAAGGGTGATCTGGTTTTTAAGCTGCAAGAGGAAACACAAAACACAAAAAAATGGATGCACTGACGTAATGACGGGCAGCTGGAGGTGAGGTATGCTGACAGAGACGGCAGGTGAAAAGGTGGAGACTGATATATTTGCTTATTTCCTGTTAAAGAAGTGGTGGGTGTCCAGTCCACATTTTGCCCCTTGTGTGATGTGTTGGTCCAGCTTGCCTGTGACACCATGCTGTTATCTGGCCGCTGTCCCGGGTACTGAAAATGGAACACCCAGTTTTCAGGCAGGAAGCTTTAAGGACGCCATATTTTTCCGCCACTGTGTACCACTGTAATTATGGTGAATGTGATTTAAAAAATAATAGACTTATAGCCTATAGTATAGTCGTTGTTGCCATGTACTGGGAGGTGCTTGAGTACTGGGTTCTCCCCAGCGTTTTAGAATGGATTTGAATACCCAAGATCAAGCATTCCGCCCATGAAGCTGAGTTTTCTGTTGTAATAACAGTGTTAGCTCGGTTGTTGAAGTAGACTCCAGGAAAGTGTTGGCACCCCTAGAGGAGAGGAGAAGGATTGCAAATGAATATACAATTTGCTTGTTTTGTTTAGTGACTTTAAGGCTGAAGGGCACCACCTCAAAAGTGGTTTGAATAACTACAATTTGTATTGTTTTCACTTCATTTTCATTGGTTTCTGTCAGTTAAGTGTTCAGTCTTGTGAATTCAATATGAATCAAAATAATTACAATAGCACACTGTGAGTCAATAATAGTTTTTAAACCAAGACACGACTCACTGGCCCTTCCAACCACAGAATGACAGCTTTTTCCAGGGGTTTGCTGAGGGGCTCTGAAGGATAGAATGATAGTGATGCCCCTGAAAAAAGTTTCAACATAAGGTTGAAGAAAAGCTCTAAATTTAAGCTCTATTTCTCAGACAAATTGATCCAGATTTGTTGTCAGTGACATAAATCATGGTAAGCTGAATAACTTGGCAAGACAAGAATAAAGGTTTTTTTGTTTTGCTTTGTTTTCTTGTACTCAGACTAGGTCTAAAGCTAAACCACCAGACAGACATCTGTAGAGAGATGAGACGAAAGACAGCAATGTCTGACTCCTTGGATGGGATCTGCTTCCTCTGAGCTGCACCACATTCTCCTCTTTCCTTTCATTTTCTCTTCCCACCATCTCACACACTGAGGTCCAAAGCCCAAGAGAAATTAGTCACCCTGCACACTGTGGTGCGAGAGCATGCGTGTCAGTGTGTGTGTGTGTTTTAGAACAAATACAGAGACTGCAAGGAGAACAGAGAGGTTGAAAGAACAAAATTGTTTTTCATCGCAAGCCCTATAATTCCTCTTCATCTCTGAAAATTGATGCTATGTTGGGACCAATTTATGTTGGTCCTCAGCAAAAGAGTAACGCAGTAACAAGATTTGTTTCGTTGTTGAACAAATATAGAGGAAAATGGTTTTATAATGACCAGGATAGAAACACCAGCTCACTAGAAACCTGGGATTATTTTGGATTTGGTTCAATAAAATCGAGACAAAAGTGATTTCTGTATAATGTGCATAGCATTCTGAAAAGTAATAGGCTTTACTCTTATTATTCTTGGTGGCCGCACACACGCTAGGAAGTCGCTGATACAATGAGCAATTGGATGATCCGAGTGAAACAAAAAGCTGCTTAATAAAATTCTGTCCTTTTGGGAAAAGTTACAGCGCGTTTGCTGCAAATTCTAATCGGCTTCTTTATTGCATTTATTTCCATGTTGCTCGCTCACGTACGCATGATGGGTATCTTATTTTACAGCCGCTTGTCTTAGGTCTTGTTGATGAATTCTCAAAAATGTCTAGAGGTTTCGCAAGCTGGAGGAAATTGAAACCTAATTGTGGACTTAAATCCAATCAGCACAAAATGACAAAAGCTCATTAGTGAGTCATCATTGCAACTTGCTGCACACAAAAGTTCTAATATAATCAACGGAGCGTTCTGTCTGCATGCAGACTTCCTCCCAGCCACTGGGTTTCTAAATATAGACACGCAATGTTATGCTACAGCTGACAGTTCTGCGCCTCTTTAAGGTGATAGTGGAGAGTCAAGCGTTCTAAACACGTGTAAAATGGCAAATGAAGAAGAAGATGAAAACAACCCAGCTCTCCATGTAGCCAGTCATTGCAACTCTTGCACCACTCCGACTGCATCACTTACTTACTTTTCTGTGCTTGAGGAACACTTCAAAAGAGTGGTGCTCTTCCCAAACCTAACTGTGGTTGTTATTCCGAAGATGACTTGAATACCAACAATTATAATAATTCAGCGGTGTACTTGTCTCACACTCTGAATCCGTCGTGTCAAACTAGACAACTCAGCGGCCAAAATTTCAAACACAAACCAAGCGGCAGGCCAATGAAAATTCATGTGTATTGAACACTCTGTAAGTGCTGTTCTTCGACCAGAAAAAGTACTTAAGACAGAATCTGATATGACTGTCTCTTTTAATTATTGAACGCTACCTATAGCTTAAGGCTTCTCTGCGGTTGGCTTCAAAACACATAGATTGTCTTCCTTCACCACTGAATCATAACAGACAGGGTGGTTTTCTCCTTGAAGCTTATTCACCCAACTTCCTCTGCTTTTGGATCTTTCATAGAATTCCCTCATACATTCACGTTCAAGATTTATTCTTTTCATTATGACCTCCACTTGTTAGCCGGCTTCACGGCCTGCTAAACGCTTTAACACTAATCTTTTTAGGTCATGGTGTCAAGATGCTTTGTTGCTAACCTAGTTTAATAAACAGCTTTTGGAAGCCACATTAAAAGACTAGATTTGCCTCTCACCTGTATATTTGTGGTCTGTAAGTCCCGTGGCGTGCCTGTAGTGGGTCTGCACCAGGTCCTCCACCCAGTGTGGCGACCGTGACCGGTACTGAAGGAGTAGCAGCGACTCTTCGAGCCTCTCAGCTTCTGACCATAGGTGAATA
Organism: Synchiropus splendidus; assembly: GCF_027744825.2. Taxonomy (NCBI): domain Eukaryota; kingdom Metazoa; phylum Chordata; class Actinopteri; order Syngnathiformes; family Callionymidae; genus Synchiropus; species Synchiropus splendidus. Next base: position 21,448,633 of record NC_071339.1, on the reverse strand, counting down.
TTGGAACCTAAATTGAATCCTAAATTTTGTCTTTTGATTTTTATCATCCTCATCTTGGCTGCTCCCCACTCCCACCAAAGACCTCTGGTTACATTCATAATTCTTTCTACTATATGCTTGCTAATCGCTGTAAGCTTTCCTTTTACAGAATTCAGCTCCAGGACAGCATAATGAAGCTATCAAGCTAACAGAAATGTGAAGCAATTTTCCATATTTCCACCATGAGAACATTCTAATTTATTTGTGTCGGTGCACTTTTTAAAAAAATTCAATAAAGGCAATGGACAAATGAGTCGACTAAAAGCCAAGGTTGCAGCGGGACAATATGATGGAACAGCGAGTAAACAGGATGAAGTCATAAAAACGTGCAATAAAAAGAAAGCTTTAAGAACATACAGTGGTGAAATGGGTTGTAATTGATTTTTCAAAGAGCCAGGTTAAAATGGCATGTTTTGAGCATTTGGTGGATGTGTTTGCACCGTCCTTCATTTGTTTGTATTTCAGGCACTTAAAGCCGAATGAAATGGGTCTTCTTAATCGCCTGGATGGCCAGAACAACAGAGCCCATGTTGTGAACCAGTAGCTTGCCTATCATATCCTGTAAAACAAGCAGAGAGTGGAGGGTTTTCAGACCACCCCCAGATACACCTCTTACAATTCAGGACTGAATAGGGAACAGTATTTAAAGCCATTCTTCATGAATGCTCTCTGAAAGGCATGAGGCATATCCAGTGTATATTTAGATATGAAAGGAAGAAGGGCAGAACCTAAAGACAACGAAGCCATCCAAAAGATTGAACCACGTCGTCAAAGATGATGGCACAAATCCTCTCCCTTATGTCAAACAGGCAACACATTTTCAATGAAGCTTAAAGGCTTTGTATGGAAAAGCATGGACAACAAACACACAGGAAAACTGCAAATCACGGTTTGCTGCACATGAGCAGAAGTATTGGCACTCGCTCTTTTTGGCCAAAAGAACAATGATGAAAAAAAAAAATCAATGTGGAGATGTGTATAAAAGCAGAAATGGGAAATAGAGCTCATTATCTCGGAAGATGGATTCTCAAAGAATTGGCAAACGCTCCAAAATCCTCCCACATCTGTGGAGAAGCCCTTTTTTGCTTGAACAAAACGATGACAGCCATTGAAAAAAGAAGTCAAGCCGCATCATGGCTGCATGGTGAATGTAGACCACAAATATTATGGCTGCACAGTGAATTTATGAAACATGATGGAATTGCGTTCCAGTTATGCACTGCAATACCCAGTCTTGTTTTGTGCGGTGATGTTCTGAACTTTCATTTAACTCATACAGTTGGCATAGGTGGCTGACATCCAGGGTTTCCCCACCCTTGATTCAGATAATATAAATAAAAAGAAAAGAAAACAAGTACAAACGGGGGGGGGGGGAATCATAATCCTGAAAGCGTGGCAGCTTTTATTTTGCCACAGCGGTGTACCTTGATCGTTTATTTGTTGTTGTTGTTTATTTTCAACACCTCTTGCCATTGTTTGTTTGTATGTTTTTTAGTTTTCTAATTTTTCTTTCTTTCCTTTCAGTCCATATATTTCAGTATTTCATCTATTCAATTCAACCAGAGTGAACGATTGGCATCTAGTTACTTATAAAGCAACAAAGGTTTCATTATCTTAAAATAAATGCATTATCTAATTCATTTTTCAAAAATGAAAAATATATCAACATTTTTAATCTTTGTAGAAAGACTGCGGTAGTAACCAGTATTCACTGTCCTCAAAGTCATTTTAAAACCCATCAATGACACTGCAAATATTTGTCATCAATAATAAACATTTGTCTATCTAGTTATTCTCACACGAGAAAACGGAACAAGACTACATGGAAATCCACACGATCAAGGGAATGTCTGTAATAAGCTAAATAAATATTTGATTTTAGATTTGCGCATCTCGTCCAAAGAGAACTGCAGGATTCATGCATCTAGAGATGAACGTGATTACATTACAATAGAAGCAATCCCTCAGCAATAAGCATGTCTTTGATAATGCATGCGTCAAACTCAAGGCCATATTCGACGCACATGAGCTCTAAATACATATAATGGAAGGTGATCCAAAAACTAGACCACCTTCAAAGACTACAGCTTCTGATTTTGAGTTACACATGATTTTCTAGCATTTTAAGTTGTTGTCAAGTGTGACTCCCAAGGATACCGCTACATCATCATCATCGTCTGCCCCTTAAGGAAGACTGTTAATGGCCCATTTATGTTCAACGTTACATGCGGCTCCAGATCTGGACAAAACCATCTGTCCCTGCTCTACGTTCATTTCATCCACATTTCTGCACGTTTCCACAAAACCTCCAGATACGGACCAAACGGCAAAGAACCACTGGGGGCAGTGTTGTTGTCACTAGACAATATGTAGGTAGCTCTAAAGAGACCCGAACATGACACAAAATTCTCCGTCCTCCAGTTGCATTATGGTTGCATAATGGTCTCACCAACCACCGCCTCCCACAACACTCCCTCTGTTTTCCTCTTTTGTGCAAAAGGTACATTATCTATACTTCATCCACAGTCACCATGTTGATTTTGGATTTTGTCGTTTTAACTTTTGACTCTGGGCTGCACCCTCTGGTGGATGTATTTGGTGAACAGCAATGCCAACGCAAAGAACGCATGGAAGTATGTGATCAGAACATTGCGTAAAGAAAGCATAAATGGGCCTAACAAGGATGAAGGTTGAGCTCTGAATTTTTTTTTCATCACCACCAACATATTGGTGATGGATACTGGATCGCATTACTTTTGCTTCAGCAGTTGAACAAGCATGTCACTGTGACTGTGACACTGAGACACTGAGACTGTGACACTTTACATTTTATTATTGTTATCAGTGGAATGGGAATCTAGAGAAAGTAGCGCTATAAATATGAGCAGAATTGAAGTTAATCTTAGGTTCACTTATTTTCAAAAAAGCAAAAATTACAGCAACTCTGCTTCATATTTTAATATAATAGACACGACTCACTGGCGAGAAGTCTTCAGAGTTGAACTGTATTTGCAGCAATTACGGGCGTACACAGGAGCCTGACTGGAACACTCTGCTCCAGCACCTCAGCTAAATCAAACTGCAAGAGGGTATTAAAACGTGAAAGCTTCTGCGAATATTTATAGTGATAGTACACAGTGCCCATAACTGACTGACAGAGGAGGCGTGTTTAAATGGATGAAAGCGATGCATGCACTCCAGCTACCCTTGAGCTAATTCTATCACGGAGAAGAGAGATAACCCTCCAGGTTCCTGTTTCTTATTCCCATCTCATACACCCCATCAAGACGAAGGAGAGTTTCTGTTAATAAAGGAAACTGTCTCCTCTCTTCTGTTGCTGTGAGCTCATGATGAAAAACATCAGCGGCCTTTGAGTCAGGTCGTCCTCAGCCCACATTCTTTTGTTTTCGCGGTGGAGAGCAGGAGACGAAGGAAACACTTAATCATGTCAACAAACAAGAGAAAAATGCTGAGAAGAGTTCAAACCTCAACTCAACTTTGGCCTCCTTTCTTAGACACATATATTTATTAATTATTTATTTATTCGCAATCTCAGTAGAAAGTACTCACAAAAACAGACTTCTACCGAAAAGCAAAAAAAAACCTCACCAAGGAACTCTGTACAGATGGAGGGAGCTAGGAAAAAAATACATGAAATGAGGTCTCTCACTCCCTCAGGAATCAGGGATTAGACGAAGGCTTCTCAAAATCGACAATTTCCCAACCTTTTCTTTGGACTAGCAGTGTGGAGTTTGGAGATTGTGTTCCCTGTGCTTGATAGGACGTTGATTCAGCACAAAAGCACAACATTGCGCCTCAACACTGCTAAACCTGACCACCTCAAAGAAATCAACTCAGAGGGAGAGAGAGAGAGAAGATTGAGGGGAGAAAATCCTCCAAGCCCACAAAGCTGAGAAATGTGTACATGGAACACTAGGTTCCTAAGCTCTAATGTTCAGGGAGGTTGAAGAATTCGCCAAGAAACACCACATACTGTTGTTATTTTGGAGATTAGAAAACGGTTTTCATCAGATCAATTATTTTCAGATATGCAACCAAATTCCCAAGGTACATGAAAGTCACGCTGTTTATTTTTTCGACTATACCTAGTGTAAACAATTTCAATTTGGAGTGTGGGTCAATAGTTCCTTGTGTTAACGGTGATGTTAATGGTGGATCTTGAGTTTCGTTCCGTTAAATTCTCATGACATGAATGTTAATCATATGTCTTTATATTAAAAATGAGGCTATCCTCACAAACACTACTGAGTAAGTGTCAAGAATTACTATTTTATCAGTCCTTTGTTTTCATGATGGCTGAGATTTGACACCATAAGACCCGGGGACACATTAACCAATGTCCCAGTTTGTGCACACAATCTCAAACAATGGCCACAGAGAAGTGCTTTATTGCACACCCCAGAGACTGACAAGATTCATCCAAGCGCTCTGCCACCTACGCAGGTGGACGCCTCATGCACCGCCCAGTTGCTGCGCTGCAACCTCCATGACCAGCAGGGTCCACCCCGCAGTCACTTGATTGATGTACAGGACAACTGGTCTGATGCCCCAGACAATACTTGGGAAGACATGGTAAAACACAATCAAACTTACATACCGTAAGACACTATATATATAACAATGATGGTGCTTCCAAAGAACTCAAGGTTTGTGTCAATATAAGAAAGAAACGCTGAAAACATTGGAACATACAAATGTTTTTGTATGTTCCAATGTAACCATTTTCCTTTCCTTTTTTTTTCCTTTGATATGTTGGAGGGAAAACCGAGATGTAAAACAATTCAGTGAATATTTTAGGCATCAGTATTTTATTATTCTGTAACATGGCAGTGCATGGCTCTACAGATTACATATTCTTACTGCTACAGTGTAACAGCTAAAGTGTATGTTGCTCATGGTTTTACTTTTACATGAAAATCTACGAATTTCAATCTAATTCGGCAAAATTACCAGGGTGAAACACCCATTTCATTGAAACCAGTATGATGGCACTACGATAAGGACGCTATACAGACACTACTTATTGGAAATATAAGGTGTTCCACTGGAAAAATAAGCAGTCCAATTTCTCGGGTTTATTAAAAGCCTGGTTTGGCATCAAATTTTGACGCTATGCATCCATTTTATAAGATTTTATAAGACAAAAAAGTTCATTTCTGCCAAAATGATTGGTAAACTGTCACTGAATGCGTGTGGGTCAGGTCAGGGAAGTACCTGATTCTTGCTGATTCTGGCTTCCACTCTCAAACACTCAATGGCACTGCATCTCTGAATCTTCTCACAAGCACTCTACTTTACACTACATACCCAGAAACTGCCTCAATCATAAGCACAGTGTATGGTCTAGGCAGGAAGTCAGTCAATGAAAAGCAAAGAGGATCCAGCACAGGCACAAAGCCAATGTAGGGACCAAATGTGTCCACTCGTGGAATCTATTCGGCCGATAACACGTCCAGCTGTCGGGAGTGCACTTTTTTATAAACTTATACTATATGAAACTTCAGTTGAAAGATTTGGTGAAACATGAAACATTCATGTTAGCAAAAGACAATGATTGTCAAGCAGGTCGTTTGCAATGCACCGCAACGCGATTGGCTGATTTGTACAGGTTTTATTTGATCGATTTCTTTGGAGACAATCCCATGCCACGGAACACACATTTCAGTATTATTTATTGAAGTCAAAAATGTACATCAATAAATGAGCTCTTCACATACTAAGCTACTTCCTGCTCTGATGTGGCACTTGTGTTCGCCGTCTGCTAGAAAGTGTCATTGAGTTTTCTTTTTTTCTTCATTTTTTTAGATCTGATTGTAACTGCTGGACCTGATGCCACATTCCACTAGCAGACACTTTTGGTGCCCAGGTGTCAGGTGAACGACATTCCCACTTGAATATTTGACATCATATACGAGAAGAAATGTTGGCGCTTCCGTAAGGCAGCCATTTTTGGTGGCTACAGGTACAGTAAAGTGCTGCCTTCGACATGTATGTGTCTTTTTAGCCAAATCAAACAATGAGTATTAGCATGTGTGTTACTATTTGGTTCGAGCAGTTGGCTCTCGTCATGTATGCCGTGAGAACCAGAGACAAGACGTCACCATGCACACTGCATGAATCCAGCAACAGATGAGACAGACGGCTCGGGACACACAATCCCACAGACTCATCCCAACACATTGTTGGTTCACATCAACACCAAAGAAAACACCTTCTCCCACTAATAACAAATCAGTTCAGATGTACACACACTTCCACTGTCACACACCCACACCCAAACACGCACACAGGAAATCAGCATGAATAAATAAGAGATGGAGTTGTGCTTCACAGTCTAATCTCTGAGGAAAAAAACATCTTGCCGCATCGGCAGGGATCAGCCAGGCCGATTGAGTGGGACACTGCTCGCTTCCAGGAAACCAATTTGTTTGTTTATTGTCTTGGTGTTTTGTCGGCGGTTACAGTTCATTGCAGCCAGCCCATCTTGGACATGCTCCTTTTAAATGGCATCTATAAAACATACGATGTGCTCTTCCCACGTCCTCCTGCTCCTCTGTACATGACACAACTGCACACAAGCGCCACAATGCAGCATTCCGTTTGCTTTGGTGGAGCTTTGAATTTTTCCATTAAAGAGCGACGCGTTCACTCCGGCAGATCAGGCAGCCGTGTTGAGGGGTGGAATAAACAGTGCTTTTCTAAACACATTAGCCTGCAAACACCACTGAGCAGTGAATCTCATGGCGATAACGTTGGGTGTAATCACGCACACTTTTACCTTATATTGTTCCACCATGACAAATCTGCAGAGATGGCAATGGTGCTGCATACTGAGTTTTGAGTGGATGATGCAATGTTCAGGATTTTTTTGTTAACTTGCGCTACTGGAATGCAATGTACACCGTGACAAGCCAGTGGGTTGCCATGTTTAAGTAAATCCAGCGTGTGCTAGAATACTTTAAAAAATGGATGAATGTTTCCAGCGATGAGAAAACCTTCACACTAAATCCTTGTATTTAAACTATATTTGTTGTTCTGCAGCACACATGGCTAGACTCGCCTGTTATTGATCTGCAAGAGTGCACAGTAAGCCGGCAGAGAACACAAATTCTGCCCGAGGTGGCTCCTTAAAATCAGGAGACAAAGCTCCTACCCACGGTGTTCTCTTCCAGTAGAAATCACCCGGTGTCTCATGCATATCAAGTACGAGTCTGCCGTCTTTTGGACTGATCAGGTTTGTTCACCGCAACAGTGTGAATGTCACTTTCAAAAGCATGCATATAAACAAGTGAAAATTGAGATTTTGAAGGCATGTCTGCCACCACAGACAGCAAATATAAACTGCACACCACACTGTGTTCACAACAACATTCAACATTTGCAATTCACTGATGGAATATCAGAGGGTGGATCAAATCATAAATAAATCCAGCTCGCAATATATAGTCGTCTCAGACGTTAAATGAAATTACAGTTCAGGGGTCTCTGTGCCAAAAAGGTGATAGCTAAAGCTGGATATGGACGGCAATTTCGGCAAATTGGTTAATACGTGCTCCAACTGCAGCTCACACAACAGAAGTGTCGAGAACATGATGGGACCAAGAACTAAGAACCATGACACAGGATGAATCCAGAACTGGATCTTAAGCTGTTTTAACAAACACAAATCGGTGCTTCTATCACTGTTTACATTTATAAACTGATAGAAGTGGACATGTGGATGACTCGACGGCAAGCTTTTTCCAACTTCCATTGAAGTTGTGTCATTGAAGTTAAGTCGGCAAAAGCTGGAGGAGTTAAGACCCATTCATGCTGAATGTTCCATACGGATCCAGATACTGAAGGAGCGTTCTGTCTGTGTTCTGCGTTCATTTCATCCGTATTTCCGCACCTTTCCGCAAAGCTCACAGAAATGGGCCAAACAGAGCAGTACCAGTGGAAACTGAGGGGTAGTGTTGTAGTGTTGTAGCTCTAATGAGACACAAAGAAGACATGACAATGGCGGAAATTCTCTGTCCTCTAGTTGCGATATATTTAATGGCCTCACCAACCACTTTCTCCTACAACACTTTTTTTGTTGTTTGTAGTTTGTCCAGCAGGTACAGTTACATTTTCACATGCAAAGGGAGTGTAAATGCGGCGATGACGTCATCTAACTACATAGAAAAAAAGACTGCATTTTTATAATGGCCGGATATAATAATAACATAGCATTTAACATAAAAAAAAAAAATCCTTAAAGAACAAAACGCCTTGTAATAATGCATTTATTCAATGTACAATGTACATTGTGTAATAAATGTAAGAAAATTGTGCTGATAAAAACATGCATTTGCATTGTGCCTCACTGCCTACAGTCTTGTAAATATGAGCAATGTACAGCTGGACAAGATAAAGTGCATGAACATGAATAACTTGAGTGTGTGTAGCATCCTCTACCCTCATATAATGGCGCAACAAACTATCATACAGCACATATAGCACGACAAGGTGATGAGGTCATCATTACTCATACACTTAGTAGTCTGTTGTCAGATATGAATAACAGTTAAAAAAAACATTGCCACTGATCAGTGACTTCATCAGTCGCAAAATTTGATGTTTGTTTTGCGGTGATTGTCGTAGAGATACAATCCAGATGTTGTTTGAACATTGAAACCAGCGTCTAATTTTGAATCACGTCTCCAGCTTTAGCATGGCACCGACGCAAAAAAAAAAGAAAACTACTTAGAATGCACATATATTTAGCAGGAAACCAGTTTGTCACGGTGCTGCCAACAGCCAGCTTTGTTAAAAGACCACAACAACTTGTCAGTGGAAGAATAATGACAACAACCATATGATTAGTTTACAATCTCTGGTCATTATTTCTACATATTCAAGTACAGGCGGTGAATGTATGAGGTTATTTACAGTAGCATGATTCACTGTTGTGATGATGTTCCTATGCTTGTGTCAGGGAAGATAAATAGTTCTCTACATACTTATGTCTACTTCATACATACAATATAAAAACAGAAGTTCATTTAATATACTTGTATGTGGGGTTTCAGCTTGTATTTATCAATATTGTGCATATACGGTGTATACGCAAATTTGTTTTTATAAATAGATATAGGACAGTTATGAATTATTAGAGCAATATTTTTGGTAGTGTCATCATCTTAAAAAATTCATTGTCTCATTAAAACTCACTACTTACTTCTGTCCTAAACCTGAAAAATGCACGCTCCTGTAAAGAGCAAGGGCTGTCCCGATTCGCAGGAAGTTAAGTTGAGGAGCGAGATCGAGGAAAGTATGTTCCTCAATTTTGAGATTCGCCAGCACCTACTTTAGGATTGAGGAATTCCCAGAATGCTTTGTGTATTTTCAGCCAATAAAAAATGACATCCAAAGCGAAATATTATGAAAACCATTGTATGATCTTATCCCATTTTATGTATTATTTACCTCATTGTTGCATGATATTTTTATTTTACAATCATTTGTTAATCATCTCAATAGTTGCTTTGAATTAAACTTTTTTTGCTTTTGCATAATGCTGCCCCCCACAGCGAGAGGATATACCTGCATTTAAGACGTGTCCCACTTCTTAGTCACACATAGCAGTTAACACTGTGTTTTGAGGGCTACGGTTGAGACTTAATGTTAAGGATTAAGGGAGGAATTGGAATTCACCCCAAATCTTCTAGCTGGACCAATATTTTGTCTCCTGCCAAAAGTAAATAAGTCAATCCTCTCCAAGAGAGGAGTTGAGAAACAGTTTACACACAATTTAGCATTTTCTGGGAGATAAAATGCCAACCACCTGTCAGCTCAAAAAAATCAAGCCGTTGCACATGCGCAGGCTATCAGTATGGTGGAGGCCTCACGGTGCTTGAGTTCTTTCTATGCAATTCATTTTGACTTGGATTTGAGTTGTGCAGCTTTCAAGTTCATACGATCATAGCGCCACTCTGATGAGGCACCACTTCCTGAAGGCGTCACTGATACACCAGTGCAGTCAATAACACATTTCACTTCACTGTCCATTCCTCTTCCACTGTATATTTGAAAGATAACACTGAAAACGTACTCAGAAAGTGCAGATCTTCACCAAGCAAGGAAACAGATCTTTGTTGCTTCAACTAGACTTTCTTCCCTTCTTATCAACACACACATCTGTTTATAAATTAGGTATTTATTTTCACATAAAGAGTGATTCGACTAACAATCCCTATCCAGGAGACGTTCATTTTGAGGTGACACTCACATTACTGTGATCCATTTTTCACCATTAGTGCTCAGTCGTTGCTCAAAATTCTGCCCTTAGCTTCCCTCCAGGGCTACTTTGAAATACAGGGGAAGTGTCACTAAAACCTCATCCCAGATAATCCCAGGGTGGCCTTTGCTCCCTGTCCGCAGTACCCACCAATAACACTTCACAATAAAAGCCCACAGAACAACAGCCCGCCGCAGGCAGCTTCAATGGCTACTGATGGCGATCTATAAAACAATATAATGGGTTGCCAGTCAGCATGTGTGAAGGAGAAGATCTACGCTTCCTCTGATTCACTGAGGGGGCTCCAATTAATCACAGCAGAATTGTATCACCCTGCAACAGGACTATTCTGCTGGATGAAACACGATGAGCACTAATTGAGAAGGGGGACGAAAGAGCTGACCACACCACACCTGTCAAGAGCATGAAGGGCAGATTAAAGAAGGTCAACAATGCTACTAAAAGAAGCACGGGAAGAAGGGTTGGGCATGAATATTCACCAGTGTGTCAGCAGAATAACAACAGTTTGGCGCACAGGGTCGCAGAGAGTAAATGCACGAGGCAGTTTTCATGGGGGACTCCAACTGAGTCTCTTCATCATAATCCAACAAGATAAGAGCATTGTGCTGTTCTTAAGTCACAAACAAGCCGCTTAAAGCTCGAGTTTTTGCTTCATTTTTTTTTTCCATTCAGAGTCGAGTGGAATAATAATAACAGTGATGGAGGAGGCGGCTCCCGCTGCGATCTCAGCTCCATGTTCCAAATCAAAGCAGCCATTTGACTCGCCTGTACAGTGGGAGGCCTTGTTTGTGTTTGGGGTTACCTTCACTTTCGATTAAGGGGGAGGAAGGTAATGGTTTGGTGCTCTGACAGCACCATATTGACAATTTCTGAGCTGCATTTTCATTCACAGGCAAAATAAAGCAGCCTCCTTTCAAGCAATGAAGTTTTAGAATTTCAAAAAATTCTTTCAAATCTTTTCAAGAAGACTCCTTAGGTAACTAAATTACCAAAAAAATAAATCCAATGTAGATATATACGTAAATATTTTCAGTAGCAATAATTCAGTGTCAATTGCAATAGAATCAACAAAGCAACAGAATTGTGGTAAATCAAAATGGCTTGGGGTCATTGCAGCTGTTGTAATAATTAAAAACAAGGTAAAATCTGTTAAACAAATGAGCAAGTCAACCAAAAAAATAATGAATTATTACCAACAGCAGCTCAAGTCAACTACATTCATATGCTACGAGGGTGTGAAACTGAGGGTCCTGAAGAAATACATTTCAAAAAATGTGCTGCATTCTGTGCCAGGAATTGTTGAGTAACCTAAATATGTGGCCAAATGAAATATCACTATCATTTTTATATAATTATAGATATAAGGGGACATAAGCGATTGGGCTAATATCATTGAAATACTGGTGAGCTAATAAGCTATAATGCTAGCATAGCACAAACATGCACTCAGAATTTGGCTATTGATACATTAGATAAAAATACAATACATGATAGCTCAGAATAGGTGATAGACATCTCATTTTTATTTGAAAGAAAATTTCAGATGGACAGATCGACAGACTAATTATTCATTCATTCATTCAATTCCACGTGTATTGATGCAATAGACATTACATTATGCTTTTTTTCTTTCAATAAAGTTGGGCAGTCAACCGAGATTGGTCAAGTTATGAATGAACATCCACTGTCTCGGAAGTGTGGTCATTCAAAGTAGCGATCAATCGATCGCGGTGGTACATTCGTTAATTATTTAGCTGTCACGTCATGTAATTATGGGGTTTGTAATTCCTTCACTCCCTTTCTGAACCCGAGCTTGAACACGATCGAGAACAGAAACAATGAAAACCAGTTCCTACCTGTCGGTTGTTGTCACTTAATCCGGGGGTGCCTCGTTTGTTTCATTTATTCTCCATTGTCAGCCAAAAAGAAAACAATATCTTGACACAAACGCGATCTCCACGCCTCCTCAAGCCGACAGCATCATCTCCGGTCAGATGCCAAGGCAGTCCACCAGCGCAATCCCCGAGTCAAACAAGTCTGGCTGCTGGATACTTGAACGCAGCTCACTTGGAAGTCTATAAAAGTTCCTGCTCCTCCGAGCTCCGGCTCTAAAAGTGCTCTCCTCCCGAGCTCTTCCGCTGTCGTGCTCCTCTCATTCCTAATCAAACATCATTTTCCCCCGCTTTAATATCCACATTTTGGCTCAGCCTGGGTTTTGGCATCGTCCTCGTGCAGTTAGAGGAATGGATTTGAGGTGTCCGAGGGATGCGGGAGCAGCAGGGCTCGTCACGGCGTGTCAGTGAGTCAGCGCTGGTGTTTTATCGCCACCCAGCGGCGCCTTGCACTACTGTCCGGCGTCAACTGGCCTTGTACCTGATGATACATAAGCAGTGAGAACAAGTCAAGCGCGTGTGTTTTATACAGGCGTTTCTCACTTCTCACAAGCAGCATCCTCCCTTAACTTATCCTGAGCGTCCTCTCTCGTCACACTCATCCCCCTCATGCCCTCATTCACCTCGTCCATGATCCTCAATAACTGTACCTCATCTCTCGTGTCCTAACCATCTTTCCTTCTTCTGATATGCTCGTTTTCCGATCATGTTCTTCCTAGTCACGACAAACATCTCTGCCACGCCCCTCTAAACCAGCAGCTCTCGCTACTGTCCTACACACCCTCCCTTTCTGTCGCTGTCCACCTGTTCCGCCCAGCCTGCACCCTCTTCTTCAACTGGAAAAAATACTAATAATAATAAAAAATAGCTTATATATAATTAGAAATTACACTCGGCTTCCCTCAAATTTGACACATTTCATGGCAAACATTCCCACAGGGACATCTAGCAGCCATCAGCTCTGTCTCCACACCTCTGTCGCTGGACACACCCATCATCCAAGCTGAACTTGAAACAAAAAAGAGAGGTCTAGAACCTTCAAACTGGAACCAAACCCTCTTGCAGCACTAACCACTACCCCAAGTTGAATTCCTCAGACATTTAGTGGCACAGTCGTACAATTAAAATTCACTTCGCTCTGAACGTGTTTTAATCAACGAGTTGAATCAATAAGATGATTTTTTTTTTAAAACGGGGGCAGGGAGTAATACGAAACTCTCTAAAGCAAATTCTATTTTCAGGTCATGGAGTGAGCTGATGCATAAAAGATTTAAAAACTGTGCTGAAGTTATTAGAGCACGGAGGGAAGCCGAGTCTAATTTCTAATTTTTTTTTTTTCCTGAGCAGGGGCCAACAAACTAAAATAACTTATCCTTAAATATCCCAGAATAAGCTCAGCGCCCCCAAAGAGTTGAGCCAGTGCTGGAGACAGCTAAAATAAAGAGGTGCATCTTAATCGTTTGCAGCATGAAGCATCAATGGATTTTCCTGCTTCGCAGGTCAACGTGAAATCATTGTGGAGGAAACCTGCTTTTTTCTTTCTTTTTTTTCCCCCTGGCAAATAATTGAGCTCACCGTGTCACGCATTTATTCATAGCTTTAGAATTGAATTTTGAGGCCCGCTTTATCTAGAAGGAGTATTTAATCCACATGTGGTTATGTTTAATGGTAACCAAAAGTTGGCATCAGGAAGATGAGCTTTTGTCTACAAAGCTCTTCCAAGATGCTGATGGACTTGGCCACCGGATCGACTATTCTTCATAGGTGTTGCTGAGGCATCAACCTCACCAGCCTGATGGGATCTGTGCAGACCAAAACCTGCATGCCTTTAATGGCCCTCTTATTGCTCACAAACATTATGATAATCCATCTGTCTCTGACATCCCACTCTCCTCCGGCATTAACGTCCGTCTACAAAAGACTTCCACCAGTAATTGCATTATCATCTCAATTTCTCACGCACGCTCTTTAGTCTGGCCTCCTGAAAGTCAGAGATGGCTGGAACAATCAATACTGACCTTTGGAATGGCCCGTGGAAGGCATTTGGATTTGAGTTTGATTGGTTTTTGACACCTCCTGAGAGCGCCTATCATCATCAAGCCTCGGCGGACGCGCGCTGTAAACTAAATCCTGGGAAATGCAAAGAAGATGAACTTGTTTTATGGTCAATATTATTATTTTTAATGTCATTCTCTGACTTGTCATATTTCTTTCTTCCTCCCTGTCAACCGCCCAGCGAGAGGAGATGACCTCATTAATCTTTAGAGCGTTGTGCGCGCCCGCCTTGTCATCCCCCTGACACTTGGTTTGTGACACGGCTCGCCTCATTAAATCATGTGACAGGATGAGGTCAGCCTGGAGGTAAGGTGTCTCAAGCTGTATGTGTGCAGATAAAGCCGGCAATATTCTATTTGAGAGCTGCACAACAAATATACTCTTGGTGGCAGCTGATGTGAGTCATGGGGTAATCCCGGTTAGGGAGCATCAAAATCAGAAAACCGTCCCAGGTTCTCTCTCTTTGAGGTCACATCAGAGAAGATTGGAAAAACACATCTGCTGCCTTTGAGGTGGCGTGCGTAGCGCCTTGCTGTAAAGAGGATTTGTTACTAAAGGTGGCATCTTGCATGAAAGGCATCATCGCACGCTTGTCATCCTGTGACTATTCCCACTCGGAACAGAGAGGAGAAGGGACCGGGAATTAGATGGAGTGGGATGAGTTCTAAAGAATGACCACGGATATATGCACAGGAGGGTTTAGCACGCAGCGCTGCTGCGGTGTATCATGTAATTTGTCATGTCTCGCAACAGTGGTTAGAGTTAAGATGAAGGTAAGAATGTGGTATATTTCTGCTCTGTTTGTCTTCCGGGCTGCGCCTATCAGGACGCATAGAGATGTTTGAGAAATAATCGAAAATGCGTCTTTGCTATGACGCTTCTGCTCAAGACATTAGCTTGGTTCACTGGTTAGTTACAAGGCATCACAGATGAAGCTGTTAAGTTCTCAATAAAACCTTTCTCATGTAATTTCACAAATAAATAGAATAGACGAGTAAGTAGCCAAAAATGTGTATGGAAAGGTTAGACTGAGACTGAGACTGAGTCCGGCGTCCGGCGATGGAGGTGAACTTTTCCGACACACTCACAGTGAAGAAGCCAGTCAAATGCACAACTCTGACTTGTTTTCAAACCTCGTGCACCTCTCACTGGACCACACACCTGCACAACAGTATGATGAGTGGTGCTTGACGGAACCGCCACTCCAAAGACAGTCTGTGCCGCAGAGCTAATAGAGCTAACTCACTTCAGACGACTAGTCTCACTTTTGAAGTCTCATTTCAAAACTTTAAGAAAGAATCATTGTTGTTAGCTGAGGCAATGAATGTTAGATATGTCTGGAAATTCCTCTAACTAGAATAAAATCATGCAAAACAGCCATTTAAAATAAATAAATAAATCAAGATATATTTTTGCCATATTGCCCACACCATCCTGAATACATTTTTAAACAAATACAGTTTATACAATTTGTTTCTGCTAATAGGATGCTAAAATCGCCAGGTGTCAGTAGATACACTTTTTCACAAATTAAAAGGGATTTTCTACTGAACTTTTTCAATAAGCAAGTGTGCCAGACTGTGAAAAAGGTTGAAAAACACTGGTTTATGATAAGAGCCTTGTGCAATGTGTGCTAATCTTTGACATGCCGCGGGTCCTAGAGTCGTACAGATGAACTTTCCAGGAGCTGTCCAGAGCAAAAACATGATGGTGAAATTAAACCAGGAGGAAGTTGGATTCTGCAGGGAATCATCAAGAAGAGCTGTGATGGCAGCCTCACAGTGATCCAGCTCCACTGAAATACAGCTCAAAATCTCACTGGTCATAGGTGGTCGGGGAGTAAACAGGGACTGAGGATCTGGGGCCAAGAAAACTCTCACAAAAAGTATAAGGGTACCATCAGAAAAGCAAGTTTTGGCCTATTTGACTTACCATCCTCAGTTTTACTAGAGGAGTCCAGACGATTTGGACTTCAGAAAGAAAGCCAAATACTCTTGTTTGAACCCTGAGTCAACTTCATGCCCAAGTGTCTTTGAAGACAGTGGGACGTCTACCGGAATATTGCAGGAGGAAAAATGGGAGTCATAATGGTCTGAGGACCAGAGCAGGCCATTAATAATGCAGAGGAGGCAGCGGCTAATGCTGCCTTTAATTCAACAGGTCTGCAGCCGCCAGGACAGTTATTTCTCCTCCACAGTGGAAGCTCGATAAGAGTCCGCTACATCAGGCTTTATGGCTTTGTGCAGCGCTGCCCTGGCAGGTCTTTCCATGACCTCAATCCAGATTGCAAGAACCATTAATGTTTTTGTTTTTTTTCATTGTCCTAATGGTGTTTCCAACTTCCTCCTGCAAAATAGTTTTGGAGCTTCCACTAAGTCTGCAAAAAAACATGCAACATTAAGATAAGAGCAATGAATTATTCAAACCAAATGATGAAGCACTTAATTTAAACTCAGATGTGACTGGCATATTCTGTGTTGTGTGTATTTCATTGCTTTTCTTTTATAAAAAAAAAAAAAAAGATACATTCAACCTGGTCTATTTCTGGATTAGATAAAACAATCTATTAACTGTCTTGTAAATGTAGTTTTAGTTATTCTTGCCGACTCCATCTTAATCATTGCATCCAAAATTATATAGAAGCATGAGGTCCAGTTTCTTCCATCCCTTTTGTTTTACTAATAATAATTGTCATAACCAGCAAAAATTACAATAATGGTCCAAAAAGTATCATAATTATCTACAATTTTGGTATGCTTTAGCATATTTATTTAGTTTTGTATTGTATTATTATTATTCTTGTTGTTGTTGTTGTTGTTGTTGTTGTTGTTGTTGTTGTTTTAATTGACCTTCAATTTCTTCACTGTATTTTATGAGAATATTTTTACATTTTTTAGATTTTTTTATATATTTTGTCCCTCATAATATATTTTATAGGCACTCAAACTACACTGTAATATACACTGTAATATATCGTCCAATAAAATGTTTTTAATGGGGTGGTTAAGTTTAATCTCATTAACATTCAGAACATTATTTCGTTTGAGCATTCTTTCTCGTGACTTGTTTTCATTTTCTTCCTTTTATACAGTTGCGTCATGTGTTCATGTCGTATTGCCCCAATTAATGTTTTTTTTTTTGTTTGTTTGTTTTTTTCGGTTGGTGGAGATGGATTGTCCTTTGCCCTCCGGTTTCTTGACAAGGATTGCATTCATCTCGTATCCCCGCTTCAATCCCAGAGTCAATAGCTGCATTTGCCATTGCGACATCAGGTTCCTTATTTGGACCTCGGGCGCTCCCTACTGGGCAAAAGAAAGAGGTACGGATGCAAATCACTAATTTCAGGGGGGAAAAAAATAATTATAATAATGATGTATGTTTCACGAGACAAAATTACTAAATAAATATACCGAGTAGATTAGATCAGACTGCCTTTATTCTTCCCATAATTATGCATGCTTATTACTGAAAAAGTATCATGCTTTTAGTGCTGTACCTCAAGTGGTGGATTATTGGTTTTGTATTTTAGTTTTTAAGTGTCAACATTAGTAAGAAAAAAAAAGATGTATGAAACTGAATCGCATGCATCTATTTATTTTTGGAACCAATGGTTAGCATTAGCAGCAGAAATAGAGGCAGAAAGAATCATAAGATAAGAGATAATTGTAAGTTTGAGAACAGAAAAAATGGATGAAGTGATTGGAAATAACTGCGTATTGTGAGGAAATCAAAAGTTGTTTAAAAAAAAAAGAAAGAAAACATACTATTCTTGTCACACTTAAGTTTAAGTTAATTGCTTCATTGTTTGCTTTCTTAATGTTGCAAGTTTTCTGCAGACATAGTGGAAGCTCCAAACTATTTTGTTGGAGGATGTTGAAAAAGAGGTCAAAGAAAAAAAAAAAAAGTTTCTCAAATCAATTTGAAATTCATTTTGCTGTTCAGTAAAAATGTTCATTTGTACCTGTTGTTTTCAGAGTGAAGAACATATTTCGCTGATAAGCAACAATTACTATTATAATGGTGTAGTTCATGGATTTGTAAATATGTGAAAATGGTGTTTTTGCTGTTGTGACAGTGACTGAGTGGTGAGGGTTGTGTCTACCGGCTGACATTTACATGGAAGAGAAATTGAATCAATGTCTCTTTGATTGAATGATAAGTCAGTGCCTGTTCATCACCCTGTCAGCAGGAATGTGGACTGTGTCCTCGGATAACATCAGCTTGTGTAACTAACTCGACATGTTTGCTGACTGTCCCCGAAATGACCCTAACAAGAACTAGTTTATACTGAAATCCTGTGGTCTGTGATTGGATTGCGGAGTTGATGAAATGAGTTTGTCCAATGTTTTTCCAAACGCAGATTGAGTTAAAATCACCTCAGTGTCTTGTTTTCAATCATGATTTGGAGGGATTATAAAATATATATATATATATATACATATATATATCACAGATTGTGACACTCTTTAATCTGCAATAAATCAATGCGCTGTTTAACCTCATGCAGTGTTGTGCAAAGTATTTATCTAAAGCTGACTCAATTGCTGTGGCAGCAACTCTTGGTTCAACACCAGCAGATGGGAAGTCAATACAAAATCAATAACATTTCAGATGAAACGAAATAATGTTTAATTGTGCACATAATTAGGCTATTTTCCTGTAGTCAGGAATGTCAGTCTGAGTTGCACTTGACAGTTTTAAAGGTGTGTACTTCAACCACAGGTTTTGTATGGGAAAGTGCTATTTATAAGGCATGATAGAATTCTAATCTCTATCTTAATTGTAATGTAGATCAGCAGAGAATGCCGTGTGCTTTAGTTTGATGTCAACAAGTGCAAGTAAATTCATGGCAACAAAATAGTTTCTTGACTCCAGAAATGAATACGTTAGTTGTCTCTCTCTCTCTTAGCTTGACTCTTTCATATAATGAGCTCTGGGCCTCTCATTGGAGCTGGCTTGTCCAGTTCCCCCGAAGAACAGAACAGCATTAGTTCCCTGGCCATCCTTTCCAGGGTGTCCCGCAGCTCTCACCCCAGCCCCACAGGAAGGTGAACGAATGCCGAGTAGGCAGTCTTAGTATTATCCACGTCTCCATAGCCTAATGTTTATCACTACTGCTGCAGTGACGGTGAATTGAGTATTTTAGAGAGCCTTATAAAGAGTTCAGTTCGTGTGTTTACGTGTACAGCAGCGCGCATTTCCACCCTCGCATGAGGATGTCCGCATTTGTGTGTGTGCGCGCGTGTGTGTAGCCCTGCCTTCTGACAGCACATCCACACTCCTGCCGGATTACCTAGTCACTAGTCAGTCGAGCCTTTCGTTCTGTCTGAATGAGGAAAAACACCGCGCTGTCTCTGCGCTGTCACATGGGGCCGAGGAGGAGAACCAGAACCACCGCTTCCTGAAACGATCAATGGCTTCTCCGCATTCTCTCCTCTCGCTGACATCACGGCGCCTTTAATTTATTTATTTCCTCCTTGTTTTTCTCCACCGCGGCGCGCATGATGATCAGCAAAGTTAAGAACGCCATGTCCACGCTGGTGGGAGGGATGATGCCCCACGGTCACCACCACCATCACAGCCAGCACGCAGGTGGAGGTCAGCCCGGAGGACCGGACGGCCTGCCGCCGCGCTTCCCCTACGGCCGCCCGGATTTCTTGGACCTCACCCCGGAGCTCCTGCAGTACTCCACCGAGCACGCATCGCGGCCGGTTCTGGCGTTAAAGAGGGACACCAAGCTTCCGTGGCAGACTGGATATGCTGAGTAAGTGAGCAGCAGCACCGGATTATTTCTCGAGCTTATCATGCGAGCAGTGCCTTTATGCCGCACTGGGTTGGTAGCTGCACCGCAGCTGCACCACATACTCGCTATAATGAAGGCCCTTTTCTACTCTTTACTTCCCTGAAATGTCATGCAAGCTGATCAAACACAACACGCTTAGTCACCGAATTTAAAGAGCAAGCCAGGAAGTAGTTGAGCGGTGAAAGCAGGAACTACTGCTGTTGAAGTGAGCTGCTCTTGAACACCAATATAAATGATTTTAATATTTGAAATGTTTAAAATGCCCTTCTGAATGAATTTGGCTATTGGATACTGACCCATATATCAAACCAAATATTGAATTTTATTATTGGTGTCTTTTGGGTTTTGGAAATTAAGGAGTGTTACCTGCATAGACCTGCTTCTGCTTAGTTCAAAAAGTGTTGGCCCGACTTGCTTCAGTGGAGGAGAGGGTAAAGTAAATATTAGAACATGGCAGCAGAGTGTAAGAAGCTGGGAAAAATCTCTATTTGGCAACAGTTTCACAAGAACGTGAATCATTTTCTTCAATGTTCTCTGTAGAACTTCTTATGTTCCCCTCTAAAGGAGTGTACATTTTGATTTGAACTTTTTCCAGAAGAAAGTGTTAATGTGAATGAGTGTGCCCTCAGACATCACACAGCCAGATGTGTGCAGCCAAAAACTTACGCAGCTAATGCAGCGTTCAATCTCCCAGACATTTCCTGATCAGTGACCTTTGATCGGTGAGATTCAACAAGTGATAAACGGCACTGTGGTAAGTGTTAAAATTTGTTATTGACGGGTTCATGAGTCGACTAGTCGTGGCATCATATCTCTCTTTGCCATAAGCCAAGGCTACGGGACCATCGACCATTTTACGAGGACACATCAGAGGACACTTTCTTTCACTCCACATTTTAACAAATGAAAATTCAAACAATTTCAAAATGTGATCTAACAATATACATTTGTTTGAAACAACTTACCTACATTTCTAATTTATATTTATTCTACCTACCTAAGACGACTATCAGACATGGACATGGACAAGTCAATCAATCATCAAGGTAGTCGGTGACTAGTTAACTCAAAATAGTCACTAGTTACAGTAGGGTTTTTTTATAATTCTTTTTAAGACAGTAATGTTTTTGAGATGGAGAGATCAAAATTCAGTGTGACTGTATCCTGTTCCTTTTAAAAAAGCATGTTGCTGTTCCCACCACCTTTTAAAAATACATGATTTCTTCTATAGATTGATGCTACATGCATCTATTGCTGGTTTGTGGGAGAAAGTTTCCATTTCCTTTGAGTAAAAATGGAAGTTGTTGTAAATTTCTTCTCAGCCGGTCCCCTGATTGTCCACTGACAAGCCAAGACAACTGCGCTAGCGCTTGACCTGGTGGCTTCCTTAATAGACTTAATAAACCTCTTGTTTTCTGCGACGAAACAGTGGCTGATTCTCATTCTCAACCAAGTTCCTGGGTAGTGAATTGGTGGACTGTTGTCCCTCACTCCCTCATAGATGTGTTTCAACAAATGTCCATCTTGCGTAGCGTTTCATCCATCCAACGTCTGCCGCAATTTGTCACGGAGCGAATTTGAGAAGTTGCCACAATGTTGAAAATCAAACATGCTTTCTAAGGTAAAATAAACGTATTCATGTGTTATACAGTAACAATGGGGTTATAACAGAATTGGGGGCCTCCAGAATTTGGTCCGCTACACTAGTCAGTGTGACGTGCAACCTCATCATCTGGCCTTCTTCATGTGTCACGTGGTTAGCTACTCCAATGTGGCACGCCACAGTGTTGTTCTATGTGCCAGGAGGGGGCGCTCAGACAAATCCTGGCTAGAGATTGATTCATCCCAACTTACCCTTTCAGTATATTTTCGTCATGTAGCTTTGTTTAAATAGCAGTCATTCAAATGTAAGTCATATATGGTCATTCTACAGCAAAAATATGATCTGCTCCACAGTGTAATTAACATCAACATTGTACTTGGTTGTATTATTAATATTGTTTTTCCTCAGGGTTGATATTGTGACTTCACAATCTCATTCCTGAATTGAATTGGCAACTCATGTTGGAACAAAACTACAGCTCAAGTGTGCAGCAGTAGGAGTGAGGCAGCGCTCACTAGAATGTGCTGCTTGGGCAATTCCCGCTGAGTAAAAACATTCACTGACATTCCATTCCTTTGGTGATGAAAAAAATGAATCCAGTTCTTGAAATGTGGCTTGTTACCTTGCTGGCTATGAACAAAAAACACCAATACAGTCATATCTGCGGTGCGGGCTTTATAATACAGAACACTGCAGAGTGAAATTGCAGTCTTTTCATCTGTAATTGTATGTTAGTACTGATGTTTACTTCACAACTCTCTGGGGATGCAAATATACATATCTCCTGCCTATAATCAAGTGTATTCTGCACATTCTGCCTTTGAATTACAACTGTCGTAGGCATAGTTATACACAAATATTGTACAACTTTTTTCATGTGAAAGCTTGATTTTTTTATATGATCAACAAGATGGTATTTGCAATTCAGTCCACCATGAAATTTGAGGTGATGTGTTGGTTGTTATTTTAATTTAAGTCACAATTACACCCAGTTTTCAAGGGAATAAAACCATGTACTTCAGCCAATTCCTCTTTAGGTGATTCTTGCTCCTTATTAAATATCAGTTGCATAAAACACACCCTGTTTTAAACCGACCGCCTCTATCATTCATACAGATTGTGTGGTCAATTGCTGGTGGTAGACTGGTTGAGGGATTTTTCTGGTCAGAGTTACTCAGGTGATTCTGATATCATCCGCTCACAGAGGAAGACTTCACTACCGAAGTGTCTGTCAGCGCCGTCTGCATTGTTCTCTTCTGACTCATCTTCTGCTGTAATGAGCTTGGACAATGGTAATCCAACAGTGCAGGTGCCCGGCTGGGGTCCACCCTGCTGGCTCATGTCCAAGCTCCGTTCAGCATTCAAGTGGTCTCCGTTTGGCATCACGCAAACGTGTTATCATGCTCAAAAATGATGACTTGGTAATTAGATTGTTGCTCCGCTGTCAGACGATGAATGATGAAGCGCAAGGTTCTAGTGAGCAGATAATGTTTCAAATTGATGCATCAGTAACAGGGCAAGAGTGCTCTTTCAGTAAACACTATTGTCTGGTGGATACACGATACTCTCGTCGCAGGAGATTTCCAGATTTGATACGGAAAGACTGGAGTGATAGATACGATTACTTGAGCCTAAGTATTGGGGAGGTTATAAAATATAATAACTTTGTGAATGGTAGCTTTATACCCCAATTGGCCTTTTGGTCTGTCACCCAATAAGATGACCTCAATATTCCCCTTCTTAAAATTAGATAAGCTTCGGTTTCCTAGTCTTTTGATGGAGACCAAAAAACAGAATGTAACTGCACCACAGTGTGACGTCTCACAACTGTTCTTTCCTCCATTAACTCTGAACTCCAGAAACTCCAATGACATGCTGCAAGAGACACAGGACCTACGTAGTTGGCTCCGTTTTTGCTACACATTCACAAGATCCATCATGTTCTGATCAAACAAACCATATTTACATCATGGCTGTCTCTCAAATATGTCCTGTAATGTCAGTACTTGTCCGCCTCTTGAACCAGCACTGAAATGAAAGATGAAGCACTGTCATGGTTGCTTTTCTTGGAATATAGATGAAGCATGACAAAGGAAGGCCCATGGTTTCGGATTTAACTGTTGATTTAAAATGAAAATAACTGGTTGGTGGAGAGTTTCACCATGGCAGGCACTTTGGTAAAGCAGTTACTTGACAACCTTGCCATTTAGTCCCTCCCCTGCAATGGAAACCATCAAGCAGCTTCCATGCTCTAATGGTCTAAAAGTTCAGCCGTTATCCAGCACTTCTGTGAGATAGTGGGTGACCACTTTGTCATTTGCATCTCGCTGGAGCAACAGCAGCCATCAGAAGCAGAGACTAAATGCCAGGCTGGCCTCGAATTGGTTAGAACAGAACATTGTCTGCAGAACCGGCCTTGCCCTTGTGAGGATCACATTAGGTAATACATATTGTGAAAGAGCTTGAGAGTGCCTGTTTAAGGACACAACCTGAGGTGACTTCAAGTGAAGACTCAAGAATCTAGCTTACATCACAGTGCTGTTTTCCTTGTGACCACCGCTCACAGCACATCCTGCAAATCCCTCCTGAATATTTCACACTGGCTACCTTGACCTCTCACCCACCAACAGACTCAGACACACTTGGAGAGATACAGGATCTATTTTTTTCATTAGAAAAACATTTCAGTTTCCATAATTCCCATCAGTCTTACTTGCGGCGTTAACGTCGAGAGAGAGTCAACTTCCTCTTCTCCCCAGACCGTAGTCAGAAACAGCTATTTTCAGTCACGTGTTTAGTAAACATCTGACAGCGAATGAGATGAGACTCATCAAGTGAATGCGCAAGTGAGCTCACTGGGCTCATGTGACCAAAAAAAAAAATCCAGATTCTTAAATATATCTTGTGGGAATTATGAGATGTTGTAATCATGGCGATTGCTCACATTCCTATTTCAAAATGAATTACAGTTACACTTAATAAATGTTTTTTATTTAGCAGATTGGTTTTATGAAGAAGTGGATAGTTTAAGTTGGCTGACAAATGTATCTTGAAACTGTTAAAAATTCATCATGTCTTGTTCATAACCAAACACAAGATGAGTCACTTTAGCTAACTTTGACCCCAGAGGTCTGACGCAAGATGTACTTGTTTTCTTTGTGTTTTTGCAAACAGACTGAGGCATATTCATCTACAGCCTTTGGAGTCAGTACACGTCCAAAGAGACTTATTCTCGATTAAATAGCAATGTCCCCATTTCATCTAGATATTGATATCTGATACAGTGTCTCTTTATAGATGTGATATATAGATGAGATACAATATTGAGTTTAATGAAAACTAAGTCACTTTATTGTTTGGTTGTTTTTTGAAAGGGAGGAGATTACTTGGTTCGTAGACAGGTCGGCATCAACTTATGTGTTGTAACGTCATCGCGATCCACTGATTGATCATATAAAAGTATGCCGATTTTCGCAGTCGTTATTTATATAGTAATATTATTATTTTCAGCTGAACAAAACAGTAATGAACATTTCCTCAGACACCATAGTCCCCTTAGTGAAGCATGTAGCATGTACCCACACCCACCTTAAGCTACAGCCCCCGGCTGTTTCTGAGACAGCCGCCATGTCTGCTGTCTGGGACCGGTTGAAGGAAGCGGACAGAAAATACATTACAACAGCAAAATGAACTACGGGGTAAAAGGCCTGAAACGTTCAACAAATCTGACACTTGCTCACAGACCAGTAGCTGGATTATGAGTGTTGTCAGGGGGCTCTCCAGGCTAATGCTAGCTGTAGCGGCATTAATCTTACCCTAAACTGCCCCTCTGCCCCATGGACTAGTGTTGAGTGAGCACTCATTTATCTTAGCCGTACATGTGGAGAATGAAGTAAGGGCACAATGCGATTTAAAAGTTAAAAAAGTAAAGTTAGTTTCATGTGCTTTAATTCACAGGAATCGAATATCGGTATCGGCCTGTTGATGACTGATCAGTCCTCATGAAAGAATGCTCAGATTAAGCGATTCATATTGATAATTTTATTGTTTTAAAACGCTCAATTAAAACCTTAAAGTCATTTCCATAACAGAAAATTAACTTCACCGAAAAATGAGTTCTGGCAGGACATCGTGGACCTGCTGCGATCATATTCCAGTATAAATGAGCGGCTTTCGGCCCTCAGTCAAGAAATCTGAAAAGTGCTTTTGGCAGAAAGTTTGGGATGACACTTTGCATTTTTCCTGGTCATTAGTCCTGATGCCCGATCACAGAGTTGGATCGCTGCGATGCCAGTCCCCAGCTTTCAACTGATTAGTGAGTGAAAGGGCTTTTTATAATCCAGATTTGAGCAGCAGTTGGGTTTTATGCCTAATATGTTTGCGCTCTCTGATCTCACAGACTCTGTGGCCAGACTTTCGACATTTCTGTGATGCGTTTAATCAACTAAACCGTTCGGAGAGTCCACCGCGACAGTCTGTTTCTTATTTCTGCCAGTTTTTGCTGTGGAAACTGCCTCCTGTTTCTCCTAGTTTAGTGCACATTAAAAAAGAATAGTGTGGTTGAACAAAAAAAAACACAGTTGTTGAACTCACATACTGTCTGGTGGGGAGTTAATACATGAACAATATTCTACAAATGACTCATCATTCACACGTTTTAATCTCCCATTTCACTGTACCCACTTTGGGGTAAACGTGTTGGCAGTCAGCAGCCTCACTGACCCCCAGTAGGCGGCACATTTGCATTCATCCATATTCATAAGTACCAGAGTGTGTAAGAAAGGCTGACGTGTTTAAAGCTTTTAAATCAATTATTTATATTTGCGAAGCAAATAAGCCACATTAGTTGACATTACAGTGGCTGCAGAGCATTTTAAGTTGGAATTAAATCTTCAGATATGATGGGGTGTCTTCAGATAGATGTGGAAGGTGTGTGTGTCTTGCTGCGTTGAAGTGGATTCAAATATAAGCTATGAAAAGCAATGTATTTTTTGTGCATGCAGTGCCACTGAGGTCATTCTAAATAGTAGTCTTGGCAGTTTGGTTTGTTGCAGTGAACAAATATTTGCAACCATTGTTGACCACTGGTATTTGGTGATCAAATTCTAAACTCTTGAGGAAATTTTCCAAGTTACATTTAAGAACTGCCTTTAAATTTAATAGTCATTGTGACTTAAATATGGTTGTGGTGCGATTAATCGAGATTATAAAGTGTAATCTATGCAGGCTTCTCCCTACAGTATACCATTAGGAGTGTAGGGTGCTCTACGCTGGGAGTTTTCTGCTGTTTTTGTCAACATGTAGTGAAGTGTGACTCACATTGTCAGTGCTCTTGCACCATCAGTTGATGGAGCTGGAGATGGATGAAATATAACTGTACAACGTATTCTTCAGGATTATTTTCACAAACATATTAAAATGTATCTACACGAATGTGACCTCTCAAGAGTGTCATTTTACTTCCCCCACAGATGAAATTATAGGTTGTTAAGAAACACCTCCACATTTTTCGTCCTGAAGTTTCCTTAGAAGTGAAATTTTGCACTTCGAATATAACTATTCTTAAAGATGTTTTTTATATCACCTCAGAGTTGATGGGAGAAGAAGTCGAGTTTCTAGCAACATTCGACAGTGAAGCTCAGAGACTCCTGTCTGAACATATTGCTGCGTTTAGCAGTTCAGACACTTCCCTCGGGACGCCGAAAACACTAGGCAGAACTGAAAGAAGAGTGATTGTTGGATTTTGTAATCACCAGGCAACCAGGAACACAACAGTAAAAACACTCATTAAGTCCAGACAAGCAGTTAGGATTTGTGAAGCAAGAAAGTGTGGAGGTAAACTATACATTAGACTGTGGTTAGATTGTTTAGGCTGGAATCTACTGTATATTTATATGTATTGTCCTTTTGTGATGTTTAAAACTGCTACTGTGGTGTGATGCAGACAGTGTTTTTCTCCTTTTTTTACAGTCACACAACTGCTTGCTAAATGTTGGTCAGGCTGAAATATTTGAGGTGTAAATGCTTTATTGAAGGTGAGAATTAATCGGGATTTATTGCAGTTGAATTCACAAGCGACTTTCCTACACATAGGTCGGTAATTTTTAATCTAACTGGTTCCAAGCTGACAGTGCGTTTTTGAAGCCTCAGCACTTTCTGAAGTTCAAATCAATGATCAGCGTGGTGATCTCAGAGGCAGTGCGCTCTAGGAGAGACAAAGGGATAGCGAGTGACTGAAGCCATTTCGCTTTGGGCTTGGCAGCTCATAATAAAAACGCTCAATCCCCCCTGGAAGGTCATAATGTTTTCATGGTGAGTTGAAAAGGGCAAACACTAAATCTTCTCTCTCTCTTCTCCAGGGTGATCAATGCGGGGAAGAGCATGTTGAACGAGGACCAGGCCTCGTGCGAGAAGCTGTTTGTGAAGAAGCCCAGCGGGAAGCATCGCAACTCTTCTCTACTGGAGGACAATGGGGTGAGAGAAAGACACTCCACTGCAGCAGCAACACCATTTCATTCTCTCTAATTTGAATATAAACCGAGTTTATCAGAACTGCACAACCTTCCTTCTCACTGTCCTTTTACATCTTAGATTAGTTTGATGTTACTGATGTAATGTAATACAATTTGGATGAGTTTATCATTCCTCAAAGGTAATTTCTATGATTTAGTTGAAGTTGTGCTTGTGTCAGTTTCTCGACTGCTGCCACTGCAACCCCAGAAAATGGATGGAGAATGTACTTTAGGATTCTCACAGTGACAAATTTTATTGGTAACTGCAATTAAATGGTCCATTGTTAAACTAGAATTTCCTTGAAAACATTACTATACTGTAATGACTCAAAGACAGACTCAGTAATGATGAATAAGTTCATATATTCAATAGTCTTTAGTAGCAAATCATGTCTATTGTCAAACTGTTATTCTTCATCTGCAAACTAAGCAATGACGTTTATACCTTTGAAGGAAAAACTGAATTCAGAGTCTGATAGAAGCGCAGTGCACATGCACCTCCATGTGGTGAGAAGAAATGACATCACCCTTTGTTTGGCTCCCCCTCCTTCCGCCCAAGTGAGCAGATGTCAGATGTCTGTTCATCTGCTAGCTTTGAGTCACGCCATTGCTGTGTTCATCCATCCATCCAGGGTTAAGGCAGGGGGTGTTGATGGTGAGGGCCTGTGCCAATTCCACCTGGCAGTGGCAACTGGCAAGGGTCAAGTTGGACATCATGCATGCCAGCAGGGCAGCCTCACCAAGTCAGTTCACAATGAGACTGTCAAGAGTCTTTAGTTGATCAGCAGGCATGGTGTCGATCAGGTGTTTGGCTGCAGTTAGGAGATGATGATGCTGTTTCATAACTGTCTTCTTTGTTTATAATCCAACGTTCTGTTGAACTAAGCTGTGGTGTGCCTTGGACCGACCATCATGCCTCCTGCGTCAGATGATCACTCTCTGTTGGTTCACATGCTTCCATCACTGCCCAGATATGCACTACAGGAGCACTGAATTTCATTTTCCCCAGTGTTATTGCCTTAAATATATTTAGGCGATATAATCGGTTGCTTTTTTAAGATGTGGACTAGCATTGATCACAATGAGCTGAGTGGGACAGGCAGGGGCAGAAGCATTCCGGAACTCACTCAAACAACACAGACGCTAAAGTAGCGCTGGAAGAGATGATACAATCCCTGTTGAATGAGGTGGTAATTTGAAACGCCACCAAAATAGACTCCTTTGTTCATCAACATTTCCTGTTGTTTTTGTTTTGTTTGTTTAGTTTTGTGAATAGACAGACAAATATTTAAAAAAATAACTTCCTTTCCAGGAATACTATGGAGCAGCAATAACAGAATCATGATTTATTTAAAGTCGCTATATTGTAATTAAAATTACGTTTTTTTCTGTGTCACAATATAAAAAATGTTTCATTTTCACCAGGTTGAAGGCATATAATAATATAAATTAGATTACATATAAATAAAACTAGCTTGAGTCTTCTTAAGTGCTCAGTGGCACCTTTACATGAACATTGTTTGCCTTAGCTAAATAATACAAGTTACAACTTAATGTGCTATTTATACAAGTAGTCCTGACCAGCAGTCCCCCGTCATCTGGAACCTCTGGAATCAGTGCCTTTCAGTTTAGATGTATGATCTCAGCCACGTTTTTGAGACGCCCACTTGTGTAATCTTTCATGTATCCATATTATTATCGCTCATTTTGCCTCTTTTCCCAGGACGGCACAGGAATCCCTCTTCACTTCTGGGGGGTCTTCGATGGACACGCAGGTTCGGGTGCAGCGATTATGGCCTCAAAGCTCCTCCATCGCCTCATCCGAGACCGCTTGGGTGAAATCTGCCACCTGCTGGAGAGCCCCAGCACAGCTCCTCCCATCTGCCTGGCTAAGAACGGCAGTCCTTACCAGGCGGATTCAAAAAAGGGAGCTACGCAGGATCCAGAGGATCCTGACGCAATAAGCGACTCCACGATCCGCTTCCACATGGAGAAGGTGGTCTGTCTGGAGAGTCTGGTGATGGGAGTGATCGAGACGGCCTTCAAACAGATGGTGAGCAGCTCAAAGCAACGTGGAGATTTGAATGATGTCGTCTCCATGATGCTCCTGCTTCTTGTCAAGTTCATTGAAGATATCCAGATTAATATGTCACATTAATCCAGAGAGCAAGGCTGAGTCAATGAATTCATTCTACTGAGCAGAGAGAAGTCTTCAACGATGTGGTGCTCCAAACATAAAAATGAAAACAAACCCGGACATCATCATCACACCTTTCCCTGAAGTTAACTTGTGTCCAGCTCACACAAGCTCACATGTAATAACCAGATGTAATAACTCACTTCCGCACTCTTCCCTCTATTTCCAGGACGACCTGATAGAGAAGGAAAAAACATCTTATGCCATCTCTGGTGGGTGTTGTGCCTTAGCAGCCATGGAACTAATGGGCAAACTCTACGTAGCCAACGCTGGAGACAGCAGGTGAGAGAGACTGCCATCGAAAGTTGTCCCCCACGCTGAGATATTGAGCCCCATCTGGGTGAATCTCAGAATAGGAGCTGTTTTCTGATGCTATGTGTTGCTTTGTCGTCACGTGTATCGTCATCAGTTGTTAAGCTAGCCCCCACGTCTGTCTGCCAAAGTTCGAGTTTTTCTCAACCGTGTCAGCATCAAAGCGTGGGAGTGACAAATGCAAGCGTGATATGGCTTGATATGTATCCAGCCAGCTTCAAAGAGCAGACAGGACAGTCAAGATTAGATTAGCTACCCTTTATTCATCCCACTGTGGGGAAATTCAACAAGATGTTTCATCCAACACCACGTCAGTTACCCTGAAGATGATGAGCCAGTTTTTGTGAACAGAAGAATGTTGGAGGATGAAGAACTCTAAAAATAGCCCGTCAGACATACTGGCTTTTGTGATGAATCCTGGCGTCATATATATTGAAGTTGGGAAAGTGGACGATGCCATAGGCAGCATTCTGCGTTGCATGTTGACACGTTGGGTTTTGTTGAAGCTGCCTCGCCAAAAATTGTTCCTAATAAAAAAAAATCATTTCACGGACTCTGTAGCTACATTCTGTCTTTAGAACACGCCTTAAGCATAAAAGCCCAATCAAATATGATGCATAACTCCAGATTTACAGTGTGGAAAGCTCCGGCATTTATTTGAAATAGGGTCAATTGTAGGACAATGAAAACCAAATTCACGTACTATTTGCGACTCCTTCATCCAGTCTTTACTTTTGGCATTTGTCATCAGGGTTTCCACATCCAGCCAACATGCTTCAACCACCTTCTTTGTGCACACCTATTGGTTGTCTTCTTATTCTCTTTTTTGATGGTACCATTTCTGACTTCGTCCAACATGTCCTTCATCTCTCTCAAAAGGTCTCGGCTGCTTTTTCTGTGTGATTTATTTCTATGGGTTAAATATGTGAAGCTAATAATGTGAATATATGATGCTAATAATAGTCCTGCACCGGTAAAATATGTCGAGTGAATGTGATTATATTATATTTTCTTTTCATTTTCTCCCCCTTTGTCTTCACAGGGCAATAATAATCAGGAACAATGAAGTTATTCCCATGACTAATGAATTTACACCCGAGTCGGAGCGACAGCGGCTGCAGTATCTGGTGGGTTTTTCAACTGAAGCGCTCACACGTCAAAGATATCGTTAAGAAATTGAAATTCTGCCCAGACATGAGAGGTTTTCATCATTTATCTCTGAAGAAGCAGATTATGAGTCAGCGTGTGGGTGGCTGCTGCTCAAACTGGAAGCAGGAGGATACGACATTGACTCTTTATATTGTCATCAGCATCTTTTCATGCATATTCATTTGAAAGTGTTTGGAAAATCTTAATTTCAGCTGATACTCTTTCACTTCCAGGGTTTTCTGAGGCCGGAGCTCCTGGGTAATGAGTTCACTCACATTGAGTTTCCACGAAGGATTCAGCACAGTGAGCTGGGGAAGAAGATGCTCTACAGAGACCACACCATGACTGGATGGTAAAAATAAATAATTCTTAATCTCCCTTTTCTATTACTTTAAAGTCAAAATGTTATTGCATAACATTAAAGAAAAAAAATGCTTTTGTTTCCCATTAGGGCTTATAAAACAATTGTTGAAGACGACCTCAAGTTCCCGCTCATATATGGAGAGGGCAAAAAGGTGAGATACGCCATGATCTACATCATGATTAACAGTGACCCAGCGATGAAGTGTAAAGTGTGTTTTGATGTGTGATGTGTGTCTAACTGCACGCTGGTGTCTATCAGGCCCGTGTCATGGCAACCATTGGAGTGACCAGAGGACTTGGAGACCATGACCTGAAGGTCTACAACTCCAACATTTATATTAAACCTTTTCTGTCATGTGTCCCTGAGGTGAGTGGGAGGACTCACGTCAACACCAGGGATCAAGTTTGCTTTATAGAAACATGTTCATCAGGATTTATATGGCAACATTTACGATCATTATCAGTGACGATGATGTCTTTCATGTTTTCTGTTGGCCGTTTTTATACTGTGCTGCATGCGCAATAATGCATAATAAGGCTGTTTGTTGTAAGTCATTTAGTCTCCACCACTCACAAATCCTGTACGCCATCATCAATCCGGCTAGTTTCATTAGCATAGAAAATTCAGACACGCTTGAACACCTGCACACGTCAAAGATAGGTAGCTCAGCGCTTTACCTGAGAGAAGGAAGAGAGAGAGAGAGAAATGAAGAATAACAGTGAAAGCAAGCCAGAGCTATGACATGCACGCTCCTGTGGACCGTCACGTGTGTAGGAATCATATTCCTCATTTATTTCAACATGATCACCTCAAGCAGGTAGCACCAGTAGCTTGATCTACGGTGGCCTGAAGTAGGCAAAAAGTATGTCCCACTGAAAAGGGATTCATGGATAAGGATAAATATTTACCGAAATAAAAGCACAAGTTATATTATATGTTATTATTATATAATATATGCTATAAATATAAGTTCTAATATACATTTTATTTCGCTTAAAAAAAGGCTGTGCTGGTAGATGCTCTTATACTAGCCTAACTTGAAGTAAAACCCATTCTAATCATCGTCCCTAGCACTCAAAAGTCACTTTTGCTCATAGTCTTTGTCACCCGCACTTCTCAAAACAAAACTGACTCCATTGCCCATAATGCATAAATACATTTAAAAGGTACTACAAAACAAAGAATATTACAAAAATAGTCACTGTCATTATGAAGCTGATTTATTAATAAATCAGCTTCATAATGACAGTGACTATTTTTGTATTGTATGACGTTTTTTGCTTAAAATGCTGAATTACAATTGTTGTTGTGCTTTATTATTGCATATTTTTATTAAAATATAAATGACATTTATTTGCATGGTGTTATAATATTATGATAACGATGATGTTACCTTTATATTCATTCTTTTTTTATTTTATTTTATTTTGATCCACTCAACAAAACTGCAGATAGACAAGCAAAATGTGAAATACCAATTGAGAAAATTATGTAAATAGTTATCATTGTAATAATAAAATTATGTTGGGAATATAGTTTACAACTCCTGGATTAAAGATTAGCTACTTAAACTCCGGTCTGTTTGCCTCAAATGAATTTGTCTTCCTTCCACAGGTGCAGGTTTACAACCTTGAGGACAACAAGCACGGCCCAGACGACGTCCTGGTTATGGGCACAGATGGGTTGTGGGACGTGACGACAGACAGAGAAGTGGCAGATGCTGTGTCATCCTACTTATCCTGCTGCGATCCAGCCAACCCGATGAGGTAAACAGACGGCGGAGTAATCCTTTATGTTTGTGTGAGCGCTGCACCAGTTAGGTGCGACAGTTGCAGCGCGGCAGTCCGCCACTAGGGGTCGTTATGTGAGCTAGGCGGTGCATCACTGTGTGTGTGCGACCTCACAGCGGGACGTCCTGCAGTGCTCATCACTGCTTGTGCTCCTTCTCTGCAGGTACACTATGGCCGCCCAGGACCTGCTCATGAGGTCGAGAGGTGTTCTGAAGGAGCGCGGTTGGAGGCTGCCCAACGAGAAACTGGGCTCCGGAGATGACATCACTGTGTTTGTCGTCCCACTGGCAGGATACGAGTCAGCAACATGACCACATGACCACCGTAATGGGAACCACTCACTAAGGCTCCTGGAACCTACAGGGGAGACTTGACCCTGAGCCGCACCTTCATCATCCATTTAGCTGGATCCTCGATTGTCCCCTCTCTATTGGTCCGAACCAGGTCCAAATCCTTTTCTTCCGTGTCAGTTGCCGGTTTAATCCTGTCATTACAGTTTTGCTTTTGTCTTGTCAAGGCTGGCAGCTGATCAAACTGTAAAAAACTGGACTTTAGACAAAGTGTCAAGCATTCACTTGAGATAATAAAAACATGTTTTTACAAATGGGCAGCTTTCTATCAGGCTTCAGATGAACATTGAAATTTTCCAAGCTGTTAATGGTGAGCTGCTGTAGGATTGAAAATAATGCCCGTCATTACTTTTTCATTAAAATATATTACTTCACCAAAAAAAAAAATTGCCTAAGAAGATACTTTTTATATTAAAGTATAACAATATAAGTAGGCATTTTTCATAAATTAATTGAATTTTATCTTACAATTAATAATGTAGTTTAAGTTGTTTATTATTTAATTTAACCAATGTTAGACTCTAAATTATTCAAATAATTTAGTAAAAAGGGGGGAAAATGAGGCTGTATTTGCTCAATATTTATGAGAATTTTGATCTTGTAAATGCATAATATTTTCACAGGAAAAATATAAAACGAATAAATGCAGCATCAGTTGTATTATTAATTGGGAGTACTCCAGCAAGAATATGTTATGAGGTTTAGAACAATCTCATGCTCTCACGTTTTATTTCTGAAGTGAATGCTACAACCTGATCTCCTTTCGCCGAAGGATCTTGTCATAAATGTAAATGGGACAGCAGTGAAGAATGTGAGGAAACCAAAGAGGCAGAAGGATGGATCATACAAACGTCACACTGTACATTAAAGCAGCATGAATTGAAGTTACAAAAGAGGAATGGACCTTATTTTCAGCACAAGCGTCTGGTCTGTAATTCATGATTGAATGACGACACCTGAGGAACTTGAAGATCATTGCACATGCGTGTTTACATCTGCTACGATCATGGCATCTTTTTTTCTCTAACCCCTACGGAGGGAAAACTTGGTATAGTAAGATGTGATCAGCTTCACACATATGCCTTATTCATTTTAGTTTTTTTTTTTTTTCAATATATATCTATATATATATATATACATATGATGATTATCGTTCCATCACTACAAAAGGGACTCAACAAAAAGTTTGCCAGGTGTGCTTCATAAAATATCATGGTCCTTAAACATAGCATATACCTCCTTTTGTATCATTCTGTTTCACAACAATGTCATTTTGGTTATATTTTTGAGAGTTTTATTTCAAACAAAGTATTATATTTTTTTGTTTAAATCCATAGTTGAATGGCAGATTGACAGAACGAGAAATAAATTTGTAATTCCCCATCAGACTTGAGTTGTGTTTTCTCCTTCACTGAGATTTTGCGTTCATTTGTTTGTTTATGGTTCACTGTTACCCATTTCAGAGCTCATGGTGGATGAAGCCTGTGCCATATACAGAAGGTGAGAAGTTACACAAAGGGATACAATCACTAGCACATATGCCCTCACCAACGGATTATTTCTATTCTCCCATTCACTGTTGTTGTTGGTGGTGTTTTTTGTTTTTTTTTGGGATGGTGGGAGGAAACCAGAGTACCATTATTATTATTGTTCTTTTCCATTTCTGGTACCAATAAACATCTTATTTGCATGCTGTTGCTTTCTGTACGTCTTTGTTTTTTGGTGAGTGTCTTTGATGTCTTTAATGCCTTTGGTGTCTTTGCTGTTGCTGGAATTTCTCCAAGGAGGAAAAAATAAAGGAAATATAATATAATATAATATAATATAATATAATATAATATAATATAATATAATATAATATAATATAATATAATCGGATCTGATCATTAGTAGGAGTAGTAGTATTAGTATTATGAAAAGGGGGAAACGCTGCCCACTGCTAATAATCAAGTTTCGGGGTCCCCGCGGCCCTGCAGGATCCCTGTTCCACGCCCATCTTCAGTCTCCTGTTGCGCTCCTGCCTACTACCAATGACGTCACCTTTGCTGCGAGGGAATAGGAGGGGCTAGGAGAGCCTCGCGCCCACCGGTACCTCCTCTGTTAAGAGAGTCGAGGAGCCCCGGTAGATGGTGCTTAACTTTTCAGAATAAAATCAACTTTAGAGGTTTAGATTTTTATTCTTTCGACGAAAAAAAGCCTTTCTTTCTCATGAGGATCTGAGTCCCTTTGTGTCAAGCTTGTTCTTTTGGCGCTTGCTTGGGTTTGCCTTTAGGCGCTCTGGTTTCCTCCCACAGTCAGAAAAGAATCTTATGATAGTGAACGACTCTGAACTATCCATAGGTCCGAAAGGGAAGCAATAGAAGAGTCGCAGAAAGGACGAAAGGTAGGTTGTAGACAGTTGTGAGAGCCGATACCTAAAAACGTCTCTCTTCTTAATCCTGAAATGTGTACCATTTATAGAAGTCATTCACACAAACTAAAATAAATTGAATTACGATTACTAAAACAATTTTACTTTAATAACAATGCTGTGTTAAATGGAATATTCAAATAACTTTATCGTTTATTTATCGCAATCAGATTTTTTTTTCTTAAATTCCACAGATTTCTGCGCATGCGTTTCAGCAACGTTTATTTTGAAGGCCAAGACCGGAAATGCGCTGTCGCTGTCAGGGCGGTGCACGTCCGTTTGTTGCTGCTCCGCTTTTCTGAATTTAGGAAGACTGCATCAAGAAGTGAGTGTGACAGTATCCAGGACCGAGAGAAGACGACAAGTAACGTTTTTGGAGAGAACTTATCCGGCAGCAGACAGGTGAGCCGGATGCGACGAGCTTGAATTCGGAGAATGTTGTTTGTGTTTGGACAAGGTGGTGGCTGCTTCCCCTCCTCACCCGAGTTGGTCAGCCCAGCTGACGGTCTGGCGGCCAAAGTTTGCTGCTCTTACCGTCTCCGTTCGTCGTCACGGCGTGCCTTTTCTCGTCGTCTGCTTTGTTTCGTTTCATATTTCATGACGGTTGATTCGGTCTTTCCGGTTGGGACACTTTGTTCAACTGCTGCGACCTCAATACCGGAGTCCATGTGGCAAATCTCATGAGCCACTTCTGCTCCCGAGAACTCCATTAATCTCGTCATTGCTTCTAAATAGATGTCGAATATTGAAACAGTGAACCTTATTCCAGCTGTTTTTTTGTCACCAGTGAATCGTGCTTGGATCATTACAACCACTCCTTTTGAGTTTGATGACTAAAAACAATTTAGGTGGTTACCACTTGTGTGTTTGACAAACTTTCTATCCAACAAGCAGGTTTTTCCAAGTGTTGAAATAAAACGTCTGATGGTTTGCTCCACTCTTGAATAGTTCTATTTTAGTGCACAACTGACTAGTTCTGTGGGGAAACGCTGTTGCCTGCGATTCCCAGACCTCCCTTCCTGTTACCACCACAGCACACTGTTCATGAAGAAATGAGGTCTTCCCAAGCCAGAGGGATCTTCTTTTGGAGAACCCATCTTGTGCATCCTCGTAACACAACCGCAGTTGCTGTCTTTGATTCTCTGTCACCGACAGTCCAGTATGCTTTTATGAACTCTGACTATAATGTAAAAGGATCTCGTTTAAGCTTGTTAGCTCAACCCTTTGTGAGGACATGTTTGGATCATCACTTTTAATGTTTGCTGTGTAGGGATGGCTCAAAACCAGGTTTTCACATCCAAAACCGATACTTGTCACTCAAAAAGTTGTCGATAATGCTTATAGATATGAACTTCTTCAGACTGGCACCATGCCTTGAGGTTGTTCCCTACTCCTTTAGTTTTATTAAAATATATTTTTTATTAAAATATGTATTCTTTAACGGCATAAACAAAAGTACAACATTGAAAAATTATTGAAATAACTAAAGAAACAAAACGACACCTTGTTTGACAGACCATTGTAAAATCAAAACGACATTACAGCATGTCACATAAAGTGAAATTGAGGATGTTTGGACTCATTGACAGGACAGTTTCTTGCAAAAAAATCTGGTTCCGATAACCATCCCTACCCTCGTGTATTCAATATGTTACGTTTAGGTTTTGGCTCTGGCAAGCTCTGGTCTACTTGGCTGAAAGAGCATGTCACTTCCAGGAACAAAGACGGGTGAGAAGAAGAATGAAAGTTCTTTGTGCATCCTTGTTGTTTGGTGTGTGTCTTTAAAGTTTCTGTTGTCTTTGATACCTTAGTGCCTTTGCTTGTTGCGGCTGTGACACATCAAATTTCCCCTCTGTGGGGCAAATAAAAGGACATATAATCAAAAGCCGAAAGTGGAATTCTTCTAAACATCGTCTGGATGTCTAGAGCAGTGGCTCTATTCTGTGCCTGAGATGTGTACATTTACCTATAGAGATGTGAGGGATATAGCCTAGTACCTCTCATATAGTATATTTGAAATGTGAACCGTTACTCAAGCAAACAAAAAATGTAAATTATTGCTGAACTTAAAGGACCCATTAATTCCTTTTTTATGACTGTTTTTGTTTTAAATATTAAAATGAGATGTTTTGTATTGATGCGGTTTGTTTACCAAAGCATTCTTAAGTTTTACATCACCTTGTCCTTTTAATTTTGTAAATGTAAGCAAATTACATTTGCAAAATTAGTCCATTGATGTTTTGTTTTTTTTGGTCGCTATTGGTATAACTCCTGTAACATCAGACCATCCACCGGTATATGCCACATTGTTGCTACCATATTTCTTGTCCTAAATGTTGCGCCCTGAATTACCTACACAAAACCACCCCGATTTCAAAACCACTACAGCCTGTTGTTTGTCGTTTTATCTGGATGAAGAAACCAGCTGTGATTCGTTAAAGCCTGATAAAAGTCACGTGATTTGTCGATGTGCAGGTTTGTTGTTATCAGAAATCAGTCATGTTATGTCATCATGTGACAGCAAAATTGGGTGTGTGGGAGTCAGTTATCAAGTAGCTAATTCTGAACTAATCTTACTCTGAAGTAAGATTTGGTCTCTGACTCTCAACATCGTCGATCACTGACTGCCCTTCATCCCAACGCTGATATTATTCAAAGAATGGTCCAGGCTTCATTTCCTGCACTGACTTCTTTCCGCTTCATCATTTCAATGGGTGAGCCGTTGAAACTATGACTCAAATGAAAGCCACTGTGTCTAAATACGCCCAAAAAAATGAGGGCTGATCGGCTGGGAATGCTCATGCAGCTACATTCCGTCTTTAATTGATCCATCGGCCCAAAAATACCGAGCATGGTGCCACATTCCTGACCTGGCAGTGTGAGGCCAGGTGGAATAATATGCTTTTCAAGGTCAGATCCTAAATTTCATTAGTGGTTTGATTTGGTGTTGAAAAAGTTTTGTCGGACCAGTTTGTAAACTTCTGACCTAGTTTCTCTCACACTGGGGTGATGCCATTGTGTGTATGAATAATCCACTTGCTGTGTCACTTGTGTCATTAATGCAGTGGCTGATTAGTCATAAAGTATTCACACAATAACATTTTTTTTCTTGTGTTTTTTACTTCTAGCTCATGCTATTGAGAATTTGTCTTTCAGTTCATGAGAATTTAATTTGCGGCACTGCAGGTCACAAATGTCCAACTGATTCTGAGAAGCTCATTGTTTGAAGCGGGAAAAAACACACAAAAAATTATGAGTTGTTTGGCGTTAACAAAATCATAAGGCAGAACACACCCCGACAACAACCGGTGGCCTGAATCGCCTATGTATTTTTCACATCATGAAACAACTTAAAACCAACCCGCTGGACTAATATTGGATCTCTTAACTTGAATGTCGTGGCAACTATGACTATGAACTTTGCCTCGATACAGGAAAATGACTTGATAGTCCTTATCAGCTGCTGGAGGCTGAAAATGAATGAGCACTGCAGTCTGGAAATGAAGGGAGGAAAACAATAAACTTAATGACCCACTTGCGTGGCTAGAACTGATCACTTCCTCATTATCGTCTTGTCTTGTTTGTTGCTGATATTAAATGCTGAAGATCGGGCCACGCTCGGCTTGAACTGTTGCGTAACATCTGGCCCATAAGCCTTTCGGGAAAGCCTCCGTAGAGAAATAGTGTGTATATTAACCTGCAACAAATACTTGAATGCATTTCTTCTGCTTGGCTTTTAATACAATTGCAAGGGTGAATGACAAAGAAAATGTTTTATAGATTCATTTAAGTTTCCTGTATTCGTCCCAGGGTGGGGAATTTCAACGTGTCACAGCAGCCGGGTCATTCAAGTTAAATCAGAAAAATATGTCGAGGTCTATGGATCATTTGTTAAAGAAACACATTCCAAACATATGAGTTTTATTGAGGAATAAAAGAAGTCATCTTGAATTCATGTTTGTATATTTCTATTATATCTGGGAACAAGATGCACACATGTGCCACATTTCAACAGTACCAGTTCTGTTCCAGAGTGACGGGAGAATATGGACCGTATGCACTGCAGTGACTTTTTCAGTGGAGTTTATTTGGTTCTGATGGGTTCGGGACGTCCAAGAGCTAGTAGCAACCACAGCTAGTGATGAGCCTCAATGCTAGTGAAATGTCTGGAAGTCCCAAAGATGCTTGGGATCTTTTGTATCTCCTAATAGGATAAGAATTCAGAGATGTGCATCAGTCTTGACATACTCTTTCCAGGTCACATAAAATCTTGTTTGAGAATATTTAGGCAAATATCAGGTCATGATAAGTACTTGAGTTTCTAGGAATCAGAATGTCCTCCCCTGGCTGTCCTCCAGTGAAAATATGATTTTTGTACTGTTTCTTTACAAAAATAAGTAAGCAGGCGCAGGATCGTTGGTAATTTTATAACTTCAATTTTTGCTGTTAAATCCTCATCATACAGTAAAGACCCTGATTGCTGGTCTTATTAGCGACATTCACCATTTGTCAGAAGATTTTATCTGTATTTGCAAAATGTTTTTACTTGTCAAATTACTTGACATAGTTCCTGAAAGTGACATTTTGTGTAGCATTAAGGAGCTCCCACAGTGAGCATTTAATGATAATGGTATGACATTAGCTATAGTGCTCTGAGTTAAGTAGGTTAGCATCTAAGGCTAGGTTCATTTAATGAATGCTAAATGAGAGGATTTCCTCCAGCGCTTTGTAGTTAAAGTGGCCACCTTGTCAACAACAGCTCTCTGCACTGACTCAGTCCCCTATAAGCTCAACCGAAAAAAAAAAAAAATCAAATATGCAGCCTGCTATGGCAAATTTCAATTTTGGTTTCCGGCCGAAAACATGGAAACTACTACTATGACTACGACATTATACAGGCACTAACTTAGGGCGTCCTGCTGTGTTGGGATGTCCATTGTTTCATGTTCACGTCCAGGCGCCATCCTAGCTAAAAGCCTGGATGGCACTATGAGTAGGGCATTATACAGGCACTAAAAATTGGACATTTCAGGTGTCCTGCTGAGAAGAACAGACCTTGCCCTAACTATCCTCCTGTACTCCTGTCAGCATATTTACCGTATTCAAATCCAAGACAGTGACTGGATACAAGACGCTGCTTCATTTGATCAGCAAAACATCATATACTCGCTCTTGGTGCATAAATAAATCAATTTTCTGACTGACAAGTGACATAGGGAAGGTCAGCATTGGAACACAAACTACGTTTGTGAATTGAAAACATCCAATGCACTGGTCGTGTACATGATGCCTCGCTTAACTGTCTTGCGCACCTGTTAAGTTTTGTCAGCGAACACCTCTGCACTGCTTTATTTATTTCTACTTTGGGTTTCACCTGACTCTTAAATGCTGCACATCCTAGGACTGAAGTAAGGGAGTTTTGGCTCTGGGTGCCTTCTGTTGAAGGATGGCGTGCTAAGTGGCTACATGTTTTCATCCGAAGTCTCAGACCCCTGCACTGTGAGCTCACTGCAAACTGCGAAATGGTAAAGGTTTCAACTACACCAAAGTCTACCTTTTTTGGATGGATTGCTTGCTTCTCTCTATAAGTTGAGTACTATAGATACTTGGGTATCTATTAGTGCCTCAGATTAGTCATACCACAGACACACTCTTGG
Source organism: Synchiropus splendidus (assembly GCF_027744825.2). Taxonomy (NCBI): domain Eukaryota; kingdom Metazoa; phylum Chordata; class Actinopteri; order Syngnathiformes; family Callionymidae; genus Synchiropus; species Synchiropus splendidus. The sequence continues at coordinate 21,406,197 of NC_071339.1, read as the reverse complement.
TGTGGCACATCTGGAATTGTTTACTCATGGCTACCAGAGTTTGCCAGAGAAAATGAAGCGATGAGAAATGAGCAAAGGCCAAAGCCTCCTGCTTCACTGTTGTTGCCTACAGGAGTCAGACCTGGCCGGACTCACTGTAGATGTCTAGATTGTGTTGTTTGTTTCTTTCCACATAGTATCACAAGGCAGTTGTGTCTTCCTTCATGATCTATTGACCCCCAAGTCACATTCTGTGGACTTCTCTCACGCACAGAATGTTCGCTAAATATATCGGGTCACTGAGAGGTTATCAGCCCTCTGTACAAATAAGGGCAGTGTTCTTGTGTCCGTTAGAATGCGAGCACTCGCATGGGTTGCATCGCCTTTGGCAGTTGTGTTCGTGTCTCGACTCTGCTGAGGCCTGTTCAAACAGCCCAAATCTTCGTTTCGCTGAACAGGAAGTGGATTGTTTAGTTTCTGTGAGGGGAGCTGCGGCCTTGGAGCAGCCATCTCCCACTTGTTTTGGCTTGTAACCGCATCGTCTGACACTGTGGGTCCATGCTATCTGTGGAAATTCAAACTGTGATGGCTATTCTTGTTCTACGTCTATCCTGAATGACTGAATAGAATCAACACTGACATTCTTGTTTCTCGTCGACTCGCTCGGCTTCTTTTTCAGTTTTCATGACTGGCTAAAATGTATTTATAGTGATATCTCATTCTCGACCACAATCCGTCTCTCCAGAAGTGAAGAGGTGCCCGGTGCGTGTCCAGCTCTGAATGTGCGCTTCTGTGCAGTTTGGCTGTGACAAAGTCATAAACCAAGTAACGCTCTGTCCGAGACTAGCCTCATCCCTGTCCCGGCTCCAGCCCATAACAGGACATCAAACCCTGGAGTGAGAGCTCCAGCCTCGGAGGTGTGGAGAGCGAGCACCTCCCCTGTGACACTCTACCACGGTCCAGTGCGGAGACAGGAAAGGTTTTACACCTCAATATGAAGAACAAAACAGTCAGTAAATGTAGCTAATGGGACACGTCTGCATACAGAGGCTGCGTTATACACAATAACAAAGCGCGTCTTGGGCCAGCTAATTGGTCCGCCCACGTTGATTTCCGGCTTTTTTCGGGGGCGTTAGAGTTCTGGATTTTCGTTGAAAATCCGAAGCAAAAAAAATCTCGAAATTTTTGTTCAAGCTCCGATTTGTTCAAAGTCCGGGACGTTCGAAAACCGAGGTACCTTTGTACTTTTCGTTTTTTTAACCGGTTTAATCAGCATTTCATCAACAGTCATTTTTCCATTGATGCATACAGACCTAACTGAGTTTTATCGAGCATCCTGTTTTAGTTTGTTGTCCTACGATGGACCGCGGCTTCCTTTGTGATCAGGTACCGCTTTGGTCATCAGTGGTTCAATTCGTGAAACAATTTAGAAATAAAACTAAATTAACAACCAAGAACTTTTAAAAATCCAAACTCAGGCTTGCTCACATTTATCCCTCATTTCAATTTTCCATGATTTAGAATAGTATTCCTTTACTTACAATATAATTTAAAATAATATATTTTTTTAATAAATTCAAGAGTTGTCAGTTAAGTTGTTAATAATAATTATCCATTATTATTGAATTAATGAACTTATAAAATGTCTGACATTGACAGTACATTGTGTTGCATTTGCACATGAACATTTGAACCAAATTCAATTTTGGAGTTAATCGTGAAGCCTCTGAACAATGTTGGTTTGAGTCCAATGACAAACAGGAAGTTAATATTAAGTTAATATTGGATCACAGCATGATGGATGATTTACACTCACGCGTCTGCTTCGAATCTCTCGACTCGTCTTTCATTAATGATTGTTTTAATGCCTTGGTGCATCACGCTGAGAGATTTAATGTTGCTTGTAAATCTGAGCGCAGCTTTAAAATTGGCCGTGATGTCCGCCCTGACTGGAAACGCTGCCTGCAGCACTAAAAGATGGATTTGGCTCTTATAAGTGAGTGGCCTCATGAAGACCATCGCTGTCAGGATGCCGTGCCGGAGAGTGGATGAGGTGAGGAGCTAATGAGTATATGCACAGCTGCTCCCGGGCAGGTCCGCTCCACCTCATCCATCAGCTGCGCTGCGCACACGCCAGAGCAGTGCTGGGCTCTCAGGTTAACATTGTTTCTGGGCTTTTTGTGAAACAACTGAAGCTTCAACATTTGACACCTGAAGCAAGAAAAAAAGTCTTTTCTAAAACAAATCGAAATCTCTTTTTAACTTTGTGGCAATGCGTTTTGCTTACTTTACCTGTAGTTTTCTTCTTCTTCTTCTTTAGTGATGATTGTGTAGCTGCTGGTTGTTTGGGCTTATCTCTGCTTCTGTATCAGTTTTTGATAGGATCAGTCATTCAACATGAAAAGTAAGCAGTCTTCACTCTTCAAACCTGCCCGACTTATGGCCCAAAATCATTTTTATTTGAATTTCTCAATGTATTTTTGATTCACTGTAGACATTTTTGAACAAACCAGTCATTTTTGCAAACTTTAAATGTTATTACACTTGAGAAACACAAAGATGCAAAGCTACTGAGTATTTTAGAACTGGAGAAAAAGAAATACATCTTTTAGTTTTCTCTTAAGTCGACATTTTTGTGCTCAACTAAAGTAATTTGTTGTGTGCAACATGTCACTCCGAGCTCTGGAATATGGTGCTTAATATTGCCTGATGATAATATTGCAATTTCAATTTCTTTCCTTTTTTCAAAGACTTTTCATTTCCATTTATTGTCTAGTTCATGTTTCCATTTTTATGTCTTTTTTAATTCAGTCGCTTGAGTTGACTCGGGAACAAAGCTGGTTACATGATTTGCTGAACCGAGCATTTCTTCATTTCTCCTGATACTCTCTCAGTAATCCTGTTAAATAACCACAAACTCAGAAAGATTAGTGGCTAATCCCAAAACAAACCACCTTCTCCTTCTCTCTGCTCTGTTGCTAATTATTTAGTTTGCTGTTTCACAAGCTGTTCAGCAGCTCCTGGATTCTTGTCTCCTCTGCAGACTCCAAAGAGGGCGGAGCTTCCTGACAGCACATTCCTTCGTGTCCCAGCCTGTTTCCCTCCCCTCACATTCCCCTTCACCATTCTCATTGTAGTTTAGTAGTATGTATTTCAGATCGGCGGTGAAGGCTCAACGCAAAGTGCAGGTCTGGAAGCACCTCAAAGAAAGTGTCACATGAAAACTTGCAAACATTCTGAACACAAGAATGTCGTTTATGTATTAGTGATACTGATATTATCTTCCTAGCTGACAATGATCATGCTTCTTGTCAAAACGAAAATGTTTGGTTGGCTTCTGACGGACTTTTCGGGGGAACCCCCCGCTCTCTTGTTTCTGTGACAGAGATGGCAGCAATCCGGAAGAAGTTGGTGATCGTCGGGGATGGAGCTTGTGGGAAAACCTGCCTCCTCATTGTGTTCAGTAAAGACCAGTTTCCGGAAGTCTACGTCCCAACAGTATTTGAGAACTACATCGCTGACATCGAAGTGGATGGAAAACAGGTTTGTGATCCAGAGGTCTTCACCATGGCTTCAACAAAAAATTCTGTCAGAAACACTAAGTATATAAGAGTATATGTTTTATTACAATTGTGTTCTGCTTCTAAAGATATTATGTGACATTGCTGTGGTTGTCGTGTCATGGAGCATCTTTCTTTTTTATGCGGCTGCTCATTTTTCAATTTGTTTCACACATTTGCTTAGCAGTTAGCTTACTAGTGAGCATAGGCAAACAGCAGTCTGAGGAAATAATGAATCGGACAATGCTGTTACTGTCCTGGAGCTTTTGTGAAAAATTAAAATAAAATGGATATGAGACACTTTCAACTTTAGATTAAAGTTGAAAGATTATTCTGATGAACATTTACGTTCAGCTCTTTGGACATGACAGCCAAGTACATTTACCCAATCCAATTGTCATTTTTTAGCCAGGTGGCTAACAAGCCTGATATTGTTTCACAGTCCGTACATATGGTTGAATCAGGAATTTAACATGAGCTAGGTTGCACATTCAAATTAGTTTTTGGCTCGAAATCGAAAGCAAAACAATGCTTGAAGACTGCATCAATACAAATGCTTCACTGTTCACAGATTAAATAGGTTTAAGAATCCAACCGATCCAGTCGGCGCGTGTTTGTGTGTGAATCGATTATTTAGAGGACAAGGGTCGGTTCTTAACTGCGAGAGCTTGTTTTGTCAAAAGGTTTTGTTCCCTTGCGTCGGTCACCGCCGCAGGATCGCCAGTTGGCAAAACAGGAAATTACTCTACTTCCCAGCTTCCTGCTCAGACGGGGAAGGGGGATCCCAGCGGACCCTAAATGTCTCTCATTTCCTGTCCTGGTTGCTCTGAGAGGACGATCTGAGGGCGGCTAAAACGAACAGAAGGAGCAATCTAAACATGTGGCTGCTAATATCATCGTAAATAATAATTGTCCGCACAACAGGAAATGGGCTGTTACGCAACATTATTTTGGGAGCCTTCAGTGGTGCTATAAATAGCCTTTGTTGCTCTTTTCTTTCCAAATCTGCTGTTTAAAATCATGCCTGTGGAGGACAGAAACGCTCCAGCCTCAGCTGCCGCCTCCCACCCGCTGCCTCTGCAGACCTCTATTTTGGGACGGCCGCCCGTGTTCTCTGTGGGCACTGCCCAAGAGTTTGTTGTTAAGGAGGGTTCCATTAGTGTTGCCCAAGTTCCCGCTCACTTTGTGATGGAGCACGCTGTGCCAGCGCGGGTTTGAGGCGGGCTGTTGGTTTCCCGTGCAGCACCAGAAGGTATCTGTTTTGATGCCTGCTAATCTTCCACTTCCCCTAATTGAATTACTCAAGTGGCAGGATGGGATGCGTCCAGAGCTCAGGTAGTTTTCCACGGCTCCTACCAGCGCACTTAGGAAGCTGATGAGCTCATCCGCTGGGGGAAGTACCTGTTTGCCATTTCACAGTGTAAAAGAAAAACAGTAGGCCTATGTTGTTAATCTACATCTTGAGCTGAATGAAGTGCTGTTAAACAGCAGAAGAGACTATTTGCTAACCTGACACCGACTCAGAAAACGAAAGAGGATGTGTGTCGGAACAGTGTCAACAGGTTTTTACCAGTTTCACAAAACGTAAACAAAGTTTGTTTCTTTTTTTGTCACTTCTTATTGCTGTCTCTCTCTGTGATTTTACTTTTGTTAGTCTTACTGAAGTTACCTTTGCCTAAGAATACTTTCTATGTATTTTTCTGAAAACCAAGCATTCAAACCATCTACTGGTAGTTACAGTCTTAAATCATGAAATCTATAAATTGCACAGTAAAATAGCATCATCTCTGTGACTGAGGTTTGCAATGCTGGCGGTTATGGTTAGGGGTTGCAAATGTGCAATGTGCAGATGATGGAAGTGAGTATTTCTTTTTTTTCTGCTTTTCGCGTGCTGCACATCTTCTTCACTTGGTTATTGAGTCACTTGCCGAGCCCAAGGTGACTCTGCGATTCATTACTTGACTGTGTCCTGCCCGCTGATTGGCTCTGAGGGCATGAAGCCAGTGATACGGTGCTTCTTTTCCTGTGTGTGGGTCCATAGCTGCGACTGAATATTGTGAAACACCCTTTCACCAATTGCGTGTCTCAGGAGTCAGCTGATTGGCTGTTGCTTGTTCTTGCTGACACCTCATTGGTTAAACTGGGTGTGCTTGATCGTTTGAAACAGCAACATGCACCTCCCCTGACCTGTTACTGTCAATATCAGATACTCTACAGCAGTGGTTCTTTACCTTGTTGGAGGCACCGAACCCCACCAGTTTCATATGCTCATTCACCGAACCCTTCTTTAGTAAAAATTAAATATGATTTTTTTTACTGGTGCACAAAATGAATTGTGCATTAATATCAACTTGTTCAAATAACAAAACCAACACAGCGGACCGGTAGGAAATCTCAGAGCAGGACGCTTTCAATGACTGTGCCCACTAACTGCAGACTAGACTGAGGGGTGGACCTCTGCAGCGGAGGCTCCACCGAACCCCTGAGACCGACTCACCGAACCCCTAGGGTTCGATCGAACCCAGGTTAAGAACCACTGCTCTACAGGATGATTCTGACAGTGAGGTCACAGTAAGAAGACTTGAAAACTGAAACTGGGATGATAACCGTGTGAAATGATTCTGTTTTTGATAAATGTAATCAGTCTAAATCTCAGAAAAAAATGCCCATATTTGGATTGTCTAATCATCTTTGTTTCGTTTACTGTGGGGCAAGCCAGCGTCCTTGGTTGTGATTCCAGCTGTTTGCAGTGTTTCCTTGTGGGAGTCACAGTAGCTCTCCCAAGTGTTTATATAGTGAATATCAGTATTCTGCAGACTAACCCTGGATAGGTTTGTTGGTTAGAGAGAGAGGGAGAGAGAGAGGCGACTGACCTGAGCGGCTTGTTAATAAATGAAAGCGGTCTGTGGAGTTGGCAGGCGCAGTGCTTTGTGGGGTTTGTAATTGTGATTTGTTTTGTGGTCTGTGTCTCACCGCACCACGTACAAATGACACACAGGCAAATTGTGGAAGTGAAATTCTTGTAACCGCCACGACTGACACCAATAATGCTGAGCATGTCGCGCCATCATTGATTGACCAACACTGAATACTACCTACGTATTCGAGAGTTTGCTGACAAGTGTGTAGCAACAGCAGTGAGAAACTCCATATCTGAGCCTCAAGTCTCACTGGAGGTCATCTCTAACAGATATTTGGGAATGATTCCTTCAATCACACCTCCCTATGAAGCTCCTGCTTCTCCTTGGTCAATGGAATGAATGAGTGTTTTGGGTCCAGGTGGAGCTGGCTCTCTGGGATACTGCAGGACAAGAGGACTACGACAGGCTGAGGCCGCTTTCATACCCTGACACGGATGTCATCCTCATGTGCTTCTCCATCGACAGCCCAGACAGTTTAGGTAAGTAGCATTCCTCACGGAAATAAAAAAAATGGTTGCGTTTGATTTCCTTCGGACTCGCGCAGTTTCTCTGGCGCTGACCTGGTCAGTGTCAATTGTAGACAGAATCATTTTTACATGCAGCTGTGTTGGTTTCACATACAGGAAAGCACATCATACAATTGTGCATTGTTTCTGTGGCGTTAAAAAAAGCCAAAGAGGAAACGGATGACCTCGCAGGACCCAATACAAAACATTCCAGATTTATGATGACTGAGAATTAAGCTTTCCTTAAAAACATGTTTACATTCTTCCTAATGATGTCCGACTGGCGGCCTGCTTGGGGATGCAGATCATGTTGGAGAGATCGTCTCTTTATTGTCCTGGGAACATCATAACATTCCCAAATGTGGAGCTCCTGGACCTATTTCTGAGATTGACCTCGCCTGACCTTGCAGGGTTTCTGCTAGGATTTTTTTTTTGAAAAAAAAGAACTTCAGTGAAAGACATGCTGAAAACAACCATTTTGTGTCCACCTCCATGATGTGTTATGTGTTACCCTTTGTTTCAATGTTTCCACTTTGGTTAAATTCATTTGATCACATGAGATTTCATCTTATAAAAAGAGATTTTTTTTTTTGATGACATGGCACCTCTTATTGACGCCGTGGCGGTGCCAGAGCTTGCTTACATGTAGCTGACACCCTTCCGTGGGTATGTAGGCAACTATGTGATTAATTGAACTGTAGTTTTCACTGAATATTTATGCTTTGACTTTTCATAAACTAAAGCCGTCAAACTTTGTCTAAACTAACCTCGAAACGTTGAACTGGTTTGGAAAACACTTTCATATGAATGAAGTGTTGTTGGGAGGGGGAGGCGGTGGGGGATGTTTTGATAAACTTCCGCTGTGAGTCGGACACACAAGTTTAAAGTGGAAATCAACAGTTCATCTTATCAAGCAGTTCATCTCTGGTCTTGACGTCCTGATGGGAACGAGGACTTGCGCCTCTAAAAACATCTCTGCCTTCAGGCGCCTGTGATCCGAGCTGCGATCCATCATGAGAGAGGCGTAGCAACTCTTTTTATAGTCCCTCTTCAGAGGGTTTTTGGCTCATTCTGCGGCTTCTTCTCTCCCGGGACAGAAAATATTCCTGAGAAGTGGACGCCCGAGGTGAAACACTTCTGTCCCAATGTTCCCATCATCCTGGTAGGCAACAAGAAAGACCTGAGAAACGACGAGCACACACGCAGAGAGCTGGCCAAAATGAAGCAGGTACCTGCTTACTTTGCTTGATGGATGAGGAGAAAACATTTGTAAGTCACTCCGACAACTTGACCTCAAAACCCTCTTCTGTGTTACAGGAGCCGGTCAAGACTGAAGAAGGCCGGGACATGGCCAACCGGATCAGCGCTTTCGGCTACCTGGAATGCTCGGCCAAGACCAAGGATGGCGTCCGGGAAGTCTTTGAGATGGCCACCAGGGCGGCGCTGCAGGTCCGCAAGCGCAAGAAGAGGAGCGGCTGCACACTCTTGTGAGCCCAAGCTGTCACCATTTAACCAACTGACCAGTACGAAACAACACACACACACACACACGAGAAGGACTGACCCTCTGACCAAACGGCTTGTTTGTACTGTAAACCAATCCTGTTTAGGAACTGTCGATGTTACCACTGTTTAGATTAGTGTTGATTTTGTTTTCTAATTCTGTCTTAGGTTGTTTGTATGTAACGCCACACTTTTGTCTGTCAGCATCTTAATTCTGATCCGTGGATGGAGAAGGAAATTCTAATTTGGCAGTAAGACGCTCGTGCCTTTGTTGTTTTGAGTTTGCTCGGCACCGGGGGAGCAAAACGGTCCTTGTTCTATGGTAGTTGGTCTTGAATATACGTTTCACCAACGAGCACACAAGTTCTGTCAAACATGAACTGAGCATCGCCAGATGTGAACACAGCCACGTTGATGTCATCTGTGCACAACAGGAGTTGGAGTTCACCTGCGTGATGCCGCACAACCGGTCGGTCTGTTCTCAGTTCTCGTCTGAGCCGCTTGGCGTGTTCATAACAACATTCTCCGCATGTCTCTTGAGAGGCAGCGCTTTGTCCCACCCGGTGCCATGGCTGGTTCCCCTCACCTCCAGATGACAAATTGAAAAATTGACTGACCTGACAAGAAATCGATGAGACATGCAGCAGACTTGATCTCACTCTCGTCCGCTTCTTTTTGTGTCCGATATTTAAACAGAATTAGAAAACACTGCTCTATACCGCTACTGCTGTTCCTTCACTCACTGCACAGGTCACGTTTGAGATCCAGTCGCCAACACATCTTCAGGAACTCGTAATCTACTGGCGCACACCCACTGGTGCATTCACTGACCTCGCTATTCAATACGTCGATTGAAAATAAACGCTGTGTGATCAATTGTGAATGTAAGAGTGGAAATAAAACCAAAACTGAATTGAACATTCTTGATTTTGGATTCGACTTCTTCATGTGTTTGGAAGTGTGTGTTTCAACACCACTTGAGATTCTCACTCATAGGTCAGTCCAGTGGTGTGTTCGCTGACCAACCCCAATCAGTTGTGGTTATTCCAAACTATAAATTCAAGTTGGATTTTTTTTTCAGTCTTTTTTTACACAGTGATTTCCAAACAGAAGTGCATTTAAACTTGTGTCATAAGGTTGTCAACACATTTGAAAGTATTGATACTGTCAAACTATTATCCATATCTGAGACCCAAAATACAGATATCACGCACTCACATTTAGTATTCTATATATGTAGCATGAGCATACGTACAGACTCACGAATCTAAAACCGGTCCTGAACTGAGTTGGCATAAGGTCAGTCTTTTAGGAGTGTCAATACCATTTGTATACGTTTCATGTTCAGTGAATGATAACATAAAACCTTACTCACCTGTTTTTCTTCTTGTATAACTATATCACTAAGTCTAATGATAGTTCAATATTAAATGACTCTAGGGTGGTGTTTCATGCTTTCAAGAACCGCATCAGTAATCTGACAGACGCTCCAAACTAAAACATGAAATGATCATCGGATCATTTGTCTTCCTGTTGATCGTACTGAGGGTCAGCAGGGGCACGGAACGCTGCTGCTTCTGTGTGCGCGCTTAGCCAAAGCTGCAAGATGCATGAGGACTTCAAATACACAAATGTGAGGACGGCTTTACGCTCAGTGTTGTGCAACGTATTGCTCCTCATTCTGTAGATGGAGAGGGATTTCTATGATTAAGGCGCATTGTTATCAGCGCTTTGTAAACAAGACAGTGTTGTAGTGAATGTTTTGATCACATGATGAACATTGGTAATAAACTATTTTTGAGACAAGAGCTGCAGCTCCACTGCTCATTTGTTCTCTCAATCGAAGCAATTTTATGCAACTCTTTATCTGTTGGTATAATGCGTTTATTTTGGGGTTTTTTTTGTGGACAGAAAATGGAAGACGCATTTAACTGCAGCATAACAGTTATCCATTATTCTGTTATCTGACGTGATAACACAGTTTTGTCTGAGCTTTTCTATGCACAGCTCATACATTAAATATGATTGCGTTTGCTGCATGTACATCAATTAGTTTCATTTCTTTTTTGTTCCCCTTTCCCACTTCGACTACAAATCTCGGTATAGCAGCAAACATCATCCGTCGAACACGAGGAGCCGAGTCCTGATGTCATCTGCTCTCACCTTTAATCATTCCGACCCTCCGGCAGCAGTCTATAGCTGCTGTATCGCTGACCTCATACATGTTCTGCACCACTCTTATTCTACAAACGTCCTCGCACGGTACCACACTTCCTCTTCAGGAACTCCAGAATGAGCGCTTTTTTACCCCCTTAAGTGCAGTTGCGCAAAGTCAGCACTAGGGGTCGCCAATATGCATGTTGTGAAAAGTAACCTCATTCAGTCAAAAATGTTAAGGGGACGATTAATGGGAACTTTGGGAAGAATTTTTTTTTAATCAAATCCATCTTCATCAGTTCCGTCAACTGTGAGTGGCACAGCCTGCCACTGAAATCCCTCAGTTTGGGAGACTGATCAACCCTGGGATCTGGATTGTTGTGTCCGTGATGCTGGTGAACCTTCACTTCCTTCCATCTGTAGAAATGATCATAGTATTACGATTATCCCTGTCCATCAATAGCTGCAACTTCAGGTAAGTACAAAACGTTACAAATGCCATGCCTGTAATACTATGTCATGCGACTCACAAACCAAGGAGAAGGCATTGTCAGCAGAAAGTGCTAGTGTCAATAGATGCAAGAATGAGGTCGCAAACTTTCCCTATACAATTAAAATCTATTTTTTGTGTTTGTCTTTTTCTCTGGAGTGTCGACAAGGTAAGTGCCTTAAATATAAAGCCCTCCAAAGAACCCTGAATTTGGAATACCAGAAGAATAAGTTAAACTTTAAGGACCTAAATATCAGCGCGCACCATTTTGTAAAAGTGAAGTGAGTGATTGACATTGGGGCGTGAAGCCGTATGTAGATTTGGACATATATGGGCATGCTGTGACAGAATGTTGGTTCAGCAGCTGCTGAAGTTGCAGACATGTTGGTTAACCTCTAACCTTTGCTCTTCAAATGACAGCAGGGAGCAGTTCTTCAGAGGTACAATCATTACAACTGCACGTACAACAGTTACTCTAAGTTCACATTCAGAAATGAACCTAAATACCCACTTGTCAAACTCCTTCAGATCTCACTTCCTGTTTCTTTAGATAACCCAGACTGACTGTCTATTCTGGCGCACTTCACTGTCTCTGTCATTTTCAACTGAGAAAACTTTTGTTTCAAATCCAAATGCTGCTGGAGTATAATCGGCATCAGAGTATATATATATATATATATATATATATATATATATATTTGGAGCATCATTAACTATTGATTCTTTAATGATGTAACATTTACATTTAGCTATGACACTTGCCACCTTACAACAGTTTTTATAGTAATAGTTATATTGACAATCTTGAAATATATGATCAAATATATAGTTAAATAAGGGCATAATGTCATGGCATAATTAGTATTTTCCAATTTTCCTCTTTGTTTTATATCGTTAAATTTAGAAAAAAAAAAGTATGCTGGTTTGTATGAGCCCTGTGATGTACTGGCCCCCTGTCTAGGGTGTCAGCCGCTGCTGGTGCCGAGCAGCTGGGAGCAGCTCCAGCCTCCCATGTGATGGGTAAAAGCAGAAGACACTGAACATCAATTTGACAGCACTTACTGAGAACCACGGCCTCTGACTTCTTGTTCCTCATCCCCGATCTCACACACCCAAAAACTACTGAATGTTGGTGCAACAGTTTTATTTCACGAATAATAAATGTACTTACAGTTTGTATAAAAAATATAGCAAAAGCTGAAGGCAAACTGTCAGAGGAACACAGAAACTTTTACAGTCCAGGGAGGAGGTTAGAGGAGGAACCACCGAAAGTCTCTCTGAGGAAAACAAAGATTGAGTAAAGAACTGAAAGACAGAGGAAGAGGAGATTTTTTTTCTTTTGGCTACAACTCTGCATCCAGAGAGATGTATAAATAGAACTACTGAATCACGAGCTTGTCGTTTGCTGCCGTCAAGTTTCTCCAGTTGGTGACACGTTCATTTGCATATCTGTTCAAAACTATGGAGGTATGGGAAGTTCTGGACGATCAAGTCAAATAGAGAGAATCAACGTTAGTTACTAGGTGACCTTTCAAGCGTTTACAGCTAAACCACTAAGGGGTCCGAAATTAAGACAAGTGTTGTGAGAAAGGTTTAAGAATAATTGACACGTGTGACAGCTATGCCACTTGTTTGTTTCCATTTTGGAGGGTGCAAATAAGAAGAGGGGCGCACTTGTCTGAGAGATTCATGGTGTTGCATTTGAAAGAGACTCAATTGGAGTAATGTGACGACGCTGGCATCTCCTTGCCGATCTTGTAGCTGAGAATCTTGTTCCAGTCGATCTTGGTGCGGGTGACCGGCAGCTGTCTGCGTAAGGCTTTGAACGTGGTGTCCGACATGGTCTGGTAGTTCTCAGTGATGGCCATCTGTGAAGAGGTGTGTCAGAACAGAGCCAGAGCAGACAGCGGAACAGCCCCAAAGCGTCGGAACCTCACCTGGTATGCATTCTCTGCTTCCTCAATGATTCTGACAAACTCCTTGGCTGTCTGGGTCTCGTTCTTGAAGGTGGAATGAGAAGAGTTTGGATTAAAATTTAAACAACTTCATGCCGCTTTTTGTCCATCGAGGGTTCAGTCTCATTTACAAATTCAGTCAATAATTAAAAAAAACAATATCAAGTCACATCAGCAGGGGGCAGTAATGTAAGACTCCACACCAACCTCTTCTATCTCCAACCCTCTCTGTCCAACATTCCCTCACAAACTTGTCCATCCTTTGTCACTCACAATGAAAACACCAGTGCATCACTGACCTAATACATGCACCTGACTCTACAAACTTCCTCGAAGAGGACCACACTTCCTCTTTAGTCTGGGCTTTCTCTTAGATCTACAAAGACACTTACTGATCTTAAAGGCAAACAACAGATCAAGCGTGCTCCATCAACTTACCTTTCACAAATGAAGCACATTGTGATAGGAATATTGAAATATGGGGAAGGCATTTCCAAAATGGACAGAATGCCGAGTTATATGAGGCAAGGATCAGGGAACACTTACACTGATGGTCAGAGGTTCCTGTATGTCTTTATGACTGACCAACTGCACGTTTCCGTCCTCGTAGTAATGTACCTGCACAAGAAAAATGCAACACAGCTTGAGGAAAAGCCCCTAAATACTCAATGATTTATACACTCGTGAGTCACATGACTTCTGCCAGACTTAGTAAAAGTATATAAATGATAATGACAAATCGTAACATTGTCTAAAAGTAGGTCTCCGAAATTCTTCATCTCATGATAGTGACATGAAACGATTCCCACCTGAACTTTCAAGACTCCAACCACTTGGGCTGTCGACTGTGAGACACTGAACTTCCACTCAGACCTGCAGCGTCCGTTCCTGCAACACAGTTGGTCGTTGACTCACAGCACCAGCCTCGGAACAGTTTAGCCAGCAGGCTGACATTGGAATTTACCAGAAGTTTTTCGGCTCAAACTGATGGCCTTCGATACAGGCGATGACAGTCTGCTGGCCATCAACCGTTTTCCCGTAAACCTGTCAAGGAGTGTGTGTATGTGTGAGATGATGGTTTGTAATCCAACACTGCGGATGTTCAAGTTTCTTACAGAGCAGACTCCATTGGGGTAGTGCTCCTTAACATAGGCGCGAACAGCAGAATCGCAAGCCTCAGTCCAGGACCTGAGGGACGCCTCGCCCTCGTGAGGTCTGGGGTCGGAAGCTTCCTTTCTCAGGTGGTCGAACCGGAAGGAGATCTTGTTGTGAGGGTCGTGAAAGCGGCCGTTACCCAAGTTCCCATGATCTGTTATCAGCACCTTTACACAAAACAAGGGTGTTAACTAAACGTAGCTTATTTGTTAAAATGTCCATTAAACAGACCTGGTCTTCGTATCCATCAATTTTGGCTCGGGTGAACTGATCCATATTGTACTGCGCGAAGGACCTGGATCAGAAAAAGGAAAAAGTTGCTGGCGAATGAAAAGACATTTGGTTCTAAAGATCAGCTTTAAGGAGACTCACTGAGCCGCCCCCTCTCTGAGGAGGTTATCATTGTTGAGCAGGACCCGCACATCTTAAAGAGAAGAAATCATATTCAATAAAAAAAAAAAATCTCAGTTCATACAGAATGTGGACGACGGCAAAGTCTCACCATTGAACACTTCGTTGAATTCTCCTGGAGGAGCGTGGATTACAAAATTGGCTGCGATGCGAATCTGAAAAAACAAAAATAATAATAAATGTAGGATCAGTAATAACAATTGCATTTCATGGGTCACCTCAGACCACCATGAAGCAATCTTCTAATTCATGAATGCTTTCAAAACATTGGGAGAAAATGGCACCCCTAACCAGCAACCAGGACTGTGCTCATAGCTTTTTGTTGCAAGCAAGTAGAGGGGCTGAAAACAGTGGTGATTTGAGACAATGCCAGGTTTCTGTGTTACATTTGTGTTGTATCTTTAGATTAATTCCGATGGACCAACTGTTAGCATAGACAGTTGCAGCAAATCTGCAGGGAAGCTAACGTCAGTGGAGAGTGTAATTTCTTCGCCTCTGGGCGAATGACTATAGCCACTCCTTGGATGGAGAGACAGAGGCTGTTGTCCAACTCTTTTCTTAGCAGCATCTGTAAGCAAGGGGTGTCAGAGCGTGCCGAGTGAGAAGGCTCGGGACAAAAATGCTCTGATGCTAAGAAAACAGCAAGCCAGCGATGACCATTCCCCACTTGACAGACTGGAGACTTGAGGCCCTGTTGGTTGCTGTCATCATGAGTCAGCAGTACACATACATACAGCAAACCTGAGGCGACCTTGTGGGCTGAAAATTGAGGGCATACAGGATGATCTTGGTCTCAGATTAGACTGACAGAGAAAGCGGTACAAAGAGATCCACAGTTTTACTACAATAACAGCAGGAGGTGGTGACATTGGATCGTGACAATGTCTCTGGCAGACAGACAGTTGTTGAGTCTTTAGGCTGCAACTGTATTTGACCTACAAATGATGGTCTGTCCAGCTGGTAGGATAAAAGGAACGTCACAATGTCTAACCCAGATTATGTTTGCACAAAGCTTCCGGAGTCATTTAAGACAGTTAAGTCAACCAAAACGATCAGTAAATGATGTATTAAGCACTTATCGGGGATGGCGACGGGCTGCGAGGTGTATAAGGATGGACAGGTTGTGTAGACATCATAACATTCCGAATAAAGTCAATGTTGGACCCTACCTGATACACTTTGTAACCTGTCACAGAAACCTACGTACAAAACATGTCTTTTTTTCTCAAGATTACACTTAATATACATTTGTTTACCACAGAACAAAACATTTGGCAGGAAACCTACCGTCAAGAATACAACTTCGATGCTTTGTAAATTAATCCACAGTAGAAAACAAATATATAATCCATATATCGGCGTGGGAAATCAGCCACAGTTGTGAACATTACGTGCAGACAAAAGAAAAAACATGAGGATAAGCGATCAAACCTGCATTCCATCAGTCTGTGGAATGCTGTCTTTTCTGACATGTAACAGCAGGAAGAGCCACAGCACACACTTCAAGCCCCAACAAGAGCGCAGTCAAACCGACGGAAAAGAATGCAAAGGGCACACACTTTAAGACGTAAATGTGAAGTACATCAAAGGGATGCCTGATTCCGACTCTGACATGGCATGTTGTCACAGCTTTATCGGCCGCATACGAGACAAACTCCAGCAGACTGGGTGTGGGTGGATGCGCTGTCATTGACCAACACTGTAAATGCAGGAAGTAGCTCGACTTCCTTCGCTTTATAGCATTAGCCCTCAACTTCATTACGAGCTGATAAACATCAACGGTGAAAGGGCGGCGCATTTTATGAGCGTTCGGTTGAAAGCAAAGGTCAAATAGAAACGGTTTTATCCCGAGGAACAACATATGGATCAGTCGGTTCAACTGTCAAACACATCACTGCCTCGGCTAAGCTAGCTCCGGTAGCAGGTAACAAAAACAGCGCTCTTGCACACCGGGGCGCAGCGTAAAATGCCTTCGCGGTTACCAGTAAATGCAAATATAGCTGTGATTTATCACGACTGTTAATGTGTCGATACCTTCTCCTCTTCGCCGAGCTCGTCGAATTCTGCCATCTTGCCGTATGAGACGTTAACAAAGCGACTGTGGGTGTTGCCAAGTATGTTGAGTCTCCTCCCTGCAAATGACAGTTGTCGCTGCCCTGTTAGTTGATGCGGGAAAAGCGTGTGATCTGGCAACCCGATTCCTTTCGCGTTGGGTAGGATGAGGAAACAATACTCTGGATTTGAAGATATATCTCAGTAAAATTAGGAAAAAAATACAAAATATTGACTATGATAGCCATATGCTCTTTCCATCTAACGAACACATGGCTCTCGGTTGTGTTAAATTAATCATTATGAACAGCGAAATTCATAAACGACACCTCTATCGCCTTAAAATATAATTTGAGTAGATTGGTATCATATTACAACTGTCTCAACTATTTTACGCATCATTGTTAGATTTATCGTTCGCTGTATTTTTTATATGCAGTTACAGATTGTGGCCACTAGAAGTGATGGTGGTCGTGTACACTGGTTAGCGGTAACCACTGTACTATTCAAAGCAAGAAGAAGAAGCATTGTGCGGCTAAGCCGTCGCCGACGTTCTGGCTTGTTGATGTAAGTGAATTAAAGCAGTTTTTCCTGCGTTTTTTGGTGAGAAATGTTGTACACGACGGTGCTTTGAAACACACTAAATTGCTGCGTTGCAGAGTGTTGCATTTGCCTCCGTGTATCGATGAGGTCGAATCGAGGGAAGCTAACGCGAATTAGCTTCTAGCACGTCATCAATTCCCTGTGCAGTGTGTTTCCGCACGGTTCAGGTGGATGTAGGGCCATTTTAGCCCACCGTTGAAGCGACCGACCCGTTATTTTGACTGCATTTCCTAAATTCTGTTGTCAGTTGAAAGTGCGACATTGCAGACAGGCGCGACGTTATAGTCTGTGGACTCCATATTGAATTGTTGGCCACCAAACGTTGGCAGGGACCAGTTGTGATATGACAGCGCGTGGTGATATGAAAGTAACCTTCCGTTCTGTGCTTCTTCTCCTTTTGAAGTTTATTAAATTCCCTTTGTTTGCCTCTCCGTAGACTCCTGCGAACCCGAACAATCCACGAGCAGCTCTCCCAGGTTCCTGTCTAGGTAAGAAGCTGGTTGTTAAGCAGCATCAGTAAATAATGAGGCGAAATAAGTCTATATGCCTTATATGAGCTTCATATTGTCCTACACATTGCTCCACTCAAATCCAGAATACCGTTTGGAGGGAAAGGCCTTGAACATGTGTCATAATTCAGCAGGGGTCAAAATAACAGGTGTACTTGTGCACCGGCTAAAACACCCCTTTGTGTTTCACATTTGCACATTGCTTCTTCTTGTGTTCTTGATATTTCAACTGTATGAAAAAGTTTGTTTGCGGGCAAATTACAGTTTTAATTTCTCCAACTTTTACTTCCCATACCCTGCTCATCCACGGATCTTTCTTTTCCCTCCACAATGAGCAGTCAACCACTAGTGAAATAATGGCTAATACCCAGGAAACAGCTCACAAGCCATCAAAACATAGAACTATTCACATGTCTATTTTTTCTAAATTCTGATGTGAAAGTGGGTTAAACTTAATTTTACGAAACATTGTGGCTTCATGCAGCCCCTAGTTAGCCCTATTTGCCTACCAAAGTTGAGGAAGAAGGGAAGCTGTGGGGTCATGTTCATGACACGGAGCACCTTCAACACTTCAGACATTGCGATGCTCTAACTTAACTCATTTATAATGAACTGCCTGCATTTTTTACATGTCTTTTGTGTTATTACAGTTTTTAAAGTATTGTTTGCGATGAACAAACATGCATGAGTGACAACAATAATAGCAAACCAACTTGTTTGTCGGGTCTGAGGTGGTTACGCCATTATAATATACAGGTATGTGTGTGTGGAATAACATATGATTGGCGGATATAAGATTTGTTTTTTCGTCTGAGCTTGTAGTGGTTCATAATAATATAGACCGGTTCATAAAATTACCTGTTATGTCGTGCACCCATTTTTTTCCTGGTCCCACCAGTGCATCTGATCTCAAAAATCTATTTCGACTCCTGACACATTGTTTTGTAGTTACCCATTGTTTTCTCTTATAACCTCAAGTAATCGCTCTGGTAATATGGTTTTTTTATACCTGCTTCCACATATTAAAAAATGTGTCGATGATTAAAACGGTTTGGTGTTCAATTTCGCTTGGCGTTGCTATACGTTTTTTATGCATGCAGTATAATATTCAAATACCCTTTGCGGTTGAACATAAGAATTATACACAGTAGTAATATGCAATTTATCTTCAAGAATTGCGGCAGTATGACATGATGGTTTACTGTGGTCTGCACAAAGTGCTGTCTAACTATGCTGAAGTGTTAGAATTTAACAGTTTATTATGTTTCCAAAGCCAAACACATGCAACACTATTTAAGTGTAGTAACGTCCTTTTGTCTTTTTGAATGTCTACTAATACAAAGTATGTTGTTAATTAGAGGTGGACTGATGACCTCTGTGGTAATATTTACTGCAGCGTCATGGTTTCAGCTGTGCGTGATCAGCTGCAATCCACGTTTGTATTCTACATCAGTGTTTCACTCTTCCAGAAAACCGAGTTATGTATGATGTTCTAGTTGAAACTTTGCTTCTGACAAATGGGTAAGGCACGTTGGTGGAATTCACATTCCCAGTGTGACGTGTGAAGATGCTACCGCACAAAGAAGCTCTGGTGTATGAATTGCAGTGTGAACTGCTATGAGGATAGATGATGTCTTCAAGAAGACAACGTCAGCTTACGGATGATGGACACCACAATTAACGCTAACAAAAGAATTGCTGATGCTAATAATGTTGCTGCAACGAGAAGTCATCTTTCTATTCTTCTGACTGTAACAAGGGAGTGGTTCTGTGATTCCTTTTTACATTTAAACAAACCTCTCAAGAAATCCATCCATTACATATCAAATTTTTGATGATGATGACAATTTTCATCCACAGCCAATGAACCCTTTTCATGTGTTCATTCACGTTGGACCAAATGAACAGTTTGGTCCACCGTCACCCTTCTGTGATTTATGCAACAGCGCTGGATCTCATGAGTTGTCGTCGTCGTCGCGGTGGCATTTTCATTGCGTTCATTTGGCTTTTGAACTATACCCTTTGATCTGGAGGAGAATTTGACCTCTTTTGTGACTCATTGACATTTTCAGGACCTTTGGTGACAACTAAGTCACTTTTCAACGAACCAAGCGCTTGTGCATTTGAACGATAAGAAGCAAGACTGGAATTGAGACATGTCCCGCCGAAGGAGTCGAAGCCCCTCCCCATCGCGTTTTTCACGCAGCTGCAGCAGCAACAACCCTCGGGATTTGGAGAGGAGGCTTTTTGTTGGAAATTTGCCGTCATCTGACATGGCCAAGAAAGATCTGGAAGAGATATTCACCCCATATGGGAAAGTCGTTGGTCAGTAAACACACCTTTTAAGTCCTTCTCTGATCCTCTGCACCTTTGTATGACAAAATGTCACATTCCTAGGTTCAATTATTATACTGTAACTGGTCTTATTTGTAAGAGTTGCTATTTCAATAAAGTATATTTACGTATGCACAACCTTAAATCTCCCTCTTTCAGGCGTGTCCCTCTTTCGTGGATATGGATTTGTTCAGTTTGACCGCGTTGAGGAGGCTGAAGCTGCAAAGGTGGCCCAAAAAGGTCGAATATTTAAAGGTTATAAATTAGGTAAGCCTTACCATGGTTGTTGTTGTTCGCTGGATACTGGAGGATTGTAGGGATCAAATGGAGCTGCTCAAAAGAGCCCTGAGAGCACACTTAATGCTTGATGTTTTTCCTAGCGCAAACAGTTTTAATTAAATTTGTTGCTACATTCCAGGAGATGTGTCTTTCCTGTCTTCCTGTAAGTTTCCGTTTTGGAATGCTGCCTTTAAAATAAACCCAAAAGATGGTCTGGTACTGGCAAGGGTGTTCAGACTTGCCCCCGATTTCCACCGGGAGCTGCAGCAGTTACTGCTGCATAGTTTTTAATAACAGCTCGAAGCAGAGTGTCATCGAGCGGTGGTGCAGCATTTGGTCACGCAAGAATCGTCAGTCGTGCGGTACCTCGTGGATTGAGAGCCGATCCCTTGTGAATGAATTTGGTCAGTCAGACCTTTGTGTATGAAGTGCTTGCTCTGTCCCATTGCTTTCAATTTCAGTCCTGCTATTTCTTTACTGATATCACCTTCATCATGATTGTGGCAAGTGTCATACAGAATGGGCTGATGCTCGACCTCCAAAATGTCTCGTTTATTTCGAAATTTATCTGGATCCACGTCACGTTTCTGAGGCTGATTTCCTGTCTGTATGTGTCTCCTCTCTCAAACTTGAAGCGGTGCTGCGCGTTGCTCGGGTAGAAATACAATCCTTGCCGATTTTATGCAGTGCTGCAGCTGTGCAAGAGCGTAGCTGCGTTACCGGTGGAAATTGACAGATTGAAAACGATTTTGAAAAACTATGCTGCTGCATCACAAGTCATGGGATCTTATTTTACTCTGAGTGCAGTGTGGGTTAAACTATGTTTTTATAAGTCTTCAGCCCAACTCGGCTATCCACCGTGGCTGCCGCAGTGATACTACCTTATGGTAGTGCCAATGGTGACATCGTCTTTATGCACATGTTGGATTTAAAAAAATACTTGATGAAACTTTAAACCTGACACCCAATCTGAACGCTGCTTAAAAAATGAGGGACCCTAGAGACACTTACTCTGTGCTTTGGTCCTCACCACACACTGGACTTCCCAGTGCCCCTTCTGAGTAGTCCCTCCTCTGGTAACATACTGTATATACTGAATTGTTTGCTTTCTTGGGTGGACAGGAATTGAACAGCTTCATTAACAAGGCCCAAAGCATCATACATTTGGGTGTTTCTAACCAAAAATCTTTTCAAGAGTTCTTTAGATTTTTTTTTGATGCATTATCAGACCAGAATTTAAATGCTAACAGACACTTAAAAATAAATAACGTTGCCCAAACTACACTTTCCAAGCCACATTTTATCACTGCTGAGATGGCCCAATGAGAGTCGGTACCTATCAAACTAGCTATGATTTCTGTGGGGTAAACTTTGAAGGACCAGGAAGGTCCTTCTCCCATCTCTTGTTTTGCTCCTCCTTCGATATAATTTTTGATACCATTTTAATGCATCAAGAAGTTGTTTTCCGACCTGAGACATCAGGTGAATTTCCCGTCAATTTTGAATTTCTCTCCTTGAAATCATGGATCTTCAGTCGAACCCTCGCGAATTGTTAATGTGGCGTCTAATTTGCGTGCTCTTGATAACAGCTTGTTTTGTTCAACGTTTGGATTCGTTTATTTTCAGATGTAAAAATGGCAGTGGAGGGACGGCAAGCTAAACCTCCATCGCAGCAGAGCCCTCCTCGCAGGTAAAGTAATCCCTACCGAGTCTGAAGAACTCCCCCACGATCCCTGACCGACCGGTAAAGAGCGCATTTTGCCCAATTTCCATTTCTACCAAAGGACCGCTTAACACGACACAGTTCTGGACTCGCTAAGGTGTTGGAGTGAAAGATTTCAACGTGGGTTGGAATAAAGAGCAGTTGCGGCGTTATCGTTCTGTCTCCTATTTCACTGAAATCTCCTGGATTTTTTTTTATCATTTCTGTCGGCTTTGACCTCAGCTCAGGCTCATGCAGGAATAACCCTGCTCAAAATGTCTGTCCTCAACACCACAGTTGCTGTGCTTGGCGGATGACCTAAATTGCTTTGCGGATCACAAAATTCTATGAATGACTTGCTCTTTTGGGCTAAAGGAAAACCGTTAAATTGCATCTAGATCTCGAAAACGATTTGATCTCTGAGTGGACTTGTGAGCCTGGCACAAAAGTGCTCAAGGGTATGACGGAATAAATGATTTTCGGACTGCGTGATTAAAGTCGCTGATGCTTTCGGAACGAAACTGCTGGGTGGACTCGTTTATCTACCAATTATGTATTGGTTTTCATGAATGAAAAGACTTGTGCGTTTGAAGACAAATGCCTAGTGGTATACATTGGACCAACATCCCTCGAGACTTACCAGTATGGAGACATGCGAATCCCATTTGTGGACGAATTTCTGATTTCATCCTGTTTACTTGGAATTTTCGCAACCCAGCGGCCGCTACACCTCTTCGCTTGCGTTTTAAACTATTTGCGTTTTGACGTCTTAATCGTTCCTCCCTGGACGAACTCTCAGTTGGAGTCATCTCGACACTTTCCTGACTCATTTTCCCAGCTATAATACTTGTTGGACCGCTCCCCTGGTTGCGCATGGTCGCAGGTTTGAGAGCTGGCCTACAGCCAAGTGCACCAGAGAAGCCAACTGTTACGGAACATTTGTGGCTGCTACATTTATCGCACACTCAGTGCTATGGCATATTTAAAAGGATGCCCTCTGAAATCTGTGCTCAAAATGGTGAAATATTCATGATGCGTGTTTGGGCATTCAAGGTTTGACCTTCTTGTTTCTAACTGATGTCTGTTTTCTCAGAGGCGGCTATGGGGATGGCAAAGATGCCCGACCTCGTTCACGTTCACCGGCATATCCACGGGATGGACGGGAGCCTCGGGATTCTAGAGAATCCAGCCGGGAATCCAGGCCTGCTGGGTACCGAGATGATTTCCGGTACCACGGCTCAGAGCCACGAGACAGGGACCCACGGGAACCGGCATACAGGTAGCAAGATCCTGCCTTGTGGACTCTTGGTTTAGAGGACACTTTCCAAACTGGCTTGCTTCTTACAGCAGGGAGGAATATGCCCGCTTGTACCGGGGTGGAGCTCCTCCTGAGGACTTCTATAGGAGGAAGGAGGAGCCCTTCAGAGATCCCTATAGGGACCCTTGGAATGGACGGCGTGAAATCGAAGGTTGGTGTGTGGTTTAGTGAAGTTCTTTGATATAAACTAACGCAGACATCTGTAGAAGAAAGGCCAGAGGAGCGGCGCCGCAACGAACTCTATCGTCAGTATTACGAAGAAGTGCAGCGGCGCTACGATCTGGACCGTCCAGTGGACTGCTCTGTGATTGTGGTCAACAAGGCCCAGAAGTAAGTCCTCTCTCTGGATTTAGTTGGATAGCATTTTTGCTTTCTGGTCGACACCCAGACTTCACCAATCATTCTAATTTCATGTGGCATGTCTGTCTACCCAAACAACAGTCGGGAATATGCAGAGACTGTCGGGCGCAAGGTCCGGGACTTGGGCATGGTAGTGGACCTGATCTTCCTCAACACCGAAGTCTCACTGACTCAGGCGCTGGAGGATGTCGGACGGGCTCGCACACCGTTCGCCATCATCATCACGCAGCAGCACCAGATGCACCGCTCCTGCACTGTCAACATACTGTTTGGGACTCCTCAAGGTAAGCAATCGGGCACCTCGCACTTCTGACCGCCATATCGAGTCATGGAGCCTTGTCGCCTTAGAGCACCGGAACATGCCAATGCAAGACGCCATGATGCTTGTGGCACACAACTTTGACGCCTACAAAGTGGAAAACCGTGAGAAGGAGCGCGATGAAATCGCCCGCAAGGCAGCCAAGATGGCGGACGACGTGCTGCTGAGGGAGGCTGACAGAGAGTCTCACCCCATCTCAGTGCTCACCTCCATCACTCTTCTGGCTGAGAACAGGTGACCGTGAGAGTGATTTGACATTGAGGTTTAGCCAGCAGAGTCAAGTCGTCTTCACAATTGTTGGACAGCAATGTGACAGCCCTCCTTGTTTTTGTCTTTCATTTCCGTGTAGGTTCTTGACTCCGGAGGAACTGGATCGCCTGGTTGCGTATTTGAAGGACAAACGAGCTCGACTGTCGCGACCACCAGCAGAGGTTCACACGGGTAAGAGCTTGTCATGTTGGGCGAGTTTTGCCATGAGAGTGAAGAGTATATTGGTGTATTGTATTGTATGGGATTGTCAAAGTGAAATGTCTGTCCCTCCAGCTCCGAGCCTCTCAGTGCATCCTGACATTCAGCCTGCTGCTGTTGCTGCTGCCCTTGCATCGCCCCTCGCATCCCACCCTACCCTCACGTCCCATCAGCCTCTCTCTTCCCACCAGCCTCTCTCTTCCCACCAGCCTCTCTCTTCCCACCAGCCTCTCTCTTCCCATCAGCCTCTCTCCTCCCATCAGCCTCTCTCCTCCCATCAGCCTCTCTCCTCCCATCAGCCTCTCTCCTCCCATCAGCCTCTCACCTCCCACCAGCCTCTCACCTCCAGTCAGGCCCTGCCCACCACCCAACCCCTCACCGCACACACGCCTGCTCCTACAGGCCACCTTGGCCTTTCGGGGACTTCAACTGCCAATACCAGCCTGAACAACCAGCAGGAGCTTCAGGCCAAAATCCTCAGCCTGTTCAAAAGCAACAGCGGGTTATCGGCTCCCTCTGGACAGATGCCCTCAGTCGCGCCACCTCAGCAACAGCCGCAGCAGCTCCACTACAACACCCACGCTGCTCCACAGGGCATGACCCAACCCACCATGCCCGGCCCCAATCAACCTGCCCAGTCGGGATACGGCACCGGTCAGCCCCGCATGGTGATGCCCCCTGGTGGTTCAAGGCCTCAAAACCCCTCTGGCATTAATTTAGAAAACCCGAGTGTGAAGCAAGCCCTGGATACTATCATTCAAGGAGGGCCGTCCATCAACCGCCTGGTGTCAGGAGTTCCACCAGAGCAGCGGCCGCCTCCCAGTATGGGCCACGCCCAGCCCATGTCTATGTACCCCCGGCATTACTGACCTGTCCTGGTGCTGAGTTTGTCTCGCCAGCAGCTTTTTGTAAACATTTTAATTTTCCCTTTTAAATCCCATTAAGTAGGTGAACTGAGCAGCAGAATCAAAGTCAAATATTCATTGGAAAAAAAAAAAAGGTTTTTGTGTCAGTTGTGTACAGTTTTGAGTTCTTTATTGTATTTTGAGGGCTGTGAATCAGACATTTTTACAATTAAAGAGGCAGATCTTTCACGACCAGTGAACTTG
This sequence comes from Synchiropus splendidus, assembly GCF_027744825.2. Lineage (NCBI taxonomy): Eukaryota > Metazoa > Chordata > Actinopteri > Syngnathiformes > Callionymidae > Synchiropus > Synchiropus splendidus. Next base: position 21,380,507 of record NC_071339.1, on the reverse strand, counting down.
TACTGTGTTTATTATTGTGGGCGAATTATTCTGGAGCATCTACCGCTGTACGGATCAAATATCATATGTCGTCTGAGTGGAGTCGGTGTGTTCACTTGGTGCTTGCTCTGGTTTCCTTCCCACCTTAGGCATAGGCATAGCGGCGGTTAGTGCCTCCCCAATATTGGTGATTTGACGATGGACAAAAGCTATTTCTTCTTTTAATTTTTCATTAATTTCTAATAATTTTAAATTATTTTCCTGTAGTACTTAGTAGTAGTGATGGATAAATGAGGCATCATAAAGTGTTTCAGCACAATGACACTCTGTGTTGATAGTGTGCCACTGAATACTGACACCTGCTGGACAAAAACATCCCTGCAGGCTGCCGACTTGTCAGACTGAACTGACATAGATTTGATGACCTGTATATAATATTTAAGTCTTTGCATTCATTATTATTCCATATCTGTAAATAATGTGAAAATATCTCAATCTCTCAAATAAATCAATTGTTTTTACGACTAAACGACTAAAGATACCATCAGATGTACATAATTATCTTCTGTGGAGTCTCTTTGATTTTTGTGCGATGTAAAAGAAAAACAAAGTCCAGTACATGTCGGCCAATCACGACGCGTTGTTTCGCAGACTGCGGAGAAGAACGGACATAAACTTTGCATGACAAACGTCGCATTTTGTGGAAATAAATGCTACGCATGTGGTAGAATTGCCTTGAAATCCTTTGTTTAAATTTTTTATGGCTCATTAAAACATAAAAAAAAGATATTGTATATGCTGGATGTGACGTCATCACTCCGCGGCAGGTCGGACATATTTGGTACCTACACCGGGCGGCAAAGGGTCTGATCGCTGTAGTGCTTCATGCGAGTCAGCAGCTGTACCCGTCCCGCACCTGTGTCTTGAGCAGCCGGAGTCCACAGGAAGCGGTCGGAATGAAAGGTTTGAGCTCATGGTCAGAGAACGAAAGGAAGTGTGTGTAGTAAGTACTTTTGTCCAGGCGATATCTGCTGCCCACACTTGATTCGATGCGGCAGTCAGTCGCAGTTGCACTTGCATCAGTTATTGCTAATGCCCAGTTCTGTAGAAGTGAGTTGACTGGAGTTCTGTAAGGTAGTTCTTCACTCTCCCGTCATGTGTCTTTACTGCTTTGTAGGTCAGGTCACATGCTCAAGACTGAAAGCTGAGGAATGTATTGTAGCAACGACAGCTGAGTGACTTGAGAGGGGGCTTTTGTCATTTAACAAGGATGCTCTCCATTGTTTCCTCATTCAAGAGGGAGCTAGTGATGGACAGATGTGGTATCTTGCTGCAGTCTACTAATTTTCAGAGGCCATTAGATGGTGCTCTTGGTTTAGAAATGATGTGAAGTTTCATTGAATCCGTTGTTGTCCAAACCGTTCTGCAGCAGACAGCGCCATCTGGTGGCCTGTGGTGATCATGACACTGTTTCATGAGCTATGTATTACATGCTATCATAATACTAAGTATTCATGTGCTAAAATTAAATAAATGAATAAATAATTCCATGGTACCACGTTTTAAAACGATATTTTTTATGTTTCTTAATGCATTTCCTCATTTATGCATGCATTGTTTATGTACTGATAATTTCTATAATTTTTTTTGTATTATTACAATTCCACCTTTATTCATTCATTTATTAAGTTTATTATTAATATGATACTTATTCACATACTTCCACATTTATGTCTCCTCTTGGGAAGAGGAAAAGTAAATATGTTGGAGTTAGGACCGCCCACTCTATTTACATATATACTTTTTCCGGCATGGCAATACGTAAAAATGAATGAATAAATGTCCAAAGACACGCATGGGAATGTTTTGTACAGAATTGGTTAGACGTCCGAAGAGGAGACATAAATGTCGAAGTATGTGAATAAGTATAACAATTATTATAAAGTCAATCAATGAATGAATAAATGTGGAACTGCAACAATACAAAATTGAACTAAATATAGACATGAATACTTATATAAAAAAAAAAAAATGCATGTACAAACAAAGTACATTCTACATTTATTTCAGAATTTATCAATTCATTTATTTATTTTTGCTCCCTGAGACGGAAGTGAGGTGTTTAGGTAGAAAGAATGTAAAACTCGGACACAGTTGCTGTAATAAAATGGTATCGGTTTATTGCATTTTGTGCTGACAAATCTATAAAATAGAACAGGAATAGCCAGAAGCCATATAAGCATTTGAAATGATAAATCTACCGTTCCTTGTTTTTTTTTTTTTCCAATGTATCATGAAACACAATAGAGAATACATGTTTTTTTTCCCAATATATAACTTACACTGACACAAAAATAAACACCTCCACATTAAGTTTATTTAATTTATTTACACACAGCCCACTCCCGCCCGCACCCGCAACCTCCCGCACCCCCAGCACTCACGAGTACACGCACGTACACACGCCCACACAACTGAAACACTTCACCGGGTACAGTGTGGAAAGATCAAAAATCATCGGTGAAAATTTAGTTGCTTATGTTCACAACTCGAATCACTCCAGTGAGTTAAACGCAAACGTTTGTTTCGTTGAAAAGCCAAACTGGCCGAGCTACATATTTAAAAAGACGCCTCTGCGTGTAAATCACTAGACTTTGGTTCTCTTGATACAGCGAGACCATGTCAACGAATGTACTATTAAATCTATATATCGATGCAGTGATGGGTCCGTTGAAGTAGTCTACTACAAGTAAACCAATTAAAAGAATTTCAAAAACAATATACGACACTATATATGGTCATACACCTTGTGCCAAGGTCACCACATGCATGCACTGGTACACAACGTGCCCGGGACGGACTCTGCTTGCAGGGATAGCCACCGGAGCGCAGCCGGCGCCTGGGATTATCAGATGCGGACTTGTGTGCCACAACCTGGGACTGGTTTGGAAATCTCACCGGCTTGGACGACGTCCTGGACCCAGATGTGTGTCAGTCAGAGCCCTTAGTATCCACTTAAGGATGGAGACTGAGTAGTGGTCACCGGCAGCTTTGTCTCATGCTACAGTTGTGCGGGTGAGCGATCTGATCAACCAGAGGACGGGGGGAGGAGGGAGGGGGAGGCCGTGGGGTGGGGGGGTGCTGGTTCCAAAGAGAAAACAAAAAGTGGACTATCGCTTTGGAAGCAGAGCTGGTCCCAGGACTGGAAGCGCAAGTTTTATATTCTTTGATCATATATAGATATATATATATATTTTTTTTTTTTCTGACTGCAATCACATTTAAAAGTACAGAGCTGGGGTGTAGGGGGAGCTGTGGGTGGGCAGGGAGGGGACGCCTGGGAGGAGGGGAGGGTGGGGAGGGCTCACCTCACATTTTCAGTAACAAGCACAAAAACAGGACACTGTTTTTCTTATTTTTTAAAGAGAAATAATACAGTGATGCATGCGCTGAGTGAGATGAGAAACTAGATGAGCAGAAAATACCAGGCCTGTAATATACTCCTCTGCCGCCAGAGGGCACTGTTGGACCGCGCAGGTAGGTCATGATTTTACAATTCTGTAACCACTAATACAAAACATTCCCATGCCAGAGTGACTGCGGCGTCTTTGGACCTGCTACCAAGTACAGGACACCTTGTGATGGGGTCGTGATGCTTCATGAAACAGTGTGGTCCTTTTAAGAGCCCACTAGATGGCGCCCTTTTGGACTAAAGTCTATGGATTTGAACAACCAATTGAAAGAAAAACTCATCTTTTTTTAAACAGACAGCACCATCTCCTGGGCTCTGAAAATGAGGACACTGTTTCATGAAGCCTCATCTGCCCATCACGAAAGACACAGCAAGCGTGGCAGCGGCCATCGCCAAGGTGAAGCAGGGCGACAGAGCTTTCAAACGTTTGTCACTTTAAGCGACACTTTCATCTGCCTTTGGTTTATGTCTGCCACATTTGGCAGGTCTGCATGTGTCCTCAAGTTTGGATTCGGTCAAATTTAAACACCTTTCTGCACCATCATAAATAGAAAAATATAATGAAGTAAATGTCATAAACTATTGGACTCAAAAGGTAGTTAAACTGTTGTAATTGACTGATGAAATGCTGTAAAGAATAACTTTATCAACTTAATAAATAGAAGAAAATATAATAAAATAAGATGGTTGACTTGTTAACTGTTCAGCCGCAAGGCTGGTCATAATGGGCTTCAACACTATACTTCTCTGGGTCTAATCGCTCTAATGCGAGTCTCTGCAGATGCAGAGCTCTTCACTCTTCTGAGGGAAGTAAACCCTTTCCTGGTGTTGTTGTTTGGCAGGTACCAAGTTGATCTGTAAACGGAGCGTTTGGTGTCTGGGCTCCATTCTCGTGAACATGGGAACAGACTTTGGAACGTCCCCTCTGCTTCCTAGTCTCACCGAGAACCAGCAGAAGCTTAGATTCTGCAGGACCAAAGTGGCTCTCTGTCTGAAGGACCAGCTCTTTCCTGGAACTAACCAGGAGGTGAGTCGGGGTCCAGCACGACCTCGGAATAAATTCAGATTAAAGTGCTTTGTTACTTCAGATTCCCCGATGTGTGGTCGCGGTGACCGTGAGGCAAACATTCAGAGAAAATAAAAAACACGTGGTGCCGCCTCCAGTGGTTTATATAAATAAATAATGCGAGAAAGAAACAGCAATATTGCACATGGTCATACAAAACCGATCAAGGACTCGTCCACAGTGAAAGAACAGTGCACAACAGAAGACAACATCAGAAGGTTACAGTGTCTCTGACCGGAGCGAGAGTATATTTACACTCGTCGAAACCGTTTCTTCCCCCACAGAAATATGAGCAACTCATTTGTGTTTTTTGTTCTTTTTTTAGCCAAAGTTTCAACTCAACACGAGTGGTTTGTTTTTCCTGCGTCACCACTATAGAAACCACTGAAACGAGTATTGCCACAGAGAACCATGCAAACAGCAATTATAAAACATTGAAATCAATTCTTCTGCAATAAACTCCCCCGATAATCTTTAGAGTGAAATTTAAAAAGGCTCAGTTGATGCAGGCAAGGTTGTGGAGGGAACCCCGGAACGTGTTTGAAAAAGAAATCTTAGGAGATTATTCGTTGGAGAATATTGTATTTTCTTCTGGTAGTGTGCCACGTCCATGAAGGGATTTTTGCTTCAACTGAATGACAGCTTGTTTTTTTATTTGCTTTTTTTGCAGTGACTGTGTTGGATGACACTGTGACTATAAAGCGCAGCCCCCAGTTTGTAAATTAACATATGCTCCAAATGACGCACTCAGAAACATGTAGACATTTGTTTGCCACTGCATCGAAGGTAACTTCCGATATTCAGTGAGATAGCAAAGTCACACTAATGGCTACATTTAAGAAATGTGTTTTGAAAGAAAGAGAAAATTCTAATCTTTAAAAATAATCAAACATGTTTCTCACAAGTCAAAGAGCTCTTCTATTAACTACACAACTCCAAAGATATATTCCACAGTGAAGCCATCTGTGCCGTAAAATGCTGTGTAACTTCTACGCAACTTTTTGATTGACATTTCTTTAAAAAAATAGCAAATTAAAGATCATGTTACTGAGAGCAAAATGCCCAACATGGACGCAGCGCTCCCCCAGAACGGGACACAGGGTGGAGGCTTTCTTTGTATTGCATCAAGGTATTTTTCTCGACCCTGTGGGAGACTGCAGGACAAATACTTTGCAGGTAAAGCCTCGTGGTCATTCACCGCCGCTGATATGTTTGTCTTTACCCTTTTTCACTTGAATACTTGTTTTTATTTACAGTACAAATAAATCTATTGATACTAGCAGCATTCACAACATATGGTCTGACATTCAAGCAACACTAAAAACATTGAAATCTTTTTAAATAGTTCTAGAAACTAATTTGCTTTGCTTCCCTATATATTATATATAGACTGTATATATTTATATATATATATATGTATTTATATATATATGTGTATTTATTTATATTCATATTTCTACTACAAGTGCAAGTGACCAAAAACAGAACAGAAAGAAAACAAAGTGACAGCTGTTCTTGGTCAGAGTGAGATGAGATCTACATATATATTAAAATATATGCGTAAAAAAATAAATAACATGATCACATGAGTCTGGATATCTGCTGTTTCACCATCCTTTCGATATGACGCGTCGGGTGTGGCTCAAATTTTGACGTAAAAAATCTCTACTGCATAGAGTTCAGTCTGAGCCATCGTTCAGCCAGATTCTTCTAAAGTCGGCTACGTCCGTGTGGCTATGCGTTCGTTTCACCGCTGAAGCGCCTGATTTAGGATGAAGAAGGTCAACGCTTCACCAAAAGTGGACATTTTGGAGTCTAGTGGGAAGCTTTCAAAATCAGAATTAAGAACACAACCTGGCAAGGGTTGGATCTCTGAATCTTCCTGGGCCTGCCCTGAGGCCTCCTCCCACATCAGTCCCACATCACGACGTGTCTGAAAACAGACACTAGCAGCGGTTCTACCCCGAGTATCTGAGGTCAGTCACTGACCATGGTCCTCAGTTAGAGGGTGGAACGTCTTCCTGCAGCAACTATTGTGCTCACAGCGTCACGTAGCCGATGAAACGAAGACGTAGCCATGTAGCCTCGTGATGCATCTCGTATTCAAGTAGCTGCCTCTTTACTTGTTGCCGCCCTCCGATTTCGATTCATTTAATTTAGCATTTATTTGGCACTTTTGAAAATCTAAATTTGGCATCGTTAGATATATAAACTCTCCATAGATATGAATGTCAAATAACATCTCTCGACATAAATATTTCTTCTCTAGATGGAAAAATAACTTTTCAGATGAGCTTCATGAACAGTTAGCGTGCTGGTCAGGGTCAGTGACACAGTGACGGAAGCTTTTTTAGGACAAACCTCCTATCTTTTTTTTTTTTTGTTTGTTTCCCAAGCTGCCCCTCAGACTCCTTGAAGTCTCCCCACTCTTTTTTGCCTTCGTAGTGTCACAAAAATACTACACTCATACAGAACAACGCGTCAGAGCTTGTACATTATTTACACACGAGGGGTCGAGCGGTGCTGGCGGTGACGACGGATCCCCTCGCTTCACTTCTGCTAGGAAGTGCACCGGTCACAGTTTCGCTGCATGTCACTCTCGACTAAGTCACGCTAAGCTAGCCTCGCTTGTTGTTTTTGGCACTAACAGTGGCCACGGGGTTCAAAAGCCACCAAGAAAGGAGGATGAGGAGAACCAGTGGAGTCATGCTGAGGAGCCCTCAGGTTCAAGATCTCAGTGTTCCGTGAATGTCACAGTTCCTACGTTCACTTCCTGTTGGCTTGTGTCGCCGACACACGAGGAAAAGAGTCCATCCGGGCAGGAGAACTTCAACAGTCACATGAGCTCCTTCTCTCCACGTCTAAGCCACAACGCTCAAGCAGGAGTCTGCGGAGGTTAAATAAAAGACAAGAACATGCATGCGCGCACAGCTCAGCGCCCCGTCAACACGGACCAGCAGAGAAAGAATATAGACCTGTCTCCGACGTCGCTGGTGACAGGAAGCATCTCACACAGATAAACAGAGAGGACGACATGATGGTGACGGCGGAGAAGCAGCGGCGATGAGAGGAAGGAGGCGGGGTGAGACAGAAGCAAGAGGAGGAGGTGAGGATGGAAGGGTGCAGGGCAGGGGGAGGGGCGGCTGCGCTTTCAGGAGTAGATGGTGATGACCTCGCGCCCGCCGCCGCGGACCAGGAGGACACGGTTCAGACCCTCGGTCAGGACCTCCAGGAACTCCATGTCTTTGGAGGGAAGAGTTAAGGAAAGGTTTTTTGATAAAAATACATTTGTAATGTACTGTTGACTTGTAGTGCAGTGACTCAGGTGAAGTGGCTGACAGACATGTTTTGAAAGTGCACAGTCATCAGTGAGCGCTGTCGCAACAAAGGATACAGTTCTCGTCACCTGTCCGGTTCTTGGGCGGCCCGGGCATGTTGAGTAAGACCAGCTTGGCCTCGGAGGACTTTTTGGTGATGACCTCATTCAGTCGCAGAGCCGTGTGCATGCGCCGCACGTTGAACTGGTTCCTGAGTGGACGAAACACGAGAGAGAGAGAGAGAGTCATGGTGCTGACGTCGGAGGCGAGACCTGGACATGAGAGATGCTCATGCGCTCACAAACGCTGTCGTCGGCATTTGCTCATGTGTCTGATGAGCGTGGATATGAAGGTGATTGTTACTTACAGGTTCTCCCACTCACTGCAGCATGACACGGAGAGAAACACACGGTTACTGGTTTCACTTCACTTGCCACTCCAGACGAACAATGATACCAGATTACATTTAGTCACACGCTTCTGCAAGCCATTCAACAAGTTCCCATGATTCTTTGGCTGAAAGTGTCGCCGGCGAATGCTCAGATAAACCTTGCGCGAACGAGGCTAAAATGCTAATACCATCATCAGCTACTTCGCTAGACATAACCGTGCAGACACGGCGAGCCTGGGGCGCTGGTCTCATATGGCTAACATCCTCACGAACAGCGGAAGACACAGCTAATGTCCCCAGATTGCTCTATTTAATCAAGATGAAGCTAATGTGCTAAGGAAGTAGCTGAAGCCGTGAAGGGCAGTAGCTAGTGTGCAGATGCAAATGACAAAATAATGGCACTTTTTGGCAATTGTTGCTAATGTAGCGTTTAATTCAAATTGAGTTGAAGTCGCCGGTTTGACCAAAGGCTTTGTTATTGTAGTGCCAGTCAAATATCAAGTGCGTTTGTACACGCTGCCACTAGTAGCACGGTTTGTTGGTGTTTTTTTGAAATGTATAGGACCATTTATTGCTGATGAGTCTAACAGACTTACTTGGGTGTATTTATCTATGAAGGTAGGACTCACGGCTTCATGTTGAAGATGTCTTTGATGCCCTCTGGTGTAGCGGCGCCCGGCGGCTTGGCCGGCTCGCCGTCACATTTCTCGGTCCATGTCATCTGGACCTGCTCTCCGGGGCTCTGCGCCGCCTCTCCCGGGGTCAGAGGGGTGGCCGGGGTGGCCGGGCTCGCCGGTGTGGTGTTGTCGTGGATGAGCTGGACCTGAGCAGGGGGGCAGACAGGGGAAGAGGCCGACTTTGACTGTGAGACAAGAGGAAGCCAGGACGGACGTGATACCGGGAGGAGTCACATTCAAAGTACGCACAAGGTTTTGAGCAAGTTTGGGGTTGAAATGCAGGAATGCAGGCAGAGGAGCCACAAAGAGCCGAGAGAGTTTGAGAGAGGAAGACAGAAGTTTAGGGAGAGCAGCAAGAATCTGAGCATGTGTTGATGGATTGAAAAAAACGGCAGTGCATTATTTTGAATCTTCTTCTCCTGTCTCGTACATGTCTCCATAGACCATTAGATTCTTGTTAGTGTGTTGTTATTGTTTTGCTGAGCACACACAAAATCAATGGATTCACTGGGGAAACATCAAATCTACTGGGGCGTCTCGCGCCTTGCATGAATTCACTTCAATGAGAGGTGGCCGTCTTATTCCATGTCACAGGATAAATTCACTCCTTCACCCCCACTCTTCATTTAAAACTTCCTCTGCATGAGTTTGGCCTAAAATCAGGGCAGGATTCTGAGGGAGAGACTGCTTTGTTTCTGTGTCACGAGTGAAAAACAAGATTCGCCTTCAGTTGACCTTTTCGATTGCGGCACGGTCAGAATTATTTTGGCTCACAGTTGTGACCCAAGTCATCACTCACAGAGTCAACCTTGCTGGGAGAGATGAGACATTTGCCGTCCAAAAATGAAAGTATATTTGTGGAATATATATATATATATATATATATATATATAAAGCACTGACACTAGGGGGCGCTCACGCGTCATTTGACTCATCTGTCAGTCCAATATCTCTCCAAGTTTCAGTCTTCATGTGGAGAGTGCAGCATTTCTCATGCAGTATTTAGACACAAGCAACCAAGAAAAGATTCAGGACTCGAGGAGCTCTGCTGAAGGGTGATCTCTACCTCCTCCTCTGGTTTCTCCTCCTTGCTGGCAGCTGCTGGCTCCTCGGTCACACTCAGTTGGGTGGTCACAGCGGCGGGGTTCTTGCGACGGATGGAGCCGCGGGATGAATCAGTGATGCTCTGGATCTGTGAGGGAGTAAATGTGTCCATATCACAACTTCACTGTTTGTCGATAAAGACCAGAGAGAGAGAGAGAGATGAATCATTCATCGCTGCATCACCCCTTCAGTGGTCCTAAGAAAAGATGTACGGGGTTGCTCTTATTCAACATTACGGATGCTCTTGTCTTCAGGGGTGTCGGTGTCAAGCCCGCTCAGATCAGGCCGTGCTGAGCCAAGTTTGGCCTGTCGAGTCACTTCAAGTTCATGTGTGCATCAACAGGACGTCTTACTTCTCGCTCACGCTCGTTCTTCGTCAAGTTGATCTGCTTCAGCATCTGCGAGCGCTGCTCCATCACCAGGGTCTTTTCGTAGGTGTAGGCCGAGATGTCGCTGTCGTGCTGAGGAGGAGGAACATTGAGGTCAGGGCCAGGTTTGTCATGCAGCAAAGTTGTTTTGGATGAGCCTACCATTTCTACAACTTCAACCATGGCGTCGATACGGAGGTGATACAGGAAGGTGGTCAGGTCTTTCTTCATCTGGATGCTGTTGTCGTCCAACTGGGCCACAGTGAAGATGCGCATCTTGCACTTCCTCCACACCTGAGGAGCAGACAGCACATGCGTCCAGAACCGTCACGCCTCCTCACAAAGACCACATCCATTTTGGGCCGAAAGACTGGAGTACCTTGTGCTGGCGGAGGAGGAAGGGGAGAAGCATCAACATGCCTCCATCATGAACGATCCACCAGACATCAATGTGACCCTCAGTGAAGCGCTCGCCGTTAGACGGGAAAGCTGAGATGTTCTTCGGGACCAGCAAGGCCAAGTGAGCCGCCGTGGTTTCTCTCACCAGCTCTGAAGCAACGTGGCAAGGTTAAAGGCAGAGGACTTTTTTTGAGACTGAGCTTTTCTCTCACCAATAAAGTTCCTCCAGGTCTGATGGTCGTCTCCCTGCTTCCAATTCCGGGGCCAGGACACTAGGACGGCGTTGTGCTTCAGGCCTCCGAGTCCGCTGGCCTGGAGGAGGTGGGAGGTGGCGTCGCGCATGTTGGAGGAGACGGTGACCTGACAGAAGCCCTTCACCTTCTCAGTCTCCATCAGTTTTCTCAGCGCCTGAAAGCACAAAGGTGTTAGTCATCTCATAACGTTTTGTAGGTGTGCTGAAAGCTTGGCTCCCCACCTGCTCGGCCTTCTGAGACTGGTCGTAGTTCTCCAGGAACTTTCCTTCCAGAGCGGTCCCCACGATGGTCAGACCTTTGCCTGCCTTCAGCTGGTTGGTGAGGGACAGCAGACGGGGCTGCTCCACGTTCTGCTCTGCATCTGTACTAACCAGCACAAGCAACTGGGGCCTGAAGAGAAGGGAGAAGAGACGGGAGTCGAAAATTCAGGGAGGGAAATAAACAAAAGAGAAGAAGCCAGAAAAAGCAGCCAGGTAGAGGGGAGCTAAATAAAGGCGTGAGAAATGAAACGGCCGAGTGCGCCAAGTGAAAGCCCGAGTTAGGGGGAGCAGAAACGGAGAGAAAGAGCACCAGGTCGACGTGTTAATTCTGACATTCTGGACGTCCGACAGCTGTGATGAGGACAACTCAGAGAACATTTATCATCTTTGAGGACGGGTGTAGTACATACCTCCAGTTTTTGGTGTGAGGGGGTCCTTCCTCCAGACGCATGAGGGCGTAACGTGCAGCACTCAGAGACAGACCGCGTATCCCATCACCCCATTCCTTCTCCGCTCTGCCAGATGAACACATTTATCATGTTGTTATAGATGATCTTACATTTTTAACCGAAGTAAATTTCATGAATTTGAGTAGCTTTTATTATTTTATATAACTTACCAAACATCTTTGGGTTTTGGATTTCACTTTCAGTTTTAAGAGACTATGTAACTTCTAATGTAAATAATAGCAATAATAATAATTGCAATTCAAATGTACTTGAAAAGCACAAAATAGCAGTTGCTTTAAAAAGGATACTGTATGTACGACATTTCTCTGTGTTTTTCAAAAAGTATTGACAGAAGGTTTTTTTTTCCTTCTTTTTTTCTAGCGTCCTCTTTATAAAACTCACCATATGTTGAATAGATATGAACGGAACATTAATGTAAACTATATTAATGTAAACTATGTAACCTTAGCAGATGAGGATCCAACTCCAGAAGACTTAAAATAGAGAACCTTAAAACCCCTCCAGGACTCTTAAGTACCATGCCACAGCCAGAACATGAATAATTAACAGTCACAAAAGGAGCCTGTGCGCTGCAGTTGCAGATGATCTCTTTTGAAAAGAGTGACAGTTCACCACAGCAAATCTACTTGACATGATAGGAAGTGATTAAGGATTAAGCCTTTCTGGTAAATGTCAGGCCAACGTGATGTCACTCACCACGGGCAACGTCCCTGCACGTTATGTTTAGTGTTCTCTACACTCTCACATGGCAGGATTCTACATCGCTGCTGCACACAACACCCCAAAACCAAGAGGCTGACACTTCGCATCAAACATATGCACATGATGACAGGTCAGCCAGCCACCAGGGCAGCCGGCAGATCCCATCTCTTTCGGGTTACTCACCCCGCAAACTCGATATATTTGTAGATGGAGCCGGCGATCACCATGGCGACGATGGCGTAGTACCAGGAGCAGAGGAACATGAGAGTGAGGCACAAGCTCATGCCCAGGAAAGACAGAGTCCTGCGGAGACGACAGCCACGTTTAAGGGAGTTGAGAGAGCCGACTCGGATTTGCTTTTTCCACTTCTCTGACCAGTGGTAGAACTTGAAGCGGGGTCTCCAGTTGGGCGTCCTCAGTAGGGTCTGGAGGGCGCAGGCCAGGTTGACAAACATGTAGCACATCAAGAAGAACCTGCACACATATAATACACACAATAACTAACCACTGACTAATAGTGCTCCATTATACACCAAGACTGTTGTGAAGAGCCAAAAGAAAATAAATAAATGAGAACATTTATACATCAAAACAATTTTGCAATTTTCCCTCAATTTATTTTGAAGGACCACAGGTACTCACAAAAGGGGGAAGAGGAAAAAGACGCAATAAAAATAAGACCTAATACAAAGCACTAGTTGTACTATCAGCTCAACTAAAAGAAAGTATGGTTAGTGTCACCAGCCCCCTCTGTCAACTTTTATTTTTGTAGACGACTTCCTGCTCCCGCTGTTCTCTCTTCCTCTCTTACAGGATTGGGGGGCGTTTCCTTCTGTTTCCTGCCAAACAGCTCAGCTGACACACCTGATCACACACATCCCGCTCCCACTATTTGTGTTTTGAGTTTTCTGACCATTTTTTCCTTTATTGCAGTGTGTCTGCTGCCTAATATAAATAAAAATAAGAGTTGACCTTGGGAGCTTGTGACAGTTAGACTTTAGATTAGAGAACATATACTGCGATAAATAACTTCTTCATGTGTGTATTGGCAGCTTATTAGACATTATTAAGCACAGATGTCTTTTCAAGCCTGACTGTACTTCCACTGAACATCGTAAAGTAATTACTGGTTACTAATAGTAAATAAGAACTTGTAATAATAAGAAAAAACAGAATGAAATTTTCCTGCATGATCACATTAATTCCGACATCATGAGGGTCACATACAGTAGATGCAGTCTGAGGACCTCACTTTGACCTGGTCTGTATTTCAAGTGTAAACCGACATTAGAGGCATAAAAGGGTTCAATTGTGTGACACACGTAGCTGAACTATAGGAGCAGCAATCCTATAGTTCAGGGTCAGTCACAGTACAAAGGGCTCTAGTTATAATTAGCAAACAGCAGCATATGTTAGGACTCGTGGCCAGTTAGTGGTGAAAAGTGGTAACTACTTCACTTCCTTATAAGTCATGAGGACCAATGCAAGCTGCCACGAGTCGTGATGAGCTGATGAGGCTTCATGAAACAGATCAGCAGGAGGCGTTTCAAAAGGATGTGAGGTGTAATTCCATTGGTTGTTCATGGTGCCATCTAGCAGGCTCAGTAATGGTGACCATTGTGAGCAGGAAGCACTGGGAAGAACTCAGCCGAGCTGGTGTGATGAAGGAGTGAACTCACATGGAGAGGATGGGAGCGACCGAGTCCAGCGAGGCGATGAGGATTCCACTCTCGCAGATGAAGGCAGTCAGCAGCAGGGACCAGGTGGGCTCTCCGTTGGCCTTCCCGTGCCCGAATATCTGCCGAGCGACGCGACCCAAGATTAACAGCCATAGTTTTAAGTCAGGGAAATGTGTGGCATGTGATGTGTATCAGGTACCCGAAGAGCCGGGACGATGCCGTCCTTCGCGATGGCCTGGAGGAGACGAGGAGCTCCAGTCAAGCTCTGAAGTCCGGCCCCGCAGGTGGAGAAGAAGGAACCGATCACGATGACCCAGGGCGACGGCCACGCCAACGTGCCAATCACCAGGTTCCCGTGGACGCCCTCCCCGAACCTGAAGATGGTTTTGATTACATCAGGTCCATATTCCTGAAACTATGTTGGACTCACTTGTCTCTGAGGACGACGCCCTCGATGCAGGCTCCGAACAGGATCACACTGGACATGTCTGAGGAGAGGCAGCTCAGGAGAGTAGAGCCGTTCACCACTGAACTAGATAGACGGGCCTGTCACCAGCAGACGTCGCACCCATCGAGGCTTCCCTGCGATCGACGACGTCACGCCTAATATCCTCCTGCTTTATGAACTCCTGTTTGCTAAGATGATGCGATAAGAAGTTCAAATCAAATTTGCTTCAGAGCCAGAGCTGATGACTGGGATACTTGCTTCAGCAAAGTCTCTAATCACATCCAGCGTTTATGAGCAGCTCTGATGACAATTTGGAAACTTAAAGTGTATTGAGACGTTCATTTGAATTTGTTATCACTCAGATCTGGAAACCATAAGGATGACAGCTAGCACGCTCTAAACCCACGGCTGTTTTTTCTCACGGCTCTATCGAGCTGCAGGCCATTTCTCCATCTGTCAATGTCAAAATAAATCATTATTATTTCACTTGCAATACGATAGTTCATTTGTTTCCTTGTATATTTTTTATTCTTTTTGAAATTCTAGGAATTTTATATATTTTTAAAACATTTCTCTCACTAAAAATAGTACATTAAATTATTATTTCCACGCAATTGAGAAAATAGCCCTCCGCCCTCCATATCTGTGAGAGAAGTAGATTCTTCTTTTAGTAATAACCTCTCCTGTAACACAAGTTAACGCTTGGTCAATTGAACTCAGCTAAATTCAGACACATTTTTGTATCTATCTATAAACATATGTCCGATTTTAGTTTTGTTTTTTTTTCTTGTGACAATACTAAACTACACCACTAGATGTCCTCAGACTTCTAGGACACACACAGAGAAGCGCTGCAGCAGCTGGAGGATACAGACAGTGGAGGTGGTGGTGATGGCTGCGATGGTTCCGATAGGAATGGACTTCTGGGCATCACGCAGATCTCCGGAGCGGTTGGAGCCGGCCATGATACCTGTGACATGGCAAAATTAGCGGTTGATATCAATGTATGGATTCATGTATGGACTAGCTCTGACAAACAGACGGGAACAGAGACAGACGTGTCAGAGATGAAGCAGTAGATCCTTGGCAGGGATGAGCAAGGACAAGATGATAAATGAGTGTGTCAGAGGGAGAAGTTTGGGACAAAGTTAGGCCGGTCAGGTTTGGACAACAGAGACAGACGTAATATGTGTAATACGTTGAAGAAGACAACCAATGAGGTTCATGGATAACAGTAAATGAGTACACGAGGAGGACAGGTGTGATGCGGGAGGACGATGAAGACAGGCTAAAGTCGCAGAGGTTGACTGACTACAAAGAAGAAGCGCACTGGTCACCTGTCACAGAGGGGAAGTAGATGCCAACCAGCAGGGTGAAGAAGCTGGTGATGTCCGCCAGGACGTAACGGTTCGAGCTGGTTAACGGATCATCAGGGTCCTCCGCCGACGGCATGTTCACCCGCGCGATCAGGTCCCCCTTCTCATAGTAGGTTGAGAATAAGTTCTCTGAGAAACACAGTGAAGTTCACGGTAAATATTTCACACCAAAAATACAAATATAAATCATGAAATACAATGTACTCCAAAAAAAAAAAACAGACACAAAACTCAAGAATCAAGATCTCGTGAGGGAAACTGACCGGCCAGAATTCCGCTGGTCACCCCTGGGATGCCCTGGATCTGGGTCACGTTGTTGGCCGCAAAGTACTTGTCGCAGGTGGCGTTGAGAAGTGAAGAGTCACAGAACATGCGCCACAGCTGCGTGGTGACGGTCCCGTTGGCCGTCTCGATGGTCTTGGCGCAGACGTCAAAGGACTTCCACACCAGAGTGCGGTTCCCCAGCAGACACACACTGGACACCGAAACAAAATGATCAGACACAGGATTTCTAGTCGAGGCAGCCAGCTGGATCCCATGATTGGTTTTGCTCAACTTACGGGAAGTCCGGCGGCTCCACTGCGGTCTTGATGACCCCGGCGTAGACGGCCAGGATGGAGAGGATGACGCAGGCCAGGAACACCAGGGCCAACTTGTTGACGTATTTGACACCTACAAACACCACGGTGGCCATGGAGGTGAGCAGAATGGTGCCGTACACACGCATGTTGTTGAGCAGCGCCGCCTCTGCCTCCGCCCCCTCCAGGCCCTCCAGCGGGAAAATGGCAGCTTTGGGGACTATATAGATCTGGACAGAAAAGAACCACAAGATCAGGAAATACTCTCGATTATCGCTAACCACTGATAGATCGGCAGTATACCATTTTAAAAACCCATTTTAAATTAAATCAGAATGTGCTAGCATTATTAGATTACATTAGTTCTTCTGACCACACCTGATTCATGACGGTGGAATAAAACACACGAAAGATCTGCTGATTCTTGCTAACATTAAGAATAAGAGGGTTAGCGTCAAATTATGTCAAAGACAATAGTTTGAATCGAAAACAGCGGTGAGTTAGCATTGTCTGCTAACATTGTAACAGTGAGCTAAATGAGCATCAAACATAGGTCTACTGTAAGTAAATGACTCACTGGCTCTTGAGTTATTTGAATGCCTGCATAATACGCGTGACAATGTGCTACTTTTGAACTGATTTAACTGGAAAGTACACTTTTGAATCAAAAGAAAATCCAGGTATACAAAACAAATAAAGGTTCTTTACATCTCTCTCCCAAAAATAAGTCAATAGAGCGCGTCCATCAGCAGTGATATACAGTAACAAATTTTATTTATATTTTATAAATATAAATTTATATTTATCAAATAAATCTTGAAAATTAGGACAAAAAACTTGAAAGTACAAATTTCAAAGAAAGAATTTACAAGTGAGGTTTTGCTGTTTCTTAATCATTCAAGATGGCTGCCACATTAAAAAACTACCGGCACTTCAAAAATATGAAGAGAAATACAATGGTAGCTTGTTTTTGTGGTGATTTCTAGGTGATAACTGTTACATTGAGTTCACCAGCATTTACCTTACAAAAGCTAGTACATGCAGTTTTGCAGAGTCATAATCGTCCAAAACGAAGACTGATCAACTATATTTATGTAAAAACTTTGACATAATTCCAGTGTTTTCTGGGGATTTCTACAGTTTGCCTTAAGTAATTTAAAAAGTGAATGAAAATTGATTCAAAATAGCTCAAGGCACATGACATTGTTCATTGTTGCAAAATCAGGTGTCATGGGAGTCAGTTCCAGTCATAGCTGCAGCAAAATAAACCAGTGTTCTGTTGTATTTTTGCTTTCATAAGACTAGAAAGACGAGAAATAGAGAGCAACCGTCAGACAGCTTAATGAGCAGAAAGAAAGGATAAAGAGTAACAGACACCAAATTTCTGGTTTCATCTCCAACATAAAAGACGTCCCTTTGCTGAGACTTGAAGACGCTTATGTAACCCTGGCTACAATTAACTCAGTTTAATTGAGGAACTCAAGCATGATATTAACATTCTAAATATAGAGCCAATTAATGCACTTTTACTCCAGCCGTAGCGCAGTTACGTCACATTCAAAATAGTAATTCCGAATAAGCCAATTGCCGTCTGTCACCGGCGTGATGGGACTCATTGTAAGGTGGTTACATAAGCCTGGGAATTTCTTTCTTTTCGCCTCGTCGATGGGAGTCAAGGCTCACTTGGGTCACTTGTTAGGAGAAGCCGAGCTGGAGCTAAGAACGGCGTATCACTAGGCAAACAAATCTGCCACGAACCGTCCTGAAATAGCTGCCTCGGTTTGTACTTGGCTCGGGTGGTAGGATGAAACGTATTCAAATCAGCCCTCTCCAGCTACGCCGCTCACAATCCAGCGGGGATTGTTATTTTACAATAGAAACTAAGCCAGCTCCGACCCAGAAGACGAAATTAACCTGACGATCAAACTCGTGCGCGGCCATTAGAGGAAGCGAGAAGGAGAACAGAAGACCAAACACACACAAACTCGCTCACGCACACACAGATGTGTTGATAACAGTGGACCAAAGTGATGCGAGCGCTTGCAAAGTATGGTCTTGTTTCTCCTCTAGTGTCTTGATCTCTCACTAATGTAGCATTTGCATAATTACCCAGAACTCCGTGCAGCAATGGGGGACTGCAGTGGATAAAAGAGGGGAGGAAATGAAAGATCTGAGGGCTCACAAAAAATAGCTTCAAAGCTGTGTTTGGAAGCAAAAACAGGAGAGAAGGGACACCAGCATATCTGACACCAACATCCATTGCACCTTTTCTCAAGTGTTTCTGGGGTCAGGCTGAGGGGGCAGCACCTCAAGTAAGGATGGCCAGACTTCACGTTTCCTTGAGGAAGATCCTCCGAGGAGAAACAGCAGGTCAACTGAGACAAACTCTTTCCAGATCTCCTGGGTCAGCCGCTAGGCTTCCTTCCGAAAGGACATGCCCAGAACCCTGCACCAGACAGTGACGGGGCAAACAGCTTCTCTTGATGTGCTGTTCTACTGTGAGTTTCTCCTGGATGGAGGGGTGCAACATATTGGGCGAAGAAGCGATGAGGGAAAATCAACAGCACAAGGAAGTTCCATTTTTCCAGTGTGGCACCAGAGCGTTCCTCTGAGAGTTGTTGTATCCTGAGTGGACCGTCTCGAGAGCAGTGACCAGTGAGTCGAAATCTTACGCAAAGCACATTCAAAATGGATACCATGGGCAAAAGAGAAGCTTGAATTTCAGCCAAAACTGTGGCCCTACGTCCACTGCCGATGGTAGGTTTATGTATTTTATTTAACTCTCAAACAGGCAGAATTTCACATCTTCAACAAAGCATCACCTGATGCATACTCTTAAACAGAAAGACACTTGGTACTGGGCGGATTGAACATCAGTACAGTAGATGGAGATCACGGTGACTCAGGTATAACTTTCAAGGATGATTATTGTCATTACAGATTATTGTCAAAACAGAGCGAAACGTGTCCCTGAAGCCGTTGATGACAGCAAAATAGCAGCATTAGCAACTTACAAAATAGTAATAAATAAAAATGAATCACCATATAACCGGCTGTCAATATCGTATATCACACAGTATAGGTGTACATGCTTGAGAGAGACCATGATTTCCATGGGTTAGTCATGTGTGTCCAATCTATCTGGTACTTGGGTTGAGTCCACCCACCCTTTTAACCACTTGATATTGATCATTTCATGCCGACTCATCTGGGTATCTTGGACTCTTGGAAATAAATATTACTAGAGAAGTATGAGAGCCAGAAAAAAACGAGTTTAATGAGGAGAGCCCAAAACACTGACCTGGATCAGGGACCTCGTTCACTTTGGACACGACCCATTTTCATTTCCATTCCCTTGCAACTAAGTGTGTGAACACAGTGTAAAAGTTGCGGAGGCCGGTGTCGCAGAGTCGAGTGGAGAAACTGTGACTGTTTGATTGTTCATCCTCCACTAACTTGCCAAATTCCTCTCATCACCCTTCCTGTCGCTCATTTCATTCCCATAAAGTCACAGACGAGCTCCGAGGAAATAGGTTTCACTTTAGCGGGACGGAAGAATATTGGCCATTACTCTGCTCAGCTGCATCAGCAGGAACCAAAACAACATCTGCCATTAGTCTTTGTTTATTAAAGTGAGATGAGCAAACATCCAGGCGAATATTCAACACGCCGCCAGGAATAATCTCTGGTGAGAAAATGGGCCAAACACCTGCACAGGCGAGGAGTATTTTAGTGTCTTCAATATCGAACATGACAGGAAGTTTCTGGGTCATTCCAGGACGAATGGCTTTTACACCGCCGGAACAGCTGCTACAGTGCGACTTCATGAAACATGTTTAATTCTGGAGTCTCACCAGGAGGAGCTCGATGGCCCCCAGGATGTACATGGCCCCGGCGAAGGTGGTCCCCAGGTAGAAACAGATTCCCACGGCTCCCCCAAACTCAGGACCCAGCGAGCGGGATATCATGTAGTAGGAGCCTCCCGCTGCAAAGAGTTATTGATGGCATCTATCAGTGTTTTTTAATTAAAGTTCAACAGTCATGCACATAAATATGAATATGATAAACAGCAACAGCAGCCGTACTCTTCACTTTGGTCTATTTTTGCTCTGAACCAATTCTACAATGCAGTACAGATGAGGTTTTCATGGCTTTTCAAGCATATAGTGCAGAAAAATGACTGCAATCTGATATTCAAAATTAGAATACATTTTGCCAAATTTGGTCACTAATATTACCATTATATTTTAATGGTTACAAGGTGTTACAAGGTGTCATTAATCATTGCAACAAATGGGGGGAATTTTTTTCCTACCACACATTTACAAGCGAAAACAACTCATGGTTTCACTGTAAGCACAAGTTGCTGACTCATCTCATCACAACATACATTGCTTTTCATTTAATTTCTTATTTAAACAGCCGTTGTTTTTTCAGTCGACATGCTGTCAGTCTATTATTCATAAAAAAAAAAATATTATCACCTTTATCAGTCAATTACTCTGAAACCCCACCTGATATTTAAATTAAGAACCATTCATTTTTTTTTATCATGACAAAAAAGTAACAGGTGTAACAACACTTTTTATTGATTTATTGAATACTTTCCAAATTAAATATAAATTCATGTTTGAAAAAGCTTTTCAAATTATTGTATTACCATTGCATTATAAATATTATAAAATTATTATAAAATGAAATTAAAAGTTATCATGCATTGTAATTAATGTTTAGTAACTAAATTTTCCAATGTCAGATCCAGATTTACTTTCCCATCACAAAGTTGAAATAATAATTTGTTAAATAATATGAATAAAATAGCGAGTTTTGTAATGTTTGTTCACAGAAGCATTTTGGGGGAGGAGAGAAGGCATATATTTAATACAACGAACATCAATGCATAGGAACTGTCACAAAGAGAAACTGAAACTGACTCAAAGCCACACGCAAGTTGTGATTTTCGATTATGGATCTTGGTACCTCACTCCCTCTGTGGCCCCACTGAACCGGGCAAAATCTAAATACTGTGTGCTATATCGTACGAGCAAAATAAGGATCTTGTGTGAGCTCAAAACAATGGAAAAACTATCTGTTGTGGTTGATGTATACAGTTTTGGATGAAACCAGTATGGATCAGGGAATTGTATGACCTGAAAAGTCATGATGTTTCATCGGAACAAGTGCTAATATAGTATGCACTGATCATGCCCTAGGTATTTCCACATGGGAATAAGGTCCAAAATGTGTTCTGAAGAGCTGAGAATGCATATGGTTGTCTCAATGTAAATCTCAGCGCTAAATGAAAGGGCACTAGAAACTCGTCCTGGACGACTCAGACTGAATAAAATCTTGGTCCCTTGTAGATTTCGGATCCATCGATCAAACCAGTAACGCCCCCTTAACCTTGTTATGTGAACAGCAAACCGTCGATAGTGACTCAACATAAGCCGAGGCCACAGACGTTTGGCTGCCGTTCATGCTCGCAGTAATTAACATTGTGAGACGGCGACTTCGAGTGCACAAGATCCCAGATTTAAGCTCTTAATGGTTTGTGGACATCAAGCTGCGGTCGGCGAGATGTGCCAAGAGTAATCAGTGAAGGGAGAATTTTAGAGGACGACCGCGCCGAGCGTCTGTTCACCCACCTGGCACGACTCCATTGGTCGCGATGGCGCTCATGGAGATGGCAGTCAGCATGGTCTGCGGAGAGAGACGGGGCACAGGATTACAGGCAGATCACATACAGGTGTCAGGAGAATGTTCACTTGGCGACACCACGCTGGCAGGGAGAGATGCTGGAGTGACACAACAAAGGTGGCACCAAGATTTCATTCAAACACCACTGTTCCATTCTTCATTGTTCGCACAAGAAAGAGAGAGAATGAAAGAGAAGAGCTGCTCAAACCTTCTGTTTGATGAATCGAAAATAAGATAATAACGTGGATACTAAATTCAGATGAAGCCTTTAAAAAAAGCGTAATGAAGCTATGCAATAGCAAAATGAACAGGGAATATTTAGCATCTGAAAGAAATAAAGTGGCCCTGACTCTCACTGTCTCGCAGGCCATCTCCACATATAATTCACAGCCAGGTCATATTGGAGCATCAGATACAAAGCGGGAAGCATGTGTGGCAAAGGCCCAATATACAGGTTATCACCCCACGATCGGCGGCAGAGAGGACTGTAATGTGGTTAGAGTCGCCGGAGGGCTCGCCCGGCTGATGACGGGGAGCGAGCACTGGGTTTGTCTGTGTTCTCCTCTATAATCTGGTCATAATGAGGCCACAGGCCCGTCTCCCACCACAGCAGATAAGACAGTAATTGTTTAAGTGTTTTATCTGATGAGGGCTGCAGCCACGCCGATGATCAGCTGCATACCCAACTAACCCACCGGCAGGGAAGTTGAGTCATGTGGCGACGATCTGCACTGCAAAGAACTTCAAGGTTATGATATCGAAACAGGAAAAAAGTACCTGAATATTCCTGTAAGACTGTGCAAATACAGTCCTAAAAGAAAGGACCATAAAGGGACTTCTTGCCCTCACTCAGCTATAACAAGAGGCAGAGCAACGCTCTTGGACTCTTGGAACAGGAACGCGATCCATTAAACCTTCTGACCTTTCCAAACTTGTCTCGCCGTGACTGGTGGTTTTACAGGGTTGGGTCTCTTGGATTTGACGGCAGATGAGATTATTTCTGTGGGGTGAACCCCACTGGGTCGCTCTACCTTCACAGAAAATAGTGGCCCATTTCGGAAGGTGACCCCAGGGACTCAGCCGAAGACCAGGCATTAATATGAACCATCAGTCACCTGTCGCCAAATCACAAAGTTTGTTCTGGAGGTGAAAATGTGATTCTGCTGTTCAAGCCTGCAGAGTGACCTCCACCACACACCCGCCAAGGTCATCTGGGATATTGATAACCCATTTGCTTTCATGAATGTCTGTTTCTTATAGACAGTTATGTTTGGGCTTCTTTGTAATTTAATAGATTTATTAACTGACGGACAGACTAAAGCAGCATGAACAACAAACACAAGTTTCAAAGCAAGTATAAAAACTAATTGAAATATTGAAATAAGAATGTATTTTATGTCTTAAACACAAGAACAAAAGAAAGCAATATATGGGCCAAAATATTCTCGGTCATACCAGCACAGACAACTGTTTGAGGTTAACAGTACAAACAAAAACACTGAGTCTTTAAATTGTGAAATTCAACTTTATGCTGAAAAAAAAAAGAACACTTGAGCACTCTGAACCGAGCTATGTATTTGATGCAGACAGACAAAATTAGGATTTCAAACATACTGATGATTAATCAGATTTCATAACTACAGTCATTTCTCGTAAAATATGTTCAGTTAGCACATGTAACATAAATGTAATATGGTAAAGGTCAGAATTGCTTTATACTGTGGATAAAAACACTGCCAGGCATTGGCCTGAGGGTTTTTATTTACTGACTGATTTTTCTACTAACAAGAAAATATTAGTAAATACAAAACTGGTAATTAACTACATTGTAAAACCAAAATTTAAGAAACAGAGAAGGAAATAAAAATGTCAATAAGTGATAAAATCAGCATTTCTTTAGCATAATAAAAAATAAATACCAGGTACAGGATTTTGGCAAATTATAGAATTATAATTTATTTTTTATCAAAAGACCTTTGGCACTCACATCATCGTATGAAATACAATTCAAATCCATTAATAAATGAATATATTTTCATGTTGTTGTATAAATCATCCATAGTGATGCACAGAAAATAAAATTCCATCCTCCTGTTTATGTCATTCATCAAGCCTGTTGTATACATGTAAAATGTGATTCACTATCAGCAATCTGTGGAAGAATTAGTGCAGAAAACATAAAATATACAGCTAGCTTCAGATAAGTTGGTCAGTACTAAAAGTTACCATGGTAAAATAATATACATCCACTCAAGTTTTTTTTCAGCATGGACAGACTGAGGTGAGGAAGAGAGTGGAGTGGAGCAGAGTGAACAGAGAGAAATGGAAAGTTCACAGGACAGTCATGTGACTCGCCATGATGCCTGGTTCTAACTCAATGATAAGAGTTAGAAGAGTCAGTGATGAAGAAACTGATCCTCAAGAGCGACTTGAAAAGACCAGATCAGAATTGAGTGCATCAGAGGGACCAGCATGTGCAGAAGTTTGGCGCTACCTTAGGTTTGGACACATGTGGTACATGAGGAACATCTAAGAACGTTCAGGGAGAAGCAGCACAAAAGTTAACACGGCTCGAATGAAAGTCTTCTTGCTGCTTCAATAACACTCTGGTTTGACCCGTGGCCAACCTTGGAGTGAAGAGGAAATTGGATTTGACAGCGTCGGAGGTTTGACGCTGCCCTGAGAGCCAGCTTCATTAGCATGCTTCATTACACAAATAGTTTTGCCGACTTCATCAATTCGTGTACAACAGCGACTCAGAACTTGTCTGTGACTGTGACGTTGAAATGACACTGGACAAAGTGTTGGAGAAGCTTCAGTCCTTTCATTCCTGGTGAGACGGAGATCAGCTGGGAGGAAGAGGAGGCAGCGGGATGGATGAAGGTGAGAGTGAGATATGAAAATTTAAGAGCCACTTGGGACGGAGAAAATACATGAGACACTTTATTGAGGCCAAGATGAAGCTACAAAGTAAGATGAAATGCTTTTGTAATCCAAAAAGCATGAGAGTCTCGTCATGTACAGACTTATAAAGCAGTTACGCGTCTGCATAATTTTATAGTTAGTGGTGTAACTTGTCAAATCTTTAATGCATGGCAGCACATTCTTCACAAAATAATGAGTCTGGGAGTGAATGAGGGGATGGCGCCACATTAACAGTCTGTCAAATTGTTCTGTGATGGACAAATAACGGTGCAAGTGTGCGACAGTGACAGATACGCGCGGCTGTGATTGAGCGTCTGGGAGAAAGTGCTCCGTCAGCGATCGCCCGCCACGCTCTCAAGAGGGCGGAGCGCAGGGTCAGGATCGGCCCCTGAGATCACACTCCAGTGTAAGGCCCCAGGATTTCATGTTAGGCGGGGGTCTCCACGTGCCCACATCCATGTACACACTCCAGTGGCGTGTCGCCGCAGGGCTTGGTGGTAATGTGTTACGTAAGGAGACCAAGAGAGGGGAAAGTGGGGGTTTCACACTCTGGCTTATCAGCCACGGGCTCTGCTGAGATCTCACAGTGACTAATGCAAAGTGTGTGTGCTCGAACGTGTGTGTATGACAGTGACATATGCATGTGAGCGAAACACTGTATGTGCAAGCAGGGCACCGTCGCTAATCTGTGTGTTTGCATGACTTTCTGTCAGCTCCCGACTCACTCAAAGAGAGAGGATTGTCCGTCCTGGGGGACACAGAGACGTACCCTGTGTGTGTGTGAGAGTGTGTGTGCATGCTTAACCTAAAATTGGGGACACAGTTTTCAGAATTCACACCAAGTGGGGACAAAGTTTGGAGTCCACAATTGTACGAGCTTCAATTTGAGGAGGAAAACTTCAAAATAAAAGGGCTTTGGGTTCAAGTTTGGTTAGGAGTCATGGTTACGGTTAGCCTTTTCTTTTGGGAGGTTAGGTTTACGGTGAGAAGCTGATGAAAGCAAAGCAAAAATGTGCGTGTGTATTATTATTATTAGAGCGAGATAGTAGTAGCATTAAGTTAAAGTAAAAGTAGTACCAAAGGTGGCAGTGGTTCAAGTAGCAAATATACTGAAGCTACATTAGAACTTAAGAAGTAGCAATAGCAGTCATGGTATCAGTGGTGATAATAGTGGAGAAGAAGTAACAACAGCAGTAGTTGAAGAAGAGTAGGTGTGGGGCAGTTGTGTTGGTATGATAAATAGAAATAGTGGGAGTGAAGTAATAGTTCAGACATGGCACTACTGGCACAAATTGGAGCAGAAGAAGTTCATGTAGTAGAGGAATAAGTAATAACAGTGGAAGTGTGTAGTAGTGTGGTAGTCATGAAGTAGTGACTGAAGTAGTAGTAAAAATAAGATGTAGAAGTTAAAGGAAGAGAAGTGCTGATTGTAGATGTACAGTACGAGGAGCAGGTAGTGCAGAAGTTTTGGTAGACAAGCAGCTTTAGTAGTGATGGTAGTAGTATTAATTGCAGTGCAGAAGGTGTTGTGAGCAGCCACCGAGGTAGTGTCAGCAGCAGTACTAGTATTGCAAGAGCTGGGGGTAGTACTAGATGTAGTGACTCATAAGAAGCAGAGGCAATAGTTAAAGTAACCGGTAGAAGTAGTAGAAGTAGGTAGCAAGCATGGTGAGTAATCGCAGAAGTACGAGGCATGTGGTAGTATTATGGGTGAAAATGGTACTTTTCAAGGGATTGTGTTAGATGTACAGTGCAACTAGGAGCAGGAGTTGCAGTGTAAGCTGCAGTAATGCCAGATGTAGAGCGGCAGAAGTAGTGATAGCAGGAGAAGTACTTGTCGTTGTTGCAGTTAGGAATACTGCACAAAAGTATCCTTTCTATTTTTTGTATTGCGGGCATTTTACAGTATTTGTTGTACTCCAGTTGTAGCAGTAAAAGGAAGAAATATAATACTCAGACGATATTGTAAGCATTATCTTACTGCATGTCCTCCTAATATCTCCAGCCCGACAGCTTTTGGTATTGCGTAATATAATAAATTTGGAGGAGAGATTCTGCCTGCTGTCCTCAGAGGATGCGGCTTCAAAGCCTCCTCTATAGCTGTGACATAAAAACATGATTTGGAAGCATATTGCTGTGTGTCTGTGCGCGCTGGCTCGTTTGCTGCGGTTGGGATTTGAGGGGGTTGATCTATAAATACACTCAGAGCTGGAGGAGAATCGAGGCTGCACAAACACACACGAGCGAAACACAACTTGCTCTTAAAAAGAGAGAAGATGCTGATGCAAAACAAAACCAAAAAAAAAACTGACATTGCAATGGCAGAAGACTTTATTGCTGTAATGCAGAGATGCTCCCCTGTAAGATCCTCTTCCAGCAGGACAGATGGAATGTGCTGTTCAGTGCTGAGTATGTCCGCTGCCAATCACAAGCGTCAAACAAATCAAACATGATCAGATTGTAGCGGCCACTCAGATCGCCGCCTGAGGCGCCACTGATCCGGTGGGACGGCGTCGACTGCGATTCATTGTTAAGTCCCCAGCAGCGCGTCAGTCCAAAGTCGCTCTCTTACATGGTGATGACGTTAATGTGTTCACCAGAGGCTGCAGAGAGCTTCATCCAAAATAGATTTTACACAACAGTCCCTTGTAGTTGTAGTGCGTGTGGTGCATGTCTCTAGGACGTTCAGAAAGGTAGAACACTGAAGTACTGCGTGCGCTTGGGTGAAACACAAATACTCACAGTGGCACAGCACATGAAGACGATGATGAAGGTTCCGATGACTCCGCCAATGCCCACCAGCCAAGTCATCCTGAGGAAGAGGATGACACCGAAGATGTTCTGAATACATGGCAGATAGACGCCCATCAGAGTGCCCAGCTGTGGAGCCTGAAGAAAGACAACAGAGACAGAAGCATGTCACCCTTCACTGGAATTTGTAGTCAAAGTTTGAGACATTTTCTAAAACATACGCATGCAGTCGATTCCTGTACTCATTTGGCCTTTTTTAAAAAACCTGGACTAAACCAGGGGTCTTAAACTGACCCACACCAGGGCTGGCGTAGGTGCAGGCTCTTCAGTGGTTGGAAAGAAAACCCGCACCCACAGTGTTCCTTCAGCGGATTAGAGAGTCCCAGAATGAATCCTCAGGTCTTGGTCTATTCTTACGTGGTCTTGGTTAAACCTCGCCTTGTGTTGGCTGTCGGTACAGGGGTTGGTCTAAACTCTTTGGTTGTGAACCTAACTTGTCAGGTGACCTTGAGCTTAACTCTTCAGATCACAGTCTATTCTCATCAGGTCGTGGACTAAACTGATGTGGTGTTTGACTCCTGGACTTATCTACTCAGGTTTCATCTGGTCAATGACTAAATCCATGAAGCCTTGCAGTAAACTCATAAGATCTTGGTTCGTATTCATCAGGTCTCGGACCAAAGCAATCCCTTGCGTTACCAGGCTGCATGAAACCTGCCCAGAGTCTGAGCAGAGTAAGTGAACAGGTACATATGGTTAATGCATAGTTCTGATACTTTGTCAGATCACGAGTTGGTAAATGTGATTCTCCACTTCCAATCAAACTACGGTAAGTTTTATATTTATTTTTTCCACTTGTTTTCTTCTGCCACTGTCATGAAAATAAGTTGCCTTGTTGGAGTCTTTTTGATATTAAAATGCGACTTTGCAATTGAGTGTACAACCTTGTTAAACCTCCCCTTTTTCCTGTGGACATATGTAAACATTTTGGACAGATCATTTTAAATAGAGGTTTACTTTTTTTGTTAAATGTGCTGTAAAAGAGTCTGTTGTTGTTTGTACAGAATTGAGGCGATCCAGTGCCCTTTAGTGCATAAGTGGATACTATTTCTCCAACTGTGGTGTCATAGATGATGGTATTATGAGAGGTATTTTTGGAAGTCGCACAAGGAGCAAGGTATCAAGAAAGCTCAGCTGGTATTCACTT
Organism: Synchiropus splendidus; assembly: GCF_027744825.2. Taxonomy (NCBI): domain Eukaryota; kingdom Metazoa; phylum Chordata; class Actinopteri; order Syngnathiformes; family Callionymidae; genus Synchiropus; species Synchiropus splendidus. The sequence goes on along the minus strand of NC_071339.1, from coordinate 21,351,387 downwards.
AACTCTAGTCTTGGTCTCTACTTGTTAGGTCTTCGACGTAAGGCATCAAGCTTGGCACTAAACAAGTTTAGCTGACTGAACATGGTATAGTCTACTAAGCTGTGTTTACATTGTGTACCCAGCTCATATATTTGCGTGCTATAATTCTCCCCCTACAGCGAACATTACTGCTCATCTGCAACAAAATACATCTTGCATCTGAAGGGCACATCAGATGACCCTGTCCACAGCGGAATAATAATAATATTCATTCACTGCTCAAGGACAACTTGACAAACGAAGGGCAATTATGGCGATATGCCGCCGTGACCCATTTTTCCAAGTGAGACCTTTGCTGTCACTCCATTATCACTGATAACACAAATCATCCTGCCGCTTTATTTGGCTGCCGTGCTGACAAACAGAGGAAGTGAAGGCTGGCTAGTGGTCATTACAGGGAGGCAGTGAGCACCGACCTGCCACTAATCGAGAAATTGCACTTTATGAACCTTATAAAAGGTGCATTCAAGCCCCGTCACAAGATCATAACCTCAGTTTTCGTGGAGTTCAAAATATGGGATATGAATATGGGATCCTTGTGTTGAATGCTAATACGGTTCAATGCCCTAAAGCTAATCTACTGCAGGTAGTGACCGACAAAATGACAGGTACAAGCAGCCAAAATTAGTTTTCTCATCATGATGCCCTTAGAAAGAAACCTCTGCTGCTCATTAGGTGAGGCACCAGGATAAAGCTGGACTGGGAAATAGATATTTTTCTCATGGGCTTGTCGTGTTCAAGTTTATCATGGCCTCAAATATAAAAACCTCTGGTCATTACTTTGTCATTATTCTCCAAACAAGACTTTTCTCAGCAACATAGCAACATTTGTCTTGTCTTGGCGCCAAAGGAGGAGTGTCTTGCCTCAGTCCCAACCCTGGCAAGACTTGTCACATCTACTTCATGCACAAGAAGTCTTGTGTTGATTTGAAAACCCGAATCAACAGTGTCTTGCCCTCGAACAGCCCTTATTGCTTTGACGTCGAAATAAGTAATGCTGCATTAGAAAAAAAGCTTATGAATTCCCCAGGTGACGTGTTTCACACACACCTCTCATGGTGGGAGAAGGCCTCAGGCAGACAGGTGTCCAGTGATGGTAATAACGCTTGGGCATCTTTGGGCTCTTAGCGGAGGGTGAGGGTGTGGAAACAGCACAACAACGAACTGTGAGGCCCGAAACAATGGCCTCCGCAACATTCCAGCAGAAGAGTAGAATATTATTGAGGGATGGAGAATTTTGGGAAGAAAAGCAAGGCAACGTTCTGACTGGATTATTCAGACCAGGATGTGACTAAGATGAAAGGAATCAAATTGTGTCTGATGCCATTTCTGATGTGTTTGAAGAGATGCACTTCCCGGCGTTAATTATGCAGAGAGGCATCACAGCTAGTCCACACAGGTTGGCGAAATTGAATTATCTTCTCATTTACTGCAGATAAACAACAGTTGCGGCTCACACTCTGAAATGCAATTAGCAAGATTATCACTCTGCAGAACCTGTTGTCCTGTGATGAACAGCAGCAGGTTGTGGCTCCTGGTGAGTCGGATCAGATTATATCCTACAATTTCAAAGGCAGGTATATTGTTGGGGCGCGAGGCCACCAGGGAATTCCAAGTAGGCGTCTGTCTAAGTCTCTGGCAGAAAGCTTCGGCTTCTACCTCAGTCTCACTGGTCACGGCATGAGAAAAACAGGTTTTATGCTCTTACTCTTTGGCCCAAGAAACCAAGTTCATGAATTTGGGTGGGAGAGAAATTGATGGGCAAATGAACTCCAGGGTTTGGTGGCTGCACCACACCAGGATCCTACCCTTCATTGCTTCAATTCTGTGGTGAAAAATGGGTTTGCAATGTAGGTTTATCAATGATTTACATGTACGGATACTGGACTGTTTATGAGAACATACGGTTTTAAAATTTCTCAATGGAATCAGACCATAAAGTTCACTGAGTTATTGCAACATTGACAATTGCGTTCCTGCTTTTTTCTTAACAGCTCTATACCGTCTCTTGGGTGGAGGTTTCAGCTTCAATATTCCCCTCCAACTTTTTCATTATATGATCCTCCACTCAACAGTAACTCTGTAATTAAAAGGAGTGAGTTTCCGCCGGTCGGCCCATGAGGGACCTGGTGTGTAATATAAACTGTCGGTCAGGTGTTAGAGTTCTCCTGCCATCAGCACTCTCCTCTCAGGTCCGAATCGCTACGGCAGCACAAAGCAGAGGTAATCACAGGCAAACAAGAGATGACCTGGTCATAAACACAAGATGAATTAGAGCAAAAGAATTGAGAGGAAAATATGTCCAAAAAAGAGAGCAAATGTAATCCACAGCTTATTATTTGTCCTCTGACAGATTTGAGTAATGCGGCTGGCCTTGGATGTAAGCTTTCTATACAAGCGTGGGCTATAGTCTGCCACTGCAGTGATGCATTATAAGCCAGATTAAGCAACGCAGGGGTTCAGAACAAAGGTTGTTCACTTTAAATTTGACCAAAAGGAAAGAAGGAACGGCAGAACACTGTTGGCTATGTTATCCGTTAACAGTACATGTAACCAACAAGTTTGTTTTTTTAAATCATTATCTTCTTCTTCTTCTTCTTTTCCTTCCAGCTTCTCCCTCCAGGGGCCACAGTGGATCATCTTCCTCCATCTCACCCTGTCCTCTGCTTCCTCTTCTCTCAAACCTACAACCCTCATGTCCTCCTTCACCACCTCCATCAATCTCCTCTTTGGCCTTCCTCTCCACCTTCTGCCTGGCAGTTCCAACCTCTCTCCTCTGTTCATGTCCAAACCATCTCAATCTAGCCTCTCTGACTTTGTCTCCTAAGCAACTGACATGTGCTGTGCCTGACATGTTTTTAAAATCATCTGTTGTTTTAATATCTAATATTCAATTTAATGTTGGCAAACTTATTCCTAGCTAGCCACGATAGTGCTCTGCTAGGAAGATCCTAGATTATAGAAAATGGAAGTCCACCACCTTCCCGTGTTGATTGTAAGCAAGAGCCAGTGTTAGGCGCAACTCCTCTCACATCTTCCATTTAAGCCTCTGTCTTTGTAGTTCTCAAAATCTCTTCCCAAACTGCTTTAGATGCTTACCTCAGGCTGGACTCTCTCACGGTCACAGATTACAAAAAAAAAAAAAAAAAAGATGGCAATTTCTTTTGGCCGCAGCTGCCAAGTACTTGCTCCAGTGTTGGGTCTTTCAGTCGGTGAATGTCTCAAGGGACAAAGCTAGAAGCTCTTTGAAGGGGCACTTTTCTATTTTCTTGCGATAGCAGTTTCATTTGTTCATTTGGCGATGGCAGTCCAGTCCTACATCTGCTCTGACAAACACACAACAGCAATGACGCCGGAGTGCATGTGCATGTGGGAACAGAGCCAACAGTGTGATGATTTCCCCAGGGATTCGAGCACTGAGAGCAAAGAGAACCCTGATGGCAGCACAGCTACAGGTAGCTCAGCATGGCACCACTGAACTTGGAAGTAACAGCTGCCCACTGAGCCCCACGGGAGGTGTACTCAGCCCCTCTGTCGAGCGGATGGCTCAGGTGTTGTTGATGCACAACAGGATCATTCGATACATTTGTTTACTTCAGACTCACTGCGCCCTGATGCACTGCCACTCAGCATTCGCCGCCTCACCAGCCTGGACCTTCCGTCCCACACTTAAGTCCGAAAAGTTGGACAGCAGCGCTTTGTGTTCACGGTTGAATACGCCCACTTTTCTATTTTTTCCCATCACCAGCCACCAATACTCTCCTTGCATGTGCTCTCCTACCACTAATTGGTCACTCCCACAGACCCGGTTCTAGGGTGAGATCAAGGTCCCAATCCATCGCTAGACTAAGAGGTGAGTTTGGTAACTTAGGATGAGACCAGAGAAGCTTTTAAGAAGAATGAATTGCCATTGAGCCTCCTAAGGCCACCGCCTTATCTTGTAGGAAGCGTAGGAAGTCCCATTCATTCCATCGGGCATGTTGTTGCTGGCAGGGTCTACCAACAAACAGGTCCTCATCTTGCTGTTCACTGCGATTCCTAAGCCCTTCCTTGCTGACTGGCTTTGTAATGCCTTGCTTCCTGGTCCAAAATAGAGCTCATCCATCTCATGTGTGGCTTGACGTTGGATTACAAAAGCTGGTGTTACAGCCATGAACCAAACAATCTTAAGAAGAGCAGTGATAAGATTGCATAACACCGCCACAAGCTCTCTGAGAAGGACATCTCTGTGTGACCATGCAGTTTAAACCCAAATTCCTTCCTTCATTTCCATTTTCTTCCCACCCAACCTTGAAAAATGTTGATTCTGCACAGCAAATCATCAGGCACAGACTGGATTCGGTAATTACCTTTTTTTCCCCCTGCTCACTTTCAATGCCACCGTTTCATTTCCATCTACCTATGGGTATCTACCGAAGTGCTGAGACCAGCACAGGTAGTAATTTTCCTCCTCTACACATGTGATGGAGAAGAAATGACTGAAGAGAGAAGGTGAAACTTCACAATCTCGGTTAGCTGCAGGGGAAAGCAAATGAAAGGGAAGGAGTTCAGAGGAGCATGAGGGAGGTATGGAGCGAGGGGGATTCAGGTCCTCAGGCAGTGCAGCACCCTGGCAACCTGCTTCGGCTGACAAAACTGCTTCATCTTTGGAATCACATCTTGAAGGTGTTACTGTACAAAAGTGAGTTTATAAAAATCCATAACGCCACTTACAGCACTGTGAGATTAAGATTAAAATGAGGATAAACATCTTTATATACTTGAACAAGGTCCCTCCAATGAATGTGAAGGACCAGCAGCACTTCCTACTTATGATTGCCCACGAGGAGAGATGAAGACCTGAAGCTGCTTCTCAGTGACACGTTCAAGAATTAAGTTGTCTCTTGTGAATCGTGGAAATAAGTGTCTAACCAACTGAGTGTAAAACAATATGAAGTGAAAGTGGAGCAAAACGTGTTTTCTTTAAATTGTTCCTTTTTATGATATTCAAATGCGTTTGTTCTGAATGAGCTAAGAGGTGATGCGAGCACAGTGGAAGCAGCTTGATCGAGGTGTGAAGTTTCACGGGTGAGCAAGAAGCTGCAGCACCATCACCACGCTCCACTTGCCCAACGCTTGATAGGGCAAATGTGTTTCTGCTCAGGCACCTGAATTATTAAACGGACAGTAGAAGGAGAGGCCACTCAGACAGACCGAGCTTGAACATGTCACGGGGCGGTCAACATCTCGCAGAGTGATTCACATGTCAGCTGGGAAACGCAGACAGGAGAAGCTTGACATCCTCCGAGGTTCTCCAAGCTTGCCACCTCAAAATGGTAAAAACATGTGCACTAGAATATTCTAGACTTCAACAGCTTCTAAAGTTCTCACATGCCGGTGAACCCTGGAGCAAGTGACTGGAAGCGAGCACAAAGGGCTGGTTGGATATTGAGAGATGAGCTGCATCGACCAGTGTTAATAAATAATCTAGAGCAGCTGTGTCCAAACCGGTCCTTGAAGGGTTAGGGTTAGGGTTAGGGGGTGGCGCAGGTTTTTGTTCCAGTGATGCGATGATGTTTCATGAAACAGTCTCGTAATTCTTGCTTTCAGTCAGTACAGCTCATGGTTTAAAAATGATGTGAGGTTTCGAAGAAATAGTTGGTCAATAGCTGAGATTATTAAAGAGAGAGTGCCATCTAGGGGCCTTTGAAATGACCATACTTTTTCATAAAACCTCATCAGCCAATCACTACCGTTCTGTAACAGTTTGGACAGCAGGTTATATAAAAATATCTAGTATGTGATTTACATAAATGTATAATGTCATCACCTAATTCAATAAACATCTTCAGTCGATATCTATTTTTGATTAAACAGCTCGATTTTTCTCTAAAATAACTCTTAATATAAAGTCATATTTGTCACTATACTTATACAATAGTATTTTCTACTTGTACCTCTATGGGAGTGAGCAGGATGGATAGGATCAGGAAGCAATAGATCAGAGGGACAGCACATGTCAGGTGTTTAGGAGACAGTCAGAGAGGCTAGATGGAGATGGTTTGGACATGTACAGAGGAGAGAGAGCCAGTACATTGGCAGGAAGATGTTGAGGTTGGAACTGCCAGGCAGAAGGTGGAGAGGAAAGAGGAGAATTATGGAGGTGGTGAAGGAGGACATGAGGTTTGTAGGTTTGAGAGAAGAGGAAGCAGAGGACAGGGTGAGATGGAGGAAGATGATCCGCTGTGGCCACCCCTGAAGGGAGAAGCCGAAAGAGAAAGAAGAAGACTTATTGACTTCGCACCAAGATTGTCCTCAAGTGGGCATCAAACCACTGACCCTTCCCCGTCCTGCTCCGAATGTCACCTAGTCATTTTTGAGGCATAACAGGAGCTAATGTGCAAAAGATAAATTATAATCAACCCACCCATCAACAGCCGCGAACATGAGGCGGCAGGCCTCGAAGGGAAAGTGAAAGCCAAGCGTATGTCAATATGTGGACAATATATGAGCTGTGAAATTTCCGTTTAGCTCGGCTGTGAGCGCGGCTGTAATATATAAGGGGAATTGACATTAATCAAGAAGCGTCTTTCGCGGGGCTGCTGATGGGAATACTGATCCCATGTTGCAGTCTAATAAGAGGGTGGGGGGGTGCGGGGAGGGAGGGATGGGGCGAGGGGGCGAGGCTGAGTGCAGCGCTTAGAGCAGGCTCATAAGAGCAAGGAAACAACGTTCATGTGGGGGACATTGGGCTATAAAAGGGATGGATGGAGAGGAGATGGAATTCTGCCTTCCCATCAAGAGAAAGGGTTTGCTCGCAGAGGTTTGCTCCTTTTGGCTAATGCATGAGTAATTACCGCTGGCTACCTCAGAGACGACATCACAGACTCACCATTTCTACTTCTTACAAATGGATTTTCAAGTGGCAACACACTGCCGAGTCATTCACCAACTTCCTTCACAGGCTTCAGCTTGATCCACGTCCCGTAGATCATGAGTCGAGCAGGCAACGGCTGTATATATTGAACAAACTCTTTTTTTTTGGGAGGACACAAGAGCAAATGGAGAACATCAAAACTCCACTATCATGTTTTGATAGCGCACTTAAATCTACGGTTGTTTTTACGTTGTGACGAAGCGAAGCTCCGGTCTTCCACAGCTCACCCACACGCGGGGGAGCAATGAGGACAAGATGGAGAGCGAGCTGGAGAGGTGGAGGGGCGCACAGAGCAAAGGCGGCAGCAGAGGTGGAGGCGAGAAGGCGCGAGAGAGGGAGGCTGCTGTGTGTGTGTGTGTGTGTGTGTGTACGTGCGATAAAATGCCACGGGCGTCCTAATGAAAAGCCTCTCATGGTGATGGAGAGATTGGCCGAGCAACGGGCTTGTGATTGCAGAAGCAACCGGCGCGCGTAGCATGAATGCTAATTATGGTATGGGAGTTATGGAGATTAGACCTGTTCCCATGCGTTAACCCCTGGTCCCATACGTCAAGGATGACTGCGAGAACCGGGCTCATGGAGGTATCGGCGACTGACAGTGACATGTTTTGACAGCTGTGTATGACACACCGTCCTGTCACAGAGCCACTGGAATGACTAAAAACAAGCTGTCTCCGAGGCTAATGTAGAGCAAGACAACAACTATTTATTAGCAGGCGCCAAATTTAGACGCTCGCCGGCTATTTTAAAGACGTTGCTATGGAAACAAGATGGAAATTGTAGAGCAGACAACCTACAAGCTGGAAGATGTGTCTCACATGGTTATTGCAGATTTTTGCAGAGATTTCACTTGTAATGCCTGAGGTTTCCTGCTGCTGGCTGGAGCTGTTATGAGATTGAAGTGAGGTTGACGCTGTAGCGCATTATCAACACGAGGCATATTCACCTCCCTGGTGTTTTTTCTGCCATTAATGAAATTTTGTGTAAAAGACAAACATGAGAGGAATGTATGCTCACGCTTGTGAGCCTGAGATCGCACTGTGAGAAGGTTAGCGTGCAATAATGTTATCCCCCATGGCATTTCGCTAAACCTGTTTTTGCCATCTAGTGGTAGCCTTGAGTTGTCTGCTGAATGAATCAACTTTGCACAACTGTAACTGTTTCCAAGGCTAAGATAAGGGCAACAATATCACACACACACACACACACACGTCTGTACAGCCTGCCTGTATTTTCACCACTGAATTTGTATAAAAAGGCAAAGAGTTTTTTCAACCATTTCCTGCAGTTGTGAGTGGGCAGTAGGGGTGGAGTCAACCCAAGCCACTGTGCAGAACATGGGGAGACACTACATAAAAAGAACATGAAACTTTTTTCTTTTTTTTTTGGTGTTTGTAGGAATTTCAAAATAAGACTTACACCCAGACATGATGGAGACAGGTATGTTTTGTACCATCGTATCACGTTTCAGTACCATCACAGATGTTTCTCAAGAGAGTGGAATGAGATAATTCTATACATATTTCTGCCCTTCTTTGCACACAAGAAAATAATTAAGCATTGGTTTTGTTTTTTGAAGAACAGTGACCCGAGGGGAAAAAAAAAACATGAAAAAGGTTTCACTTGTGACGATAGCAAAAATTTCTCAATGGTCTCGTACTTCCTGGCTGCTTGGTTTTCTTCTAGGCACTCAAGTTTCTTCCCACAGTTCAAAAACATGCAGTGGTTAATTGGTGAGCAACTCTCACCTAAAATAGCTGTGATACGGTAACAGAATCATTCTCAATCCCAATTCCCACTTTTTATATTTTTTTTTGTTTAATGGACATACAGTGGTACCTCGGTTTTCGAACGTCTCGGACTTTGAACAAATCGGAGTTCGAACAAAAATTTCAAGATTTTATTGCTTCGGATTTTGAACGAAAATCCTGAACTCGAATGGCCCCGAAAAAAGCGTGCGCGGACCAATTAGCTGACCCTCTACGCGCTTTGTTATTGTGTATAACGTAGCCTCTGTCACAGGGGAGGTGCTCCTCGACACCTCCGAGGCTCCGAGGTTTGATGTCCTGTTGTGGGCTGGAGCTGGGACAGGGATGAGGCGAGTCTGGGACAGAGCGTTACTTGGTTTATGACTTTGTCACAGCCAAACTGCACAGAAGCGCACATTCGGAGCTGGACACGCACCGGGCACCTCTTCACTTCTGGAGAGACGTCACTCACTCGGCAACCCCTCCCACATGCAGCGGCCACACACATAGAGGAACAGTGCACCTGCAGCAGACACTCTACATTCGCTCCAACAAAAGACTATTTTAAGGCTTGGAACGCATTATTTCTTTTTCCATGAATTGTAATGGGAAAAATCGATTCAGATTTCCAACAAATCGCAGATTGTGGTCGAGAATCGAGGTACCACTGTATTTAGATATGTAGCATTCATTTGGACTATAAAAATAATGGTAATTTACCTAAATATTTTTACTCTTCTGTATGCCCGTGGGTAAACATGCTTCCGGCAGGACAAATGTGAGCAAACAGAAAAGAGGCATGAGGAAAAATCTGAACAAATATGTTTGCAGAAGGCATTTTTGGGGGGATTGGGCAGCGACGGACAGCCGGTGTCAAAGGTGGTACAAACACTGTCAGCCTGTCAGCTCTGGAGCCAAGTGACAGAGCAATGTTTCCCAGCAAATGATCAGAGTCTGGAGTCTATTTGTGGATGAAAAAAAGTTCACACGTCTCTGCAAAAACGAGAACCACATCGCTGTGATGCGGCTTGTTATTTGCATCATCATCGTGACCTTTTTCCCTGGCTTTACCAAATCACATCTCGCTGCTCCACATAAATCCGCGCTAGATTAATAACGGAGCCGCCTATCTGTCCATCAAACGTGGAAGGACGTAAAAACTAATCTTTTGAAGTAAATTTCAGCTGTGAGGAGGGGGGATCATGAGTGAGTGGCATTTCAAATCGGATCCAGATCTAAGGATTTGGATGGCAGACACGGGAATGATCTGTGAATTCCAGACAAGCTGTGTCGACATGGGCAGCGAGTCTCTGGGAGGGAGAAGGCTCCAGCTCGGATAATAATCCCTGTTTACTAACATAAATCAGGGCGACTGAGATGTACATTTATTCAGTCCAAATCCCATTTCATTTTTCTTTATTCCACACTAAATAAAACTCTCTTTCTTCTCTGCCCTCACTTTGTATAGTGGCCAAAGGAAATTGTACTATGAGTTGAAGATTTCCCACAGTGGTGTGACATGTGTGTATTGTATGATAGTTTCATTGTTGACTTTAGTCACTGGCAATAGCGTAGGATTCCACGAGAGAAATCAAGAATCCTCAGGTCCAGCGATATTCTTCTTGCTGTTCCAGTTTTGAAATCATTCGCCTCACTTCCTGCTGTACGAGGCAGTCAGGCCCATTATCGCCTGACATCACCTCACCATTTCTCACCTTGAGAACAGACTCTGCCTACTTGTCAGTGCTGACTGAGGACTTCCTAGACAAGGTGTTTTTTCACAGCTCCACGAATGAACGATTACATCACTGAAAACCTGCAGTCTGTGAGGTAAGGAATGAATCCTCCACTGAAACAGAGACATCTCTCAGAAGCCCTGCTGCTATCATAATGTATATGGTTGCACTGGGGAAAAACAGACCAAAATCAATAAGTGACAAATATGTCTGTACTCTGGTCGCCACTTGTATGATGGAGAGAGCCGTTGTGAAAAGAAGGAAAGTAAGCTCAGATTTGAGGTTCATAGTTGAGCGGCAGAGAGGTTAGACCTTTAACCATGTGGTTACTGAGCTGTTGTCTGAAAGTCCCCTCATTCAGCCTTTAAAATCTGGATGAAATTATTGTTTCCTCAGGGGTCATTGAGCCATGAGTCCTCAAACTTGTTTAGTACCTTGACATGTTGGCCACAGAAAGGACAAGGCAGTTCAACTTTCACACCCACAACCATTCAGTTCATGGCTGGAATAAGATCAAATAATTGCTGTTTATCACACAACTTTTTTTAACAAAAGATACACAGTTGTGTATCTCCAGAAGCCATATAAGACTTTCCAGTATTTGAAATATACAACCATTTATAGCAATTGAGATTGTCCACTTGAAGTTGTCCACTTTTGCCCGCCACAGTGCAAGACCGCACACTGAAGTCCTTCCAGACAGAACTCTGATTCCCGTAGTGTCTCGAGTTGCAGTGTTAATATAATGCAAACCTAAGTTCCCATGTAAATTTGCATACCTTGACAGGCTTCTTGCGTGAGGACTCGGCCTCGTTGTTCTCTGCCTCCTCGTGCTCCTTGCTGCCCTGGGGCAGGTTGGAATAGTTGGCCAGGCTGCTGAGGAGAGACGACACCATGGGGCTGGTGTCCATCTCCTCCTGCACAGACACAGAGGGTCAGAAGTAAAAATGCGCTCATTTATACCGTTGCATTTTGATGCTGGTTCACAATGAATCTTTCCTTGAGAACTTGTGAACCAAACTGATCATGTAAAAATACATAGTGGTAGATCAACATTATCTCAATCAATTATTGAGTAAAGCCACTACGACCAGTTGAAATGATCCTAAAAGATGTCTTCTAATGAGTGAATAAATACCATTCCATTTGCTATAGAGAGAAAGACTTGCAAGTGTGAGCCACACTGAGCGACACACAACATGACATTTTTGACAGCTACATGCTAGAGATAAACGCTGGAGGAGATGCTCGGCTGGATGCCTGACTGACTCTGATGGACAACGTCAGTTCCGCACTTTTGCCAGACAAAGGTACGGTGTGCAGTCAGACCATGTCAGCGTGAGAGAAACACTTCTGTTGCAAAAGTAAATGTGTTAAACTATGATGGCAATCAATATAACTGGCAGGGTTTTACAGGCCGAATACATGCAGCATGTAGCAGAACTTGAATAAAGGCCACAAAGAAATCAGTTCATTAAAAAGGGGAAACGTGAAATCCAAAGTTCTGATCTCCTGGTCGGTACCAGTTGTTTTGTTTTGTGTTGGATGTGAGTACTGTAACCTTTATGCAGTGTTGGCCATTATTAATGGTGGTAGCACAGTTCGGGCCGACGCTTTACCTCAAACAAGGCCATGTTCTTGCCGTCATACTGCTGGCTCTTCTCGGCGGCGGCATCGCTGCTGTTGATGAAGGGGCTGCTCTCCTTTGGGTTGCTCTCCGCTGCAAGGGAAACAAGAGGAAACCTTTAGGACGGGGGGAAGACTGACCTCTGGCACCATGTATACGGACAACAGGCAGCATGTGGCGCCTCAGACTCTCCTGCTTCAGCGCAGACACAATTGTTGGGCAGGTACAGTCACGTCCTTTTCAGCTGCAACAACGTTTCAGCAAAGACAGGTCGCTTGCTAGAAATGCACAGCCGGCCTGTCATCTCCACAACGCGCTCGCAGTGGGACCCACTCGGAGGGGCAACTCAAGCTAATGGGCTGATCAATGTCAATATGTGCACGGCTGCAGCCTCCATATATATTCCTTAGGAAGAACATCCCGGTCGACTGTCACAACATCTACTCACAACTGCACAGGATCCATGGATGAAAGGAGCGATTGATTTGCGCAAGATGATCAGAAGCAGATCATTGATTCTAGATGTTGACCAACGACATCTGACTTGGTCAGTCAACCATGTTTCTCAAGGTTAAGTCGCAGCTATAGAGAGTGGAGAGCAGAAGTGTGTCTTACTGCAGTTTGCTCAGATAGTGGGGCGTGGAGCTATGACAGGGGGAGGTGCATGTGACCTCGGGGAACATACTTTTTTGCCGTACTAGAATAAAGTGTAATTGCACACCCACTCACGATATTCTTTTTAAATTTCAGGCAAATTGATGCACTTTAAGTCTTTCCTGTTACAGACAAAAACAATGTTAATAAAGTTATTCTTTGTTGGAAGTTGACAATGTTCTTTCTCTTTTCTTTTCTTGAATGTTTACAAGGATACAATGCTATGCAGAGGTGTACTTACAATAATTTTACAGACAAATGATACTATTTACAGAGGCGGTGGAGAGTTGGGGGGTGCGAAACGTTTACTTCTTTCCAATTGAGAAGCACTGGCTTACTGAGACCACCTAGGTTATTTATCCACAAATATTGGATTGATTCATTTCACCAACTGTAACAATGATTTTCCTAAAATAGAGGTTAGATGTATATATGAGTCAGATCATGATCTATCTCAATAAGTCCATGGAAGAAATTTTAGCAGTTACTAGTCTTGTTCTCACTCTGTATCTATATTTACTTTCAAATATATAATAAAAAAAAAGATCTAAAAATGAATTTCGGACTACTGTTGAAGCTAATGTCACCCAAACTACACTTTCAAAGGAAAACGAAGTGCTTCTGAAGAGCATTGTCTCTAGTTTTGTAAAGCATATTTAAGATGTCATCACCAACACTGTGTTCAAATCAAATCAGCAAATGCAAGTTCTGCCTGAAAACCTGTTTAGAAGAGCAAACTCCAGAGCTAGACTGAGTGGCACAGATGAGTTGTAGGATAATTATGGAGCACTGCGAGCTCACTGTCAGTGCCGCTCTCTCTGATTAGAATCTAAACATCTCTCCCTCCTCTCCGCCGTTGTTCTGCTGCAGAAAAAACAGATGATTAAATTGGGAATCACTGTGTTCACCGGGTCTAATGACGGCCTCCGTGAAGAAGGCGGATCAGTGTAAGCCCTTTGCTGCGCCCTTCTCCTCCGAGCGTCCCTTCAGGGAGACAGCAGATTGCGCTCCCTATGGCTCTTGGTCTTGGACCGGGCACCGCGAGACCACAAGTTATTTATAGTCAGGAGGGCGCAGCCATGTGCCATGACGTGGCATCTAACGGGTAACAGCCAGCACCAAGAGACAGCAGCCGGGGAGAAATTTAGGGCAGGAAGAGGGAGAGCTAATGCAGGAAAAAAAAGGGAGAAAATGAGGCAGTGTATGAGAGGTGAGATGAGTGATGAGACTGTAGAGTGACGGAAAACAAATAACTCTAACACGACACTGGAGAATAGATGGAATGCAGAGGCTGTCCACCCATCAACGTTTCAATACATGGCGCCATAAAAGAAAAATATGACTCTAGTTTTGATGAGACAAACAGAAAAAGAGCCCTGTGTTTAATAAGGAGTGCACATTGGATGACACTGTGGCAGATGACACTGCACCCTGGGACCAGGTCTTTCAGGTGGGCTTGAGTTTGGATTAGAACGCTTATAAATCTAAACGTATCCTTGTATCACAGTCACTGTGGGCTTAGTAAGAAAAATAAAAATAATGTTAACATATTCCTTTAAACAAATATTGGCATTAGATCAGTGATAAAACAGTAAAGGTTTTTTAAGAAAATGATTCTTTTTGACCCAGCATTTATAATAATGAAAATAAAATTATCCATTTTTTTCTCCTCATGTTGTTAAAAAACATTCAATTGTATTAAAAATATAGTGGAAGTCATGATAAACAAAAAAAAGAAACATAACCGGAACTTCAACATAAATGAATAAATAATATAAGCATAAATCCGACAGCAGGAAACATCAACTGTAAAAGTGACTATATCAACTAAATGGGAAGCTTTGATCAAACACTTGGATGTCAATTTGCATTTTCTCTCCGCATACGGTGGCCAATTAGTCAACGGGTGCTTCTCGACCGATCAAAGCAAAAACACTCTTAAAAAAGTCCTTCATCTTCAGAACTCTCACAAACACACACACACACACACACACGTTCGTATTGCTATCTTTATTACGACATTGTGAGGTTTCTCAGTGCCATATTGCTTTCCCCAGCCTCTCACCCTAAACCTAACCATCCAAAACAAATGGATAAGCTTAGCCAAGACTCTTGATCAAAGTCAAATTCAATTATAATAACCTAGTTATTTTATTACTATTCGTTTTGAACCTTAAATTTAGGCTTAACCTCTTTAGACCAGGCGAATGATGCCATCATAGCCAATGTCCTCACAGGCAGGTGTTTTTCCGAGAGTCGGTCCTCTCAAGAATAGATTAAACCAATACCAAACAAAGACATATACATTTAAGGAATGACGGAAAGTCCTTCATTTCATCAGTCATTTCAGCCAATTTCATCCGAAGGCTTAATGATAAAACCTCCATCATAAAACCAATGGTGGAAACTCCAATTTTTAGAACTACGACCAAATGATTGCTTTGTCCTGCAAGCCGCTTATAAAAAGACTGCTTATCTGATTAGATCTGTGCAACAATGGGGCTCACTATCAAAGCCTCTCACTATCTTTGGTCAGGATCCAGAGATTTGTCGAGCACATGACTGTCTCCAAAATAGTGACTGGCTCCGGATGGTTGACCACATTTTTAATCTAAATTATCATGATGAGATTATTGGGCGCACCTTTGTTTTATCTTCTATTTTCCAGTATTGCAGACTGAACAGCTGACACTTCTAGATCCTCTTCATGTTGGAGGGAAACTGACTGAGTCATGATATATCAGCAGCTTTAAGAACTATATCCAAATTAATTTGAAAATGGTGAAAGGACATCTTATTATAGAAGAAAAAACAGAAACAATGATGATTTGTGAGCATGTAAATCTGTCACTGATTATTTCATTTCCCTCTACTCGCCCCATTACGAGTAATCTATGTAATATATGTATTATTACAGTTTTGAAGCTCTTTTAATGTCTTGAAAATATTTGTATCAGAATTTCAGTTTTATAAGAACTTCAAGTGCATTCAGAGTAGTGGAAACCCTGGCAATTGTGTAGTGAAAAACATCCCTGAACAAAAGCAAACAGAAGCTTTTGTTTGCTTTTGTTCAGGGATTCCTCCATGTTTGTTGTTGTTGTTCTCATCCTAGCTGCCATGTGTCTTGTGCATCAGTGGGATCAACAACTAGGTTCCCTGTTGTCTGGAGAGCAAACTGTTCAATTAAATTAAATAAAATTAAAACAATTAAAACAATGAAAGGCTTAAATATTTTAACGTGTTTTATTGTTGTAATTGATTGTAATTAACTTGTTAAAGTAACAGCACTAATTTGGACTATCAAGAGCTTCAACAGTTGCAGTACATTGTGGGGCAATTGGTATCACGCTTCAAACTTAATTGTGACAAGGTTCCACCACAGGGTCATGAACAATAGACATTTAAAATGGTGATGACCTATGACTCCATCATGGATGGATGAGGCCCGCGTGCCTCACGTTTGATGCCTCCACTGTGAACTTTGGCATGGCCTCAAGTGATTCCTGGGTGTGAAGTACACAACCTCAGCAGCCACTTTCCAGCAAGTCCCACTTGTCCCACGCGTTGTCCTCTCTGTTTCTTTTACACTCTTTTGTTCACTTTCCCACCTCCACTCTGCATCCCCCAAGATCAGACTCACCAGAAAAAATAAAGCAACATATTAGAAATCTGACTCAACGCAGCTGCTTGGGGAGCTCCTGTTGATTTAACGTAAAGGTGTGTGTGTGTGTGCGTGTGTGTGTTACAGTTGGCTGACACCCCAATTACAGTGTTGTTCAGCGGCAGACGCGCTAGTGAGACCAATTAATCTCACTGGGGGCAGGCGCGGCTGGATTTCAGCCATTTTATATGAAGTAGCAGTCATGAAATCCCATCAACAAGACTGTGTGTTCTTTAAACTCTAATAGGAAAAGAGGAATTGATCATCTGACAAGGACGCAAAGTGTGTTTGTTTGGGAGTGTGAAATGGAGAAAAGGCGATTCAATTGTCCCAGCAAAATAAAACAAATAAAAATATGGGTTGTTTTTCTTTTAGTACCTGTGAGTCACAGACTTTATTGCTTCTCTCTCCCAGTTAACCGTCCTCTCCTGACTTACGCCGGACGAGTCGACTACATCATTTCACACTAGATGAGCTCACGCTGAAGGATCCGATGAGCGACTGCCACTAGACTGTCTCGCACCGTACAAAGAAATCACACCACTTCACTACATCATGAGGAAGAATGAGCCAAGCTAAATTTATCTGGCTAGCTGGATAGCATCGAACAGCTGGCTTTCACTATTTTAGGATTTATTTAGGTGTTGTTATTTGTTTTTTAGAAGCAGAACAATAAAGTCCCACAATGCACTGCAACAGTTCAATAGTCAGAATCACATTAATATCCCTTCTCTATCACCATCAGCTGGTGACAGTTACCACATCTGGTCTTAAACCCCCAAAGCCACAGAGCAACCACCTGCAACACACCTCCTTCCTTTATCCCAATATTCATGTTTACCAGGCCGTACATTAGTGACTAATCCTGACTGAGCGAGGGATAAAATAAGAAGAAAGAGCAATAGAAAAATAGCAAAGTTGGATTTTTTTGGCTGCCTTCCTGTTTCGTGGTGCATTGACCAAAACCCAGCGGGTCAGAAGTTCACTCAGTAATTCTCTCGTCTCTCATTCCCTCGCGCTCTGATCAGATGGGTGGAGTCAGGTGGGGGATTAAGGTCACTTTAAATTCCAGTCGAATGGGTGTATTAGCGACGCACAGCCGGACACATCAATCCATCACATCAATCTGGAAGACGAAACTAAAAGAAAGGCGCTCATTTGACCTTTGTGTTCAGGCTTTAAGGTACAAAGTGGATTAAAGAGCTCAGAACATCCTCGGTTGTGAGAACAAGATAGATTTGTTGCACAACTATAAATCTCTGACAGCATTAACAGAATAAGTGGTTTTGGTACAAACAGTAAGAGTGTTGGGAGAATAACAATAAAATCCAATGATTTTTCAACATTTTAAGTCAACTTCCAGACGTATTGGAGCAAATATTGTTGCTACTTCAATTCAGAGAGTGAACTCAGAAGAGAACCACAAGAGAAAAGAATTTGTAAATGTTGGTAAATATAGTGACTTTAAATAAAAGTTCGATTCCAATTTCAGTGAATCTGTGTAGTTTGTATGTTTCCTTTTGTTTGCTCTCTGGTTTCTGCCCACAATCTAAAACAAATTTAATGACAACTCTAAATTAACTGTAAATTGTGAAAGGAATAAGCAGTAAATAATGCAAGCGAGACTAATAGAAATGCAGCTTTAAAGTCAGTTTTCAGAATGCTGGTTTGGAGACAGTTTTTTTAATGACTGCTTGACAAATTATGTGAAATGTAAATTTCATGCTCTAAACTGTGCTTGCAGTTGTATTTTATTTTATTATTATTATTTTTTTAAATAATATCCATTGGGAAATAAATGAAGGAGACTTGAAAATACAATTGTGACAGTCAAAAGTTCAGTTCATTTATTGATGTTCCTGTTAAATCTTTTAGATAATAAAGTCAGCCTAGTGTGTTTACTTACTTACAACTATCTGCTCGTAAATCAAGCAAAGAACAGCGTTGCCCTCCACAGCATCGTCCCCGAGCTCTGGAGGGACACACATGGAGTAAACAATAGCACCTCTTTATTTACCTTCCTCTCGCAGTTCACTTGAATTATTGTCCGCAGATTCCTAGGTTTGCCGGAATCCACCAAAATATTCGACCCCTATAAAGTTCTCTCGGAATGCTAAAAATAAAATGTGAATGTTGCTGACTGGTTTGAATGTTTTATGAGCGCAAAGACGGCAATGCAAATGATTTGTGTGCTCTTTACTGGCTAATTATAATCCCCAGCTTTGGGAGGGTGACTTGGAGGACATCGCTGAAAATCTCTGCACAAAATGCATTTATTGTGGCCAGTTAAGATGTGATCATGACTCTGATGAATCTATGTTTTACAGGAAATAACGTTGGCTCAGTTACATTTTTGTCATTTAAATATAGCATTTTATTTCTGACCATACGTACTCCAGCTCAGCTTGCTTTTATGCATGACAGGGAGGATAAACTAGAATAAGATATGATATGTTCCATGATAAATTTGTGAAGTTTGGTGCTAGTACATCACTGATCGTATTTCATTGTCAATGGAAGCACATCCTACTTTGCATTAAAATATGGCAGTTCGACACAGTTTATACTGGAGACCACAGAAACGCTGATACTCCATTTTTCTCAATAAAAAAATGTTGGGGAAAAATATATAACAAATACAAACAGCCACTTACTGAAGCTTGTCAAACAACACAAAGAAAAAAAAGAGCTTAAATGACTTTCTGTCAAGCTAAAAGCATGCGGCTTTATTTGTTGATTTACTTTAAAATGGTCTTTTCCTTTCTGCTTGTTTCAGCATCAACAATACAAGTGTTCACGGAGAAAGGGATTTACAAAGTGTTTTTGTCATGTGCTGCATGATTCAGTTGAGAGCATCAACATGATGTACAGATGAGAAAATAGCAGGAGCATAAGTTAACATGCCCACATCTGCCCACGCTCCTGCAGAAATAGATATCTGCTCGGTGTCTTCTGTCTTCTCAGCTGCGGCAGCACCAAATTAGAGACAGCCTTGTGTAACCAGACATAAGACGCTATCTTTTTATTATTTAAAGACGCGCTTCCGTGTTTGGCAGTGGGAACACGAGTGTGTTTAAATCAGAGGAAAGAACAACAGGACACAAACCTGTGGCCCGTCTCTGGTGCAGAATTTCAATGCAGCCTCGCCTGGCTTTGATACGGCGCCTTTCCCTCACATCTCCAGTAACAATGGAGACTCCGGATTGGCTCCTGAACCGCGTCGTGTTTTATTGGCTGAGAGCTGAGGGAGCGAGCCAGTGCATGTACATGTGAGCTACAGCAGCTTTTAGCATGTTGACAAGGCTTCCGCCTCTAATGATGGATGCGCAGGTTTGGTTCCAATTTCTCCTTGTTGCTGCGCCTCTAGCTGTGCGCATCAGGATTAATTTTGCCTCAATGGCTGCAGCGAAATCCCACCATGAGCTCCCCTCTTCAGACGTCAGGTATTCCATGTGACTGCAGATTCATATCTCACCCACACAACAGTGTGAATTCAGTTAGAGGAGGAATGTTCTGCACAATGGAGAGGCAGATGATGATGCTCAAATAGCTTTTCAGGGGCAGTGCAACCACATCCCCGTCACAATCCCGCTCCCAACACACTCACAATTGTCAAGTGGACTTTTTCGTCTCAGCGTGACGCAGATGACACATTGGGCTTTCAAGCAAATCAAATATTTTCCTTCCTGTGGCTTTTTCTGACTCCAATAGCAGCTTCACTACATTATCTATCATGTGAGATATATAATGTCATGTCACATGGTATAAATAGTACCTTATGTGATCATGTGCTTGACTCACGACAAGATCGAGTCACCAAATATGATGAGCAAGCATGGTTGTGCTGATGGCTACATTCAAGAACCGCTGTTAATTGCATTTTCACTGACTAAAAAGTCTAGATATACATCTCAATTAAACTTCAATAACAGAGGTTTAACCAGTCTTCTTTACTTCAGTGTTTAAAGTCTGAGTCAAGGGCCATTAGCAGTCCTCGATCAAACGGCATGTGACCCAAATCCCCTGTCATCTAATTTATTTTCACGCTCTATTGTGTTGTTCGTACCATCAATGTAAAAGCAAAACATAAAAACTAACATAAGAAATTCAACTTCAAATAAAAATCATTTAAAAAACTTCATGCAAGCAGTGGTTGAGCATTTACCCAGCACGCCGAACAACATGTCAAGGACAAGTATGATTCCTAACCGGTCGTACACCTCAGTTTCTCCGTGGAAAATCTTCAAAAGGAAGTTTGGTGGTTGATTTATTCCTGAGAAAGGAAGATATCCTCATAAAAGCGCTGGTGCAGGCAAAACAACCAAGGTCTACTTATGCAAAAAAGTATAAATTATCAGAATAGACTTTATTGCCATGGTCAGTGGGGGTCCCACCAACTAGGAAAGTGCTTCGAAATAAAGTGCTGTTAATAAATAAAATAAAATAATGACATGATAAAAATAAAAACATTAATGTTCGCCCAGCACATACCGACATTTTTGAGAAGTGGAGGAGCATCCAAATATTTAAGGCCTACAGTACAGTGTTCTCAATGCTGAAAAACTTGCTGTGGAGCATGATGACTTGATGACAATGTAGCACATCATGCCTGTGCTACATTGAGTTAAGAAGATGACAGTCAACATTGACAGCGTCCGTGATGACTATTATCGTGTCATCCAACCAGGATTAACGGCAGGTCTGGCCGTCATACAGTACTTCAGCAGCTCCACACACTACAGAATATAGTCTTCTCTCCAAGACTAGATGATCCTACTTCAAGGTCTTCATAAGGTCAGCAGCAAAATATTTCCTGTTATGTTATAAAAGAGCAGGAAACATGACACCTCTTTCATACATATGGCAGAGATGTTGCTGCTTTAAAGGCTCGTGGTGCACCGTCAGAAGCAGGAAGGTTTTAAGGTTTTAATTTCATTTGACAGTGATGTTGTGTCAGCATCTATGGGGGAGGGTTAGTCCATCAGCCTATGTATTCCACATAAACTCGCAATGTAGATTCCAGCTTTGACATGAACTTGTTCTCGTCTCTGTAAAATGGGAATTTGCTCTCCATTGACATGAAAACAGATAGGAAAACATGTCGGCGCTCTCGTAAAAAACGTTGAGTTCCTAATCATCAGATAACAGCAAATGGAGTTCCAGCGGGCAAATAGGCCGTCCCCGCTGCTTATGAAAACTCATTTTGGATAATAGAATTGTGGCCTTGAATATTTTCAAGAAGATACACTGAAGATTTGTGAGGACGTGCGCGCCACTCGCTCTGTTTCACGCTCTGTAAGGCTAAACTCGACATGGCTTCAGCGTCGGTCCACGATGCTTTCAGCATGTTAACTTGACAAGAAAAGTATCAGGCAGGCTGCTGGCCGCCTGGTTCGAGCACCGCTGTGAACAGCTAGTCGTAAATAGCAGCAACATCGAGCCCCAATGGAGCCTGGCTATCAGCCTCCCTCAGGAAGTGGGCTGGACTCAGGAGAAGACCCTGTGTCATGTCAGCTGTGTAGCTCCTGCATGCATGGAGGCCCGCCTGTGGGAGCAACTCCAGCTCGCCCTAATTGGTGAGCCACAGAGCCGAACAGGGCTGGAGGGATGAAGGGAAGAGATGAAAAAAGGGAGGGACGGTGTCTGTGGAGGTGAGCGAGGAAAAGCAGCGGGAAGGGGAAAAGGATTCAGTGGGAAGAGAAGTCAAGTCGGGGAGGATTATACACCAGTGTGGTAATTGGTTCTGGAGCAAAAGTGTCCCAAACCAGCAATTTTTTAAAGATCTGAGGTAGACGGAGGCAATCAGACAAAAGAAGCACATTTGGGCTCCTTATCAGGAAGAAAATGATCATTCATTTAAGCCTTACAGTGGTATTACTATGCCTATACAGTGATGACCTATGTATAGGTGTTTCAACCTCCTGCTATGTAGGGAGACCACCACTAGCTCTGGGAGGACAGCACAAAGAGAGCGAAAGGTCACGAGGACTGGACGATGGACGACAGACGCCCAGCCTCAAAGGGTCTCAGAAGAATGAATTTCAAGAGCAAAACCTTGAGGAGCATCGTCCCATGTTGCGGGTTCAGATTTTAGGCCTGAGTCAATGCAGTCAGGTTCTCTCTTCCTATTGATTTAATATATAATGTTTAAAGGAAATTTCAGTGGTTGGTGTTTGTGTGTTGTCAAACTGAATCACCTTCGGATGAAAGATAAAAACCTAAACCACGGAAGAACGTGTTGAAGTTTAGCATCACAGAGATTTAATTTTAAAACTTAAATTCAACCAAGTTACAAACGACGACAACATGCACAGATTCAGAGAACAGAGTCAGAACTATTGAAGAGAGTAGATTTTGTGCTGACAAGAAAACTGATTTTCTCAAAGAGGATATTGCTATCCATGATAGAGTCAATAAATCTCTCTC
Organism: Synchiropus splendidus; assembly: GCF_027744825.2. Taxonomy (NCBI): domain Eukaryota; kingdom Metazoa; phylum Chordata; class Actinopteri; order Syngnathiformes; family Callionymidae; genus Synchiropus; species Synchiropus splendidus. The sequence goes on along the minus strand of NC_071339.1, from coordinate 21,328,580 downwards.
CAGGTATGTCATGGTTTGGGTTTGCACTCCAATAGTCCACCAACAGACCTATATAACAATATATCTCTGTTCAAATACACTATAGGCCACTATGGGACCCAACATCATAGCTTTCCTTCAGAAGCTCTCTATATGTAGAAACAAAAGTGCTGCTCAAAAAACATCCCAAACAATAAATGATAAACGTGATTTGCATATTGTTGTAGATTTGCCAAGCACAAGCTAAATGTCAATAGTTATTTCATGACATTTGACTTTGATTCAGAAAAGGTATCAGAGAATCAGAAGCCAGCAACACACTGATCTATGTGAAGAAGTGTGAAGATGCCAGGGGAGGACTGTGCAAGTTACTGATTCAATTGTCAGACTGGTACACAACAGGGAGATGCTGTTTGAGATCCCTGCCTCCGATGGACCAATCCTCTCACTGAAAGCTGGAGGTGTGGAAGGAGAGCAAATTAACACCCGGGAATGTCTTCTCTACCGAATGACCCTGCTGCCAACCCGGAACTCTCTTCATTCTGACGTCTGACAGAGTGAGAGAGCAAAAGCAATCTCGTCGGAGAGTGCAGAAGACAACAGGGGAGGCAGGGCACGTCCTTCTCTCCTCTCTCAGCATCTTCCCTTTTTTTCCTGACCCGAGAAGTCTTCATATCATCACTTTGACAGGCCGCAAACAAGATCGACAGGTGGGCCGAGGATATAAATATGGAGTGGATGACAGTCAGTTAAGGTTGCTGACTTTTTCACAGTATTTCTCTTTTTTTTTTTTATTCATAACAGACTTTATTATGCAAAGCTGTAGTTGGCAGAGCAGATTTGTAATACATTTGAAAAAGTAGATATATCGGTCAGTTAAAAGTGAAACTACGAACCCAAGGAAGGCGGGAAGCGTGGCCACAATCCTAGCTCCACACCTCACTGCTTTAAGGGTATAGTCATGCAGTGGGATTGCAGAGAGGAGTCTAAGCCTGATCTGCTATGTTAAAGTAGTAGAAGAATACTATATGTATACCATACCATATGTGTTGATGCAGGAGGTGAAAAAAACTGGCTTGAAAACTGGCAGGTCAACTCAGAACCAATAGTTCCACAAATGAAACCTCCAGAGGAGTTTGGTGAGTCGCTGCAGAAAAACATATTCCTGTCGATTCCTCTGGATATAAGAATCAATGACTCCTCAAGTGTTTGCTTGTCTACTGTTCCGTCCATCAGGGCCACCCGCTGTTGGCACAACAAAAACAACACACATAAAACTGTGCAGCGGTGAGGCGGACGTAGCTGGACTAGATGCAGCAAGGGTGGTCCGTGTACAGTTTCCTGTAATAATTCAGGAGATGTGAGTGACAAAAGAGAGCCATGAATGAGCAGAACTCAGTGGCAGATCACCTGGGATTGGCATTGCAGGGAGAAGCATTGAGTTTGGCCTCCGGAGAAGGAGTCTAGAAGAAGTGATGGAGTTGAAAGGACAGCACTTGAAATGTCTTTTGAACTGTCTCAGTATGTCCGTGACCATGCCCACGGCCACCACATTGTGATCCCAAGGTAATTGCTTCCACCGAGGAATTTTTTTTTCTATGTTTATCTGACTTAGCAAAATCACTCCAGTTCTCACTCTCACTCCAATTCTGGTTGCATTGAAATGAAAATTCTATAAAACGCTTATAATAAGTAAGAGGTCAGGGGAGTACATATTCACGAGCCTGCATCCAGGATGGTTTTGTAGATTCCTTCAAGCTTGACTTGAAGAACAACTTGACTCCTGACTCACACATTTGTTTCAAAAGTTAAGTCTCTCATCAGGAAGATACTCAGTTTTAAAGTTATATCTTGATAAAGTTCTCCCCCTTCTGAAATCTTAGCAAATCAGAGATTATGAGAGCAAAGCAAACTGTCACATCACCGTGGAATTTTCCTGCCTTCAGTGCAATTCTGAACCCACCCACCTCCTTATTAGACCAAGCCCTCACCGAGACATGTCTGCTTTGCATCGCCCGTAGGTGAAATGATCTCTGATATGGAGCGATGCGTCTGTCATCACAGGCAGATGTGGAAGTGAAAGAGTGAGAGACAGAACTCATTCAGCTAACCAGTATTAAACTGGCGAACTGACTCCACTGATTTTGGAGACCGACACGATCATTCGCGCTGCGGTTGACTCCCTTGCTCATGGTTTTAAGTTTAGTTTGTGTTTGGACTGACTGGTGACGTCAATGTTTTCCGGTCCACCAAATCAGGCGCGCGGAATGGACGGTTCACGTCAGCTCATTTGGACTGACAAGGAAGTGCGGCTTTGGCTGCGAGAGATTTTAACGTGGTGTGGCGTTTATATGGTGTTTAAAAGAGCAGTGAGACGCTCCCGTTTGACAGCAGCTGTCGGCAGAGGTTTCTGCCTGACCATTCACAACAGAGAACCGTGGTTGGGAGGACAAGATTTCAGCTCCCAAGAAACAAAGCTATGTAGTGATATTGCAGCAGTGCTAATATCACTCACCCCCACGGCCTGCGTTCCATTCACGGTCAGGGTATTAACTTTTTGCTGTGGGCCGACACAGTTCATGAGCCAGTTGAAGTTATTTTACGGATGTTTTTTTTATAAAGGTGTAAAATGAGATACTAGGTGGACGTAGGGCTGCTTCAGTGTTTTTCCAGTATTTCTAGTGACTAGAAGAAAACTGTGAAACAAAAAAAAAAAATCATGTCTACTATGTGGAGTCTGTCAATATTCCTCCATACACTTCAAAATCCTACCACATATACAACATGTATAGGGATTTGATCTCAGAGCTAGGTGGCAGTGGTTAGCAGTATCAAGCTATCACATTGAATTATTTCTTGCTCTGTCAAATGGCGTCAGGTTTAACAGAAAATAATCCATAAAGAAGTAAGGAGTCAAGATGACTGTCTTCCGTATCACAGTATTTTTTCCCCTCAAAATGAACATGTCTGTTTAACAAAACACTTCCCTGCTCTCTTGAATGTTTAATGTTGACTGTCCTGACAACTGAGCAGCATCCTGCCACTTCATTAGAATAGACAGAGAGACACTTGTTACGCAACGAGGCCAAAAATAACTGCAAGATTCACTCATCATCGGCTCCAAAAGTCAAGAGAAGCCGGCCTGGTGGGGGTCTCCGGCAGAGGGGGATAAATAAACTTGGCAAACTAAGAGCATACATGTGAGTGAATGCTCCTAAAACTGCAGCGGATGAATTAATCATAACCCCGGTTCAGAGCAACTGCTGAACTGTGACAGAATCCTGGATGACAAATGAATTCAACGCTACTTGTATAAAGCATGACCTGTAGCCCGTCACATGTCAACTATTGGCAGGGCCTGTTGGTATTTTTGGTATATCAGCAGCATATAGCAGCAGATATTTATACTACTGAAGTTCAATACCAAATACTTGAGTGTCCATAACACATATTGTTACATACTCCTTATGCAGTTAATTCGTGATGGCATCAAGACTAGATGCCAAACCAACTTCAAATGGATGCACAGTATTCTGAGTACCTCATGGATGACAGAGCTTCTCAGCCATTTCTAAGAGAGAAACTAATTTGGCCACTACCAAAACATTCGGAGATGAAAATGGGAACTGGAAGTCATCCTATTTGGCACTTATCCATTTGTGAGTCTCATCCTCAATCCAGTCTTGAGTCCTTCAGCCCCTCTAACTTAAGATGGATCACATTCCCAACCTTGGCTGGCAGTGATCGACAATGGTGCCATTTGGAAGTAAACAAAACCCAAAGAGATTTCGCAGCACCTGCATTGATGCAAGTTTACGACCCATTAACTTAAACCGAGACAGTAATGTATTCCAAAGAGACACTGAAGAATCGGGCAAAGCCAGTGACTGTCTCAAGGAGAGACACCAGCAGGAGGATGGAGCAGCAGACAAAGTCTTGTTCTTCAATCTGGCTGGGGCAGATAAGACGCCGGCATTCAGCAGGGCTTTACAGGTGCATTACCTGACAGCATTCTCGATAGTCCAGTACGTGTGGCTGGAGGTATGTGTGTGAGCGAGTGTGAGTCAACACGTGTCTGTATGACTGCTGTGCCAAGAAACCACTAGTCTGAGGTTGAGCTTGTCAGATCTTGGTGGTTATTTCTGGTCTCTGTCAGATAAATAAATAATACAACACTTGGATTTTGACAGTGATGAAAGCCCTGAGAGCTGAGTTTTACAGCTAGGTCTGCAGAGACAGAGGGAGAGAAAGAGAAACTGAAAGTGGAACAAGAGGAATACAGCTACCTGAGAAAGATCTGTCATAAAATGTGAGACAGATAATGCTGAGCGAGAAAACCGTTACCTCCTTCCAGTCTCAGAAAGAGTTTTCTTATTCCGGATTAAGATATCTGCACTTTCAGATTGAAATTCTGAATTAGCAAATACTTCCTATTCCTTTGTCTAGGTTTTTTTTTTTTTTTTGGCAGAAATGTTTTGGCAAACATGTTTTAGTTCAGGAGTCATTGGAATTGTTCGGTAAACTGTTGCGCTGGTCAAAAAAAAAACCTCAATCTCATCATATTCCCACTGGATACCATTGCTTTGGCTGGATAGGAATGTGAAGCTCATGGGACCAATTCCAAAATAAGCCCAATGGATGGACATATTTGTGCAAGTATATCACACAAGACCTGATGTACCAGTTGCCTGCATACACAAAGACCGGTAGTGACTTATATTTAAAAAGGTTCCTGTTCTGTTGCATATATTATTGGCCCATTTATATCATTCATGAGTGTTTTCCTTTACGTCTTTAGAGCTCACTGTTAAAATTTTAAACAAATCAAAATTTAATTCTGTGTTCTGTCTTCCTTATGGCATGCATTTCTTAAAAAAACAAAAAAGTCATCCAGTGAAAGTGCACTTCATCTGAATGTCATCAAATATTAATGCAGAATTCTGCCCGAAAACTGTTCTGACTCTCTCCTCCACCCGCTACTTCCTCCCCCTGACAAACACAACCTTTTTCCGTCTCTCTGGAGAAAACGTACAGAAGAAAAAGGGGACAAATGAAACAGGAAGCTACAGCCCAAGAGCTGAGGGAGTTTGGCTACTTCGGTTGCTTTTTTTTTCCTGTGGTGAATTTTTAGTTTTTGTGAAATACGACTGGGAAAGTTGGGTCCTCTGGGTGAAATTTTATCTTGTTTTTTTTATGTATTCCTGTTTGCGTCTGTGGTGTGTATTATGTGTGTCACCAACAAGTGAAGTCACTTCGCAGTACCCATGAAAACACAAACATGGTTGTCGAAATGGAATCATGATGGTGGTACACGTAAAAATAACTAGTAATAAAAGTAGCAGTAGTGCACGGAGTAGCGGAAAAAAATGTAGTATAAGACGAGCAGAATGTAGACGCAGTAGTTGTAGAAATGAAAACGCAAACGAAGGACCAAGGTGAAATTGATTTAGTGTTCTTATAGTATTACTGATGGCTCTGCAAGAACTATTACTGTGAAGAGAACACAACCAAGGTAGTGACTATTCATCTGCTCAGGCACAGATGTTGATTGTTGTATTTTGTTGTACAACAAGGGGGTGGAAAAAGAAACAACATAAATGTGATGGGACATTTGAAAAAATATATATTTTAACTTAACTGGGGTAGAAAAAACAATGGGTAAAAATGGGCTTTTTTTCAGTATAAATCAGTGAATATTTAAGAAGAAGAACGAACTGCTTGGAACAACTTACATTGAATGTATAAAGCAAATACCATGAAGTGCGTGGTATAAAAAAAATGTGTATATGGATTGGAAGAAGGCAAAGTTGATTTCACTCCCACATTAAACATAAAATAGGAACTCTTTCATCTCAACTTGATCTGAGAGAAGAACAGTTCTTAATACTTGACAAAGTAGAATACTCCAACGCTCAGGACACATCATCATACAAGCGTGACATGCATGTGAGAGGAGCAGCAGCATGGAATGAGTTTGGGATGAAGATAGCCGCCTGTCTGCTTTGGACAAAGGCAGTTCAGAGTCCAGAGGGGATTTTGATATACAGACACGAGCAGCTTCAGCTACAGATCCTGCGGTCAAAAATAATCCCAGTGAACTGCGAGCTTGTCAGACATAAATGGAGCAGCAAATGGAGCTCCCATAAAACACTACGAACCATAACAGAGCTCTCACATGGAGTTTTGCTCATCCAGGGTGAAGTGGAGGTTTATCATACCTGTGTCCTCGCTATTCCCGAGTGAAGCATGCTAGTCAGCGTTCTACATGGTTTGGTTGAGATGAGGTCATCTCGAAGAGTGTTTATGAATGAAAACGCAGCCAGACTACGACGCACTGATGTATGGCGCTTTCAAGAAAATGTGTCCGCCAACATTCTGGTGTGCAGTTCCCATGACTAAGTGGCTGCAGCTGAGCGGCGAGGGAGACTCTATTGGCATTTATCTGATTGCAATCTTCAAATGCACTACAAGAGGTCACGGGATTTGACAAACTCTGACCAACAGATGCTCCGTTGGATTGCCGCCTGCATCCCTCATCTGTGGTCCAGCAATCTAAGTCTATTGTGGAAATGTGCTTTCTGAAGCGAGTGATTACATAAGCACTGTTTTTAAAAGCACTGTAGACCACATGTTGCGTCACCACGTGTATCATCAAGGTCAGTAGCAAATTAAGGACAGGGCGACCAGGCTCAGGCATCTAAACAGACCAGTCATGAAGGTGTGGATGGACTATTGTATTGAAACAAATCAGACGACTAAACCATCACCCCAACTTCAATGTTGCATGGACATTTGAATAAAACCGCTGGGCGCTTTCAGGGAAGCTCAAGAAGCAATTCATCCTCCTAATGGGTTCCCTCTGCAACCCACTGGGAAAGAAAGTTACAGCCAAGCAGGTGTAAATTTCCAAGTTCAGACAGAATTCAGCAGTGTTACAGCACTCCTCCAGCCATCATTTTGTGAAGTGACCTTCGGTTGTCACGGTAATATCACTGCAATCATCCATCACGTTGAGCTAATGTCTCCTCTGTCAGACTCAGGGGAGGACTCGCTGCTGGATGAGACAGCAAAGTGTTCGGAGAAGACGCTTTGTGATCAGGACCCACAGGATCAATGGTGGGGCTGCAGACAAAACCGGTCGATTATCCGCGGTCACAGTGAGTTTCACTTGTTGCGACAACTTGAATACAGACTCGGGTTCAGTACCAATGTGGATTATTTTTAGGACGCATTTCGTCCTGCATCCTTGTGACACCAAAATCTGAAGTGGATGAAAATGTAAAAGCATGAAACAAGGAAACAAAGATGTCAATGAAAACTGAGAATCATGAGAGGACACAAAGTCAAAAGACTTTGTCATTGAGGTTTAAGTTGCTTTGCTGAATCATGTCAATCATGTCAAATGAAACGATGACAGAAGAAAATGATAACACAGTCATAAATTTAGAATTGGGCAAACATATCAACAATTTGGTCTTGCTACATATATCACAGCTGTGGTTACTTTGCGAGGCGTTGTAGCAAAGACGGACTGCCTTCATAACAACATTCCACTGCCTTGACTACATGTCTTGAAGGTATCACAGAAAGAGTTCAGAAACATGCTCAACAGATCCAATCCAAAACAAAAGTTGACAATTTGTGCCACACTCCTTGCTTGAATCGAAGAAAATGCTATCATGGTATCATGATACCATTTAGTTAGCTCAGTTAGTTCTGCTAACTACAACACCAGACCTTAACATCTTTTCTTTTTTGTTTATTTGGTTTTCTTTCCTGCTCCTGTTGTTTTGGTCTGTTGCATCTGAGCCTCAATGATGATGCTAGGTCTCGATCACTGAAACAATTAAGCCACAAAATTTTACTGAGAGAAGACATTCTTGAAACTTCAAGCTCTTGAAACTGATGCATTTCGACCAAACGTCTGTGGAAATTAAGTGTATTATTACATTATTGTTTTAATGAATGCATCCTGGGAATTTTTTATTTATTTTTAGAAATCCTACAATCAATTTACTCGTAAAAAAAAACTACAACTGAGACAGGGAAAGGCAGTTAGAGTAGGATAATATTTATGTTGTGCTTGAAAAAGTTAAAGAAAACTGAATAATATTTTCGGTTTCTAAGACAAACTACGCATTGAAAATGTAAACACAATTTCATCCATGTCGCAAAAATGGGTCGATATCATCTCGCAGAAGAAAAATAACACATGATTTTACAATGAAAAGACAGGAAGGAAATGTAACAGGCAGAAATGGCTGGATGGGAATGAGAGTCGGGTTCGCAGGTTCGGGGGCGAGACAGAGATAGAAATTGAGGATGAGATCAACAAAAGAGATCTATCCATTCGAGACAGTGCTATTCACACGGGCACAGTGCAGCGATCAAGATCCATCCATCGCCGACACAAAGAAAGAGTCGTTTCAGCCCGAACCACATTTCCACTGAAGATACAGTTTTCGATAGAACCCTCTGAGGTGTCCGGACGGCTCAGCGGGGGAGAGCGAAGCAAGGTGAGACCAGAACACTGTCTTTCTTACCATCTCACACTGCTGACATTTCTCAGTCAGTGAAAACAGAAACTGGAAAAATTCACTTCGACTTATATTAGACAGAAAATGAGCTAGCATTTTCATTTGCCAAGAATTTAAAGGTCCAAATAGGCAAGCCTTTTGAATGCTATAGTCATAAACTGAGGCTGGAATCACAGAAGTAAGGACTCATGAATATCTTCAACTGAAAATCAATAACTAGAAGTAATCTGCAACAATTGGTCGAGAGAGTAGTCAGAGTAATTGAGTAATGTTAGTGGTATTGGTGGCCGCACAAGTATTCATCGAAGTAGTACAGGTTTTTAACATTTAGAAACAACTCCTCGGACTTCTTGCGTCCAGGGACAAAAGCACCTGCAGCAAGACAAACCAGACTGAAGCAAATCTCTTCGTGTCCTTCTCAGTCATGTGACTTGTCCATCTTTGACACGTCGACTTCACTGGCCTTCAGCCCTCAGGACTGGCAGGGTTCACAGCGAGCTTCACGCAGTGTGAGCTAATGGACTCCTCCCCAGACAACGTTAACCGGGTCTCCATTTTGGGTGATTCTCACTGTCTCTTGGAAGCAGAAAGTCCAGTGAGACTCTGCTGGTGGATGACGGTCAGGTGAGAGAAGTTCTCGGGATTAAGGGAGCTGTTAGTTTCCGTAGAGATGCCATGCTTACGATGCCTCAAACTTGACATTGACAGTTTGATTCACAGTCTTTAGAGTGAGGTCTTCCCATTGCGCTGTTTAAAACACCACTCAGTGTGAGCGTTTGATACTCCTCCGCCTGTCAGCCTGTCAAAAAAATCTGGCAGTGACTCAGTTATGCTTTTAATAATCATGTGCTTAATAAGGTCACCTTTCGTTTAAAATCATGTTTGTGGTGTCAGTCATCGTGCTCTTTTGTGACGTTCTCTTTCATCTGTAATGAGGGAATAGAAGGGTCGTGTCACTGATCCGCCATGAGTTCTTTCAAGCTGTGTGTCTGAACTTTGTTTTTGTGCCTGGCCTTGTTTTGATGCTATTTCTGACTTGGGGTGCAAGAGTTTGACGGCGTGCACGTGTGAGCGCATGCTTGCAGGCGATGGCTGCTGACACGTCTTAACCTGCGTGAGTGACAGGAGGGAGCCACGGCTAAACATAACATGGATTCAGGAACGCCGGCAGACACACACTGCCGCTGGAGGAGTTTGACCAAGGCGTGTTTGAGAGTTTGCAAGTGTGAGGACGACGCCTCCTCAGAGAGTTTCCGTGCCGAAATCATCGAGTGACTGCTCAGCACTCACAGTCATGGGAGAAAATAATTCTGTGACCAATTTGGAACTGTTGTTATGACATGAACTGACCATGGGAAGGAAAACTAGGCAAGCAGATCACAACACAAAATAGCACTAAAACAGTGTGAATGACTCAGGATTTCTATTGGCTCACCACAAAAACAAAAAAATACAGAGAACGCTAAGCACTTGAGCAACAGTGAATGAACAACACCGACACATTTTATCACTACTGTTGCAAGTAAGTCAATTTATTTTATTGTTTGCTGTATATTGAGAAGGTTTTTCTTACCCAGGTGGTGATAGAGAGATTATATGAGGATGTCCCTCCATCTCAATATTATGAATGACATTTTACATGATAAATAAATGAAAGGACCCTGGGGTGAACTGCCTTTACCATTACTGAAGCAGAATTAGAGACAAGATCTTCCCTGTGTTCATGTGTGGGAGCAAACACATCATGACTATGTGGCTAAATAAACGGTGTCCTCTATGTGGCACGGAGGTAAACATCACGCAACACTGACTCACTCATGACTACAGGACACAATGTTCCATCTCTTGGTGCTGCTTAGATTAACCTTGCCACGATCATGAAAACAGTATCATTCCGCCAATATGTTTCCTGCATCTCATCTCCTACTTCCCCTTTCACCTCTTTAGGCCCCTGCTCATTTCTAATCTCCAACTTTGGATTTTTTTTCGTTATGTACTCTCTGCAGACAGCGTGTCACAGGTATAGTCCTCACTCCTGTGACCAGCCGATGGTCCTCTGTTCGCCCTCCTGACGCTGCATCACACCATCACATGAGCTGACTACATTTACAGATCAACAATTGTCATAGAACCAAGAGTCAAGTTGAGTTTGGGAGTTCTAAAAACAAAAGATGTTGTGAGGGCATTACATTGTGTACAGACAAAGGCATTTGTCCTAAACAAGCACTGCTTAAGATTCATGCAGGACGGAAAGTTTGAGGCATCAACTCCCAGACTAGACCAAGACTTCAGCTCACTGGGTCCCAAATAAAGACTAAAGTGGGGTACAGATAAATACTACTACTGCTACATCTACTACTACTACCACTAATAAACTATATTTCAGACAGAATTCAGCAATAATAATAATAATAATAATAATAATTGACGTGTGTTGTGTGCTGTTGAGATTTTCAGTCAGCACTACAACTCCAGATTATTTAAGCCTAATGTGTGGGGTAATTTAGGTCTGTACCCGTCTTTAGCGTTGAGAAGTCAAGTCTAAGACACAGTCAAAGACTTTTTAAAGTCAAGACACAACTTCAAGTGAGAGACTGAGATGTGAAAACCCTGGCGTGCCAAATGAAGACTAGTCAAAGATGAGATGAAGCTCAAGGTGAAGCAAAGAATATAGCAGTTTTGTGCAGGATGAAACAGAGGCTCTCAGATGTTAAGGGTAAATAGATCAGGTGCAAGAGCAAGAGGTTGAAAAAAAAGACTTAGACACAACATCCAAGTTTTACAGAGGCCAAGATAAAATCAAGACTTCTGTGACACAAATATTTTTGACAAATATGAAAACATTTTATGAGGAAATGACAGCAGAGTATTTCATGGAATTCTGTCTTTGTGAGACACACAAAAGGGCATGGAGGACCTCCACTTAGCCCTCTTTTGTGTCCAAGCGTTCAGATGACGAAAAGGTCAAACAGGACGCGGCGCATTCAACTGCGGCAGCTTTTTATTCTCCGCCACTGGACGGGCGGACGACAGATACTGCGGGCGCCCCTACAATCCTTCACCAATTGACGGGATGCTGCAGGAATGCTGATTAGCATTGGAGCCACGAGGCTGCAGGCGTGCTGCGTTTAAAGACTGGCAGAGATAGGCTCAAGCGCAGAGCTGAATCCTTTAACCTGCTGAGGATGAAGCAAAGACACCTATGCCACTTTGACTGTACCTGTTATATAACAACCCTTGATGTGTATGTGTCTGTGTGTGCATGAAATTGTGAATGTGTGGGTGCCGCTTGTGTGCAAACGCTTGCGTAAGCATAGTAAAACCAGAAGCTTTTGTCCTTGGTGTCTTTAAAGAGGAACTAATCTTGTCTTTTAATGATAATGGATCCCAATTGAGCACATCGTACGTGTCGGTTTGCACAGGCCTCTCCATGATTTAACATATTTCCATTGTCAAATTTGCATTTGCATCTGCATAAGCCCTGCCCATCGAAAACGCTTCGCTTTAGGGTCACTGTCGAATGAGCAGACGTACAGCATCCTGCTCCCACATCTTGCTTTGATGGTCCGGATAACAGTGAACTAGTAAAACATATATACCTTTCAGGAACTAAAAAAATGATTTTGGGCCAGTGGAGAGTCGACCCTCTTCCAGCTACCTGGGGCGAGAGGCAGGGAATAACCTGGACAGGTCAGTCACTCACAGGATAGATACCAGAAACAGAAAACCACTCACACATCAGCAGAATATTTAGAGTAATCTAGCCCCAGAGGATAAACAAGCTCCACACAGGAAGGACCCAGGTTCACACCAAACCCGGATTTGCCTAAAGCAGGAATCGAACTTGTTACCCTTTTGCTGGGAGGCTGCAGCAAATAAAAAATACCAGCAGGAAATATGAATTATTTGAGTGGGAAAATGTAAAAACAGAGAGAGAGAGAAAGCTGGAATGAAGACAAACTGCAACAATTTGTGGGCTCTGTCGTGTGTGTGTGCGTCGGTGTGTGTGTGCCTGGTTTGGGAAGGAAACGCAGCACGACAGGTAAATAGAGGTCACATCCTGAAGGAGAGTCTCGGGGTAGGAATCGCGACGTGAACAAGAAACGCACAAACGAGGACTTTGGCTCGGCGGGTGATTTATGAGACGTGTCGCTTCTGCGAGTGTTTGCATTTGAGGAGGATTTTGATGCATCACCCTGCGACCCGCAACAAGTAACTGTTGGATGCACTGTGCTGGGAAAAACACACACGTGCTGTCTTGAGTGGAACATTAATGGATCAGCGAGGGAGATTAATGGATGCAGATTTCTGTTACTGATGGGAAGGTTTTAGGAAAGTCACACAGCAGAAAGTCTACAATGACACAAAGAAAAGCAAATGACACACATGCTTAGCATCAATAGAAGAACAGAGCTCCAGACTGGGACGAAGTGAAGCAAACTCAGGTCAAGGATAAACAATGTCACTTCAAATTAAAAAAATAACAATAAGAATAATAATTTAGAATTCTTCATAAATAAAGCACAGTTGAACTTATTTTTTTTACTATTTTTTTTTATTTAGATTAATGCATGTATAATAAATGACTGAAGAGAAAAAACTGTGGAATCTGTGGGTATAGTTGTGAGGATTTTACATAGAAATAAATTACAATAAAGTATTACTACATTTAAATACATTGAAGTGGTTATTTATTTATTGGTATTAAAACAACTAATAATATTACCAAATGTAAGGATAACAAAATGTATGAATTACACTACTTACTGATCAAGAAATACATACAAATTTGACATGTACATCCGTTTAATGTCAAATTTGGTACCAAAGTCCTTTAAGGACTGGACTCCAGCTGAAAACATTGCAAATGTTCCTTCACTACACACTCATTAACAACTCTTGCGCTGCATTTCATTTTCGTGACCAAAAGTGAAACTCTAAAATGTAATAAAAAGAACGGAACTCGGCTATATTTGGATGTGTGTCCTGATTTAACATCTAAGAAATAAGTGATGCTGCAGCCGAGGAGACATCCTTTCTGCTTTCATCTCTCCAACCAATCCGTGTCCTCAGCAGAGGTCTGATAAATGTTTAATCGCCGTACATTTCCACGTACCTTTGTCGACGACCGCTTCCTAATTAAAAAGAAATGCATCAACATGTTTCCTTCGCTCACTTTTGGGCCAGGAAAGGTACATGATGTTTCGACAAGCTCCCTCTCCGGTAAAAATAGACTGCAGGAGTCGCAACAGCGGGAGGCTTCTGACAAGAGGTTTTATTTTTTGCCACATGCATTTTGGAGATGAATTGCCGTATTGATTCTCTGTTTTGGTTCAATTGATGAAGTCTACTTTGTTAAATCGACAAAAACATGACAGACTTCATGCAATGATTTCACTGGGGAAGAAGGAAAACTGTGCAGAACCGTGACCTTGAAGTGAGTGAAACTAGATTGGTTTCTTTTTGACATGTTGGTGTTCTTCTTCTGTCAATCGAAGCTGGTTCTGGTAGTTTTTTTTTTGAGAAATCATGGGACTGGGATCAAAAACAGGAGATGAGGTTTGGATTCTAAAGGCAATATGGTAGAGGACACTGACTTCTGGAACTCATTTGAATCTCCATCAGCTGACTGGCACCATATTAAGCAAGAAAGCATGAACACTGTCATCAGTGTGGGCCACGATGTTAGTCCACTTAAAAGCATTTCATAATGGGCCACATATGGGCTGCATTCAGTCCCCTGGCCTTTTTTTTTTTTTTGACACCGATGCAGTATTTCACTGGTGCACTGAGCAGGCAGTCTTGATTCCAAAGGGTACCTGTCCCGTCAATGGTGAACAGAAAACATCTGAGACACTTCACATTGCTTCCTCACTTTCATGCTTTTCTGACCTTGTCACCCTCCTGCGAGTTCACTCCGCAGCTAGCCGAGGGATGAAGGATTGTACGCTCGCTGCATGTCAAGCAGTTCTCGGAAGTGGGAAGGGTGGGGGGACGTCCACACAAACTTAAGTGATTCCATTAGGCTGACGTTGACACAGGCATTAGAGGCTATTGACACGGCCACAGGTATTAATACTAACACAACGAGGGTGTTAAACAACGTCGCTGGTGTGTAGTAAAGCACCGCACAACAGTGGTCACATGTAATACACGAATTAATGTTGTATTGTCCTAATGGATCCCTGGTGTTCTCTTGAGGAAGAAAAATGTGGGTTTTCTTATCGGCCTCTCCAGCTGTTCTACAGTTACAGATGTGTGTCACAGCTCTTCAGATGTGCGAGAGCCAGTGGTGCGACAATCAATCTCTGCTCACCGCCTCCTTCCCTGGTGCCCTTGACAAGGATGAGCCTCGCCACGGAGGGACGCTTTATTTATCATCCTGGCTGACATTTTGTCTACCCGCCTCTTTGCACGTTACACTTGTAAGTGCTCCTTTAAGAATGTGTCATTGATGTATTTTCTGTTCGGTTTGCTTTCATTCGGATCATGTCTTTGGATGCTGGGTAGTTTCAAAATTGAATTTGTTGCTCCATATGTGGATGAAGTTACGCACATAGATGGAGCGGTGAAAACAACTACAAAATTACTGCATGAGGTGGAGTCAATTCAGCTTGACGCTGTTCACACATACAGCCATGTTTAGTAGGAAGCAAGGTGGACAATGTTGAATTGCTGACTCCCACATCGTTTTAAGTTCTAGTAGTTTGGGTGATGGGCAACAACACTGTGCAAGAAGTCATTTTCTATTGCGGACCCCGTCTAACAATCCATGTCTAGCAGTAGGAAGTTGTATTCCTCTGCGAATCCAACACTTGTCAGTGAGCACCTTTGAACTGAATACTGAGCAAATGGCTTCCTCAATGGCAAACCTGTTGGTGAATTGCATTATGGGAGTTGGCACAGGAATGCTATGTATTTTCAATTATAAACCCCGTCAAAATTGATGGTGGGAAAATGTATCACTATTTTGTGGGCCCTACGTACAGTAGCTCACACACTGGATGGCATTGATGGCAGTATTTTAAGACACAATGACCAATCTTACAACATCATCACGCACACAAACATCGCTGAAATTCAGAGGCTTCCAAAAACATCACAAAGCCTTTGTAATGCAGATTCTCCAGCATAATTTACACCCTAAATGAAAGTTTCAGAAATGAGTTTCAAGCTTTTCTTCCTTACGACAAAATCCTCACGATGTGACCGCCGTGTAGACGAGCCGTGCCTTCCCTTTATCCTGCCTCGTCTTGCAGTACACGGCGTTACTCCTCTCTTAACCTTCATTCCCCTTTGCATGCTGTTCTCTTCTGCCGGTTGAATTATCGTCCTGTTTCTTAAAATCCACATCTATTAATCAGCCCCTCTGCGTTCGTGATGCTGCTTCCGCGTTTCGAGTTAGCTGCCATCTCTGCGGCAAATTCCATCAGTTCAAGCTCCTTCCTCCCTCTTCTGACTCCTTTCTCATGCCGTTTTTTCCTTTTTTTTTTTTTGTATTATCGTATCTGCGAAACCCTTGTTGACTTAGAATTCGTCATCGCTCCTTTTTTTTCTCTCATTCTCCCTGCTCCTTCTCCTTGCTGGATACTCTGCAGTGTGACCTATTTAGTGATGCTGCTGCTGCTGCTGTTGCTGACTTACAGAGGAAGAGAGAGCTGGTAAAATACAGACGAAGAACCGTCTTCCTTCCTTCACACTCTGGATGAGATTACTGTTTTCAGGAATAGTTTCGATTTGACCAAAAGCATGGCTTTATCTGCAGCATAATTTTAGACGCACATGGAACCTGTACATGGAAAAAAGATGGGTACCGTCTCCTTAAACTCAAAGTAAAAGCACAAATTTTGTGTAAGTTGCTTGTGTCCACATGTACAATGTGTGTGAGGCCCAGCAGTATGTGTGTGCGCGAGACTCTGTCTGTCAGCATCTGTCGACAAGACATGTTTGTGTTGCTCCTTGTGTTGTCCGTAAAAGACCCTTACAACTGTGTATTTGTGTATTGTGTGTGCACGTGTATCCTCAAGTCATTTCGTTTGGGCATTCTAGGTCCTTGTGCTGTGTGTGTCCACAAGCTGAGCATGTAAGCCAGTGTATTGGGTGTCTTAACTCGTGGTTGTTTGTGTTGGTGTTTCTGTATAGTCTTAAGTGTGTTATCTGTCGACCAGGAGGTGTTTCATGTGTTCTCTTTTTATTTCTGTATTCTGCGGGAAGAAGGGGATCGATGCTCTAGTGAAGTTTGACATGAGCAGCTTTTGAGGTTTCGAAGGTTTTGAAGTCTTTTTTTTTTCAGTCCAAGCAATAACAAAAGAATAAACCATTTCTGACCCTGCTCACTCCTTGTTCCCCAAATCCATTGCGGGACCACCATGACAACAAGTGTTGTTTCAGTCTTTTATTATTTAGTAAGTTATATCTTGTGAAAAACAACGTTATTTCAGAACAGCTTACCCTGTGAAGTGTACTTTTGCACTCCCCAGTGGCATTCATGATGGAATTCCCTCTTACTAAAATATGACGATACAGCAGTTTTCCACTGTTTAGTCGAGTGAGACTTGTGCATATTACTGTGTGACCTGCACACACATGCATATGCATGTGGCCTCCCCTGCGATGGGCCATAGTGCACTTCCTGAGCTCACATTCTGTCAGTTTCATGTGACCCAGTCCAGATGTCGTGCTAATGAGCTGGGACTATTTTGTCACACTGTCCGAGCCCCAGCATTAATAAAGGACAACAATGCCACGCCAGCTTGTTTTCCTCTGTGTTTCCATGAGCTAAATTCACATAGAGACTTCCACCCAAAGTAATGATGATGGTGAACACATTTTTGTGTCAAACTAGTGGAGTCACCCGGATTTAAACCGACAACCTTCTGTGCCTTGATCATTGTGAGCTGAAGTAATCAGGCGACTCATGAAGTGTTGCCAATGCTGTTGCCACACTGCCCAGCTGCCTCATTCTAGTCCCATAACGCCTTGCAACAGTTGGTCAAAATGAATGAAGACATATTTGAATGCAGACTTGTACCTGCATATAAAGAAGCGTGGGACATGTGCACGTCTTAAATGAAAGCCAGCACACTTTCAGAAAAATGATCTCTTTTTAAAGATGAAATCTCACGTATTTAAACAAAGTGGAAACATAGAAACAAACGGATAACACATAAGGTCTCATGCAGGTGGACATAAACATTTTCAACAGTTTTCTGTGTTTTTCAAGAAAAAGAAATCCAGAAAAAAATAGTCGCGCACCCGGCATATGAAGAGACTACGTGAGGACGGCTAGCGTTTTTATTGTCACCGACTCAGTAAATGTCGCTCAGTAAAATTTCCCCCAAACTTGTGTGTATGATAGAGCCGGGCACCCGTCTTCTCACGTTGCCGTATTGCTGCCCTAGTGTGTTTACATACCGACTGGCTCTTGCATTGACCACTGTAATCATACTGTGTCAGAGAACATGGTGGGATCCCTTCACAAGCTTGTGCTGAGACGGATGGTCGAATTAGCAGATTAATCTGCCACTGAATATGAGGATAATTACAATATTATTTTCCTTGACATTCTTTGTGCGCCTCAATCTCTTCAATCGCTGTCCGTAACGGCTTTAATGAAACATGTCCACTCAGGGAGATAATGGAAGAAGAGGAATATGAGAGAGATTCTTATAATCCATCTACATGGCCGAATCATCTTTTGATAAGAGTCATTATGCCTCATTCCGTGGCTAATCGATTCTTGGGAGATCTTTGTGTTGTCTGGAACAATTGGACGTTCGCCTGCTTGGCAGCTAGAACGCTTTACTTTATGCATTAAAAGACAAGCCCATGAGAAGGTTGGATTAGAATGGATCACCGAGGAAAGAAATAATCAACGTGCTGCTCGGTGAAGACTCACGAGCAAACATCACTCATGGTAGAAACGGGCCGTGATGAATGCGGCTACATGCAGACGTTAGTGCAGATATGCACTTTTACGTGAGAGATGAATTATCATGGTCGGCTGGCTCCACCACAGGCTTCCCTCCCTGCATGCCCCCGCTTCTTCACGCAGGACTGACTGTCACTATCCATCTATGCAACCATTACCCAGGACTCACAGCTCTCCTCTTCACTTGCCCGATTAAAACCGTCTAATTAGCGCGATACCATTCCAGGAAAACACAGTTCACATTATGAAGGTTACGACACACACACACACACACACACACAGTTCAAGTACTGAGTACAGAGCGTCCCTGGCAGCTAATTGGCTTCACCTAACCCCTGAATTCATACGCTCACAATTGTCAATTGTCTGGCTGGAGCTGGTCGGGAGCTTTGGCCTCAGTTTGAGAGACTGATAAAATAACACCAGACCAGTCGCTGAACTGCTGGGTACCAAATGTCTGAATTATCAATTCAATATTAATGAGCTGTGGCTAAAAAAGAGAATCAATTTTAGTCAAGCTACACGGGAAGAGAGCTTGGTCGATGAAGCCATGACTCACGCATCAAACAGCAGTGATTTATTTGCATTTATTAAATAAAAAAAACAGGAAAATGCAGGAAATTGTGCTGGTAATGATTTGTTTACACTGACGATTAGCGATTCCTGCCACAGTGCTTCTCTTTGAGAAGGGTTGATCGATCACTGTGCTTCATATTACAGATATGAACCAAGAAAAAGCAGTCAGAAATCAGCTCTCAATTTTTATAAGAGTTAAACCAGTTGGAACATGATGCAGGCCAACCACTTTTTTTCAGTGCATGCTTTTAGCAAGGGGCCATCTAAGCGTCCTGGGGACGCCCTGAATTGCAAAACGTGAAAATAGGATGCCCAGGTTTTGTCAGCAGGACACTGAATGTCCGATTATTAGTCCCAGGCCTGGAGTTGGATATAGAAGATACAACGGTTGAGCAAAAAGTGACCAAACAATAACTCTTGTTTGTATAACACATGCCATTCCCCTTAAAAACAAAACAAGAGACAACAACAACTACATTCTCTAATCATATGTAATTACGAACCCAGCTTGTTGTGGCATAACAGCAGAAGTTCACTGCAGTGGCGAGGCATTTTAGGACAAAGGAAGGTTGGAAAAGCAGCATGAAGAGTGAGCATTGATCAAAAACGGCAGGTGAAAGAGAATGCAAAGTCATGTTGCTATAGCAACTAGCCATGAAGGCGCGGACACCGAACAGTTTCATGCGGCCGCTTTATCCTGTTTCTTTCTGCCAGTCTAGAAATAAGGCTGTCTGACCACCTGGGAAGCTTAGTTACGAAAGGATTACATCTGGTTAACTGAATCTTACTTGGCAGATTGCTACTTGAATGAAGCGCAGCTTCAGACCTTTAGATTTGAAAGGAGGAGAAGATGCCAGTGCCACGATTATTTCAGTGCACATCTGCCTGCAGCGCTGAATAATGGACTCAAGAGAGAGTAGGACAGTGATAGTACAAATGTATTTCTCTGCAGCAGCATGTTGGATGGTTCACTCACACGGTCTGACACTAATAGTTTGGACAAGATTGAATTTGGCTGTACCTTGCCGGAGCAGCCACAAAATAAGTGACTCCGGGTCAAGCGGCCCACATTTATACTTCAGGCTTTTCACCATCTGTGACCCTTTCTTTCTACTGCCATAGAAACAGGTCCCGCTGAAGCTCGACGAGGGACTTGCTCAACACACACACCTGAAATAATGTATATTTTCTAACTATCTGTTGACCTAATTCAGTCAGTCTGAGTTTGGCCATGGATGTACCATGAGGCATGTCATCCCTCGCAGCCCCAAACATACACAGACTGTACAGCTCTGTGGCTGACAGCTGCCATAGAGCCTGTGAGCACTGCATTTTCACCGCTCAAGCACTACACCCAAAGATGGCGTCAACATTTTTTTGCCTGTCTTCATCACCCTAACCACCATATTGCTTCATGCAAGTGGTTAGCTACGGATGCTAACTACAAAAGCGAGCACAGACCTCCACCAAGCCGCTTGTTTTTCCAACCAGACTGTTTATTATCCATATAATCAGATATCTTCTTGCTATTTGAAACATCATTGAGCTCATTTAAATTTGCCGATGATTAATATCAAAGAAGGGAAAACGCGATTAGCAACCGTGTTCAAGAGAGGGAGGGTGACTGGGATTCTTCAAAACTTTGATGGATCCAGATGGCAAAACTCAGCCAAAATGTAGTCATCTGTACCTTGTCCCATTTTTAATCGTCGAATACAATGCATGGCCTCATCCTACTTCCAACACCATTTGCTTGGTAAGGGCATAGTTTTTCCCTGCACACAGACAACTAAAGAGCCTCTTCATCATTCCAACACAGCAATAACTGCCAATAAATGGAACCCCACAACCTTAACCACGAGCTTATCTGACTCACCAGCTATATTAGCTAACCTGGACGCCATCTTGTTTGGAGGCATCTGCTCGGGAGTCCTTTGATGTGGCAGCACCCCCCTTCCAATCCCAAAAGCCCCTCTGTTGTGTTCCTTCCTGCATATTGTGCTTTGGAAATATCAAAGGCTTCTTAGCTCGCTGGTTGCTACGAGAAGCGAGTAATGAAATTAAAGCGATGTGTGACAAACTGCAGTAATCAGGTCCAAAGGCAGGCCAAGCTACCGCAGGGGAAGAGGAGGTAAAGCGCCGGCCAAAAATAAAATAATAGACATCTGCAGCAGTGTGGTCAGTCAGTGCTTTACATTATGCTTTCTACACGTAACATCAATTGACAGAGAACCTACAAGTGACTTCAGGAGGCAGAAAAGCAGCAGGATGTCCTAAACTTCACTGAAATAGAAGTGCTTTGATGACCAATCTGAAAGGCAAGCCGAAGCAAAGGAGGATGAGAGGATTAAGATGTGTTTGGCTTTATAATCTGGACATCCTGGACAACGACCACTGCTGGGAAAAAAAAGACGATAGACAGCAAATGAGACAGGATCAGCAGGGGTAAGTCCAGGTTGGGGGATTACAGGACGAAGGTCACGGAGAGCTTTCATTCTCACAGACGGGGGCATACGTGTCGAACTCTCATTCAGATGTGGCGCTGCGCAAATGGACTGAGATATGACTCAGCTTGACAGATCTTTTAAAAAAAACAGAAAAAAGGAAACCTTAGAGGTTGAAGCCATCAGAAAAAGCTTCAACTGATGCATCATGAATTATAAGGTGAAATCAGAGGAAGCACAAGGGTTTCTATTTTGAGAGACTGAGAGCTTTTACGCCTCCAGTTGAAGTATAAAGATACATAATTGAAGGATAAGAACTATAAGATGAGAATAATACATGCCAAAATAGTGACATGTGTCACAGCCACCACTTGAACACTGCAACATGTATGAAGAGACGCAGCTTTTGCACGTGGGTGAGTGTAAACAGACCAATACAGGAAAATGATGTAGATCTAGTCAGGAAACAATCTTCTGCCTTTTAAAAGCCGATGTAGCCATAGATATGTTTATCTTCGTGAATCAGCGAAGTCAGACATGCATTCCCATTTTTACCAATGAATAAAAGCTTATCCATTGAGGCAAGAGTTGGGGGGCCCTTTGGAAAGGTCACAAGTCAATTTCAAGACATACATCACATCAAGGCTTCCAGCAGTGCTTTTCCATCATACATATCTTTGGACGGTACAGGCACGAGGAACAGACAGACAGATACCAGAGAGCATACATCTTTCCAGAGAATGGCAACAGATGTTCATGTCAACAGCACAAACTCTTCAGCAACTCTTTCAACAGCAGATAAGAAGCTACAAATATCTTGGAGCGCACAGGCTCACTCTCTCATTGTCACTCACCGTCTCACACATGAATAACTTTTAACCCCAAATTAAAAGTGTCACCACCTCCCCCATTCCTGCTCCATCCTATGAATATTGGTTGGCCGAATGCGCCCCACAAAATCTTGTGCTATGAGTCGCGAGCTACTCTTAACACCAAAAGTCCATTGTTCCACCAAACACAAGTACATCACTCATGATGCAACTGCTTTACAGTCTCATTCTGATCAGAAACGTGATGCATTTATTTTGTTGCTGTGTACTATGTCTTCTTTATGAGTTTATACTGTGGCTGCAGCAAAAATACGAGCCTCAGGATATAGAGTGATTAACTGCCCTCTGTATGCATCCAGACTATGGGAGGAAACTGCAAAAAACACGTTGCGACACATTATGATAGTCTTGTGACAAAAAAGGTCTGAATTTCAATCGGTTCGAAGACAAGCAAAATATTACAAAACCTTTAATTGAGTTGCTTAGAAGCAGAGCCCCTTAGAAGGAATGTGTGACTCAATTTTCATTTATTGTGATTCAAAATATGCAAGCAAATAAAGGCCCTCTCAAGATCACCTCAGCGCTCTCAGGTGACATTGACAAATTTGTCACAATAGATTAACGCTAAATGTGATTTTTGGACGTGGGCGAGAGGCCGTGCTCTGCTGTGGAGGGGCTTGACTGACAGCCGGTGTGCTTCCATTTACCACGAATGCCCATTGGCTCCGCAGGCCAGGGCAGAATAGGAAATAGTATTCATGCAGGCATATCAGCTCAAGACACGCGCTTGGCTGAGAGTTAAGCTGACATGTCAAATGAGCCGTTGTCAACAGGAAAGAGAGAAAGAGAGAGAGGTGTTGTCGCAGAGTAAGCTAAGTGGTCAGCCTAGCTGGGGGCGACACTATCCCCCGGGGAACGATGCATGAAATACATACAGAGACACATAAATATTTGATTGCCAGATTATACATTACATCCATACGTCCACTTCGCCTGGCTGTGTTTAAGTGGAGCACTGAATGACGGTGATTGAATAAGATGATATAAAGCGGCTGAGGGCGAGCAGCAGTTGATTGCTGGGAGTAAAGGAATCATGTAGCATGTTTAGAGATACAGCTGAAATATGGATGTAAGTGCTGCAAAGATTAAATCAGCTATATGCTGTGAACTACCCTGCTGGACCAGTACATTCAGATAGCGATGCGGGCAGTTCGTCTATTACTGTGTGTAGTCCAGCCAACAATCGCCGACTCTATGAAGCGGAGAGGTTCACACATCACATCTGTTCCATTCCTCTCCCCCTGTTCTTTCTTTCCTCGCGCCCTTTTGATCAGCAACAATGTCATCAAATGACACGCAGCCACATGAAAGGATGTGCAATTAAAGACATCAAAAAAGCTCTACAGGCTGTTTAAAAATGGGGAGGAAGTGTGAGCGAGTGCACACAAGGATGAAAAGTGAAGGGAAATGTAATTTTGAAACACCAATTCACATTCATTTTGATGTCAGTCAAACAATTCATGACTTTTGTTTCGGAATGAGGGACAGCTTAACAATAAGTGAATATAAATAAGTCATTTCTACAATTGCACACTTAGCATGAGCTAGTGACATTAGCTTATTCGATTTGTGCAGCTGTCAAACTTCAAATGGTTTCGTCCAGTGGTGTTATATTCAAGTACCACCTAGTTTGTTTTGACAAATTCCAGATGACTTGATAAATGAGCTATTGTTGCGACCAGTCATGCCTGTTTATTTTCCCAACATGATCAGGCACCTTCTGAGACTTTCCTGCTCTGACTAATGGAACTTGAAATGTATAGGATTAAATATTTAAAGTGATGCTTTCAGAATTGAACACAAAAATTTGTTATTTCAAATTTGTATCAAGTAAACAGTAAATCTTGAGCTTTTATCTGAGACTTTCATGTGCCATTAATAATAACTACTGTATGTTATGGTCGCACCATCTGGGGTCTGGTGTCCAACTGGACAAGACATTGTCAGCATCAATAAATAACCAACTAAGAGACTAACAGAAGGTTGATCTAAAAACTCCATATTCATACGAGCCCAACTAATTCCACACAAAATGTAATCTCACTAATGGCTCTTCACGCACCCTTGTGGCTGGAAACTAACCAAGGAAAACCGACTAAGCCCGAACGCTTCATCATAAAAGCTTAAATTGCAAACAGACCATTGAGCTTTAATGCGGCCAGTCACATCACTGGGCCGATTTATAATTAGTGTCAGGCTTTATAGGACAGTGGACAGCTGGTTGAGGCAGTGAAGGAGAAAGACTGAAGCCATATCGCTTTTCATCAGTGGAAACGCTGTGGTTATCTGGCAGCTACCACAAACAAATCATCCACAGCTTTGATTTTATAGTCTCTGTGAAAAGAGGAAGTGTTCGGTCGACTTTCAGGGTTTTAAACATCAATGCAGGTTGATAGAGTACTTTTGAGAGACGGTCCAAAACAAGTGTTGATTTTATACTGAAAACATTCAGTTAGATTTAGACCTATCTGGACATCTTACATCTTAAAGCCATTACTTTATGTCATGCTAAGACTCACTATACTTTTTTAAACTGTTGAAATACCTGTCACCTGTTGCACCTCCGCTGTTGCTCCCGAATATTCATGTTTTCCTTCTCTCCAGCTTCTCCTTCAACTTATCCTTATCCCTATATCATAAGCAAACATCATGGTTCATGGTGCCTCCTCACGAACATCATTTGTCAGTCTGCTTATCACCACAGCAAACAAGATGGACCTCAGAGCTGTTCCCTGATGTAACGCTGCTCACACTGTGAATCCATCTGTCACACCTCAACAACGCAACTCATCACTGCCCTCATTTCTGCTCAGTAATATATATATATTTTCAAAAGCTACTGTTGTAGATTGGTAATGTATTCCATCTAGTCGCTATACTCCTATCCTACCAACTAAAATGAAAGCAACCGTGCCAGTATGTAATATGCCCACATGTGAAAGTGACTTGTTCTGAAACGAAACGTTTTCTTCGGTAAATGGTATCAGTCCATGTTGAGAGCTGAAATCTGAACATCACTGTGAGCGATGACGCACTTATGCAAGATATTGGTTGGCTGCCATCTGCCTCAGTTATGTGAAGAAAGGAAAATGTCCATTGTGGGAGAGTTCTGGCAACGGAGCAAAGGGAAGCACCCCTCCTCTCCTGTTCCCTTCCCCTGCTCATTTACAAGCCATGTCATGTATGTAAGCGGGTACGACAAAAAGGTACCCGATAATGCTTGCTAAACAGTACAGAAGCTGACATTTGCAACAAATACTATTTTTGCTGGTATTTGCATCTTCCATCCTATAAGTGAACACATGATGATGAGATACTAATGGACATCAAGCCTGTCCTACAGCCACTCTTCAGGAACAGCCGACCAAAATATTGGACATGTAAACCTCTAAATACCATATGTACAGTACGGAACATCTTAATTTGGTTGTTTCCCAGATGTCCATCCCCAATTCTGAGCCGAGGTGGAACCAGCAACATATCAATGGTGAGATTTTGGTGATAATTTTGCCATTATGTACGCACAAGCCTTGACCATACTCTAAAGATAAAAGAGGAAGCAGTTCTCCTTCTGGCCGATGGTTACCATGGCAATTAAAGAGGAAGCTGAGGAAAGGATCTGCTCTCCTTGGAGAGAAAGAATGAGGGATTTTGCTGAGGTAATGAGGCAGAAGGGTGAGACCTGAGTTTGCTTGACTTTTTCTTTTTCCAAATGTAAATGACTCATTCACCAGGGAAACTCCCAAACTGTGCTGTTTTATTGACGCTACAAGCGAAATAGCGAAGAGGTTGAGCGGTTCCACTGGTTAGCAAGGATGAGAAAACATTGATTTAACTGCTGGCACGTTAGCGTGACTCATCATTTTTAACAACCTCTGATCCGACGCAGAACAGGTGATTGACTCAAACGCAACTCAAGGCCAGCAATACATTTACACTGTATATGGGCCGCCGCAATTCCAAAATCTTGTATTGTCGTGATTGATCACATGACATTATAGGGAATGAAGACAAGTACAATTTGCATTTCTTCTTACAGTAGGTGTGGTTAGCCCCAGAAAATTCTATAAATACAGTTTGCTCTTTTTTCTTCAAATGCCAGTGGTGAAAAAAGTAGAAACAGTAGAACATGATGGGTAAACATATGAAGCACAGAGTTTCCATGTTGGTCTTACTTGTGGAAACTGTACAGAGATAGTCAGGAAAAGCACAAAACCCATCTCACAATTGTATGGCAATAGTCATGAGGATTTACTTTACTGCCTAATAATGGTATCAAATGCAGCATGGTAGTACTTGCTGAGATCAATATGTGACATGTACATGATTTGTCAGTCAGTCACCATGGCGACATGCACGACCTTCGCTCTCCAGCAACAGGATGAAGCCTGGCTCAGACTCACAAGCTTGCACTCAGGCAAATGGTTCCCATCTTTAGATCTCATTTGGTGCACCTGAAGTGACAGAACCGTTTGTGTCCAGAGTTAATGCAACGACTGACTGCCGCGCCACTGGGACGAGTGGCTACTGCGGGTCCATGACATGCCTTAGCAACAAACCGGCTAAATCACAGCAAATAGAGTGAGACAAAATCAATAGGTGGCTTTTCATTATGGTTCCATCTCCTGGCACAGTCCGTTTCACCGTAATGACAAATAGGGTGGAAACTGAGAGACTCATTAAAGAGTGGGGTCTCGGCAGGATGCCGGGAAGCAAGTGAAGACTGTTTAATGTAGCAGACCATTGGAAGAATGTGAGCTTCATCGACAAACTATTCTATTAGAAGAAAGAACAAAATAAAGCACTACAGCACATGCAGTGTTGTAGAAACCTTTCTACCTGTATTATCCATACTGTAACAGGTTGAACAAGAATAAACAAATAACCACAAGTTAAATTTGAGCAGCATTCTGCTGTCAGATATTAAATGCGATTATTGGCAATTCATTAATACAGACACTGGTATCGGGTACTCGTATGTGTACTCACAGAATGACCACCGATACCACAAAACAATTTGGGGTTGTACTGCAGTGAAACTTGTGACCATGTACAAGAAAAACACATGTTGAAATGACAATATGCATGGAAAAAAAGCGTAATGGCATAAGTACTCTGTATTAGTAACGGTGAGTACTCAAAAGGCAAGTATTCGTACATTACTCATTTTGTAAAACACTGGTATCGGAGCATCCCTAGTAAATAATGACCCAAGAAAATGTATGCCAAAATACTGACCAACTGATGATATTTGTTGACAAAAAATTGTATTCACTCACTTATCATCTGCAGCCTGGTTCCAGCTGGCCAGGAGTCGTCGGACCAAACACTAGCTGACCACGCATCCCTGAACATTTTGCACTCATTGAGCCGAGCCAGAAACAGCAAAGTGAGTGTGTCTACCAGCTTTTCCACTTAAGAAGGTACATGCACCTCACTCAAATATGTATTTGGGCTTCATTTACCACAGAATGTATTTCAAATGTCCATTTATGTCTTTCATTAAATTATTGACACACGGTTCGCGTCACATAATAAGCTTTGGGTAAAATATATACTGAGTTTTCTGTGTCTACAGAAACACAGCTCACACCTGGGAGCGTGGAGGGATTAGACTGGCCTTAATACAGCAACTTCATACTCCCACAGAACCTCACTTATTAATCTCCCCCAAGAACCTGGTCACGTTCTTCTCTCCAGCTCCCTGAAAACAAACATGTCGAGACACATCCGTCCCCTGTGATACAGTAAGGCAGAGTAGTTTTCTAATTAAATCATAAATCAGGCTATTTTTCCCAGCTTGTGCTTCTTCAGTTTGATTCATGGCTTCACCTCGCGTCCACTGACCTTACGTCCCCCATTACTTCCCCCACTCTTTCATATCAACCATCCATCCATCCATCCATCCACATAATCATTTCATTCCAATTAAAACCAATATGAGAGTGGGACAAATATGTCTTGTGTGTGCATGTGCCACACATCAGACCCGGCTGCTCTCATTTCCTTTCATTGCAGCTTTTGATCAGAACACTATGAGTCAAGCACAAGCAGAACAGATGAGCCTTCGTCTGCTGTTTAACTCCAGTGCGTTTTTAATTGACAAACCAGCAAGTGAATACGCCTCTATTATATCTGGACACCCACCACCGATGCTAACTATCCTCTCATTAGCACATGAATCCGTCCCTCTGTCCCAAATGTTATTGGAGCTTCTGTGCTCGCATTTCATTAAAACCTACCTTCTTTCATGCAATTCAATTAAGCACTCTGCAATTAGGAGCTATATTCGGACTTAAGGTGCCATTAGGTAAATGATCATCACCGCGCTCATAACATATGCCACACAATTACCAGTAGGTGGTTGTGCGAGATGCAAATGTGACTCTTTGGAATATTAAAAAAACAAAGGTAATGAATGAGACGGAAACTGGTCTTCAGACTTAATATAGCCAGTGGGCGCAATCACTTGAATCTATATATGAAGAAGAAAGCAAGATCAACAGAGCAGCCACGTGGTCAAAAAGAAAGCAAGTCTGTTAATGCCAGTGAAGCAGCTAAATAATAAATAATAAAATGGATCTGCTGGACAAAGCTCACAGAAAAAATCACATGAATGTAACATTAAAATGACTTTCTGATCATAGCTCTAAGAAAAAGTAGGGCTTATTCCTCCAAGCTTGGTCAGTCCAATAGTCATGTTGGCTTTGCTTTTATTATTAAACTTTCTTTTATGGAAGACAAAATAGTTGTTGACGTTGCTTTCATATCTTGAGTAATTTGGCACAAAGCACTGTTTATCTACACATTTTTCCGGCCATGTGTTTCACATGTGTTGCCATATCTCAATGCAAAATTCTGCACATACAGGAGACAAACCAGAATACCCCATTTAAATCTTAAATCTAAATAACAATACTTGGTTCATGACACGATAATCTTACAATATTGATATCAATTCTACAGTTAACCAAGAAAGCAAGAAAAGAAAAACTAAAACTTTTTTTTTCTTTTTTCCCTTCAACTTTTTTTAATCTTATTTTTTTCCAATATTTTTCCAAGTGATGTGGGTCCCCTTGCAAGACTGGAAATGATGATGCGTGTATCGCTAATTACACAAATCAGAGTGTGGACATGAGTTGCTCACAGTGGCCACCAGGTTTAACTTTGGCAACCCTGAACAGCAAGTGCACAGTATACACCCTAATGTACCTCACTTCCCTCTCGAATTTGTATATATTGACACCTAACATGAAGAGCAATGTTATTTAAATGAATATATGACACCAAACATTTGGCAGTGAATAAGTAAATAACTAGTCATTTTATGAAAAAAAACATCATGGATATTATTTTTATTCTTATTCTTATGTCACAGATAATATAGGTGTAAATACCCTAAGAATGAAGAGTCTAATTTACTCATCATTCCGTGTTGGTGCATCAACAACAGTCTCCTACAGTTGACAGGACAATAAATGGTTGACCTGCTGTCTTGGCATCATTAGGCCTTTGTGTCTGTCAGCTCATGCAGACAAAGTACGACAAAGAAATTAAAACATTACAAGTATTGACAAATTTATTTAAACTGCCAAATACATAAACATAAAAAATGGCTGCAGTTGTACATTATCCAGCAATAGCTCTCACTAACAGGCCAATTCTACTCCATGTTTCCACCACAGCTTAGTTGCAAGAGAGGCAGACAGAGAATAATGACGGCAAGCACGCACAATAACAGCCTGCCTGGGAGAAGTCCTAGGGGAACATTTTACAGTATTATGCACTCAGCTATAACTAAAATATCATTACAGCTCAATTCACTGGGCGGACCGAGAGATCCACACTGGTAGAGAAGCTCAAGACATTGACCCCTAGATTCTTATACAACATGAATCAAGAAAATGTTATAGACATAACAATGAGCACATTTAGGAAAATATGTAATATTTGAGAAACCTTGACGGAAGGTTTTTCTATTTTTACTTAGCTATAATTGAGTAGCCCTTGTTTCAAGTGAAGCTTCGGCAGTTTTATGTTTCCCAGATACACGATGTTAACATTAAACTGTGAACAAATACTGTACGTTCAACAAAACTATACACTAAAATCCCAGCATCCACTGTGCATGAATGTTGAACTCAACAAGGAAATTAATTTTCTTTCAATTGATTGATACCATTTCTTTATCATTTTCTGCTAGTGTATACATGAATATTGTTGAAAAGAATTTCTTATCAAAGCAGTGAGCTTGTCCGGGTGGGACAGTTTGTTCAATTATGCACACATATCCTGACCATTAAATGGAAGCAAGTAAGCAGAAGTGTCACAAGCAAGACACAAACGAGAAATTAGAGATAGTGACAAACATCTGTAGAAGCAGCATGAAATCACTTTAGACTGTTTACAAGACGTCAGAGTGAACACTAACAGCTCCAATTTGCCGCACCCCCCACTGTTAAATGCTTTAGACAATATGGCAATACAAAACAAGACCAGTGACCCGATTCCCACTAGGTGATAATCAAAGTTGTTTCACTCTGCAACAACTCAATAGGACAAAAAGACGACATGAATTTGTTATTAGAATTTTACTTTCTGTTCATTTAGTATGTCTGCTTTAATATTGTCAAAAATTAGAGATTTATGAATAATACAATGTCAGTGGCCAATTGACTACTATATGTGAGAGGTTAAAATCAAATTCAAATTCCTGATTAAACTTTAAAGCGATAAAAAATCCATTAATGTTAATCTTGTTTGGCAAATGCACCGATTTGCCCCCTCTGAGATTGAGTTTGACACCTCTACATTAGCCCTTCAACCTTTGCCATCCACCTCCCAGCATCCCTCCATCTGTGCCGCTTGTTTCACACAGTATGTCTGAGAAAATTCCAGCTCAAATAAAAAGCATGTTTTACTCCAAGAATTGTCATCAACAGCTGAGATAGAAGGGAAAACTGTCCTCCTCTCTTTCTACTGTTGCACTTCCAAATTGCTACTTTCATATGTATTTAATTTCCAGGTGAATGATGCATTCATGCTTATACTTACGGGCTATAAAACCCACTCCTACACAGATAGGAAGAGAGGGAGAGAGAGGGAAACAAACGGATGCTGTAACCGAGCTGAGTAATGAAGGCTATAAATCAGCACCTTGGACAGCGCCAGGCCGCCCTGAGCCTCAGTATGAACATGCTGCTAGCGTCAAGCTTATAGCGTGAGGGGAGGGAGGTGTGTGTTTGTGCATGTGAGAGGAAAAGAGTGAGGGCAGGGGGGTGTCAATCAGCAACATCCTGGCATTCCTGTGGAGATCAAAGGACCACCCATACGTGGCGTCCCTGCATGATGATGACTGCACACAGTTATTCAGGTTGGTGAACAAATACATTAAGTAAGGGGTGCCCACATGTGCGTGTCCGTTTGCATTAGTGTGTGCATTGGCCCTTTCATTTTTTTACATTTCATAAGATAAACTGAAGTCTTTCATGGATGACAATGTATATTTAACTGGATACATTTAACAGAATATGTTTGTACAAACAAGCCGCTTTGCTTTTGTAATGGTAAATTTCTTTTCCATGCTCAATGGCTGATAGCAGGGTGGTCATAGACATTGTTGAGTTGAATTACCAAGCATATTTATGACTTATCTATTTATTTAATACTTATTTATTTTTAACTGAGCAGATTTGATGAGCTTGTCCTTTTAAGATCACTACTTGTTACAAATAAAATATCCATTTAAAATTTTAATGTAGTCAGTCAGACTGAGATCATCTTCACATTGAGTGGAGATGTTTGGAATGGTTATATGTTCTATCAGAAATCTCAAACAGAAATTCAAAATTAGTTGCCACCCATTGTGTTTTGAAGGGTCCATCCAGTGTGTGCAGCAATTTCTATGTTCCTGGAGATAATATTGTCAGACATCTTGAGGTTTGGTGTCTGCTATGAGTTATCTAGGAATTCAGCATTGATGATTTGACCGTACTCTGCTGGTCAGTACAGGTTTGAATACGTCTTCATGAGCTTCCGTGGCCCATCCATGATGGCTGAAAGAAGAATTGAGGAGAGGGTGAAAGGAATCACGTTTGCACACCACTAGTCTGAGCGTCAGCAAAAGGTGATTAGCCCATGATCAGCTGTAAAGTGTGTGAGCATGAGACGAGGAGAACTGTATTATGAAGACAAATCGCTCATTGTAACGTGGGGAAATTGTTCAACATCTAAAAATAGCCCTGGAAGCCATGAGCCACAACTGCACACACTTCTCATCACATTATCACATGCGTGCCCACTCAAAATCTACACTCGCAGGCAAACCTGTCTTTCATAAACAGTTAATTTCACATCGACAGTAGCACACAGAAAGACATAGATACAATTTAGAATATATATATTTTTTATGTTAACGTAAGCGGGTCAGGATCCTAGAGAATGATGCCATCCTCTCACAACTGCCGCCACATACACTCACATACAAAAAGATGCCCGCATTAAGTTAAATATTCATGTTCCCACTGCTGGTCTATTTTTATCATTAAGCCCTCACAGGTAGGGAAAGCAGCATAGTGACTGTTCTCTCATCCGCATCCTGTCTCTCCAGAGTATCCCTGAGAGCCAGAGGCTGACACAATGGGGAGATTTGGACACAAAACATGAAAGTGTTCAAAAGACGGCACATAGAGTAGCGGTAGAAAGACCAGGCTACAGGGAGAATTTTCCACGCTAAAAACAGAGCTGAGGAATTAGACGCCAAAGTGAACGTAATAGACTGGGTCTATGACTTATCACCTCAGGCTTCACTGGTACTTAAGGGTTACCATCTCTACCCGGCCAGTTGGAGGATAAGAGCCCTCGCATCTCCGCTGCTGCACAAACCAGCGGCCAACAGGTTTGCTTGCGAAAGCCTGCAGAGACCAAGGATTGGGCTGAGCTGTGAGGATTGGATGGAGGGCTGATTTTGACAGCTGGAGGCCGATGGGATTAGCGGCAGTTGTGTCTGTAATTGTGAGTGGCCGTGTGTGTGTCCCAGAGTACACATGCCCATACTGCCGCTCCGTCCACCGAGTGCCATATGTTAGGGGAGTGTGCATGTGAAGAGTTGAACCAGAAAACATTGTGCAGAGAGCAAGCATGCATGAGAGGTAATGTAGTTTATTTTGTATGTGTGTGTGTGTGTGTGTGTGTGTGTGTGTGTATGCGTGTGTTGGAATGGCTGTGATGTCCTTACGTTCACGGTCCATCGTATGGAGTGAGCGCATTACTATTCCTGTCACAACAGCCTTGCAGTAAGAGCAGCGGCAGGAGAGGTAAGAAGGCCAACCATGGTACGGCAGTACAACATTTGCTCACCTCTGAATACGATACTTCCATACCACTGTGCAAACGGCATGCAAATGAGTCATGTAGTGAGTTTCCTTCAGCATTACATAATCTCCCATATCTGCGTCTCTTGTGTTGCCATGCAAATGTCGACTGTATCTGCGAGAGAGTGATGAGTCCTCACCCTGGCTCTGCGCTCCTCCGTCCCCCTCCTCGGTGTCAGTCAGGTTGTTAAGCATCCCGGCTCCTCTCTGGCCGTCTTCTTCTTCTGCTGCTGCGTTGTCACCGATCTCGGTGGCTCTGCCTGCTCTCCACGCACTGTGATGCAGCCACAGGAATCGTGGGGAAGCAGCGTCAGAAAGCCCCCTCGCTCCTCTTCGCTCCTCGGACGCTCGAAGAGAGGCAGCAGAAGGGAGAGAAGGATTTTTTTCTCCCCTCCGTAGATCCTCCTCTTGACGTCTCCTCTTTGCTGGCTTGTAAGCGTGACTCCCTCTCTCTCTTTTTCTCTCCCTCTCGTTTCTGTCTGTTGCGCTCTCTCCCTCTGTCCGAGAGGAGGAGGGAAGAGGGAATCTGCAGGAGTTTGGTGGATAATGGAACGCCTCAAAGCTGCACTGTAGCTCTCTCCCACCTTCCTTTTCTCTTTTATTCGCAGCCTTTCCTTTTACTCCTGATCTCTCCCACTCGCGTTACACTCTCCCCTGCTCTGATGATGCTGCTCAGTCTAGATAGCTGCCAAATTGATTGCGTATTCAACGCGGAAGATTTTTCTCCTCTCCATCCAAGCCTGCCCTCCCTTCTTGCGTGTGCTCATCACTCCAACAAGACAGAGGTGATTGGCACTGGAGAATTGATGCTCTTCGATTATATCAGTGGTTTGGTTCCCAGTATCATGCGCCTTTACTTTTGCATAAGACACCCAAAGCAGTCTTTGAAATGTTGCTAAGATCATGAAAGATATGTCCAACAAGAGAAAAACACAACCTTTTTAAATGCTTATTTTCCAGAGCGAGATAGGATGAACACCCTTTCTGCATGACAATGAAGCCTCACCATAAAATAAGGTGATGCTTGCAGACTCTGATGTAGTGCATCATGTGCTTGAGCGGTTGCCATTGCACAATTGAGATTTGATCGAATCACGTCTGTGATGACCCAATGTTGATCGAGTCCCGCTACATAATCCAGAGGTTGTCAAGTCATTGTTTACAAAATATTTTAAAACAATATCGTTTTATTGCGATTTAAGTCACGAACCGAGATTGTACGAATGTAATTGCTGCGTGGGATTAGGGAACTCAACGTTCCCTTGGGCCATGTTGCTGCTGTTTTACACCACAGTCATTTCCAGCTCCTCCTAGGAATCAATTATCAGCTGAACACCAGGGTCTGCTCGTGATGAGGTCAATAGTTGGGGCGACATTTATGAACGTCAAAATAACAGTGCTAACAGGGTGTCACAGAGTGCGTACAAATTAGTTGGCATTCCGGCTTGGATCCTGTTCTTCAGTGGGAATCCCCCATTTGATCATTCCACCATCAAATTCTACCTTCACACACGAGCTGGAGCAGTGGTTCAATCCTTTCTGTGTGACTTTAATCCACATTACTGGGGCGTCTGGGGGTCACTCACTTGCTGCCATCCCACTTCAGACACCATTCGTGGCAGCGGGGGATGAGCAAAAGTCAAAGCCTGAACTCTACACTACTACTTTAGTGGACATGGACCTCGGTACCTGAACAGACCACTTTCAGTCAATAAGCATACTCAACCCAGTGATCTTTTTAGTCAATCGTGAAAGGAAACCCTCACTTTTTACTGAATCCAATGTCCCCCAACTCGCACAGAGAGGTTGACTTACTCTCTCATATGAATTAAAATACATCAGTAAAAATTACACCACTTTTCGTAAACTAACTTTCAGCAAAGTGGAATTTGTTTTGAACCCTGCTATCAAAAACTTGAAAGAAAGGGAAGGGAAGAAAAGGATGTCCCTTCATAAAGTGAGGGTGGAGCAGTAGATGGAATATACGGTATTAAATTTGGTCGACAGCAGAAATGAGATGTAAGTCAGTCGGACGCCAAAATACATGTATTGAAACACTGTAGTGTTTCCACAGAGCACTGTTGTCATGCCCCCTACGGTTAAGAGAAAGGGGAAAAGCCAGAGCTTTTCAAACACAGCAGTGGCGACTAAATCAATCAAGTACATTCTGTTGCAACACAAACAGCACACATCTTTGCATTATGTTGTTATGAAATTATTGTTGCATTAGGGAAGGAGCAATGAGAAGAAGGGAGGAGGGCAGCCAACCAGTGTCCCAGGTTTGACAGCGATAGAAAAACTGCATTTATACTGCAGTATATATCGTTACCTAGAAGTGAATCAATTCATACTGCAATATGATTTTTAAGCCATACCACCCAGCCCTACACTGAAGGACCAGTATGAGGGGCCGGGAATGGAAGAAGTACCAATGGTTTTGCGTAGAGATAGATAACTGATCCCATGAAGGGCAACAGGTCCCCTATGGATTCCTTATGCAAAGCTTCACTTATTGCTGTGGGTTCTCCATCATCAGGAATCAATCTCAATAAGCATGCTTCTAATAGCTTCAGGACTGCCATTCCACTTATGACACCACTTATCCAGAGTACTTCTCCAAACATTGTTTTGATCCCTAGTCTCCTGCCCACCAACGTTGATGCCAAAGATAATAACTGTATGCATCAAAAGACAGCACAAAAAATAAATGATCCACCAAAACAGACCGCTCTCCAACTAGTTCTCACACGTAGCTTGTTGGATTTTCAGTCCCTTCACTCAAACGTAACACAAAATATATAAACAACACAATTAGCTGGTGTTCTAGCAATAAAATAAACTATTTTAAATAATGCATATACCAAAAGTCACAAAAATTAATCAACAGCATTGCTTCAATTCCACCGTGCAAATTAAAATTCAGCAGCGCTGTCTTCACTCAGAGGCAAGTGGAAATAATTTCAATGGTTTTTTTTTTCTTCTTTTCGTAGAGCAGCATTCAGCACACGTTCTGCTGATTCACTCGTGCATCTGAAGGATTTTCTCATTTCTTAAGCAGCATATCTCTCTGACAAGCGAACACTAGTCCGCCTGCTAACAAGATCCAGTTGTTGAAACCTTCACAACTGCCAGAAGGCACTCCACATAGGAGCAGGGACAGAATCAAATGACAAGACTAACATCCAAACATGTAGCTGTACGGAGCCAAAAAAAAATATTTAATTTACAATACTAAATACTTGCAACGCTTTGGTGAAGCTTGGACAAAACATATCTCAGACATGGTATGTATCAACCTAAATGACTGCTCTTAAATCAAGTAGACCATGATTCTTGTACAGTAGTTGATCCACTGTGTCATGCCACATTTTATTTCAGAGTGCCGCATCTATTATGGTCTGTATGTGAGCAAGCAAATGTAAATGGCATATTTCTCTGGCCCGCAGCTCTGCAGTCAGGAGACTGCTAGGCGAGGAAATGTGCATCTACCACAGCACAGCGATTGGTTGAATGCGTCTCCTGAACTAGAGTGAGATCATTAAAAGAGGTTATTGACAGTCAGGAGGTTTTTGTGCAGACGGCTGAGTCACTCAACACATAGTGAAGTTGCTATTTGTGCCTGATTACATGCATTTGTGTGTATATCAAGTAAAAATGAGTGGCACATTCAGGTTGAGAACTTTGCTCTGAGGAGGGTAGAATCGTACTTTTATAATGACGGTTTTCCACTGAAATGTTTCAATGGCATCGCGGTCAAAATTAGCTGAGAGACTTGAGGCTCAACTGTGACCTTGTTTCACAAAAGCAAGCAAAGAGAGAGAGAGAGAGAGAGAGAGAGAGAGAGAGACAGGCGGCAGGAAGTTAGTAGAAGCAGCTACGAGATATAAGATGATCTGAGTGAGAAAGTAGGGGACTAGAAATTTTCATATAATTATAAAACTTTTCAATCACCAACTGTATATCAGAGCTGGAATGCAATGAGGCACTGAGGACATGCAACATCTTATATAACACAAGACAAGCTCATGCTGCTAAACATCTTAAATATTGAATAGAATGCGCGACTGCGCGAGCACCAAATCCTTTTCCACTTTGCATATTGAGTACTAAATGAACCAAAGGCACCTTCCCTCATTCAAGTCTGACAACATTGCAATCAAGATACCTTCAGTTCAATGTTTCACAGTATTCTGTGAGAATATCATTCACATTTGGACATAAAAGCACATTTATACGACACCTGGATATGTGTCTACCATTTAAGAAATTAATGAAAATAATAATGAAATACTGTTAGAACAAAGTTGGAACCTGCAACTCCGTACTCTTGTTCAGGAACTACACTCAATTTTCAGAGGAAAGAAAAAAGGACAAAGAAATTGTAGCTCGACAACCCACTGTTTCCAGCATTGTTACAGTTACAGGGTTCTCTCCAGCGCTTTAGCAGCATTGGGAGGGATATTTTTCAGCAGTTTTTGTAGTGAAATGTGACTCGCTGTGACAACGCTCTGTCACCATCTGTCAAGCAGGACTCTGCTTAAGGTAGATTCTTAAGGAGAACCAAGAAAGATGCACACTGTAATGTCATCCATCCGTCCAGAGATAATGCTATGGACGTTTGTCAACCAAAAAAAAAAAAAGAACAACACATTAAAAACATTACAAATATATATTTTATGGTTGCATTTTTTAATCTAGGACCATTTTCCTCCCTCACCCTCGATTAAGATTGTATTCAAGCTAAGAAAGAATAGCAGCCTTTAATATGAGACGAGGAAAAACAACATTTTAAGTGGAGCCAAACCCCAAGACTCTCCCTGGAACTAATCAATCAACAAGCACTGGGACAGTTTACTGATTTTCTCTCAGCAGAATGAAGCACCAGGATGCAGAGAAAGGACAGTCTAAGAGGAAAAGATGAGAGGACAAGCATTTCAACCTCCAGTATCTGAGGCACAGCTTTTGTCCCTCACATGTGTAGCAGGGTCTTGGTCGCCAGCCAAATCATTATAGGCTGTCTGAGCACCTCCAAATGTTGACAAGGGCATGCAGTACTCCAGAGTCCAGCGGCCGAGGAACAACCTGCTAGTTCGGCTGAAGCGGTCATCATATCGGCCTAACATGCCAGAGGAACCAACCATGTTAATGTACTTCTTCATCTCCAAAAACATAAAACCACATAGGAACTGTGCATTCACATTACACACTTCAAACCATCTCTACTCCCAATGAAAATAGCAATATACACAAATCATACAAATATAAACTATTGCCCCAGGCTGACACGATCACCCTCCGCTAATGTTTACGTCACCATTATGTAAGAGCTCTCTGTGGTATCGTTGTAAAGTTGGGATGATTTTCTGAGTCAACGCATCAGTATTTCAATTTGTGACCCGTTACTAAATGACCCTGTGAATATAGTGGCATTTACATGACTGATTCTGGGTAGATGCACAGCTGACGCGGATTCAGTTCAGTGAGAGACCGGTTGACTCTGTAAGTGGATGCCGTATCCTGCGAGTCTGAAATAACGGAGGGCACGCCACAACGACCACATGACTGGAGTCATACTATTATATAAATGACTACCGACTCCTGTGGAGACATTCGAACATCCCACAAGCACTACATACAAACTGAAGACCTAGCTCTGAGTTGAATTAAGATCAAATAATTTGATTCTGTTCTCGGCTGACTACCATCGTCGCATAGCGAGTGTATTTGCAGCCATGCGTTTTGTGTTATTGAGATTGTATGAACAATTCAAAACAGAGATTTTGGAGACAAAAACAGCTGTAAAACCAATGTCAGCAACCTGTGGGCGGCTCCTAGTTGCGGCTCTAAACTGATACGGCTTCTGGAGGTGAACAAAATCTTGCCGTTTGTCCCTCTCTCACTTGAGCTGCAGCTCACGTACGTGGCTACGCGTGCATGTCACCAGCTAAGACGCTGTAAGGAAACACATTTTTAATACACAAAATGCTCAATAATTACATTGGGAGTGACAGAGACTGAAATAGTGTTGGATTTATTCAATGCCTATGAGAGCTTTCAGTTGCGGTTCTCAGACTTGGATCATCATCAGATCCATGATCAACACGCTTTAAAGTCAGTTAGTTCCAAGTTTCACGTTGTTAATACCAAGACAAAAGTCGTGTCATGTATTCCGTGAAATATTTATCATTGATCGCAGTGAAGCCATTTTAATTCAGTGGTGCTGAGAATCGACTTGAGTGAGCTGAGGTTGAAATCTCAAACACACATGGAGCCGCTCAGTTTACTGAGCCATTATTAAACACAAAATCATCCTTTATTGATTGGAGCCAGATTCCAATGATGAAGAGAAGCTAAGCCTCCACTGGGCCACACCAGCAGCATCAGAGCACTAGTGGACTCTCAATCACCCGCGACCCCCCCAGCTATGGCAACTCTGGGGGGACAAAACTGAATAATGCATTAGTCTATGATTATGATCATTTAAAGGGAACAATCAACCTGCAAAAGGTTATTTGGCCAGCAGGAGGCATGAATCTCTTTCTTTTATCGACTTTTCCCATTCCTTGGAGTCGAGTGACAGTCATTGATCAAGTGGCCTGATGTTTCAGATTAAAATGCGATTGATGAAAATTTTATAAAAATATTATATGTAGTTCCATTTTGTTCAATTCTTCTAGAGTTTGAGGGTGGTTTAACAATTATGCTTTTAAAACATAGACATGATCTTAACTGTCTAACAGAATA
Source organism: Synchiropus splendidus (assembly GCF_027744825.2). Lineage (NCBI taxonomy): Eukaryota > Metazoa > Chordata > Actinopteri > Syngnathiformes > Callionymidae > Synchiropus > Synchiropus splendidus. The sequence goes on along the minus strand of NC_071339.1, from coordinate 21,288,107 downwards.
AAACATTAATGTCATTGTGAGTCGCAGTGATACTACATTTTTAGCATGGTCTCTTCAAAGTCAATAAAAAGACAATTTATCATTAATATATACAAAAATATATGCATAAAAAATACAAATAAATACATAAATCTGCATATATACATAGCAGATAATTGAATAACATAAAAGTCCCAATAGAGACATAAATTTATTTCAGAAATAAATATTAATTAAATCGTACTATTACTTAAAAAGTGCTGATGTGCATAGGATTAAAAGTGAAACAGAAAATTTCCTTTGTACATCAGCATTTACGACATTTTAAAGTTGGCCTTGTATTGTATAGTATGAATTTGTTTAATTCACTTCAATAAACAAAACATTTTAAAAATGGGACAACCCCCACCCAAGTTTTGGCCCCATCCATTTATGTCCAGGGTTAGACTATGTCTACTCACAGTATAATCCCTGACCAAATGACTTTGTTCTCCCTGGTAAACAAAGCATGAAGGAAAACATTGTAACCAGTGCACTTTGCGAAGCTACTCCCAATCAAATGCTACAAAAACAAAAAAATGCAAGTTCAATTCACAGACAACGAGATGGATTTAAGTACTGTATTAGTCAGTAACACAAAAATTGTTAACACACCTGTGGAAAGATGCACTTCCCACATGCGAAGGTTTGCTAAATCAAATCGAAGGTGGACACCTTATTAATTTTCATTTTCTCCACCTGGGGGACATGCACTATTTTGACCCTTTAAAGAAATAAGTTACGTTTTCATGTCAGAACAAACATGTTATACGCAAACACAGTACACGCTAATCTCCAATAAATCTGTCCCTATGGCTACCTGCGATTTACCCCGCCTAAATCGTGGCCTCATTTCAAGACATTATTAGCACTACTCTTGTCAGTCGCAAACAAATGAAATTACATCCATCCCTGTGCAAAACACTGGTGATTTAGAAGCACACTTACAAGAAAACGTGATGAATGAAGCGTCAGCAGCGGAAGGAAATGATGGAGCGAGACTCGTCAGATCTAAATTTGCACCTCTGGTCATGTAAATCACGCAAGAACACGAAATATTGTTCATTAGAGCCCAGCGACCGGTCTGGTGTCTGAGATTTGTTTAGTGTTGCAACCTGCCTGGCTGGCAGAACCTCTTGACCCTTCGAGGGTTTGCCAAGTAATGAATCCAAGAACAGTGGAGGCGGTCCAGGGAACAAGCCCCCACGCCTGACAAGCATCTAAAGACGTTAGGGAGAGTTGTTTTGCATCGGCAGAAAGCGGTAGGAGATCAAAGTGGGTCGACAGTGTTCCGGCACAGCAGAGCCGAGCCCGTTGTTTGCTCTAAACATGTTTTATCTGATTAAGCCTGCCCTCCAATCTCACAGCAAATTGTCTTTCTAATCACCTAATCCGTTGACTGCAGCTGCCGGATGAAGAAGCAACTAAAAAAAAAAAAGGACAGATAAGGATGAGATAGTCATCAGGGTGTAGATGGTGAAATCTACGATCTTTCTGCACAGAGCTGGACCTGACGCTTGAGAAGTGGACCGAGCAAAAGTTTTAACATTATCAATTCTTAAACAAGAACGTTTTGTATTGCTGTGGTTACCTCACAGAACTGTGTAAACCTTTCGGATGAAAATAATATGCTAAAAATAAATAAATAAATAGATACAAAACATAAGAAGAAAAAGGGATTCAAATATATACAAACAGTTTGAAAGAACAGGACATACAGGGACAAATATATACTTTAAGTAAATAAATACATCAACAAGTAAAGTTGTTCAATTACACTCTCTCCATCAGAAGTCATGCTCCTCCACCTCCAAACTCTTCAGCTGACGTTCTCCTTATCTTTTGCCAAGCATTCTTGGTCTCGCACTGTCTCGCTTCTCCATGTATCCAAACCATCTAGGCTCCCCATTGTGTCTCCAAACCTCTACATCTGAACTACCCTATACACATTTTGTTCTCCATCTTTTGGGTAGTGGCCAATATCTTCAACTCTGGCTCTTCAAACTCTGATTCCTGAGTCTCAAAACCATACATCTTTGGCTACTCACACAGTCGTGTCCACCCTGCCTGCACTTTATTCTTCACTTCCCATGGGCTCTGTCGATTACTCTGAATGACCAATCTCAAAAACATGTTTTCCTCATCATCCATCCTCCACCAAATGCAGGATGAAAAATTGTTTTTTATTAATTTATTTCAATACATAATTCAGTATCATTATTTTCTCAGGAGCATAAGCAGCTGGTGCTCCTCGAACGTGAAACGCTCATCCTTACGTCTAGTGAATGAACCATGACCGACTGTAAAGTTTTTGTTGAAGCTGTTGGGTGTGTTTCGAGTGAGAGAAACATTTCACCATTCACAAAAACTTTCCACCCCCAGCATGTTCCTGGGTTAAGGACTAACTCCACCTCACCTGTACAACTGAGCACTAAGATCGCGAAAGAGCTGCAGTAGGTATGTTGACTCATGTTTCCTTTGACAGTTAACAATTGCAGGGCCTTCTATGTAATGTACAGTCATACTTTTGTCCAAAAATTTTGACTGTATTTGGAGCATTTTAAAACGGGAAATAAATGATTAAAATTACATGGCGCGCGAAACCTTTATTGGTTAACACAGACGGACCCAGCTCTGCTTCAACCTCCTCCTATTACGACTGCAAATTATTACAGTTTCTTTACCTACATTTCAATGGAAACATGTATGAACACAAAAGAAAAGACAAAAGACAAGACAAAATCCTTCAAAAAGATTCCACATAACTATGAGCAGAAAATGGCTGTTTTGTTGTCAGGTGAATCCACCGCCGTTGTGTTGTTATCTATGTGGGAACTGGCCGCGGCAGACTGGCATCTTCCCACATTAAAAGGTGAACCTGACAGATCTATTGAGCTGCGGTGGGCAGCCTGTCCACCCTGGAACCTCAGCTGTGTTAGATAAAGAGAAGAGCAGCAGCTCCTACAAAAGGGGGAAAATAGGAGAAGTCGCTCAGCATTGGATGAGATGCATTCGGGGCGGAGGAGATATCTTTCAAGTGCCTTCAGATTGTTACATAATCGGTGACGTATGAGAAATAACACGAAGGGATCGCGTGTGTGACCATGACTATACAATCCTCTATCTATCGCCATCTTTCCATCCATTCGCCAGGCCTGAATTAATCCTTTTTTTTTATTTATTCCATTTAAACCACAGAGGAGAAGAAGGAGGAGGAGAAGAAGAAGGGGAGGGAGGCTGATATGACCCAGTTTGATTTCCTCCAAAGAAAAGAGCATCAGTGAAAGAAAAATGAAGTGAGCGAACATCAGCTGCATAGAGAACGGAAAGTAATGAGGGCTTATTTCTATGCATGCCTCTTCTCTTTGTGTTCTGTTTGGCACAATATGGCGGAAAAGTCTTCTCATCTGTGTTTTCAGTAAAAATCTCAATCGGAGCACGCTAATGCGCAAACATGGATGGGAGCTCCGAGTGGTGATTTGATGCAGCGGGAGAATAAATCCCACACTTGACCTGCGTTCTAGAAGTATCAGAATGGCTAATAATGCAATGGTTAGACTCTCAGGCGTGACCTCTGATGATTAGAGCCTCTCCAACAATCAACGTAAGAGGATACGTGATTTCAGGAACACGGTGTCACTTTCTTCTTCCAGAGAAGTGGGCTGCTTTGGAGAGCTTTGCTTCACGTCACAGAGAAGGCACTCAAATGGATGAAGGGTGACTTATACATAGCAGATCTGTCCAAACGTCACCTACATATCCCACGGAGCTTACAACAACATGTTTACAAGAAGCCAATGTAATGAGTCAGAAGGTCATTAATCAAGTACAATAATTACTTTAGTAGTACTCGTAAATTTCAATATCAAAAAACTGAAATTTGATAAAAGATAAATGATGCTAAGTATCGCAACCGTCAGACGTCTCACTTCAGTTTGGTGAAACTAAAAAGGCACTGGGACTGACAGAAATAAGACTGGCAAAGAGACCCAGGAGCAGAAGTAGACAGCAGGTGGCAGAGGCAAAAGGTTCACTAAAACACAATTTAATGTGCAAAACAAAACCAAAGGCAATCCATAATACAAAATGGGGCAATGTCCAAAAGATCCCAATGGTCCAAGTGTCGCGGGTGATCTACACAGGAGGAAACTGTCACCTGCTGCTCTGGAAGAACAAAAATATGCATATAGATCAAGCGAAAAACAAATCTGTTACCAAATGCAAACAGGGGCAGGGCAAAGAAGGATCAAATAGGATAAAAGTAAATCCAAGAGGAAAAAAGACAGAAAAGCAAAAGTTGAGGTAAATAGCAAATAGCAATCGAACGTACCCTCAAGCATCAACAGTGATGGTCAGTCCACAAGTCCAGACGTCTTAAAAGCAAACTACCAGGTGACCAGTGGAATTGGCGTCAGCTTGGCTTTCCTACATTTATTTACAGAGGCCGCTCCTCAGGCAATGAATGAAAAAACTGCAAAATCTTTGGTACATCAACATTTTGTCACATGAAAGTTGATTTATTACAGTTCAATTGTTTTGTTTAATAAAATCCTGAACTCTGGTTTCTTTGTTTTCACAGGACCTGGTCAGCAGTTTTGTGTGACCACTCCTTTCATCATGAAATATGTTTATCGCGCACATAAACCACGACAAAACAAAGTTGAAGCACCAAACACATGACGCTTGTGTTAGGGATGCTCCGATCAGGCTTTTTGCAACTGATCACCGATACCGATCACATGGATTGACAATGAATTAGTAATCAAAATGATGAGATCTGTACATGATGTGAAAACATGAAGCATTAAATCATTTTAATTCATTTTAATATACCTCTTAAAGGAGCTCATCTAGCTTGGTGAAATTACTGTTTATTTGTTAGGCAATTAGCTTAGCGTTCCAAATGTCACGCTCGGACCGGCGGGCGTTGCTAAACATCAGCTGTGCTAACAGCCTGCTGCTGAGGAACCAGCGTCTCACTTTCATGAGCCTGGAAAACTCTCCGTGCTCTGTCAAGGGCTGGAGGTTTAAATAGCGGTGAAATAGCGAAGGTGTTTGCCTGCACAGCATTTCCAGTGCATGTGCTGTGGGATACAAACTTCATTGATTCCCAGTGATGCCCACTGAGCAGCCAGTAGGAAGGAGCGGACGCATCACAACCAGCGGGTCTTCATCAGAGCGCCTGCTGTCACTCACTTGTTTTGCTCGGCAATCACCGATGTCGGCCGATCACAATCGGTGACCGATCGATCGGAGCATCCCTAATTTGTGGCGTTACCTTGCGGTGCTCTGATGAGTGAGAATCACCTCTTACAAATGAGATTGACGTTTGTCGTCCGGTTTGAATAGAGGCACACAACTGAATGCAAGCCTTTTTTCAGTTCATTTTGAGACTGACTGGTCGGCTGACTCTCGTAACTAGTTCCCGGTTTGTCACAAATATTCCTTCAGTTTCTATCCTGTCGCCGAGCTATCCAATCACAACCGCGTTCACGTCATGAGTGAAACACTTGACTACAAGGTGCTTCGTCATTGGCTGAAGGTGAAACCATGAGCATCGTGGGAACTCAGAAAGCAGCGGCTTGCATCACCGATTGAGAGTGTAAACCTCATAAAGGAAAGTAGCATTTGTGATGCAAATCCAGTCAGTTTGTAATTGAAATGAATGAATTCTTTTGAATTGAAATTCAAGTGAATTGAAATTAATTGACAATTAAATCAGACACAAGGTGTCGCAATTTTTTAACAATTTATCGCGCAGGCCTAGTGTGAATCAGTCATTTATAATGACTAATTACAGGTAAATAGGTTGCTAATGCACATCAGAGCAAGTGGTTTATTTATAGTAATATGTGTTTGAAGTGACACCAAATTTGTATCAATTGTTTGCAAATTAATAAGGTTACAATCAGCGTAAATCATTCAAGTTTGTGGGAGTTATTGTCCTGTCACTCTGGCAGTTGAATAAAAACGCAGTAACAATATTGAAGTTCCTTTGAGCTGCACTCAATCACGTTTCCCAACACACTCTCGATGACCCGCTCGTTCACACGTTACTCACTCATTTACTCCGTTTCAGTAGGCAGGTGTGTCAGAGCTACTAAAACATTCACATCCCTCATGCTAGTCACCTAAGATGAGCACTAATGTTAAAGAAATTTAAAAAAGAAATACTAATTCCGAAGTCAAACTTTGAGGCAGAAGTTGCAGTTGTGTAACGCACAACACTCAGCCTGCAGTGCCAAAGCAACAAAGTTACAAAAAGGTTATTGTAGGCTTCAAGGTGTGTGGGATTTAGATTTTTTTTAGTCTTCTATCGCAGCTGCTGCTTTTTTCGTACATGCACACCTACAAACACAACACAAGCCTTTTGAAGAGAGAGTTTTTTTTTGCCGCTGGGACTGTTAAATTAAACACCGCTCTGATTCTTCACGTATTTCCATGACCCTGTTGTTAAACGCGTCCGGATTCACAGGTGTTATCCTGTTTCCTCTCTTCTGGTTTAATGGAGTGAAACCCGGCAGCTAGTGAAGACCGGAGCCTTTTATTCCCTCCTCAGCGACATCAATATATTATTACTATCAGCAACACTAAATACAAAAAAAAAACATAGAGGTTGCCTGTCCATCACTAGACACATACGGACAACCACTTGCACACCATTTGTTATGAATTAACATCTGCATGATTATGGACTGTGGGAGGAAAGCGGCGTGCCAAGAGAGAACCATGGTGTCTGCTCCTTACTGACCTATACAGCTGGTTTCAGCACCCCTCATAGCGTATACAGCAGCAGTGAATGAAAGAACACAATGCTAATATTACAAGCTAAATTCTGTTCAAACATATGATCCACCGCATGTGATAACAGACAATAAGGCAGCAAGCAAAAGGGTCGACAGGTGACGGATTAGCGCTAACACACCATCTGAGTGCTGCAATGTGAATGCATGAATCAGAGCTTATCCAACCGTACATTTTTAGCAACCAGGTGCAAGATTCTTAATGCACTATTTCTCCAAGAGGTGCCACAGGAAATGAGGACCAGACTGTCATCGGCATGCATCTGCAGCAGATATTACCTCACGCTAACAGTTCAGCGATCACATGAGATCACCGGAAACCAGAGCTAACAAGGTCTGTTTTCTTCTCAAAAGGTCAGCTCATTACAGAGCTCACATTTTATGGCACATTAGCCCGCGTTTCTGTTTCCCTTCTGCAACGGCGCTCCGATGGCCAGTTGGTACTAAGCTGACATTTGCACCAAAAATACCCGACTACACTCGAGGGAGCGACACTCAGGCAGTGAATGGACAGATTTTAAAGAACTCCGTGTTCCGCTTTTAAGCCTGTTATGGTCACACGCTATTATCCATCCGCATGGTGTTTGAGCGGCATCACTGGGTAATGATTATTGGACAATTCTGCTACAAATAGCTTTAAGAAAATTGCTGCTTAATGGCTCAACACTGGAGGATTTCATCAGAGAGCAAACAGGGTTCCACGTTTCCCATTAACTGAGATGGCACTAAATATTTCATTAAAGCAAAACCCATACGGACACTTGAGTAGTGTGGCATCTCACTGCATCAGTGTAATCTACACTTGTGGGGCTATTCAAAGTAAAACAGAAGAGTTTGTTAAACTAACTGGGGAATAAAAGAAGAAGATCCACATGATCTGAATGAAAATGTAATTCTTATATAATTATTGTTTCGTTTTCCCTCAGGAAAATATAACAAAAAAGTCTTCATTATAAAGCATCATCCTTACATGTTTTGACATAAAACCAATTTGGATTTTTGGGGAGATGAAAAATGTGAAATATTCATAATAAATATGTGTTACATTTTCTCAAAAGTCATAAATTCAAAGGAACTATATTCTGCTCATAAAGCACCGCACTAAAAAACAGCTTAGACCCGAGGATTAACATACAGGAGAACAAATTCACTAAATTATCCAGTTGCATAACAGTTATATGTATCACATTATTCCGGTTATTTTTATCCATCTTTTTAATCTATTTAAGTCAGCTGGCATGAAAGTTAAAGGGCACAATGACAGACCTTTTCTTTAAAGCCCTGTCAGCTATTTTGGGAGATTTTGTCTCTGTGACATCAGGCATGACAAACAAGTCACCTATTAATATTTAATTTTTTTTTTCCCATTTATTTAACTTTGCAGCCTCCAAAAAGACAAGACTGCAGCTCTAGCAAACGCTTTCATGTTTTCATGTTTTTATTAATTTGTCAAATCACTGTCCAAACATGATGAATTTTAATCAAGAAATATTCTGTCATGTTCAGATATTTTGGGAGTGGGAGTGTTACTTGAATATACAAATAAATGTAGAAACACCATGAATATTATATTTCTATATTCTGGAATAATCATGAAAATATATTTCAATTCAGATGTTATTGGTTATTGGTAGATAGTATTCATGGAAAAAGTGACAATTATTTTTCAAAAAATATGTATACACCATGTATGTCATGTATGTCATGAAATGAAACAAGTGTTCTAATATGATTGAGTCGCAACAAGATGTGAAAATTATTCAGAAAAAAACATTGTACGTCTATATCAGTTATATATTATATTATATTTTGAATATATTATCAATAATTGCTTAGCAAAATAAATGAAGGAACATTGTTTAGTTCCTGAGAAACAAATGTAAAAACACAATGCAAAATAATCATCCTAAAAAATGTAAATGTAGTGTAAAATACATGAAAATTTCAATTTAATTACATTGATATTAAAGTAAAATTTAACAATGAAATTTTACAAATGAACCATCAGCACACCAACTTATTGAATGAATTCTATTAATCCATCTTCTTCCAACTTCAGTTGAAAAAAGTAAAATGTAGCATTAGGGCGTAAATATTTTTCAGATTATTCTCTTTTCAAATCATGTTAAAATGAAACTCATGTGACCGAAAACAAACAGAGATCAGTGACCGAATCAGCGCAGCAGTGTGAGGTGAGGTATCTCATCTTCCATATAATGAACTGTCGGGAGGAGTGGTCCGCACGGCTGCAGGGAGCAGCTGATGGGATCAATTGACACCTCTGGCTTGTGATAGGTGATAATGTATTGTGAGTGGATAATGCAGAGTAATCTGCCACTTCCAGATCCACATCACACTCAACCTCAACTCTGTTAGCCTCCGATAATGCAATTACCCCTCCGTCCACTCTTGACACAATTAGACAGTGGAGGACGATCATTCCGTTGTTATGATTCCCTGAACAGTCACGCCTTCACGCTGGTGTCGTGTTAAACACATCAAGGAAACACATCAAGAACAGTGCATATATTTAAAGGCAAATGCGAATCCAGATCTCGAGACTCTAAATAAACAAAGCTATTTCACTCATTCCAAAAGCTTTACAACCAAGAGCTCACACCATTTTCACCTTTGAAGATGAATTGGATCGAACTTTATCTTGGGAACTTCAGGGAATAGGAACAGATTTCACATGCAACCAACTCCCCACAGTGCAGCCATGAACATGACATCCTGCATCCACACTGTGAACTCGGCAGACCGCAAGAAACAAGAGCACTGGAGCTGAGGCAGCATCCAGATCTCCACGCTTCTGACAGACGTGTATCCGCCCGGGACGTTTTCTATTCACTCAGGTTTGGCCCAGACTGAGGTTTAAACAGATTGTGATGCTGCATAATTGATCTGAAGCATTTCCAATACACACACCTTCATTTCGATGCAAAGAGTAATGCCACGCATCAGGATTAGAGCAACATACAGCTCTTTCTTTGGCAGCTTTTTTCTCACTGCTAAAAGACTATGAATCATATCAAGACTTCAGATATCAAAAGGCGGTCCTTCCAAATGCTGACTTACTGACTGACTACAGCGCCACAGGAAATCTTTCCTACCTATGGCCATCAAACTGTACAACTCCTCCCTCTGAGTGTCAGCTAGTGTCCCTTGCGTGCAATAACTCTTTCAGTGCAATGACCTGCTTATGTGAATACACTGTTAATACTGTCTAGATGGATCTTTTTTTAAATTTCCGTTTATTAGTATACATTATTATGTCTTTATTTTTGTTTTTATATTTTTGGTTTATTACATGTTACCCATTCTCTTTGTTTCTTCATTACTCTTTTATTTTGAGCAGGAGTTGGGGCTGTAACAAAAAGCAGTTTTCCTCCTCCGGATGAATACAATGATTCTGATTCTGATTCTGACTTGGCTATGACAGTCTTGAGAAGACTGCTCTTGTCACAGTGTGTTCACTATGTCTGCACAATTGTTTTCAAAACACCATTAACCTGAGAAGAGAAGAAAGCCAGGACCCTGACAGAGGCTTGCTAGTAATGGGCCAGATGAAAGTAAGCATATAGAAAACCACTAGATCAATTATGAAGCACCACAAAGCTTCACTAGCTCCTGCACATTGCCACTGGTTTGGGAGCACTGTACTCAAAATATTCTAAGGATTCATTACAAAACAGATAATTACAATCAGATAATTCACAGTAATACTGGACAACAGTGTCGGGAGACACCTTAACCAGTCCATGCAGGGCACACTAAAATCTCTAACTTCTTAGACTGTGAGTGGAAACCAGAGTGCGTAAAAGCTCCTTCATAAGATCAGCTTTAAACTCAGAATTGCATCAAGCTAGATTTGAAACAGCCACCTTTTGCTGAAAGGCTGCAGCGCCAACCACGTAAGCACCTTAAAACAAAACTCGAAGGAAAAACCACAACGGTTAAGCCATATATTTACTTCTTTTTAACTCAGTATTAATGGAGAGTATACCTTCGTTCTAATGCACTGTGGAGAGCCCTGCAAACCCAAATTCGGTATCTACTGATTGTTTCTTTCTATACAGGGAAGGCCAGGGCTACACCCTCACAAGTTCAACGCAGGCCACATCTTCACTTCACGCATTTGGACATCCAAGAGCATACAAACACCACAGAAAAAATGCTGAACTTGAACCGATAACCGTTTGTGGTGAGGTTGCAGGTGTAAACACTATCATACCAAAACACAAATCTCAGCAGAATACACAGCAATATTCAAACCATAAAACACAGACCCAGATCATGCAAAACAATTGGAGTTTCACTTTGTTCCAGATATCAGTGCTAGAAACTGACAGGACATGTCTGGTGCGTCACTTCACCGACGTCAGAATCCTGGCACGAGCTGAATCAGTCAGAAGAAAACCACTACTTCAACCGTTGCTAAGACACCAACAGATTCTCGGGCTCTGGATAGACATCAGCGCTACAGCTGTTCCCGCACCATCACAAATTGGAGGGATAAGGCAGCAGCATGTTGTTGATAAAGCGATGCCAAAGATTTGACGACACGGTGAAGATGTAGTCAGCTGGAAGGGAGAGAAAGTCTGCTGCTGAATCTCAATTCTGTAATCTGATTTGCTCACTGGAGCTCTGATATTGCTTCTGGTAATTGGCTCGAGCATCTTAAAAACCGCGCCAACAGTACTGTGCATTTATTAACTGTCTACAACAGGTAAGTCAATCAGACCCTGGCTCCACTATGTCATTTGTAGAGGAACATTAAGTAGCTCACGCGCTCAACCCCAGATTCTTCCTTCGATCATGAACCTTCATTGTTTTCCAGATGTCAGTGCGATGATTCATCACAAACTGATTTCTGTGACCCTACAACTTTTGTAGTGGGCATCTAGAGCATCTCTCAAAAGTAATGCACGCAGAGACAACTAAGTCGCTATTAAACATTCACAAGTAGAGGTGGCTGTACCAACAAATTTCACACCGTATGCAATATTCAGGGAGGGTGAATGTTTTATGAGCGGAGCTGAATATAATGCAGGTCTAATGCGAGGATTATGGCACTCGGTTTCACATTTGACTCTGATACTCTTGGGAGAAATTGAACTAGCGCGCTCTTGCCTGGCTTGTTAGCACATACTGTGTCACACTGAATCATCGGCGCACATGTGTGTAATGGTATATTTTTGTTTAATGCCAGAATAGCAGTGCTAATTGGTCGATGGAGGAGAAAGGACAAGCGATATTTTTCTGAATTGTAGTTCCTTAGACTCGTCAAACATACTGAACAGAGAACCTGACTGTCCCACTGCTGTTATACATATGCTAAACACAAATAGATGAATAAATAAAAAGCATGAGGAATATACATGCACCTTATAAATAAATTACTAGGCCACACAGATGTCTGAAATGTCATGTAATATTGACATGTGGTGGTAGTCATTATCTTTTCACACCCAAAGTAAATGTTGAATGCAGAACTATATGTAAAGATGTTGCTTATTGCACTACATTTTATATTTATGTGACAGTAATCTCATGCATCATCTAATGCTAATGTTGGGCCTGAAGTAATTCAACATTGCAACCCATCATGATACCACAAGTTACATATGAAACTGGAAAAGCGCTCAATAATGCAGTCTAGCCACGACTAGTCGGCGATGAACTTAAAGACAAGTCAATGACATCATTGATCGGGGAAAAGCACACACGCGAGTGACCGTCAGAGAAAAATGACTGCAACCACAGCAGCAACACAGTGACTGGAAACATTAGAAGTATTTGTCAAAGACGGAGGAATGATGACAAATGAGAGAATTATGAGAAAAAGCTCAGAGCTGAACAGGTGCCATCGACAGGAGAGGATCTCCAGCTACACATGATAAAGGAATGATGATATGCAGATGTGTTGTTTGTGTCATGTATTAGATGAGATGAGCTTAGATAGATGATGCAAATATCACGTTTTGGGAAGAACAAGACTCCAAGCAGATGGGCCCCCTCATCCCTCATTTTAGATATTTATTCACACATTAATAAGCCGTCTGTCGTCACCCACCAGTGATACAGCAATGTGTCAGCAGAGTCCAGTTTGTACTGTGGGACTAGTGCACACCATCATCTGAGTAGTTCACTAGTTTTCAAGATAGTTGTTAGGTTGACTCTCTCTAGTCTTTGTGGAAGCACCTCCACCAAGCAGCTCATTCCCACCCAACATTGTGATTGTCACCTATTATTATTTTCCGACATTTCTTTAATGCATACGATAAGGTAACTTTAGCTTTAGATACCTTAAGACATTGTTAATAGTCAATTCATATATCGATAAATGAAAATCCCACGACGTTCTTGGACGAGTAAAGGCCCATTTATGCAATCAGTTCGAAAAACGGATCCAGATATGGACAGAAACTTCTGCGTTCATTTTGTCTGAATTTCCACATATATGGACCAAATGGAGCTGTACCACTGGAAACTGTCCATCCTCCAGTTGTGACAACTTTAACCACAGCCCCATACAAAGCTGCACTGCTCCGTTTTGTCGTTTGTGCAAGAAGTACTTGATCAATACTTCTTCCACAGTCGCCAGGTTTGTTTTGGTTTCTGTCGTCATGAACTTTTGACCCTACTGGATATATTGGTCAACAGCAATACCAATAGACAGAACGGATGTAGTACGCGATCAGTAACGTTTGGAACAGACAAATACAATTTCATATATAAAGGGAGCATAAATGGGAAGTAAAGAGAACAGTCTCTGTTTAACCAAAGTCACTGACATTGATGAACACTCACAGCCCATTAAGCTTTTTTAAACAGTCCACCATGCTTCACCAACTCACATCATTAACTTGCACAGAAGCTGCAACCCACCGAACACTTAGATTGAAAGACAAAACCAACTCATCAACTCATGATCCATTATTGATTCAGCTTTTAATTGTTTTCTGACTTGCTTCCCAAAACATTCTGCACAAGAACAACACAAACAATGTCAGACAACTTCATTGTGACATTCCCTGGAATGCCCACGTTTCCCAATAGACGTCAGGCGCTATAAACATTAGCTGTGTTGGGATCGCTTTCTTAATAATGTCAAGGCATTGAATCTGCAAACCTCTTCAGGGGCTAAAGTGAGAGCACTGCCACGCTTCATTGGGACTTCCACGATTTAGCACTGCTTCTTCTACGATATTGCATTTTCGTTGCTATTTGTTTTTTTTTAGGTAAGACAATGCACATTGCAAAAATGTCAAAACAAATCCTGAAATTTAGCAATATACCCTGCGTTAGAAAATAAATACATAATAAAGATCTAAATAAATCAGCATGTGAGCTACACAATACTTTTTTATGAAGTTGCTGAATAATTTCTCTGCTAACCTTCAATAATGCAATGGCTTTTACACAAGTTGGCGCCTCCACCTGCTCCTTGGCTGGCTGCTCTGCCGAATTTTACAACCCATTATGGCGTTGGAGTCAGAAAGTTTGCTCACCCCTGATCCGGACTTTCAAAAAAACATATGTTATCATTTAAGCAGTGCAGAGTGAACATTGAACGGCAGCCAATTCTGCATTTAGCTTAATGCATAACAACAAAAACTCCACATTTATAGTACATGACAACTGCAAGGTGATTTATTGCTTCAAAAAGATGAGCCTAGCAGTAAATTTATTCCTTTTTTGGATTTGCCATTCAACAGCAGGTAGCACCAGTGGAGCACAATTTAAAGCTATGATGTCACTAATGTATTGTTTGATAAAACATTTACAGTAAGTGTATGACTGAACTAAATCCTTGTAAGTGGCGTGGATATAATCCGAGCTCATTTTAGGCATCTGTAACTCCAAGAGTCATGCTTGATTTTGTTTAATTATTATTACATGAGCTGCCAAGTTTCCTGAAGGAGAAAGAGGAAGAGGGAAGCAGCAGCTCAAACTAACTTGACGTGAGTGGAAGTTAAAGTGACACAGTGAGGTCAGCCCGTAGCCTGCGGCTTCACCTGTTCCTATACCTGACACTCCAAGTTCATACAATATCCGCGACAATCTGCTGAGTTGGCGCTGTGTTCTGAAAAGCTAAATAAATGTTAACGCGTATTTGGAGGAGAGACGGGCGAATTAAAGCTAAACCGAAGATGATGAGGAGCGATAGTGACAGCGAGGGATGACAGCAGAGGGAGAGAGAGAAGGATGATGTAATGCATGAGTGAAGTTGGAGAGAAAAAAAAACAGCCTCACCTTGCTGTCACATATTACGGAGCGTTTGTGTGGGAAACAAGGTGAGGGGATGAAGTGATTAAATGTGAGGGTTGTGCTCTTCTAAGTGTGAACTGAAATCTGTGGCCCCATTTCCTTGGATAGGATATTTAGACACTTAGGACAAATGAACATGCTATGAAAACTGCCTCTTAATTTGGACAGGCTAAGTATTAACATGCTTTTTTTTTCACACTGCATTTTTTTTCCTGCCCCAATCATGCCATATAACAAGAAGAATACTATTGGTCTGTCTGTCACCGATTTACTCACGTGTGATTCAGCCAGTCTTCAGTTTGAGTCGGAACTTTTTACACGCACACTTTGCAAAAGACTAGTGGTTCCTCCTTCAAAGTATACTTCCTCTACCCTAGGGGGCCTTTATTTGTACTTTTAAACAGTTTTTATTTATATTTATATTTATTTATTTTTTGATAAGGATAAATCGACAGTAGACAAATGGATGTGTACAGTGCTGACAAATGGGGTTAAAAAAAAACCCAAGCCACAATGGACGACTTTACAGATAAATTACATTTGTCCTGTAGAGACATTTTAAATTACAATAATAAAAGCGAAAAAAAAAAAAGCAGAACAGACTTTTAGCTGGGAATTTGAAAGAGGGTGTTGAAAGCCACGCCCACATGCCATAACCCCGCCCCCAGCCGAGTGACCCCCCAACACACACAACAACACATTTCAACGACTGACTTAACAACTCACCAAACAAGCTGAAAACATCTATTTGCACAAAAACAAATTCCGATGTTCTGTGTGCTGTGCAGCAAACTGCACCCCTCCCATGCACGGCACTGAGGAGCGGGGGGAGCCAGCCAAAAAAGTCCTCACATTACAAAGCTATGAGTTAGTATTGTTTAAAGTTTGGAACTTATCTGTGGTTTCCTCCGCTGATCTGCGTCAGACATCCCATCAATCACAGTGGAATTATTAACAATGATGGGTAAACATTGAGCAAATTAAAGGCCCCACATTAATTGCTTTTGCGCTGTCTCTTTGACAGAAGCAAATCCCCGTTTTATTGCATTGCAGGAGCAGCAGTAGCTTTAACTAAGGTTATGAATCCCATCTCATTCTCAGTGGAGTCACAGAGCTGGAGCTCAACTGCTTGGGCGAAAGGCAAGGGACACCCTGAACAGGTCACCAGCCAAGTCACACTACACCATGTCACCTCTGTTACTGGAGTATGGGAAGAAACTGGAGTGAAAAAAATACAGATGGTAACACAAGTGTTTATTTCAGTACATGAAGCAAGTCTTGCAAAAACAAATGCTAGATGATAGGCTTGGAGCTGTCAGCCTCCTAATGTACATAGGTCTCCCACATTGTGGGTTGATTTCAGGACTGGTAAAGCACAAACATGGAGATCTGAAGACGTGTATTCATTCAGGGATTCACTCCCTTACGTTCTAAAATCCACTGACAATAGCACACAGAGCAAAACTTTAAATTTAGTTAAACCGCTCTTTAGCTAACAGCTTCATTACTTATTTAGAGAAAACTGTTTCCTCACTGCAGTGTTTCTCAGGGAGGTTTATATCAGGACGGAAATTCACATCACATGGTGTGGATGTGAGTCGTCTCAAGAGAGCCACTACGACGCAATTCTGCAAACACAGTTATAAGTGCGATAAGTGAGTGGGGGGTGTGCAACCTCATCGACATATTAGTCAATCGATGTTTTGGGAGGGGGCATAATAGATTAACAGAGATGACAGCTTCACCTCAGGGGTGGAAACACTTCATTCTCCAAGGGAAACAAATGGTAATGCAGGATCAATGAACCATGACAAGTGAACATGTTCTGCCAACAAGGTTATAGATTTTTTTTTTTTTTACTATTTTATTTCAAATTCCAGCATGTCAGTCTTCAGAAATAGCCAGTTTTCTTTGACACATGTGGGATGTGGCACTAGTAGTCTATTTCTTAAAGATAAAAGTGTGTCTTCATACACACAGGTTCCTAGATCTCGATAAGTTAGTGCTGCGCGCATGAGTAATTAATTTGTGAATAAATTAATGAGAAGAGATTAGCATAACTTGGATGAAAAGTCCTTTTTTAAAAGGCGAATGAAAACATCCAGACATTGAATGAGTTTTTTGAAGGGAGTACAAAGAAAACAACAAGCCTGCGCTGCAGCAGAAATAGCTTTAAAAAAAAAAGCTTATAATGGATGTCTAGTACAAAAAATGACCACGTTGCCTTCTGGTCTGATTAAATATTTACAGAGCTCCGCGTGGGGCAGCGTCCGAGTTTAAGAAGACAAAATAAGAGCTCTGTAGAATAAGAACATCAATGTTAGGGGCAGGCCGAGTTCATTTGTCCATGGATCACTGACTGATTGGAACTGAAATGACATTGGGCCCAAGGACAACTTTTATTAAAACAACAAAAAAACAAAAACACACACACACACATCTCCAGGGAATGTCACCACAGCTGCATCAATTCAGTTTTTTGAAAATTCAGAAAATATCTTTCCCCAAAAGAACAATGCTTCTGGTAAAACCCCCATTATCCTACTATATTCTTTAACGTGAATTACTTTTTCTCATTTTGTCCTCAAATTAGCAAAATTTCTACTCTTTTTTTTTGGTGTGTGTCTCCCGACCGATCCATAATTTCTGCACACACACGTTAGGGCCATCTGTTGCAGTCGTCGAAAGGTTGCAGATTTGAAACCCAATAAAGGTCTGGGAGCAGACTGATAACTGGATTTTGGACTGAATTTCAATTCAATTACCTGCCATCCAACAGCAATCCTGAAATGTAAAAATAAAATAACTAAATTGTGTTTTTGTTTTCAGCCAACAACTCCGCAGCCATTAGGGACGGTTTCATTAGACGATCCATCTCCACTCCTCTTGTATTTGTCTCGACTGCCTCGCCTCTGTTTTATTAGCTTTCAAATGTCTGGGTGTTTGAGGCTGTTCCTGATCAGACCTAAAATTCCAGACACTATGGAAGGGAGTAAACAGTGGCTCGATAGGTTAACAGCAAGTCCGTCATACAGTGAACAGGAACAGACTACAGTGACATTTTCAATAACACTAGAAAAAGATTCTCATTTGTGGTGCCGTTCAAGTTGCTATCTGCATCGTTCTCCGCATTCACTATGTTCCTCAGAACAAAGGAAAAAACAATTATCACTTCGCAACAGCATCTGATGTTGATGTTGACAACACATCATCTTCACACCTCCGAGCGCTCAATTGCTCTCACTCACTGTGTCACCCATACACAATTCAACCCCAAGCTAAAATTGACAGAACACAGACTGTGAGGTGACAAATACAGCAAGGTTCTACTCTGACCACAGCCCACCCTGTCGTCATTAGAATTAGAATTGGCACCGAATATAGGCAGAAAAAACGAAGAAGGAAAATATTGACAGCAGCTTAAATATTAGAACACATACTTATTGGATGCATTTTCATGTGATCGAGTTTATAATTTCACATTCACCCCATGCGGGACATGGGCTGGTCATGGTCTCTGAGTCTGAGAAACCAAACTGGAACGTATTCTTCTCACTACAAAACTAGATTTTGAAATCTATTGAAAGTAAATCCCTCAGAAAGATCTGAATTCCTTGCTTGAGGACAGATGCTCTGGCTATGAATGAGATCACAGATGCATTATCTCTGTCAGAACCAGAGTCAGGAACTCTATCATCCTACTGACTCGGACAGTGATTCTTAACCACAGGGCCGGGGTCCACGGTTGGGCCGCAAGCGCCTCCAAGAGGGCCACTATTTTTTTTTTCTTTTACACATTTGGGCCGCTAGGACCACATACACTGAGTTTAATACATTAGCCACATATGGTGGCAGTCGTGTGTCACTGAATTGACTTGACAGCTGCAAATCTGTGATAGTTAACTATGAAGAAGTTCTTGAAAAGAAAATAATTATAAAGTGATGCCGCCCCTCCTCAACAGTAAGAAAGAAAGCACCTGTTGAAGCAGTTTTGAAAATTAATTAAAATTAAATAAAACACTTTATGGCGATACTTTCATTTGCACTTTACGCATATCTTCTTTGGAGTTTAAATAAAATATATTATTTTTATTTTATGATATTTGGACATGGTTTTATGATATTTATTTTATTCAAAATTTTATTCAGTTTTTCCCATTTTCTTAACAGTTTGTATGAAGTGTATTTTTTTTCTTTTGTAAATTTGATGAATATGACTTGCACCTGGTGGCAAATAAATATCTTCTAGGTTTTGGTTTGTTTCCATGTAAGTAAATTAAATGTGGTTATTGATCACAAATGAAATAAAGAGTACTGAATCAGTTCTATTCCTTGTATGGGTCCCGGAGACATCTGTTCTGGGAAAGGTAGGCCCTAAGATCAAAAAGGTCTAAGAACCCCTGGACTAGGAGATATGTCTTGACTGATGGGGGGACACCTCTGTATTCAAGGAGATGGAGGCTTCTTGAAATGGATTTCTAAAAGTTGTAAACAATTTATTGAAAAAAATCTAAATAAAAAATGAAGACATGGATTTCAGCTCACTCGTAACTCTACGGGTGACAGCGGTACGCGAAGGTTCCCACTGGACACAAACTAATATGAAAGATTAAATAACATACATAACGAAGGGTGCAAGAGTGAAGAGCGCCGGGGTCAGTGGACTGGAAAAGTGACAAGACGCAGTTGAGGCCACAGGATACCATAAATGAAAGAAAGGGTTAAAAAAAAAAACACGGACTTAACTCTTGATCCAGATGGATGGAGGCTTGCTCAAGAGAGCAGCAGGGGATTGGGGCTCTCAGTTAATGTGACGGGCATGCTGGGTAAAAATAGCCCAGGGAAGCAGGGCAGGACTCTTCTATGATGAATAATACACAGAGGGGAAGAGAGGCACGGCCACACAGTGGAGTAATAATCTCATTAATTACAGTGATTCTGCTTACTCATGAGCATCAAGACTTGGCATTGAGGAATGTGGCCGCACATTGCAAGTATACTAAAATGGACGATTCGTAAGGAAAAAAAAAAAAAACGGAAAGTGTTATAAGACCATTAAGGTCTTAAGAGTAGAACCGTGGGGCTTTTATCCTCACTGTATCCACAGAGACCCGGGTATGTGCATTAAGCTCTTTCTCACTATCAAATATTCACACAGGGGAGAAATGCATTGTGTAACGTGGATCCCTGTGGACACCTTGTGATATCCATCAATGCGGGAACATTTTGTTCTTCCAAAAATGAGTTCAGAAAATGCTTTTAGGAAGTTGGCAGAAGGCTGTCAGCACTAGGATACGACAGATCCCTACCCAAAATACACATCCATGACATGAAGGCAACAGGTGACCTCTTCTGATGCATGAATCCACCCAACGGACAGCGGCGCTAGCCAAAGTCTCTCACAGATGATGAAGCTGTGTAAATGAGATGAGATGTTAACAGTCAAGAAAACAACTGTAGGGAGTCACCTGGATATGTGAGACTCCACGACAGAGACTTCATCTGAATCAAGAGATTTCTCAGACTAACTATAGTACATATTTTGCCGTCTTTGAATGATATTCCAATGCCAGAATTTCGTTATATAGCACATCAAAACCCTAAAAATCAACCTCTGCAGATCACCGGGGGTCTTGTATTGTGCTTTGAAAAAAGCAGAAAACCTACCCGAGTCTAGAAATTTAACCAATCACAGGCCTGCTGTGTAAGAGGGTGTGGTTTAGAGGCCTCTACGTATTTCAATTGCTATATTGCTATACCAGTGTAGGATGCGAGAGCATTTATAGCTATGCAGCAAAGACAGAGTTCCAGTAGTATCAAACCTCAATTGAGTCAAAACACCCATGAACATTGGCAGTGACATTCAGAGCAGATATATATATATATATATATATATATATATATATATATATATATATATATATATATATATATATATATATATATATATATATATATATATATATATATACATAAGCGAATGGCAACCACATTGTTGACTGCACTATTGAATCAGTCAGGTTTCTGTGTGTGTCTGAGGAAAGGCCTCAGAACAGATGGGAAAATGTTGGGAGTGAACCATTTTTTCCACAGCTTCCATACCAAACAAGATCTTCATTGCCGACAATAACAGGTTTGTTAATCCTCTAAAGTGTTCCAACGTACAGATCCATATTACGTCGACTGACTTTCAGCTGCATCAAAATGAAGACATCCAATGCATATTAACAATGGTTAATTTAACTGTTATTCAGCAGTTGGATAGCTTATTACCCTTGAGGGTAATAGTGAGGCTTGAACTTGACAACCCCCATCAGGAAAATAACAATGAGGAAAGGCAGAGAAGTAAGGTCTCTTGTAGTAGCGCGTTGGAATCAGCAATACAAAACTGAGTGTATAAATGCTGATGTCGAGCCCTTGAGTATTTTATCTCCACACCAGAAAGGGCTCTGTTGTGGACTCTTAGTATCTGACTGTCAATAAATGAAACAGCGCTTTGGCCTCAGAGGATAGTCACTTCATTGCATAGCAAAACAAAATCACCACAGGAAGATGAGAAACCTAATCCATGTCGAACACAACAACGACAGCCTGTTTCAGCGGGAGTGCCCTTATTGAATAGCAGCAACAGCGGTGGCGTATTGTTTGAGTGTTACTCATGAAGAATTGATTGCCACGAGCATTATGTTGCTGAATGAGTTTGTTTACCCTGTTCGGTTTTCACAAATGATGGGGGAGATGATGAAGCCACTCAGCACTAAACTAATCACCCTGTCTCTCCACAACACTGCGAAACAATAGTGAATTGGTCTCAGTGAAAAGATAGACAGTGTCCGATATTCCACCGATAATGTCACCAACCGAAATATCCTGATGGACGACCGTGCTGCTTTTGTTAGTCCAATGATGGTGCATTTGTAATGAAATGTGTAATCCTCAGTGCTGAAATAAATAGTCCACTGGAAGTCAGAGGCTCCCTGTAATGACTCATTCACGTTGTATACTGACTTTCGAGCTACAAGCTACATTCAAAGTTGTCAAAGCAAATTTCACTTTCACTTAGGCTTGGTACAGCACTGGTGAGCAATTACACCCAAAATCACAGGATACAGAGATTGTATATATATTTTTAATTATTATTGTTATTCTTGCATGTAAAAATATTAAAATAAATGAATACATAATACAGCAAAGGAAAACATTTTATGATAACTTACTGTATGAGAATAACAAAATACATAATTAGATGGGAAAATATGAAACAAAAAATGAATAATGAAATGAAATGAAAGAAAAGGAAGAAATATACTAGGAAATAAAATTGAACCTACTATGAAAATGTGAAAATTTGATTATTATTTGCCTTCAAAATAAAATATCCAACTGTTAAACCATATATTCATTTTTCATTTTGATTGCATATGCCATTCATCCATATATATATCCATCCATAGAGATATATTGATAAAGTAAAATAAATCAATAAATCAAGTAAAAATAGGGTAAAGTAAAAAATAGAAAAAATAAATAAATAAAGGTAATCTTCATCATCAATCTTCAGATCAGAGTGAATTGTTCAAATAAAATGATTTTTTTTTTTAAAACTACAATCAATATCTTATTGCAAGATACGGCAGTTTTTCATTACCCACACTCAAGACTAACTGAAAACAAAACTGCAACAAGAGATACTATAGTTGAACTATAAACAGTGGGATATCTTGACACCATTTTTTTTATCTAGGTTTAACAGACAGAATTAAAGAGACAAATGTGTGCACGTGGTGTAATAGTTCAAAGGCACACTACTGTGCGACCAAAGAGGTGGCTTTGCGTGAAAGGCAGAAGTGTGTTACAGCTTGCTAAAGTGGTGCAACTGGAGGCTAAAAATGGACTGAAAGTGCTTTGCATCTTCTTTCTTCTGCTGGCAGTGAAACCAAGACTCAAATATTCAAATGACAATGCTGGTGTGACATTGAACCCTTTTAGCAGATTTGTCAACTCAAGTAGAAAGAATGAACAGAGCCAGAGTGAAAAATTTAAACCAGCGTAGAAACCAGGGCAGAGAGCGCGATTGGAAGTCGGCTTTGAGATTTTAAAGCTATTTATTTCTAATTCTGTTCTTACAAACGGCACAAAATATACACAAATATGCGAAGCTTGTTTATCAAAGGGGCAAAAGCAACAAGAGGTTTATGAACAGCGGGACATGTGGGGATCCAAAAATCTGTTTGACTGGGAGTGTATTTGAAATGGCTTCTGTATCAGGCTTTGTCAAGCAAGCATTTAAATTAGGGATGCCAACACCAGTATCGCAACTCACACCAATGCTGGCCTATTTTGTTGTACTCGCTCGTGACAGTACCTGATACCTACTAGCAGTTTACACAGGTGATATGAGATCAACCTGTGTGAAGTACCCTGATGAGATTGCACGCCATCTTTGATCAGCTGATCTATGACCCACTCAGCACCGAAGAGCTCGTGTTGGGCCGATGAGGGAGTGCAATGTTTGCTGTAGACTTGAGCAGAAAACAGCATACAAGAGCGGCTGGACAAGACACGGAACAATGCAGATGTTTCTCATTTTGTCTCATTTCTCTGTCGGTACCAAACACGAGTCATTGTCATCGGGCCTGAGGTCAGATCAGGCATGAAGTCATTTAACAGAATGTGGCGTTACACACGTTTCACAGGCAATAGTAAACGTGAGAGAGAGCTTTCATGTTTATTTTTACTGGAAGATGGCTGAAACACAGAGGACACTATGGACAGTCTTCATTCATCCACGCAACAAGTTGAAGAAAGCGACAGAGATTACTGACGGTCGTGTGCACAGGAGAAAAAAAATCTCAATCATCACGAACCACATTTTTATCAGAGTAATCCAGAGCCAGACGCCTGAATGATTAATGAATATTCTGGTCATATTCTTGCTTAAACGTAAGTAAAATCGGCGTCTTTCCCTATCGCAATTCTTCTCATGATGACAGCTGCGGGATCATGTCAGTGGAAGCAGTTGGAATCCAACATCATTAATGGGAACAAACCTGTCTTTTCATGTGAATCAGGTTTTATCAGCCAAACAAAAGCGAAAACACGTAAATTATGAAGCATATAGTATTCGTGCACTCGTATTGGTGCTGGCCCACTCTTCAATGACTCCTCTTTTCTGTTATCAAATGTATCACAACTATGTGCGAGAGCAGACTATTTTGAAAATCTTGTGGAAAGAAGAAGAACGCCACTGCTGTGGCGCCGTTACGTTGGCTCAACAGAAATTTACTTATTGATGAGGCTCTATGACCTGCATTCAAGGTGATGACATAAGTGTCGGAGGAAACTGTCACGGTCCGAGGTAGTGATAGTGAGAGCTGACATAATGAGAGTGGGCTATGGGAGGTGGGGGAGCAATATGCTAGCGTCGCATGGATGAAATGGCGCTATTGTGACCGTGCCTTTAGATACTGGAGGATTTTTTTTTTTCCATTGTAGTAGATTTCAATAAGTGAATTCAAATCAAGAAAAGCCTCAAATGTCTCTACTTGTACTTGTACTGTACTTGTCCTGTATTCCATCTTCACAACTGATATTAATCACAACCAAATACCAGTATTTCCTTAAACTTAATCCTAATGGTGTTCTTTCTGGACTAAACTTTCTTTTCCATTAGTCACTGTCATTACATGCATTTAAGGTGGAAAATGACATATTTATCGACCACAAAAAAGATGTTGTTTCCACTCTTTCAGCAGGCACCATTTTAGAGTATATCACGGAAATTTTTAATAATGAATCAAAATGTCTGCCAGATTAAAAAATAAATAAATAAACAGGTGTGCCTGATTTGTCACACAAGATAGTGTTGTGTAATTTTACCATGTGTTTACATGAGTGAAATGTTTCTTTTCAGCATCTCATTGCATGTATAGGGAGGGTGGGGTTGATCGATCCAAAACCAAAAAGTTGTGATCAACTAAGTTTTTATCTGCCACGGCAACACATGTAAGCAGCTACACCAACATCTGTCAGAATGACGGGGACTGCGGGATAATCTGCTGATCTGCAGGAGATTTTAACGCCAGTGGGTCAGCTGCCAAACACAGCCTCCAAACAAGGGATTGAGAATTCGGTGAGGGGGAAAAAAGGCGTGGCCGTCTCCACGCCATGGTAGCTGACCCCAGATGTGTAGTGAGCATGAAATTCTCCGCAGTAATTCTCCTCACTGCTCCAGATATCAATCCAGGTCTGCTGGTTGCCGTGGCAACGTCACTCCTGCCCAATATAACAAGCAAAGGGTCCACCGGTGGCTTCTTCTCTCTCTCTCTATTTATTTCCAATGACTTGTTGTTCACCACTGATCGTTTCCGGTCACAAATGTTAATAAACGCGTTTGCTGCATGATGATGTGGCGTTCAGGGATCGCGCTTTCATGTTCTCTCGGATGAGAGTCCTGCTGGCTCATCTGCGAAGCCATCTCACAAGATGAAACATTTGGTTTTCATTTCCTATGCGCAGGAGCAAATATGCAAATACGAAAACCCATTTGACGGTCTGCATAGAAAATGATCCTACAAAAAGAGAACGCACGCTTCGCTGAGATACTCCACTTCCCTACGAGCATCTGCATTCCATGGAGTGCAGTGACATCATTGATTATCTCTCACCCTGGTCTAACAAATGCTGCTTCCCTATTGTGCCGGTGCCCTCACTACTTGACTGTCCAGTCTTTCAGGAGCTTCACCAGACTGCTCCTTTCCACTTGGCTGCACAGCGAT
This sequence comes from Synchiropus splendidus, assembly GCF_027744825.2. NCBI lineage: Eukaryota > Metazoa > Chordata > Actinopteri > Syngnathiformes > Callionymidae > Synchiropus > Synchiropus splendidus. The sequence continues at coordinate 21,262,234 of NC_071339.1, read as the reverse complement.
TCATGTGCCAGGCTGTTGTGCCCACTGCCAGAGCCTTGCTGTCTTCCAGTCCACCACCTTCTCCAGCCTTCTGCTGCCTACTAACCACAAGCAGCCCTCAGCTTGCTGCTTTGACTGTCAGTCGGCGAGACCAAGCAGCCAGAGGAAGGCGATCTGATGTGACCATTACTTTAACTTGGTAAATGAAGCCGCTATGTATTCCATTGCTTTATAGAGGCGAATAAAAAAGACACCTAAAGTAGTTTAAATTAAGTGAGCTTAAACACGAGCTTACATGTGTTAAGACTGCAGCACCCAGGGTTCTCCTGCCACAAACTCAGTCTTAGCGTTCTCTTTTGGGACAACTACAACATATACTTGAATCAACTCTCTTTAATTGTTAATATATTAAAAAAAAATTATTTTTTTTAAACGTAAAAAAAAGCCAAAATTAAAAGTATGAAAAACAAAATTCACTAAATATTACTGACTGCAGCAATATTTTATTCTTTTAAATTTCATATTATATTTTTTAAGATATTAAATTGACTTCATGACTGAATCATCAACTGAGAAGCTACAATGACAACGTGCCAAATTAGTGGAAATATTCATATATATATATATAATATAGATATCAGAATCAAGTGGAAAATATTTAACATTTTATTAAATATTTTATATTTAATTGTCAGCTAAACATAAGGGAGAAAACGTCAACATCCTTTCACCATCATCTAAGCAAAGTGGAAACATGGCTAAGTGGCTATATCTAATTTCATCAAAATAGTAAAGTATTTTAATGCACAATATTTCACATTTTCCACCTTATTGTATTTTTGTAAATAATGGCTATAATCATGTTTAATCATTATTATCTATATATTGCATATTCTAATTTTCATTAGTACAGCACCAAAGTTACAAAATTCTAATTTATCGTGATTCATCGTCTCATCCCACCGGTACCCAGATATGTATTGTATTGCCAGGTTGCCCACTGCCCTGAGGCCACTTCATGCTTCTAGACAAAGGATGCATTAGAAGAGATTTCACCTTTAGACATCGCTCACAAAAAAAACATGATTTCCATTGTTTGGGCTAAGCAATGAATCTTTGTGACTAAAATTGGAATATTTTCTTCTGGTGATAATTATGGTGCAGATTGTCATTGAGCTAGCACAGATTACTTCCTCCTCACTGCGATCTGAGGTCAGGTCGTGGGGGCAGCAGGAAAATTGGATCCCACTGCTCTCTCCCCAGAGACCTTCTCCCAGCTCTCCAGAGGAATACCAGCGTTAATTGCATATAACGTAAAGGTTAACAAGGCAATCCCGTTTTTCCTGGGTCTGCCCAAGCCCCCCCCTAGTTGGAAAGGCATTTTAGAGCCACCTCAAAGCTACTATCCACTATTGAAGCTAATCAGAATTAAATGTGTCGAGAGATTTAAACAAAGTGGCACTTAGCGTTGACAAAATGAGTCAGATGAAACTGTGTTTTCATTTCAACATCACCACCGATCCATGACTATGTTTGTTAGGGATACTTATACTTACTTACAGTAAGTCAGTTAATGATTCCGAATTGTATATGCTAAGTAGCACTACCTTGCATGTCGTCCTAATGTTGTCTTCTTTTCTAATTTATGTAACCCGGGAGAAAACACACTCGGAATCAAGCCATTGTCATTTGTCTTGTTCATTTGACACGTCTCATAACTCAGGCAGCAGAGAGTGCCAATCTGTTCCCCCTCACAAGCTCCTGTCATGTTGCTTTAATGATGTTCTCAGAGAATTGCACACAGCCCATTACACTTCTGCTTTCAACAACCGCCGCCAAAAGTAGCTGCATCCTGGGAAGAGGCGAGATGAATTTGGGATTTTACCTGTAAAGTTCACGCCACCTCATCTTTTGACACAATACCCATTAGATGCAAGGAGCAAATATTAGACGCTCTCAAGTCCCACGTCATTAAGTTAATGAACACTGGCATCCAATTTGTCTCCCAATGTCTTTCAACTTCACTTTGTGATTCTGTAGGTCAATTTTGAATGAGATTAAATTCAAGCGAAGAAAGGCAATGAAGTGATGCAGCTCAGCTCAGTTTGCCATTGAATGTAATGCTGTGCACCATTTTGCAAGCTTTGATTATGCACACATTCTTAGAGATGTTCTCAAATATGTCGAGATGATTTTCCATTTTGACAGTGGCAACACGTGACATCATTTCCTTTCTGAGTAAACAGACAGTGAGCCACGTGTGTCTGCTGAGCTGCCGAGCAAAAATATTAGTTTGATACTTCTGACAAACCTTTATATGTTATTTTTTAACATCACTGATTGTCGAATGTAGAGCAAGCATTAGGGCTGTATTTTCAACAAACTCCCATAATGATACATATAAGGTTACAGTGATCACGATATGATGTGTATTGCGAAACATGACCTTCAAGGCGATATTTCACATTACTTTATATACATTTGCAAGAAAACAGTTGTGTAAATCCAATGCTCCAATGTACTTGATATACCAGGAAGGCAAAATGTGCACTGCATAGCAAGGTGCAGTGTTCTGAGACGCACTAGGTAACTTCTAAACTGGTTTTGAAATCGGGTCCAACATCAAGACTGACTCATGAAACAAACTCAGTAATGTTTTGAACTAGAATCAGGAGCGTGTCATGTCATGTCCGACGCCACAGCCGCTTCAGCTGCTGCTTCTCGTCTCCTCCAGGAGATCGGCTCTGTTGGCGGGAATGCGGACAAACAGGCGAAAACAGTGCAACGTTGGACATTTAAATCTTCTCTCTTTCCTCTATTTTACTTGTGACGATAAAAAAAAATACGTCTGACCAGATGTCAATGAGTCCACTTTAATTTTGATAGTATCAGTGACTCTAAAAAAACACTGGTCTGGTCACCATCCCAACCCCAAAAAACAAAAAAAATGAGACTTTTCCTGTGATGCCTAACAATGTTTTATAACGGCAATATAATAACAATGCCTTGTGTCTGCAGTGCACAGCTTAATTCAAGTGTGAACTGTCATGTGGAACTGTCCCTAAAAAGTGTGGTGCGCAAAATAGATGGGGTGCAACCAGTACAACCCACTTTCTTCAGACAATATCACCAATGAGGGGCTAGAAATGACTGGATGCCGTTCATTCAGTACCTTCCATAGGTGACTAAAAAATAATATTTAGTAGTACTTAACTAGTGCGAGGAAATAAAATATTACCCTTCGCTCTGTACTGGAGACATGAGCATAGTTCTTCAATATTGATGCTGGTTGACTTATTTCCATTTTCCATTGGACTGATGTGTCCCCAACCTGTTGTCTTTATTAACTCAGCCCCTGGATTCAATGAATGTAAAACGATACCGGAAGACCTACATTATCTTCAGGACTTCTGATACTTGGTCATCCATGTACTTTTAGTTTTACAGAATCCTACCACTATGCTCTCTGAGTACGCACGAAAGAAACCTAACTGGCCCGTTAATCAGGTAGCGTAAAACCCATGTGACATGGAACCTTCATGGTCGCTGAACAATCTCCTCTGACAAATGACAAAAAGCGATGTGAGCACACCACTGTACAGCTCAGGGAGGCTTTGTTTCAGAAAACTGAGTCAGATGTTGGAAGACACTTTTGCCACTGGCGAGGCGTATGGCAGTGAATCATAGGCGGAAAATCAAATGACTTCAGTTGAATATGTAACAAAAAGGCATCTCAAGGGTCTGAACAAAAAAGTGAAAGGCATTAGTTTTAATGACAGCTGCTCAGTCAAAAACAGAATTACTTCCATAGCAACTAAGCATGGATGAACAATGCGTATTACGATTACTATTAAAGAGAAAATGATTTTTAAAAATATGAAGTGATAATTTAAATCGTAAGTATTTTGAATATTTGAGAATCATTATACTGAACACATTTGTGTCTGTTGCGGACCATAAATGTGTCAGTCTGAAAAGGCATGGTAAGTCTTGGAGACATGCTTTTGGACAGACGCTGGTGAGTTCTTGCTTAGAACACACAGACCACTGGGACTATCTGGCCAAGAAAACACGGCCACGTCTTAATCTGCTTTCACAGCGAAGCATATTTTGCCAACAGGATTACAAGCATGACCATCGCAGTGTGCACATGTCAGTGGAGAATATGAAATCAATGTTTGGTCAACGTGTAAGCCTCTTATTTGTGCACGGGGGGAAAACATATACCAAATTATTCAGAGGTGCAGGGATGGATGTCCACTTGGAGAGACTTTAATTAGCACATTTAATTATTCTCCCAATCAATCAGTGTTTGCTCACTAGTGATAAACAGTTTCAAGAGAAGCTGGTGGGAGGTCCAAGTCTTGCCATGTATTCAGCAGCCGCTGGCACGCCGAGCAAACTAGATACTCAATCAAGCCGGGGTTATTACTGTACCATGACAAGTTAATAATGTTACAGACGATATTATTTTTTGATGGATGATACTAGAATCGCCTTTTTGAGGATTTATGATACGATTGAATACATGTAAGACCAATAATAACATCAGCTTCAACAGTAAGAACTACACTAACACTAAGATCGATTTCCATAAAGGTTATTAAAGGGCAACTTTCATCATTGCAGGACAGCTCATGAAGTTCATTCTTATTTGAATGAACAGTAAAATATGAGGAATTTGATTTTTTTATTGAAGGAAAAAAAAGGAGACATATTATTTTATTTATTTTATTTAAGAACTATTATGAAAGAAGAGCAAATTAAAGTAAAAAAAAAAAAGGGATGCATATATATCTGCATTAATATCGTTATCGGACGATATTTGTAATGTTTTGACATATCAGGATCGGTCCAATGTGTAAAAATGGCATGATACTGTCAACCGATATCGGGCGGTGCATTTCTTCGGGCATGTTACCGCTACGCACAAGCATCAAAAGGTCGTGTGAAGTTTGAACCAAGAAAAGAAAAATGTCTACAGTGTTGTCATTTTTCACTGTGTGCTGTGTGCCACACTTGCCCAGAGGACGTATTGTGAGGAGGATGCCAAAATCCTTGAATGCCACAAACATGATAAATCATTTGAAAAACCACCAACACAAAGTCTACAAGTGACTGCTGGAAGCCAACGCTGCAAACGCTTGGAAGCAGGGGGAAATGACAGCGAAAATTCGTCGCTGCAGTGGTCAGCCGGTACAAGTACTTGACTAAACAAAAAAAAATTCCCAGACACAGTACAAATTATTTCGCAATATTTCTGATTTCGTCTTTTTCACAGATCTCAGTTATTAATAATGGAGTTGAGCGTAAAACAATTGATAAGCACCAGGTTGTCATCCTGTAGATCACTGTTAGTTTACTGGGATGTTCATAAGTAACAATGTCATATAATACTGCAAAGGTAATAATAGAGGACAACATAAAAAATGGTCTTTGCATGATTTTTTGAAAGATTATATAAAATGAAATATTGATACTTGTAAATATTAGTCATCAGCTGTTACAGAAAAAAATAATAGTGGACATTGGTGCACCCCGAAATAAATACATACATCCAACAGTGGAGTTTACTATTCATATAAATATCAATGATGGTGTTTCTGTACTTTGTATACATACATTAAAATATATTGTAAATAGATTTCACTAATATCATCAAAACATACACATGTGACAAAATTAAATCAAACTTGCAAGAAATCATGACGGTGTTGGGCTGAAGACCACTCCTCATATATTGACTCACATCCTGCAGTCAATTCAGAGAAAATTAATAGTGCTGAAAATAATAAGATGAACCCATGAGGAACCATTGTCGCAAAATTGCAACAGGCAACATGCATGTTATGAAGTCTAATGTAGTTACTACTTTACGCAAGAAGACTGTGGGCGTGTTCGTGTCAAAGTTTTAAAACCACCCACCGGTCAATGAGTTGAGTGAGGTTGTAGTCACATAGTAGGCAGAGAGCAAGAGAACGCATTTGACTGACTCAGATTCTGAAGAGGAGTACTCATCCTCTGATGAAGATTTTCACTCGTTCTGGATGACGGAGAGTGACGCCACTTCTGCATGTGATGAGAGTGCACCATTCAGCCTGACAGTCCAAAACCAGCGCAGACTGGAGCCAATGCTTCACTGTGTAGCGGAAAAGTGACAAAAAAAAAGGCAGAAATAGCGGCAGACACAGTAGAAGGTGCCGGAGAATACTGTGAATGGTGCTGCAGGCTGCAGTGGTGTTCATGGTCCCGCCAGAAAACACGTCAACTCTTCATCTCTGAGAGATTTCAAGCTACAGTCTGTTGAAATAGTGGCATCAAAGCTGAATATTTTTGGAATAAAGTCTGGCACCTAGAGAGTTAACTCTCACCTGGCAGGCATAAAAATCATTTTTAATAAAATACTGCTGAATATAGAACAAATTGGAATTGATCCACTTCAACTCTCTCACAGTGACACAGAACGTCAATGAGTTTCCAATAATAGAAGCAAATGTCTGGGTTGTTCTGAGGTGCAGCCCTTGGAGTGTGACCATTTAAAATCGAGAGAGCTATATAGCCAAGTGCGCCTGCAAGACTGAGCCCAAAGAAGTAAGATGGATCGCTCCATACCCTATATCTCATTTATGACCTAAGACATGGTTACTCAGGTGAAAAAACAAAAACAAAAAAACAACTCTATTTGCTATTTTGCTAATGTGCCAATATTACAATGAAAACAAATGTATGAAATGGTTTCACTGACAACATTATAATCCAACACTAGCACATTTCTGTAACATCCATTGATGGAATAAAATGTTTGAAAAAAGGGATCATAAATGCAGTGAGATACACTTTTCTATGCCTCTACACAGCAACAAATGACGAACGAGACAATAAGTTCAAGGACATTTCATTAGAAATCGTCATTCTTTCTTCCATTGAAAAAGCTAGATGTGAAAACAGAATTTCCAGGAAGCTGAAGCTTTATCTTGAGAATGAGAATGTTCTCTATATAATCATACAAAACAAGTGTGGATTCAGTATCTTCAAATGGTTTGAACCGGACTTTATCAAGGCATCCAGGTGTCCTGAGGATGGCTTGCACTGAAAATGGCCCTACTTTTAGGCAGGACCTCCTCCTCCACTGTTTTGACCAATAGCTTTGCCGAACGAGGTTTCAAAAATAGTAATAATAAAGATTTGAAGACTCAAGACCAGTGGTTGCAGCTATCTTCTTTTGCCGATCAAATCTTGCAAGAGCAGCATTTCATTGGGGAAAATTCTGTGTCAGTAATTGTAGTACAAGGGAAACTAATCTGACACAGGCCAGTTTTCAGCACTGTTTTGTCTAATCTGTTGAAAGAAATTGGGGGCATACCTCCTCAAAAAATCAGAGTCAAAAGCCCAGTTGAACCACGCAATATTTTAGTTCTCGCACTGTCATTATTTTGTGTATTTGGACCTGTTAAGAGCAAGCTACAATTCATACATTTGGCCAGGAGCCAGACTTCGGACACGCCTGTCATAAATCATGAGTTTTCTTCCAGTGTACCGACAAATTTACAAAAGTAACCAAACGTCAGACTGATGCTGACTCTCTAGCTAAATCAGAAAGTCAGCCTTGGCGGGGTTTGTCTAAATGTTTTGGCTCAAACAAGAAAGGCTGAATAATTCAGGAAAAGACACAGAAGATCGTAGAGCATTTCTTTTGTGCTCCACAATCGTGACAAATGCAATCTGTTTCTGGGACGTGCGCTCCTCTCAATCAGTGCACATAAAACATGTCACTTCGGTCATCTGGCACAGGCTCCCGGCAAACTGTGACAGGCGGACATTCTTCAGGGGAGGCAGACCTTGACCTTCCACTGTCATGGGTGGTCATGTCGTCATGTCAAGTGCGAAGGAATCCCCACAGTCACCGCCCACTCACACACATACATTAGATAGTTTGCTAGAGTGAATGCGCGCACACAGACAACCACCCCCAAATCATGCAATCCCTTTCATTAATAAACTATGCATGTGCCCGCAGAGGAGTTCAAGCGTGAGAGACAAAAGCATTATGTAATGCATGCACAGAATATTAAATCACAGGCTTCGGGTTGGGTTTTCATGAGTGGGAGTGCGGGCTTTAAATAGCTCAGCTTATAACAAGGGATGCTTCACACTGGGTTTGCCTCATCCAGGGCTGCACGCCTCTGTGGCAGGGTGGGCTAATGCGCTGCCTTAAGAAAGAGAACTGATTCCAGCCTGTTTTTCAACGTGTGCCTTTCAGTGCTTTTCAGGTTTTACAGGAAAGCAGTGTAAAGCACAACCATGGAAAGAGTTATGTGTGCATGAGCGTGGGTGTCCGTCTCCGGCGAAGGGTGCTGACGTAAATGTAGCGAGGCCTGTTTATGTGTGTCGATGCTTGTTAGCATTGTTGAGTTGGTTTCCCTGTCGCATTAATGTAATATGAATGTGAGCCTGAAGAAGCAGAGGAGTTGTTGCTGTGGCAGTCAAAGCTGCGCGGTTACTCAAGCGCTGTTCTATGAACGTGGTCTTTGTAGCTCCATGCATCTATTTCCTTCAGTCCGCACGGTATGCGAATGTGTCACGGGGCAGCTCTAAGCAAAGAGGCTTGGACTTTCCCATCCCTACAGACCTCCAACTGTTTCTAATTTGAGCCTCTTTGAGATCATTAAGCTCGATTCTTTGACAAAAACTGCTCTCCGCCTTGACAACTTTCTTCCGAAGGAAAAATGCCTGTTCATGATAACATCATCACTGGACATGTCTTCTGCACTTCTTTTGTTTGCAGATACAAACATCTCTTTAAACTCCAAATATAAACTATTACACACTGAAACACATTCTGAGATGTTACAAACACAACACGGTTACACACTGCACAGATCTTGTTCTTTTGCTTCTGACCTGCAGTGAGAACTGGAAATGAGCTTAACCTCAGTGATGTCATGAAGAATTAAAGAATTGTTGTACAGGTTGTGATTTTTGTCCTTGACACTTGGCCCAGTGGCTAAAACCAGCCTTCCAAGTAATTTGATGTGGCCCGCAAGAACCGGAAATACATATTGACTGCTCATTTGCACCAGAGAAATACAACAAAAACTAGATTCCCTCCAGTACATGTTGACATTGTGACCCCAAGGACAACAGTATGCAAGGTTGATGTAGAACCAGCCATTCTGTAACTGGGTAATTACAATGCACAATGAAGGAAATTCATTGACAGGCATACATGAAGAAAAAACAGTTTCTTGTGAGGAGAAGTCACTGATTAAGGACAGAGAAACTTAATGTTAAAAATAGCCTCCAAGAAACAGTCTGATATTGCATTGTTTCAACTTAGATTTTCTGTTATGAACTGTAATGAATATAAATACATTCAAATACACCTTCCCTGCGCTTTATTCCCCCTTTTAACATCTACCTCACTTAATCTTGCATATTTTATATTTAATGTTATTGTCCTTAATATTGGTCTTTTCTTTTTTTATATAGTGGGAGGGGAGCTGGTATTCAATCTTCTTATATCCTCAGCTATAATAACAATAAAGGCTATACTATACTACAAATTTTGTTAAGATAATGGCTGTTAAAAAGTAAATAAAATAACATCCTTGGTCCTTGGAACGCTGTACTGCTTCAAAAAGTAAGCTTATGAGCTGCTTTTTCATTTCAGCATCATTCCTAAAGATATCTGTTAAGTAGTGTCAGAGTTGAAGATGCTCAGGTCTTTATTAAGGGTGACTAGGAAGGACACGACTAGAAATGAGTGTATCAGAGTGACAGCTACTGCAGAAGTTTGGAGACTAAGGTCGGGAGGTCAGACTCAGGTGGTTTAGACTTGAGAAGAGGAAGGACAGGGCAGATGAATGATGGAAATAGAAGGATCAGAGAAAAGATCAAGAGGACGACAACTATTAAGGTTCATGTGCAGTATGTGAGGAAGGAGCACATGAAGACGACGGTAGGTTAAGGTAGAGGAGGCATGCTGATGGCAACAAAGAAGAGACTGCTAAACTTGTATTGGTTAATACGTAGAGATGTGTTAAATGGGCTGTTGATATATAGCGTGATATCACTTCAAGCAGCACTCAAGTGCTTGCATATTAAATCCAGGTGTCCTATTTCAACCTCCACCATGGCAGCATTGATTGCTCCGGCATCATCTTTCGTATGTTTAAGACAGATACAATTTTGGTACTCACTGCGGTGCAACAAAAGATATGAAGGTTCAGTGACTTCCACTATGACTGAATTTCAAAGCTGAACTGTTGCAATATGTGCTGTACTGTAGTGTTGATTCCACCGCAGCGATTGCTGGTAAATACATTCATCTTACACGTCTGTAGGAGACCGCCAATCAAAGCCATACCTAATCAATGTTGGCAGGTCCAGAGCCACAGCAGGTGGCGCTGGATTGATGTAATGAAACAATGCCAGTCACCTCCCGAGTGCTCTGCCTGGTCGTCAATTCGGGTTGGATAGATGACACGAAAAGAAAATCTCCAGCACTCTTTGTACATAGCAGATCAATCAAGTTTCTTTAGACCCTAGAAGTGTCCATCAAGAACAAGAATAAGGGGGACTTGCGAATTTCTGAGTATATAGCATGCAAAAATGAGGGCAAAGGATTGTGTTAGTGTCTTTCATCTCACGACGTGAGCAGCTGTTTGATGTGGAAATAGTTGAGGCTCCTGTTCGCCTCCTTCTCAAGGCTTTGTTTCTCGCTCTCGATAAACCTTGAGGGAGGCGGGAAGTAAAGGAGATGAAAAATTGGGGCTAAAATAAGAGAATAGGAAGAGGAGAGTGTGTCTGCTGGCGTCTATGTGCGAGACTGCGAGAGATAGAAGGAGGGAGCAAGAAAGTGATAGAGTGAGAAAGAGAGACCTCGTTTGCCAAGGCTGTTGTGTCTCCAATGTGGTGGTGGAGCCACTGCAATGCACCAAACCAAGGGGAGAGAGGGTGTAAGAGTGAGGGGGTGGTTACAGAGAGAAAACAGAAAGAAAGATAGAGAAGAGAGAAGAGGAAAGAGACCGAGTCACAAATACGGGGACGGGGTGACGGTGAATGCAAGGAAGCTGCGTTATGAAGTCCAGAGAAGATTCCTTCTGCACAGAGATGGATACTGACAACGTTGGCTGACCTACAATGTGGCGGAGTTTATGAGAGCAGCACAATAAATCTATATGCCTTCTATCCAGCGGCAGTTCACCCCAATTAAGGTGTGAGAGTGGCGCTGGAGGTGGCAATAACTGAAGTCCAAGATGCCAGTGTTGCTCGTCTTCTGTGTCGGGCGATCTTAATCTGCGGCATCTGTATATTCTGCCCTGCCAAAGACCGGACAGCATTCTCAATCCATTATCAGGAAAACACACCGGTAAAGTGGCCGCAAGCTGCAAGAAAAAAAAGGACTTTGGAAAGAGCAGATCTGCATCCCAGCAGGTGTTAAGCTAAAAATGACTTTGTCTGAACGTTGACACCAGCGGACAACAAAGGAGGGGGAATGATTGAAGCCGCTGTTTACATGAGCACCTTGAATTTGGCTGACAGTCAAATGGAAGCTCAGCATGAATGGAGAGGTGAGAAAGAGAGCAAACGCCTCAAAGGAGAATAAACTGGGTCTCGTGGTGAACTGAGATAGAAGCTCGGACATTGGGCTTATTACCGAAACCCTACTTCACTGTGATTCTTCCAAATCACGGGTCCCACTTAAAAGATAAAAAACATGTTTCTCTGCAGGGTGAAATTTTAAGTTTTTTTTTAACAACCCAGTGATAGTCTGGATTCAGTTTATTATTTAACAGTGCATTATGTAAACTCTTTTTTTCAACATGTAAATAATTTACGCCACAGCTGGTGCCACACTGCAGCACAACTTCTAACACAGTTTGTGACTTATTTTGTTGTCTTTCTTTCTTAAAGCTCAGCGAATTATGACCTACAAATGCTGTATGACAAAAATGTCATGGCAGCCTGGCCAAAAACCTTTTAACCTGAAGAAAGTCAGCATTTTATGAAGACAAAAATCATTCAATACTGAAAGCAATCACAATTCTCATGGTCAAAAAAGTTTCCAGTCCCTGTTCTCTACATACTTTGTAATGAGCAATGACAATTAAAGAAGGATGGTGGACTTTTGTTTTAAGCTTTGAATGTTTCATCTTTATTTCAAATGCCAAACAGTCAGGCCAGGACTTTATCTTTCTACTTACTGTAGATTTAGGGCATTTGTCAGAGGAATAGAGACTTAGTCAGGTCCTATACATAAACTGGTAAACCATATCTAATCCTCCAGTGACTGGGATTTGTTCAAGACCCTCCACCAGAGGGCCTTGTGGGGCCATGTGCATTTCAGTACTGAAGGCTAGCTGCGTACTGTATTCTCAAGTATTTCAATTGGCTCAAAGGGAAGCTGTTGGTGCGACTTATGTGTGTCAAACCCATAAAAATGACGAGTCCAACAGACCCAAAGAGAATCCTCCCACCGTTCACCTTATATAAAACTGACAAATATATACATATCCTCCTGTTGGCATTTAAGCAACAGAAATGATGATATAAACACTTCAGAGACAATTTTAAAATTGCCAGTTTCTGCAGATTTGAAGACTCAAATGGCTTCCACACACCCAAGCTCCACAATAGGAGTCTGTCTTTTTGGATTGCACTTCAGGCGAACATTCGATTCATCAGTCTAAGCTTGGTTAAAGTTGAAGTATTTCTAAATCGCATTTGACCCGGCCCAGCTTTACAGTCACCCTCTTGACATTGCGCTACAGCATTGTCATCCGCAGTAATGGTGATGGAAAGTGTGAGCCTCCAACCGAGCGAAACCAACTGACAGAATCCCTCAAGAGTGGAAAAAACTTGGCTGGTGATAAAACCTCGAGGGGTGCAGCTCTAAATCTGGCCTTTGCAGAAGAAATGCATCATGGGAGTATCGCAACACAAATATTTACATGGCTGTCTTTAATGGAAGTGAATGGGTTTGCGCTTCGCTCTAGTAAGAAAAATAATAGATTCGATGGTTAACCTTGAGGGAGCGGTAGTAAATAATATCAGTGACATTTACCAAAATGAACTTGAGTACAAACCTTTTCTTGTACTACTACTTCTACTTGCTTGTGCAATTAAGGGCTATGAAGGTTTATTGTGTATAACAAAAGCATTTTTTTTACAATGGCACTAGAAATTGCTACACTCTGAAATTGTCCAGGTGATTCGAACTCACAGGGTGACTCCACATTCATTGATGAACAATCTGAAAGACGGCAGTCTTGTTTCATATCATTCTACAGATAAATAAATGTACCGACACGGTACAAAACACACAAAGGTTTGATGGCTTACATTAGTTTGATGGAACAGAATTTAGGGACACTAAAGACACTAAGGACACACTTCTAAAAACAAAAACACTGAGCAAATTTTATTTGTGAAAAAAAGTGGCTTCATTATATACACCATCCATTGCTACACTTAAAATGCACTTGTAGAGTGATCTCATTGTGGGGAAAAAGTTCCTCCCTAATTCATCAATCATTGCACTCAGACTCAAACATGTTTTTACACGTACAAAACTGGGGAACAGTAGTCAGAGAGCGCACAACACTTCATTAGAATAACGTTCATGTTCACCATCACATTTCACATTCAATTGTTGTAGATTTTACTGACAGCCCAATGCACTAATCTTATTAGCAAAACAAAACATGTATGCTAAATTGTACAGAGTAAATATTTTTTTAGAAATTAAATTATTCATTCAGTCATCTTCTACTGTTGGTTCCCTTAAAGGGAGCAGCTTATCCCAGCCACTCTGGACAAGAGATGGCGGACACGCTGGACAGGCCGGCAGACTATTAGAGACCAGACAGACACAAACCAAACACAGATTTGGACCATTCAGAGTACCCTCAATCAACCTCTGTACGTTTTGGGACTGTTAGAAAACCAGAGTGACTGGAGTAACCTACCCACTATTCAAATAACATGACAGTATTTGTTCCCTTTTTTACTGAATACTTTTCTTTCTCTAGATCAGCACTAGCTCACAAGCAAGTTAACTAGATAAACCACAGCGCCTTCATATTCCTTTGTCAACAACATTCTCCGGGTGAGACACTTAGTCACGTAGTCAGATGACTTTGTCCCCAGTTGGACTTGTTTTATTCTCTGACCTACATAGTCCAATTAGCTCTGCATTTGTTTTTGAGGAGAAGAATGCCAATCTTCAGCAGCGCTACTGACCTTTCCAGGTACCTAATATCGTCAGGTCCACTTATGGGGTGTCTCCAAAGCATATAAATAAAATGATCTAGGGAAATAAACTACCCATATCCGCCCATCCCTCATTTGTATCATCGGTTGGGTGAGTCCACCGTTCCCCTGCTGTGACGGGTATGAAGGTCTGGTCTGGCTTCTGAATACCAGCTTGGCCCTGTGGGGATTGACGACCTGTATCTCCAGCCGCCGCTGCATGCCTCTATATCGCACAGCAGACGGCGCATCCTCAACTCACCAAATCAGCCCAAAAATAACACACATGATCACACCGAGAGTGAAGTTCGTATATCCTTGTGGCAGTGATTTATTCGGCAGGAAAAAGTCTAATACATTATCCCGCTGACCTAATAAAATTACTCCGCTTAATGCAATTCATGAAAGCCTCAATTTTGTTGACGTAGGTGTTTTTTAGTTGGTAATATAATAGTTCCAAGTATCTAGTGAAGTGTCCTTTGGATTCCAGCTTTGAAATGTAAATACGCCAGCCCCGGGAGATGTGGCTGCCCACAGATTTGGATGGCGTGAAGCAGAAAGAGAGATGGTTGATCCTACAGGAGGAAGGGGATACATTCAGAATGATGAAACTGACTGCAAAGTCACGATCCAAAGTCAGTTGTATTTGCGATAAAAAAAACAAAAAACGCAGGAATACAGACGAAGTCAGTGAATCAGAGCCAAAGCCAAGTTCCAAAGACATTAAATATTAACACGTACATTTTACCCCCAATCATCATCAAAGATAAGCTATGACGGCAAATGAGCTTCAAAAGAAGAGCCTCCACCTTTCTAGGAATCGTAAAATAACAGTGTATTCTACAGTAACGCTCATTATGAGCAGAACATTGGAGAACATTTGAGGCATAGGTTTGAGCTAAACCCCATGTTAGCTCATAGAAGACCTGATATGTGTATTCATCCATTTCTGAGAAATGTACTTTACAAAGAACAAACAAACCTGCAAGATCGATGAGACACTGCACTATAAATAGCGCCACTTAGTGGAGCGACCTTTTAACCTGCTACGATGAAGTGTGTTTTTGGCTATTAAGGAGAGGAACATGTATTTGCCTTTCCAAAAGACCCTGCTAAAAAAGCTGCCAAGTGAGTCTTCATATTGAGCAAAAATTTCAGGGTAGACAGTTTCATGAATGTGAATGTGTGTTGAAAGATTAGCCAACAAAACTGAGGCTGAATTCCAGTGTTATTCCAACCATTCATCCTAGATCCGAGTGTCAATGTGTGAGTTAACTTCTGTAAGAAAGGTTAATAGCGCCATATCCAACTCTGGCTTAATAAATATAGACAAATATGAAAAAAATTAATACTTCACCATAGTTTCACCATAATGTGCATGTTCACACATGCATGATATAAATCAGGGTTCTTTCCCAATGCTGGGACTTTCAGCGTTTTTCTTGTCAAAATGAAGTGAAATATGACTCCAACGTCAGCACTCCTTCACCGTCAGTCAAGCAGGACTCCACCTTTTAAGGTAGGACTTTAACAGAGGTTCGGGAAGGACGTACAATGCTCTGCATTTGTGTTCCCTGTCGTCAAAGTGGGAAAAAAATCTGTGAATTAAAAATACTTTGTCTTTTCAAATATTCATTGTTTATATTGTGTAATGAAATGTGTACTATGTAATAATTTCACTCAAATGAATCACTTCCACTTTTTCTTTGATTGTGTCATTCTGCTGTCTAACCGTTTTGTAAGACGTTGTGCATACACCAGGGTCAGAGCTGCTGCAGGAGTGTGTGAATTCTCACGTTAGGTTTGTGTTTTGTAGCGAACAAAAGATGCGTACTGGGTTGGGTATAGGGCTGCAACTAACGATTATTTTTGTTGTTGACTTATTTTTTCGATTAGTCGACTAAATGCGATTACCTTTATTTGGACCTATTTTGAATTTCTGTGTAACTTAAAGTTGCTTATATCATCTCACTGTGGTACTCCGACACAATACATTATTAAACAAGAATCTTAAAATAATGTTTATTTATTAATTTACATTTTATTAAGCCTGTGAAGCACAAAGCATAAAACAGTCAGCTCCAGTTTGGTCCTTGAGTACAATTTAAAATCATCAATGTTCATATACAGTGGGGCAAAAAAGTATTTAGTCAGCCACCAATTGTGCAAGTTCCCCCACTTACAAAGATGAGAGAGGCCTCTAATTTTCATCATAGGTACTCTTCAACTATGAGAGACAAATTGAGAAAAAAAATCCAGAGAATGACATTGTTTGATTTTTAAATAATTTAGTTACAAATTATGGTGGAAAATAAGTATTTGGTCACCTACAAACAAGCAAGATTTCTGGCTCTCACAGACCTGTAGCTTCTTCTTTAAGAAGCTCCTCTGTCGTTATCTGTATTGATGTCTCTTGTTTGAACTGGTCACCAGTGTAAAAGACACCTGTCCACAACCTCAAACAGTCACACGCCAAACTCCACTATGGGCAAGACCAAAGAACTGACAAAGGACAAAGGACTGACTCTGCAATCGGTAAGCAGCTTGGTGTGAAGAAATCAACTGTGGGAGCAATTGTTAGAAAATGGAAGACCTACAAGACCACCCATAATCTCCCTTGATCTGGAGGTTCCACACAAGATCTCACTCCGTGGGGTCAAAATGATAACAAGAACGGTGAGCAAAAATCCCAGAACCACACGGGGGGACCTGAAGAGAGCTGGGACCATCGTAACAAAGGCTACCATCAGGAACACACTACGCCGCCAAATCTCAACTCCTGGACTCAAATCCTGCAGTGCCAGACATGTCCCCCTGCTGAAGCCAGTAGATGTCCAAGCCCGTCTGAAGTTTGTTAGAGAGCATTTGGATGATCCAGAAGAGGATTGGGAGAATGTAATATGGTGAGATGAAACCAAAATAGAACTTTTTGGTATAAACTCAACTCGCCGTGCTTGAAGGACAAAGAATGCTGAGTTGCATCCAAAAAAACACCATACCTACTGAAGTATGGGGGTGGAAACATCATGCTCTGGGGTTGTTTTTCTGCTAAAGGACGAGGACGACTGATCCGCATAAAGGAGAGAATGAATGGGGCCATGGATCGTGAGATTTTGAATGAAAACCAACCACTTCCATCAGCAAGGGCATTGAAGATGAAACGAGGCTGGGTCTTTCAGCATGACAACGATCCTAAACACACCGCTCGGGCAACTACGGAGTGGCTTCATAAGAAGCATTTCAAGGTCCTGGAGTGGCCTAGCCAGTCTCCAGATCTCAACCCCTCAACCTCTTTGGAGGGAGTTGAAAATCCGTGTTGCCCAGCCCCAAAACATCACCGCCAAAATATGTGAAAATCTTGTTACAGAAGTTACAGAGTTACAGAAAACGTTTGTCATAGTCAACAATAGGTATATCACAAACTATTGAGATGAACTTTTGTTTTTGATCAAATACTTATTTTCCACCGTAATTTGCAAATAAATTATTTAAAAATCAAACAATGTGATTCTCTGGATTTTTCTTCTCATTTTGTCTCTCATAGTTGAAGTGTACCTATGATGAAAATTACAGTCCTCGCTCATATTTTTAAGTGGGAGAACGTGCACAATTGGTGGCTTCATTATTCTACGATGGTGTCAAAGGGGTTTGCTCATCCTTAAGACGCGTTATCTTCGCAAACAAAATGAAGCCACACTTTTGAACACTATGACACGTCGCCGCTCGAACTCCTCCGTGACTGAGACGGTCAGTCGGAGGAGGTTACGTGGAGTCTGAGGCACGTAGTAACAGCAGCGAGTTGGAGTCGGACCCTAGTCTGGAACCAATTAAAAGAACATAAATCAAAACATATTTTAATGATTCCAGAGAATGTGATAGTTTCTCACTGCTTCTGAATAACAACCAGTTCTCAATGCCCATCCTGCAGGCTGTGTGTGTTTACACCAACAGCAACATGGCGCATCGATGCACATATTCTGACGTCGAATATTTTTTTTTGTCAATGTTATCGATGACATCAACTAATCATTGCAGCCCTAGTTGGGCACACTTCTTCTGTGCTCACACGCTGTTAATAAATAAGACCTCTGATCCTCATTAACCTTCAACTCTTGACACCAAAACTGATCAAAAAACGTATAGGGGCGAATTTCTAGTGCTGCCGTTTTACTAAACCTTTGTTGTTTCACAAATATGACAATTAATGGAGCTTTGTCGCAGCAAATTTGCTCTTAGTAGTCCATGTTAGTCTTTCCATTCATTTACAGCATTTGATGCAACACAGTCAATGGGTATCACTTCAGTTATATACATTTCAAATGATATTGATGTCAAGCGTCTCTAATCTGGTAAAGATAACGAGAGAGAGTCAGAGTTAATAAGCTGTTTAGATAAGCTTAACAAGACCGACATAGAAATATTGGTTTCTTTGGTCATAATCTGATCTAATATATGAGAATTTACTGCACATTTCAGGGTGACTTATATAGATGGAACTAGGCTCCATGCTGTCTTTGAAGCCTAGCTTGATCGAAATTATCTCTCAATTTTCATCCACTGTCGCAAGGGTTCCTATGAAAAGACGCCCACCCTGACATCCCTGGAATTCACATGCACAAATTTTGAGAATCAAACGCCACAGCACCTCCTGGGTTCAGCCGCTAGGGGAGGCAGGTGACACAGCAATTCTTTCTCTTTGGGGCAACCCTGAAACCATGCCCAGGGGAATCATTTCCACTGGCATCTGCGACATTGTAAGGACGTTGGGCATTTTGAAATTACAATCATGAACGTAGCATGGGAGCTGTAGCCTTGGGTGGCCGCTCCTTCATGGGTGGACTGAATGCTTTATGTCATTCAATGACCAACAACATGCTTGAGGGATAATGACAGGGCGACCAAAGCGTTGGTTTTCAAATGGACCGGTGACCTGCCTTGTTTTTCTGCCCCTTCCTGAATGTCATATGAGATAATTTATACATTAAAATAATTGTCGACGCTCTGTAATCTAAATCTTGGCAGGAGAATGAAAAAGTTCCACTGAAATGTGGACCAGTGAGGAAGCACATTACTCCTGTGTTTGCGTCGGTTACGTTTGCCCCGCAGCCTGCCTGCATGTGAGGACACTTTTGTCACTCTCAATCTATCGGTACCAAACCTCCACATACAAACACACCTCCCCCATAAACCATGCTTGCAGACTGCATTACATAACGGTACAAGGATTTCTGGCCTATGAAAGATTCACTCCCCCCGTGGTGCCGCTGCCTATTTTTTCCCCATCTTTCATCCGTCACTCTCTCATTCTCACGCACAAAAGCGGACACACACTCATTTCATTTTCACTGCACAGTGCACTAAACACACACCTTTCATCGCACACATGTGACTGATCCCATTCTCGCATCAAGCGTTTTGAGAACATGATTCTGACTGAGGGGATTACAGCTCCTGCTTGCAGCCAGGATCAAGAGAAAGAGCTCAAGTGCCCCCTGTTGTCTCAGCATCCAAAGCGCTCCGGTCAATGCAGAGAATCTGGTTTCTCACGGCAATGCTTTCTCACCGTGAACGACAAACAAGACATCTTTCTTGCCACAATACTTAATCGGATTCAGAAGTGAGACGTTTTTCCCGATTGCAGATGTTAAAAATGTTTAATAGGCTGCCCTCTGCTGTCTTGTCAAAGTCATCACAAAGCACTGAGTGTAAAAACAAATGAGATTTTCCAATTCAATGAGGGCAGCTCTTCGGAAAATTAGACACTGGACATCCTGTAGCGATTCAGCATGAACTGCATCGATCTAAAGTGAATTAATGATTCTCTCTTTTGACAGAAAATGGAACAGCGTGAGTGATGGCGGACAGCCGATGGCATTTAACGGCAGCTCGATTACAAATCAATGGCTCTTCCGAGGGAACAAATTTCAGCCATTTAATAAAATTACAGCAGGTCGAGGAGGGATGGGTGAGCGGAGGAGAGAAGGTAAATGGAAGGTGAATCTATTTCTCCGTTCTAGAGCAATGTGTGGTGCAAACAAGACAGTTGCAGAATTTGAGGAGAGATGGCACAGTTCTGCTGTTTGCTTTGAAACTGGAGGGAAAGTCGTTCAATTCAGAGACAGCTGAGAGTAAGTGTAGAGTCGATCAAAAAAAGCAGTGAGAGAAGGTGAGCATGTTTTTTTTCTGCTCACTTCTTTGTCCAATCTTCAACATGACGTTTTAGTTTCCCCTGTTGTCCTCTTTGTCTTTTGCCCTTTGTGTTTAGTTTGAGGTTTCACATGTTTTGACAGCTGGGGTCATGTCCTAAAAGGTCAGCTTGGTTGTTACAAGCAAAAGTCTCCTCCTCTGAGGACCAGCTGGACAGACACCGTCAATGTTGTCTGTAACATCTTGGGTCTACCTGTGAGCAGTTTTCTGTCCTGTCCTCTAGATCCCTGTAGAAGTCGTGTTTAGTTTGTTTCTGCACTCCACACACTTGTTAAATACACATATGTTATGAAAATTTGACCTTCTATGAAACAATGGGATTTTTTGAAAATGAAGCTCTCAATAAAGAAAAGGATTAAGAGTTCTTGAACCAAAAGGAGGATGAACAACTTGAAACAGTTTTTTTTTTTGTTTGGATTCAAGGTGAGTAAACACATTAATGGACCAAAGGAGTCAATGTTGAGGAAGAAGGTTGAGAGAGCTGTTTTTCACTCTGAAAAATCTATTATAGTAAATGATGGCATAATTTAAATCCCATTAAATATTAACAAGTGCCGGAATTTTGACTAATTGGCGTCTTCTGTTCGGCAGCAACTCTCACTTCATCATGTTGTGATGCAGGGAACGTTAACTATGTGAAGGTGAGAGCGAAGATTATACAGCGCACCCTTTAGGTGGACAGGTTTAAGTATCATAACGCAGCTTGTGAATTCATGGAGTCATTCATTCACACACTGAAAAGGTCACCAGCCAATCTCAGGGCATGTTTAGATGAACCGTTCATGCACACATTGACACCAGGGGTCAATTTAAAGCCATTAACTAACCACTGCCTGGTTTGGGATTGTAGGAGGAAACTCAATTACCCAATGGAAATCTACACAATTTTCCAATCCGTGGTTGGAAGTATTTGGAACCTCTCAAAAGGGATCAGATTAATGACACAGGGTCACTTCGAGAGTTGCCTGATGTTGGAACTAGGAAATGCAATTCAAGTGCAGACAAAAATAATCGATATAGGCTGCAATATACTGACAACAAAAACTCAAATTACCAAAAAGTTTATTTCCCTCCACAAATCATCATAGCAAGATACATTATCTGAGAGAGTTCCAAAGGTATGCAACAAAAGTATGCTCCATTTGTTTTGTTGCTTTTCTTTTGGGGATCACTTCACTTGTGGTTTGATCTGAATCCACGTGAGACCATCTTCTCATCATGTTTTGGTGCATGGATATCAATATATTGGAGCACATTTGTGCTCGTTCTGTCAAAGAGGGTCAAAGTGTCGCCGCAGCAGACGTATAAATATTACAACAATATCCAATGTCACTTTAACGTGTTAGTACTACCATGTGATTATTCTGACTGAGTAATTGTTTAAAACATGGTTTAAAAGGTATGTTTGCAAATCTGCCTTCAGTTTTGATTTGTACGATCGATGCTTCCAGTCGCATTGGTCCCTCTGCCATTTCTCTACTTACTATTCACAAACGCAAAAGAGAGCAACACTGTCACGACTAGTCAGCGCATGAAGTTGTCACCGACTAATTTGATAGTCATACTACTCATTCCAGCCCTTACACTTAATGTGAGACAAAAACCCCAAAGCCAGTTGTCATGGAAGTGGCCAGACACATTGTGGCTCAGCAATGACCTACAATGAGCAAAGTTCAGAAGGTACACAGAGCAGAGATTTGTTTGAGATGGTGGTCGAGTCCACTAACATCTATCCTCCATCATATGCTTGCTCAGCAAAGTCAGACTGTAACTCAAATTTCAAGAACTCAGGTACGGTCAGTGAGTTTAATTTATTATTTATTTAAGACGAACAGTCTAAAAATCATCATTCTGTTTGTCTCGACCAAAAACAGACTCAGTCTTCCAATACCAACGGACACTCAGGTTTATTAAAAACGGACAACTCATTTTTCATTCCTCTAGGGCAGTAAAACAGCCAGGATCACTTCTGCTGTAACCCTAGATGGAGTTAGGAAGTGAAAATAGAAACATGACATGTAGTAAATTAGATTTAATTCACATGTTTAGACTCTGTTTCCACAGTCCAATAAATGTGATCCAGAATAGAAATGATCACATTTTGTGGTGGAGATTCTGTCTAGTGCAGATTTTACTCGGTAATGGCAGTAATGACTTTGACCAGCAGGCCGTCTGGGCGCTCCTTCAGGGACAGGGTCATCAGGGAGGAGCTTGGAGCAGAGCAGCTGCTCCTCCACATTAGTGAGGCCAGCAGAGACTGTCCGGGGAAGGAGGAAGGATGCCTCCGGGACCACTGCCGGGAGAGGTGTTTCATGCATGCCAATCTGGAAGGAGGCCCTGGGGCAGACCCAGGACATGTTGGAGAAATTACATCTCAGTTGGCCGGGGTAAATCACTGTGATACCCAGGGATGGCTAGAGGGAAGTAGACGTGCAACCATAAACAAGAATGCCTTGTAAACAGGACGAGGCTCAAAACTGTGCTCCAAAAAATGACAGCGCTAATGTTAAAGTCGTATGCTAGCATAGTAAGAGATGATACGTGTTCCTTGAACAAAATCAGCGACTCCACTTATTGGTCAACAAACCACGATTGTAGTTTTCTTCACAAGTAAACTGCACCTGAAAGTGTCCAAGCTTAAGTTAATTATTAATTAAAAGTTAATTATTATAATTAAAATCTGGTTGGATAAGTACGATTTGCATTAAAGAAGCAGCATTGAGCATTTAGCTCAAAGAACTGTTGAAAGTCTAACACCACATTGTTCACACTCTGCCTTTGGACTTGCTGAAAACTGAAGTCTATGTACTCTGCAGTAAGCCAGGCGATATCTTTGTGCAGCTTCAAGGTTAGGAGGAGACGGAACACTTGGCCGGACAGTCTGAGCTCAGACATTTTGGATCAATGAAAACAGAATCAAGGGTCTAGACTCCAATCCCTGAATCCGCCTCTTCTGCTGCATTCATGATACACATTTATTTAACACAACTGACACTTTTACTAGTTTACAGCATTGAGATTGTGTAGAATGTTTCAAAAATGCAGCATGTTTGAGGAAACCTATAAGTGGAACGTGCCATCACCATCGTAACATTGCTTGGATACAAGGTGAGTCAGAGAGTCACCGACAGTTTCCTTAACTTATCAAGCGACATGTTTACAATCGGGTAACGTTTGCGTTTCACTTAGCTGGAAACCTATGCTCACACAATAGAGCCAAAGTAAAGTCGTCCGACCCAGTAGGATTTCTCTGGTCTGCAGTTGCTGGTGCCAATAAGACCTGGCTGAAGAGTTAAAGTGGAACGACACCATCAAAGAAAGTGATTCTTAATGGAATGGCGGATAATCATTAGACAGCGAGGCTACTGAGCCAAGACAAAGAGCATCGCTCTAGTGAAATGCTCCGAGATTCAGCCCTGTGAGCTTCGGGCAGAAAAATAAACCATGATTAAAACTAAAGCCGGCAGTTTATGTAATGGTAGCAGCTCAAACTGAAGTGTTTTACTCTCATTGCTGGAGCGTTTATGAGAGAGCCGACAATAATGTACTGCGTCGCCACGGCAACCGGCAAACTGGATGTGGAGACAGCAGCCGGGCCATAGCTCAGTGGAGTGGAGCACACACATGATGAGGGGAGGTCACTCAATGAAGCAGTCTGAAGACGCACCATGGCGGGGAGACTTGCTTGTGAAAACATGCGCAGCTATTGTTCTGTCAAAAATGATGGATGTGGTCATGGGGTCTGAAGGGAAAAACACCAATAAAAAGATCGTGTAATGGGGGTTCAAATCCCTTTTAGATAAATAGAAACATTGAATTAATTATGATGGTCAAGCTACATTTTTCTCCTCATGCTTTCCTGGGAGCCAAACACAGCATCCCTCAAATGACGACACAAATATACTGTAACAGCCACACTGTTGAGTAGAAAGATAATGACACACACGCCGGGCTCTACAAAAACAACCTCAATGACTAGAAGTTTAGATCATGCTGAACTGTCGACCACAGCAGCATTTCTTAAATCACAATGTTCACCAAGTGAGGCATAAAATCGTTTCCCACCTGGACAGCTTATTCCAGTTATAGTTCTGTTGAAAATCCATTGTTAAGAAATTTGCTTTTTGGAAGGCAAAGACCCACGGGCCACATCAGACCGGAAACCTTGCTACAACATTAAAGCTGTGCTTAATCAGAATGTGCACCGCTATATGTTGCCATGGATGCAAGGCACGCTCTGAACTGCTGTTATAATTTAAATCATATTACAGACACATTCTCAAAAGCTTCCACCATTATAAAACATAGTGATTCTGACAAAATCTGCGCTCTCTTAAATGATCCTCCTTCCAAACACACCGCAGAGCAGTGGTGTAAGTCTGGTGTTCCAGTTGGTTCTTGATTTACAGCCTTGTGTCGGAGCACCAGTCCTGCACCTGAATGACTGGGCTGCTATTACTGGCCTTGAAGTTTCTTTTTTGCTTTTTTCGAAATGTTCGCACACTGTTTCATTCAGTTACTTTGCCAGGTGACTTCCATGGTCGCAAAAATAATGTGATTCAGTACAATCTTGTAAAGGACAATCATGCATGACACCTGAAGGTAGATGACCATAACATATTTCTGCACAACAATAAAGTGATATCAGGTTGTTGCTGTTTAACCCACAATCGTTTTAGTTTTCTGGCATCAGCTTAGTATCCAAACTGGCATTTTTTTAATTTGCTTTAATATGCAACCACTATGTTACTGGGGTCAAATGACACGAAAAGATTGAAGTGTCCGGTATATACCTGTATTTTTTAGTAGCCATGGAGAAACTTTATTTTAACAATATTTTGACCAGAGGACGCCTTGAGGAAAACTGGGGCAGCAATTAAGATAGAAACCTAGGGAGCCTGAGCAATTACTCATGAAGACGGTTAATGAAGCAGACTTTTAAGTTAATGTGAAGTGTTTTTTTCAAACTATTAAATGGTCATTTGCTCTTGAGTATGAATGAACAGTTGCACTTTTCTTATCAATGCCGGTGGGGATTGTTCTGCACTGCTGCACTCATAACAGGCTGGCAGGACCCTGAGTGTTTCATTCGCCACTTCATGGGACAGGGTCAAATGCAAAGGCTCTGGTACTCAAGGGGAGTAGAGGAAATTATTCATGCGAAGCACATTCTTTCTTCAAGTTTCTCTGACCTAGAACTGTTCCTTTTTAGCTCTAATATTAAAACTCATTCAAAGGAGTGGCAGTGACTACTTGCTATTAAGCTTTTCTCTTCTTTTTTTAAAGCAAAAATGTCTTTTTTATGTCTGTCTATTTGACTGATGCGTAGACATTATTAAAAAGAGAGGAAGCAAGTCAGCACTGTTCAAACTTCATATCACAGCGTGGCTATGTGGCAACATACACACGCATTAGCTTTATGTTAAGCTGCAGCGCAGCGATTTCCAATGACGAGAGAAAAGTAGAAGAAGAGTAATTCAATGGAATAATTGACGAACGCCGGTGCCTCAGGGGGTGATCCATGGACGACTACTGTTACAGATTAGGGCATGTCCTTACAAAAACCAGCACAGCTGGTGCTTGCAGTACGTTATATAAATCATCAATACACAGGCAGGTGGAACATAAATGATAAAAATCAACCCTTCCCATATTTATGAATTTTAAATGATTATTTTTTTAGTACTTGGGGTGTGAAAGTGCAATCTTCTTCTGAAGATCTCTTACAATAATTTCAGAGTATTCAGCAATCATTAATATACATAGATATGTAATAATAATGATCATCATCATCATCACCAGGTGTATTATTTCTGTAATGTGTGGAGATTAAAATTTCAAGTAAAGCATTGATAAATTAATATAACATATATCATATTGCTTCCAAAGACACTGTGTACATCATATTAAATTCTGAATTAAAAAAGAAAAATAACTATTTCATATCTCATATTTCTACAATTGACTTCGCTTCAATTCTCTGTTATTTCTTTTGATACTTCTAAGACTAAACAGGTTAGCTTTGCTTTTTCTCCATCATGTCTGATTTCAGACGTGTCAGGATGATTATAATTATTCTGTGACCTACCAATGAGAATTATTTATTACATATAAATAATGAAACATACAAAGAATCATGGAACAAACACGTGTGCACATCATCCACTCACAGTGACTCAGAACAGAAGCAGAAAACCAGATGCATTTCAACACAAACCATATTTTGTGAATAGGAAATCTTACTATAGGTATTATTTTCGGAGGGTTGTGCTCTGAACCCATTAAAGATTCCAGTCACACATCTGTCCACACACACAGGGATGTGTAACAGCTAGCATACAGCAGCTAACCGGAGATGCGGGATGCGGACAGTGATGGGCTGCTCCCTACCTTTCAGTACCACGACCTCCGGCTCGGTGCTGACAGCATCTCCCGTCTCTGCGCTGGTGCTGGCCGGCGGCTCGTCCACCTCGAACAGCTGGTTCACCTCCCCGTGGATGTCAGCCTCGCCGTCGCTCTTGGAGACGGTGAACCTCTGGCTCATGGTTGACGCGGTGCAGGGGGCTGAGCGTGGGTCCTGGCTGTGGTCCTGGTCCACCCTCACAGTGCGGTCACTCTGCTGGGCCTCGTGCGTCCCGGTGCACGCGCGAGACCTGTCCACGCTACAGTACGAAGACTGGCTCTTAGACACGAAGTATCATCAACCGGTGTCTGCTGCTGCTGCATCTGGGTCCTAGAGCCGACGTTCGCAAGACAGCATCGTCAATGTGAAAGGCAAAGTTCAGTGAATTCAAGTTAAACTCGCTATGCGTATCACATTCATTAGTTAGTGCATGTTTGTGTTCCACCTCAGGTTTTTAATAGTTTCACCATTGTGTAGTTGGATGGAAAGAATAATGTGAAGATAGTTGTCTATCAGTAGAGTTCTTTAGATGCAGTCAATAAATGTTTGTGTTGAATTCATAAACAAAATAACCGGTAGAGCTCTTGTACTCAGCACAGCAGAGAAGGTTCACAGTTCAAGCCCAGCCTGAGCCACAGCTGAATTGAAATCCGACTCGGTTCCTCACTGTTTGAAGTGAAATGTCTGGGCTTCCTCCAGAATATCCGGTTTCCTGTCACTTTCCAAATACATGCTGTCGGTGCTTAGGCTAAAAGATCCTTAAGTGAGTGTGTGTGTGTGGTTTCTTTGGATGAAACACACAGCACATCACAGAAGCAAACCAACAAACACAAGACAATAAGTTTACACACAGCTACACACAACCACGGTTCCGATAAATCAAGAGATTGGCGGGGAAACAGGGTAGAAATGACATTAACTGTTCACCACTGATCCTCAGATGGTAGAGCGGTCATCCTCACTCATTCATAACCATTAATTCAAAAAGTATCGTATTAACTTGGGCCTCTTCATTAGTACATAAAGGTAACACCAAGTAATATAGCTGAATTTCCCCACTGTGGGACGAATAAAGACCATCTAATCTATTCGAAGTATAGACCAAACCATCAGTCTGCAGTCCTGACACCACCACAGAATGAGCCAAGACACATCAGTGGGCAACAGATATTCTGTTCCAGGCTGGATCTGGAGATCCACCAAAGGAAAGAACCACACATGGCTAGAATAGCGGACGGCAGAGCAGCATTACTTCTCTTGCACATTCATGGTCAGGTGGAAACAAAGAGGCCCAAACCCATCTGAAGAAGTCTGCAACAGAGAGGCTTCTCCAGCACAATCGTAGGCTGATGTGTGAAACTTGTCTATTGAAATGGACTGACACCATATTCCCTCACCTAAGAGGAAAATGTTTTGGTGACTGCTATAAAGCAGAATCGGCGATATTGCTCATATATATCTGAGTATTATTTTAATCATCCCCTCTCACACATCGTTCAGCCGAGACGCCCGTTCGGACATTTCCGTTAGCGCTCGGCTTTCTCCGGGTCGGGTCTCCACCAAGTCGTCCAGTGATACTCTTTATCACTTGTGCTGCACTTCGACCTGACTACATCTGCAGCGTCCGAACCTCAACACTCATTCATTCATCCATTCACCAACCAGCGAAGAAGTCAGCGTGGAGACCAAAGAGTAAGTCGGATGTCGCATTTGAATGTTGGACGAATGTAAACGAGCTAACGTTAGCTGCTAGCACTTCGCCTCTATAAGTGGGTTTAATGTTCGTGTTGGAACAAGTTTAAAGTAAGTTGGAACGAGTAAGATGTAATAAAGCAGGCCATTCGAACTTCCTGAGTTTCTGGATTTGAAAGTACTGTCAGTCAACATCGGGAGGGTTAGATAGTTGTTTATTTTATTGATTACAACTTGAAGATTCGACCCCATTTAAGTCATATGATATTGGTGTGACCTGCATTGTTAAATTTGTCCATTAAATTAAACATAGTTTTCATACGTTCTATTTATTGCGTTATTTGCAGTGTGCATGGTCCTCGCTGCAAAACCTGTTATAACCTGTTATGATTCTGTGCCATCAGCAGTGCATGCTCATCACTCTGCCTTAAAATATAGTCCAAAAACAGAAAAGATGGGCAACAAATAGAATTTAAAAAGTCAGTGAGAATAGCAGGAAGTGTAAATAAAACGCAAAATCTGCTTTCAATACGATATCCAACGTTTTTCCAGCTGCTATTAAAAATATATTTTTCAGCTAAAATTACATCACCAAAACGAACAATAAGAATGCAAGGATGAAAAGCCTAAATATTCTAAACCAAACCACACAACAGTTATAGTGCTATTTAATAAACTTTAACCAGTACTACAAAAGTTAATAATAACTAACTAACTCACTGCTAAACTGCTCTGAGGGGGACTTTGTCACTGTCAAGCACGAGACAGTATTTGGCAACACTTAAGTCCTTGTGTTCACTGGTGCTGGTGACCCACTCATGATGGTGAGCAAATAATCAGCCGAGCACAGTTTGCATTAATTGATATTCAACAGGATGCTTTCTTGCTTGGGCATATCTTAAAGTGGTTGGATCACTACATAAAACAAGCAACAACAAAAAAAACGGTGCAGATTAAAGGGGACCTGCTGGATGGAGTCATTGACAAGTTAGCCTCCAAGTGACTAGTGTAGCATTCTGTTTCTAACCTGGAGTGACAGTAAAAGTGCATTTTGTTCTCCCCTGTGTCTAAAACGGAAACAAAATAAACACATCGGTATCAACTTGCACAGGACTATTCAAGAAAAATGCTCCATACAAGGAACACAACTTCTCAAAGTTAGGTTACTTGTGTTGAGCTAGAGGCGGCAAATTACAAACTTGCGGCCACTAGTGCCCACCACCGAAAACTACACGAAGAAGTCAACCAGAAGTCCTCAGGTTTTGATTGTTACATAGTATTGAGTTGCAGTTAACTTAGGTTAAATGGACATAACACTTGTTGTCAACTTGTTTCCATGAAAGGATGTTGCCATCGCAACTATTAACATAATTTCAACCAATGCCCTCTACATGGCATGTGCACCCCCATGAAGTCATGTGCGACGCCAAATGCTCACGTACCCACGCAAATATATTGCCGCCACGGATGCAAATCAGACGGAAACGATTCATAAACAGAGTGAGATTCATAAATGTCCAAATTCCTATTATTTGAATGTATAATCAAACCTAAAAGTGGAACTCACTAGTGCAGCGCGCCGTCAACCGAACGCCATACGGGGCGGACAGAAATAAATATGACTGTGAGATCCAGCTGTCTTGTACCTGATACTCTACAATTTGACGCTGTGTATCATGCTATATCTCGTGAACAACTCCGGTCACACAAAGACAAACATTCCCCACCTTTACCCCTCAGACTCCACTCATCCAAATGTGTGAGGAGCTCAAAACAACAAGTGCTCACCACATGCTGCAGCCTGGAGCTCTTTCTTTACCTACTAAGTGCCACAAGTTTTTTTCAAGCCAATTTACAAAGGTCATTAATTCTCTGACCATAAATGATCGCAACTTTCACCACAATTATTTTTTTAAATCTGCCGCAAGATCAGGCCACAACAAACAATAAAAAAGTGTGCGAAATCCTGGAGGGACTGTACTATTTATCATTCTGTCTGCTACCTACCTAAAGGCTGCTCAGGTTAGATGTGGCTGTACTTGCTCTTCCTCTTAAAAATCACTTGGTAATTAGGGTTTTCCTCAACAGGAGAAAAAGTAAGTCCTCTCATGGCAGCTGCTCATCTTTGTGTATATCTAGTTAAAGATCACGTGAACATAGACAAAAGTACATAATGGCCTCAGTCCGAGTTGTAAACTCAACTGAGTTTTCAGTTTACATTTTAACCCCATTTGGGTTTAGAGGAGTGGGAGCTTTGTCGTAATGTTCATTAATGAATGACTTGAATGCATGTTTTGATGAGTCACCAATCACCTTCCACCTTCAGGATGATGATGTGATTCGTGTGGTTGAACTAACACTATTGTGAAGTTGAGAACAATTTCTCCCTCTTGTTGGCTTCAGGGTGGAAGAAATAAACTCTTGTCACAAGCAAAAGAGGCCTATGTTGGAGTTGATGTATGTACGCCCAACACAGCCCTGATGTCTGTCAGTGGTGTTGCTTCTTTTCTTATTTGAGCAGTTTCTCCGATAGGACACTGGGTGGCGCTAATACTCAGGGTCACAGTGTGGTGCTTGGACAGCACTGAAATCTCAGTCACATTAAAGCAGTGATTCTTAACCACTGGGCCGGGGCCCATGGTTGGGCTAAAAGTTTTTTTGTTTTACACCTTTGGGCCGCGAGGGCTGCAAGACGCTCAGTTGTAATACATTAGCCACGTATGGTGGCACTAGTGTGTCACTGAACTGACTTGACAGCTGCAAATCTGTGATAGTAACTATGGAGAAGTTCTTGAAAAGAAAAAAAATGATAAAGAATGTGATGCCACCCCCTCCAACAGTAAACACTCATGAAAGCACCTGTTGAAGCAGTTTTGAAAATGTATTAGAACACTGGCGATACTTTCATTTACACTTTACTTATATCTTCTTTGGAGTTTAAATAAAATATGTTATTTTTATTTTATGATATTTAGACATGGTTTTATTATACAGTTTGCGTCAAGTGTATTTTTTTTCTTTAGTTAATTTGATGAATATGACTCGCACATGGTGGCAAATAAATAAATGGTCTTGGTTTTGGTTTGTTTCCATGTCAGTAGATTAAATATGGCTATTGATCACAAATTAGATGAATCACTTCTATTTCTTGTCTGTTCTGGGAAAGGTGGGCCCCGCGATCAAAAAGGTTAAGAACCCCTGCACTAAAGCCTACCCTGATGAGCTGGGTCATGCTTGACTTTGTACTTGTGATTGCCAGCGCTTCCCCTTTTGTTACTAAGCAAGTGTTTCTCTTCTGGTCATAGTTGCCATGCAGCTGCTGATTCGTCGCTACCAACCTGCCGACAAGGACGTGGTGCGGTCTCTATTCAGCGTTGGAATCTTGGAGCACATCGGACCATGTTTTCGCAACGCCATGAGCAACCCTGTCCACCTGTCCATCACCCTCTCCCTCTGTGTCTTCAGCTACCTGCTTGGTTCTGTGCTGACTGCTGTGTTGGCAGTACTCTGGGTTCTTGCCATCTACGGCTGCTGTCACGAGATTTACGCTGGCTTTGTCAGGGTGAAGCTGCACACCGACATGCAGGACATCTGCGGGAACTATCTAAATCGACCAGATAGCTGTTTTTGGGTGGCTGAGGCGGAGCTTTACGGCAAGGTCCAAATATTAGGTATGGTTGCAGTCGTGGCCAAACAAAACGGGAAAGAGAAGTACGGAGAGCTATTCCGAATGATCATTTCACCTCAGTGCAGGCGCACTGGACTCGGCCTCAAGATGACGCAGATGGTACTGGACTTCTCTGAGCAACAAGGCTTTTCAAAAGTGGTTCTGGAGACCAGCTCCACGCAGGTGGCGGCTATTGCCCTTTATGAGAAACTAGGCTTTGAAGTGGTCCTCACACACACAAACACTGAAGGCCCCGTCTGGATGGCCTGGCTGTCTGGAGTGAAGGTTATAAGAATGGAGAAGAAGTTGGGGAAGTAAGAGCGGTGGCATAACATTCTGTTTTGGTCTGGGATGGTGTGCAAGTGTAAATCCAGGTGGTTATTATGTCCAAAAGGTGTTCCATCACTACGACCGATACGTAGCGCACACACCTTGGATGCATCACAGGATCATGGTGATGATGCTATGAACAGTTATTTAAGCCAGCAATGTGACAACAATAGCGGTGAATATAAACCATTACATTGTCAGTAAATCACAGGCCTTTATCAAGACTAAAGCATAACATATATGTAGACTCATTTGCATTCATTGTCATCAAAAATATTCATGTGGATTTTGGCAACAGAAAAGGAAGATTTTCTTCACAAAGTATTTCTCCGCGTTGCATGTCACAACTAGTATGCTAACCATAGAGAGACAGTACGACACTGAGTGAGTGAGTTTTGGCAGATAAAATTATGGGTCTTTTGAAGGTAGTCCATTCACTTGGACAAACAATTGTAATTCTGTTGCCAAATTGTGTGAATTCCATTCTGCCATTCTTTCGTCATCACTGTTTTTACATTGTATTTAAATGTAAAGGGTCTATGGTGATTTCTTTTTTATTAGGGTTCATATGTATCATATACTAGAACCAATAATCATTATATTAAGTATACAGTACGGTTGATTTTAAGACATTTTAGGAAACATGCGTTACCACCTTATTAACACTAGATAGCGCCAAATCTCACCGAAGCGTCTCACACGTGAATTCCACTTCATTTCGTCTGTTATTGTAGACTACCTAAAACCTAAGGAACCTTTATATGGAGCTGAAAAGTGATCACAAAGTCATTTTGATTTGAGAATGATTTTTTTTTTTTAAAACAATGATATCATAAGACAACTTCTGACTGAAGTTGTCAGTCTGTGAGGCAGGATGAAATTGTGTTGTTGTGTCCTGCATCCCTCACAATAAATAATTGTTCATGGTTAATAGCAATGAGTTTACATTTTATTATTCATTTCATGCATAATGGAGGGAGCATCAACACTGAAGACAACTGGGGTACCAAAAGTGGAATCAAGTTCTATCAGCTGCCACAGACAGGAAGACAGTGGACAGAAAAGCTGAAGATGAGCGCAAGGGATGTAGCAGTGTTTATTCTTTTGATTTGGAATACTAGTCCATTTCACACACTCACTCTTGGTACCTTGTTGGCAAATCCCTCAAATTGTGTGGATTAATGAGGTCAGGCATGATTTAAGTGTTGGAGTTGCTGAAATATCTGGGGTCCCAGAGAGGAGAAAGGACATTTAGTGTCACCTGGAAAAGATTTGAGAAGTTCAAACTATGGACGGGTCCAGATCACAGCTCATAACTGAAGAGGATGAAAATAAAAGTGAACTGAAAAGACCAGTTGTGTAACAGTACGACAGCAACAACAGTTACTACAGAGTGATCCTCCTTGAAAACACATGTTGAGAACTCTGAAGAACAGCTGGGGAACAGTTCATATTCTGCCGAAAACAACATTTCATTCCCCCTGCGGATCCTAACGGGACCAAAACAGGCACACACATACTTCTTTCATACTTCTACTGGAGTGAGAACCACCCAACAAGCTCCAGACATGTTGTTATCCCCAAAAATCTGAGGAGCAACTGGTGTTTTATGAACATTCTTTGTGGTTGTTTAACAAAAGCCATAAATATAGAGCAATTACTTTGAGGAAAACTCATTTAGTGTTTGAGACAGCATGAGCACTTAAATGTTACGCAGCGTGAGGAGATAAAAAGGAGACAAACAATGGTGAAGCAGCTGCTCAGCTCACCTGTGAAACATAAACTTTCACAGATCCATGAGACTTCACAGTTTCTTCACTATTAAAAGCAGAATAGTTGAGTCACAAAAAAGTTACAGTATGGTACAGTTCAGCAAGCGAGGGAATCTGCAACACATACATCATTATATGACGATTTTCATGCCTCTTTCTGGAAATATGATTTAATCGAGCAAAATCTGTTTCCAATTCTCATAACTATCCTGTAGTGATTTTAACTCGCACCACAAAACATGGGCACAAAAGGTCACTGACGTGGGGTGTTATTTTTTATCAGATAAATTATCCAAAATTAGTTTGTGTGGTTGGAGGAGACTCAATTGTGCCTGTAACGGGATGAGAGCTGAGGAAGACAACCAATATGGCTGTATATTGCGAGGTGAAATACAAACTGTTCCTCACACCCAGACAGATGCAGCACAGTA